>NC_140580.1:274718184-275318184 GCF_964204655.1 Triturus cristatus | reverse complement strand
AAATTTAAATAACAGGTAAAATCACCAAGGCATAACCTTCAAGGCCAACTAAGAGAAGGGCATCATGAGGTCTGGCCGTGTGCGTGACAGCGCTGTACTTAAAAAAAATACAAAAAAACGGAGGCGGAAAAACATGATGATGGAAGAGGAAAGATCCGCTCTACAATTAGAATCAGAGCAAGCAATCACGAATAACTGCTTTGCATTAGAGTCATTAGCAGCTGGAAACGCCTCTGGGCAATTACCAAATTTGGAAAAAAAGAAAATAACAATAAAGCAGCTTTCTCATCAACATAAGATTTTTACAAAATTTTCTTTCTTCAAAAATGCAGGGGACACCCTATTCTCAATTATAACAAATGTCACCGGCCTTCAATCACCTCTTCAACCTGTACAATTAAATCAATTACCACCAGTTATCGAAGATCTGGAATCAAATCCGGAGAGGAAAAGCCCTGACACAAAAAGAAGTACAAATAAAACATCTAACAGTTCCCGGCAAATTACATCGACACCTCAAAACGGCAAATCACGGATTAGCTGCAGAACAACGGGAAGCGCTTCAATCAGAAACATTGAGCAAGTTCAAGCTCAAGTTCACAAACAAGAGGAGACAATTGAGATAACTGCGACGATTAATGGAGATCAAAATAAAAATTGTGATGTATCATTGACTGGCCGCAGTTTAAATGGTGACTGGAGATCCATAAACATCGAAAACAATCTTGATGACTATGACATAATTAACAAATCTTTATTCATTAACCAACCAAGTCAACTAAACCAAACAAGTTGTGGGGAAAAACTATTTTCCAAAGGAACTGATTATATTTAAAAAAGGAAGGATGGGGCACAGTGTGCCAAGGACCTAAAAACACTACCGCCCACCCTTTCCTTAAACAATGCTCCATCAAATTATCAGTCGGAGCCTAGTAAGGGGTGGGGGGGAACAAAGGATTTATCCATAAAAGAAACTGTTATAAATGTCTCAGATGTCATAGAGATCTCCTCACGCTTGGGATCAGAAGATTGGAACGATTTAATGGCAGCTTATAGCCAAGATACAAATAGGAATGGGTCGAACATGGCAAACAGAAACACTGCAATTGATTTACCAGTCGACCTATCGGACGGAGAGGAAAAGAAAAAGGAATATCAAAAGGATATGGCACCCCCAGCTTGCACAGTCAACTCATCAAAAAATCCCACCCAGGGGATGGCATGGGACAGTTTGCTAAACACAATACAACTTCTTGTAAAAACACTTCACTTCCAGTCAGATAAGATGGACGCCCAGCTGACTCTTCTAGATACTTTGGCTGTGTTTGTGGTTGCTATTGATGGGAAACTGGGAGCACTAACGACTCTGCTACAAAATAAACAGGACCAATCCCACAACAGGGACGTGGGATGTGGATGCGGCCCTATTATTGACAAACTGGCTACTTTACCATCAATGTTGTCCGACCTATGCATACAACTAAAAAATCCGCTGCAAAGTAACACCAACTACTTATGCTCTAGACAAATGGACGTAGAACTAGATAAGCACTCCCTTGAAACTTGTACATCAATTTCGACCGACAAAACAAAAAATACAGGTTTAACTTCGACCGGGACAAATGGTACACGGGGGGAGACGGACATTTTGATCTTTAAGAAATCTAACAAAGTAGTAAAAGTCACGGGAGCACCAATAGATCAATGTCCGGCAGCTCAAATGGTAGACAAGGTTGTAAAGCAATCTAACGCAAAACAAAGGAGGGCTAAACAACGTAAAGGTAGAAATCAAAAATTAAACGTGGCACAAGAAGGTTTCAGGCGTCTCTTTGGGTCAACGTCCCAATTTGACGAACATGAACCCAATCCTCCGGATAAGGACAGTAATAAAGAAGAAATAGAGTCTGACAAAACTATATCACTAAATGCTTTACAAGCTAGAGAATCTAACAGATCGCCATTGTCATCGGCGAATGGCAGTAAAACTAAGGAGCTAGCAAAGACCCAGATAGTAAAGCAGAACATCACGGATCCATCGACCTTGGTTACCAATACGACCTCCACCAAAACATATGGAATTAACCATACTGTAAAAAACATCTTGATAACTCAACAAGCATTACAAAATGGAGACCTTAAAGAAATACATGATAATGGATCACTCCCCATTAGACAAATATCACAAACCATTGATATAAGATCAACGAATAGAAATAATATCAAAGAACATAAAATGGAAGAAGAAACTGGAAATGGAATCTCAAAATCAACTACTGTAGAAGAAATCCTCAATCTTGGAGGGCGGAAAGTTGTCCTACCCTCAACAAAGCAAGTACCAGTGAGCATTCCACTAGGACAGGAATTCATACAAAGTCAGTACAACGAAAACAATAATACATTTAGTTGCATGGACACTTCAAAAGCTACATTAAAGGATATATCAAACATCGTTTGGTTTACCCCAGATTACATCTCAAAAGGCAAGTATGATATATTGAATAGAGGTAACATCTTACGGCTGTTAGCTCATATTCCATCTCTAACGGGTATTACAACTCAGGACTTGGTTTCTATTCAATTTCAATCGGAAGCCGGCACGAAGGTCGAAAAAACAAAAGCAACATGGACAACAGCCTCAGTTGCACAAAAGATTCTGTCAGAAACTAAGATCTTTAAAGATTGGGGAATAACAACTGCCCCATATATAAAACCAAAATATCCTGACCTATTAATTCCGGTGGCTGGAGAAGGAGAACAGCACTCCTCTAATGGGAAGGTACAAGCAGTACTTAGAGGCGCTAAAGGGATGGAGGGAGTAACTAGAGAGGAAGATCGCAGGGTTAGGGGTTGTCCCCCTGCCGGCTCTTCACCTAGCTTTATCGATCTAAGATGGATTTCAAGAACACTAAACAATCAGTTAAACTGACGAATGGAAAATCAAAAGGAAACAAAAAGGCAAGACCAATTAAAAATATGCTCATGGAACATTAATGGTCTTGCCTCCAAAATGACTGATTTGGATTTTGTCAACTACTTACAATCCTTTGACATTATATCCCTGCAAGAAACATGGCAACTAGAACCTCCACATTTGCATGGATATCTTCGTTTTTTTACCAGTGCAGTGAAAACAGCAAAATGTGGTCACCTACAAGGGGGGCTAGTGTCTTATGTCTCGGTTGCAAGTGGCTATGATGTCAAGGACTTAGGCTTCTCATCCCTAGATCTAAATATAATAAACTTGTCTTCCTCCACCCAAAGCAAGAAAGGTCTCGATCTAATACTGATAAATGCTTATATCCATCCAAAAAGGAAAGGAAAGGTCGCAAAAGATCTATACAAATGCCTTGATGACATCATAACTGACACTTCAACAACTGATATTATGATTACCGGGGATTTTAATCTCAACCTGATGGGAATCTCAACGAGTGATGTGAGTCGCAATCAAAACATAGCCTGGAATATTCCACATCAAGAGGCTACATTAACATCCTCACAATCCAAGCTTGGAGAGGTGGTCTTAGAGACCCTTGAGTATTATAATCTCAGAGCATTGAATGGGAGATTCAGTGGAGACATTCCGCCAGCGTGTACATTTTACTCTACAAGAGTAAGCAAAATCCTGGATTATACCTTTATGTCATTATCCCTATTTTGCCACATTGCATCATTTAAAATAGGGGAAAAGGCAGACAGCGATCATTGTCCCCAGGAAATGATACTTAATATCATGAAACCAAAACTTGAACAATCGTCGGTACCCAATGAGCTAATTTATACCATCAATTACAAAAGGATCAAGTATTCGGCAGTGATGGACGGTGAGATAAAAGAAAGAGCAATGCAACATTTTGAGGGGAGATCCGGGGTAAGCGAGGTCCAGAAATGGGAAAGCTTTACATCCAATATGGCAGGTCATACCACAACCCTGAAAACCCAATACACAAAGAAGGCTAGTAACATGATCCTTCTCACAAAAGCTCATAGAACACAAATAAAAAGTACAAAAAAAGATATCGCACGTACAATTCGCCAACTTAGACACCTACCAAATGACATGGCAAGACATTCCCATCTGCAAGAACTAAAAACATCTTTAAAAAAAATTAAAAGGGAAGCAAATAGATCAATCGAGGAAAACCTGTGGGCAAAATTACACTCTGATATCAAGCTGAACGACGGGGCAAAATTTTGGAAAACAATTAATGCCTTTATGAATCCTAGGCACGAAGGAGTTTCTTCAAACATCAGCGAACAAACATGGGTAAACTATCTTAAAGGTCATTTTTCACAACATAATATTAACAACTTGACGATAGTTGCTGATGACAACGAACTATTTCCTTTGTGCGATATCAGACATAATCAGCTAGGACGAAGCATTAGTAAAGATACAAGAAATTTTCAAAAACTAATTGAGTGCCAAATTAAAAAAGGGAAGCGGGACGGGGCCCCAGGCCCGAATGGCATTCCTCCTATTCTGTACAAATTGAACGAAAAGGAATGGGCTGGAGCTCTTGTACCCCTGTTTCTGGAAATTAAACATCTAAATGTTTTGCCTGCCTCATGGAAGGGTTCAATCATCTCCCCAATATTTAAGGCAGGGGACAAAACTCTTCCAAATAATTCCAAATAATTATAGACTGGCTGCCCTTATGGACAACGAAGCAAAATACTTTGCTGGGATCCTTTTGGAGGAACTGCAGGCTTGGGCTACAGAACATTCTCTAATTCCTGCTAATCAGACAGGATTTGCCAAAACTGTCGGGACATCAACAAACATTTTGGCCATGGGTTTATTAATCGACAAGGCAAAAACAACTAAAATGCCAATTAATTTGTGTTTTATAGATTATAAGGCAGCTTTTGATCATATTAACCGAAATCTTCTTTGGGCTAAATTACAGAGGTGGGGGATACCAAAGCCTCTATTAGATCTGCTGATTAATTTACATAGTGACACATGGGTACAAGTTAAGCTGGGCGATGGCTCTCATCTGTCGAGACGCATCACAACAAATAATGGTTTAAAACAAGGATGCGTCTTGGCCCCAACACTCTTTAACTTGTTCCTAGGAGATCTCACTCCGTTGCTCAATAATTGCAATTCTCATGCACCTAAACTAGGAGGCAAAATAGTGTCCTCGTTATTATACGCAGATGACTTGGTCTTAATTAGTCACACGAAAATAGGGTTGCAAAATCTAATTGATGCGACAACAAGATATTCTGATGAAAACCAATTGACAATTAATCTGAATAAAACAAAAACAATGTCAATCAACACAAAAAGAAAGACAACGAACAGTTGGTTTTGGAATAAAAATCGTATAGAGGATACAAACATGTATAAATATCTAGGGGTTAAAATTGACAGTGGCGGCCAGTTTATCTTACAAAAAGAAAGCATCAGAGGTAAAGGCATTGCCATAGCAGTCTCGCTAAAAAAATTGAATGAAAAACTTACCAGTCCATCTCTTTTCCCCATAATACAAGTAATTTGTTCAAAACTCTTGCCCATCATTACTTATGGCAGTGAAGTTCAAAGAGGAAGAGGCGCAGGAACTTTGGACAAAACTGTGGCATCAGTATACAGGATTATTTTTGGTTTACCCAAATACACATCCCCGGCTCAATTGAGGTTAGAGTTTGGCGACCACAAACAGGTGCTTGCAAGACAAGGGGCATACATAATTACGTGGGATAAAATCAGGAAGGCAAAACAAGGGACCCTTAATAACCTTTTATGGTTAGAATTACAACAAAATCAAGTATCGCAAGCTGCCAACTATCTGGCCAAAAGCCTGGCGAATCTAGGCTTAAAGGAGTTGTGGAATACTTCCACCAACCATACCACTATCAAAAGACTGGTAAAGAAAACAACAAAATACCTATCATGGATAGAAGGTAAGGAGTCAGTTGCCAGGAGGTCACATGGATGGTTTGTCTTAAACTCCTACTCAAATCAAGGTCAACAGAGTTATCTCAAACTGGGCTACTCACGATTTTTAAAGCTGAAGTTTTTAAAATTGAGAATGGGCCTGATTCCTTGTAGACGCCATCTTGCACACTGGCAGAGGGACAATGGGGACACCCTATGTCGGCTGTGCGGCAAGGCAATTGAGGACATGCCACACCTTTTATGCTCCTGTGATAAATTGTTAGAAGAAAGGAAAAGTTTGCTTAAATGTTTGTTCAATCAACGAGGAATACGCACGCGAAGGAATGCCGTGCTTGCCTGCTTCTCCCCGACGATTTGCGGCTAAACTGCAACTTGGTGAAATTTATGCAGAAGGTGGAGAAAAGGATGCAGGAACCTGTTTTTTAACTTATCCTGGAGTTACTTGATAGTAGGAACTGTATATAATTCATTGCTTTTATAGTAAAATTTATCAAAGTGATGGAAATGGGTTAATGAAAAACTTTACCTGGAGGATTTATCATTTTAGATTGAAACTAATGTTTGTGTTGGAAATTGTACAGTATGTATTTGTTTTTTGTGGGATTGCAATGGTTTTTATTAACTGTGCAAATAAATTACTTACTTACTTACTTACTCAGTATTCTGGAGCAAACTCAACATCATTATCTTGAAGATCAACAAACCTATGAATGACAGCAACACTTCAAAGACAGCAAAAACACTGAGAATAAATACACATACAATTGGAAAAACTAGAGCTAGAAATATCAACTACCACCTTAAAGGAACTACAATAAATATGAAACTTCAAAACATGCACAACGTCTACAATTGGATCTCCACTGATTGGACAACCAGATACTGATAAATGCCACATCCAGGGTTAACCACACAAAGAAATGCAAATAACATCATCAAAAAAATGAAAAATACAAGTCAACTTCCTACAACTCAAGTGTAGAAAAACAAAAAGATGAAAAACACCAAATCATTCTACTTCACTATAAGAGAGCCACCAAGACCACAAAAGACAACACTATTCCACATGGATAACATACGCCAACCTCCCTAAGGAACTCCAAAAGATCCTTGCAAATTCGGTAATTCCAGATGGCAAGACAAAGTAATATCACAATCACAAGCTCTCAGCAACAAAATCTCCCTGAAAATGCACTCAAAAATTGGGAAGATAAAAAATGACCTTAAGGAGAATAGAGATAACACTCCCCCTAACACATGAATCAAGCACCAAAGAAGGAGACAAATGCAATCTTGCAACATTAAATGCTTTCCCAGAAAAAGATTTCCTCAACATTTCACAAACATACGATCAGGATCAGCATCAGACCCCAACACTTCAAATATATCTAGCACAACCCAGAACCTTACTCAATAATTCATTGAAACTAGGTTCACTTCTAGCTAAGCTGGAAACCTCCTACATTAGACCACTTTTCAAAAAGAAAAACCTTGACTACAGACTTTTAGACCACTCAGCCTTAGGGTAGTCATCCCCTGAACATTTTGTCTCCACTCCTCCTATCTTGCTTATTTTTTGTGTTGGCCTTCAGACTAACTATTACCCACTGCAAACCAGTGCTAAAGGGCTTGTGCTCACTCATTTAACCTCAGTGAAACTGGCTTACACCTAACTGGAACATTTACATTTCTTGTAAGTCCCTAATAAAGTGATACTACATGTACCCAGGCATGTAAATTAAATACTACCAGTGGGCCTGCAGCACAGATTGTGTCACCCACACAAGTAGTCCTTTATACATGTCCATTGCAGCCTGTATGTGCAGTTGTTACCTTTCTTTAATGGTAAAGTCTGGTTTTACATCACAAATTCTGAAAATGACAGTTTTAGAAAGTGAACATCAAAATTACCGGTACTGAGACACTTTCACACTCTCCTTTCAATTCGTGATCACACATATAAGTATTATGATAACCATTTATTTTATATATTTATTTTTTCAATTTTGGAATTCCAAAAGAATCTTTGATTAAACATTGACTTCTTTGATTCGTACATATACTAGACAAACATACACTAACATATTCAAATGACAAACAAATATTTAAATGTGTATTAATAATAAAAAACAATACACATGTAAAAATATTTTTTAGACACTTAAACACACAAAAATACTTTAAAGATGTCCTTTTCTTTGCTCAAGTTCTCACTTTTAACATGCCCTTAAGGAGCTTAATATCTTTATGTTAATTTGTTGCTCCTAACCAACTGGGCCATGTCCAAACAGTGCTTCTACGGAGCGCAGGGAGAATTGTCTGCTCCTATGCAACTGAAAATTATATAAACTCCAAGCTCTACTAGTTTTTTATTTGTAATGCACTTGTTTGGTGAAAACCAAGTATCAACGCATTTCAAACCCTTTTCTTTTTAAGGGTTCTCCTCAGGACTCAGAACATATGAGCACTGTGAAAATAAATTGCAAGTAAAATCATTTGTTACCTTTCCCTGCACATACCAAACCCCATAACACACACAACTTTTACCTCTTGAGTTGTGTCATTCACATTCCCTACTGTCACTATAGGGCTTAGTTCTAATCCAACCTCTCCTAACACCATTGTTCAGCTACAGTTTCTCCCCAAAAATTATAAAGCATACTGACTTAAATCACGCAAAAATAGTCACAATATTTCTTAAATTTGAAATTGAAAAAGAGTCTCTGTGACCTCCTGATATCTGATATTCTAATTACTTATACATTTTGAATCTCCATCATTTCATTTAAACCATCTCATGCTGTATTAAACTTCACAATTTGATGAGCTTCTCTCTGTATCAACCATCTTTCCAGATCACCACCACAAGGATCTTGACAACACAGTCCAACTGAAATAACTTTCTGAATGTTTTTTAGTAATCCAGTGGTTAACCAATGGGGCAGTTAGTACTTTTTTTGCGAATCCTTGATTTATGTTGGGTTATTCACGGTCATACTTTCTTTTTTTTTTTTTTTTTTTTCCAAAAAACCTTTATTCCTTTAAATCAGTGACACAGCTATTCAGCCGACAACCCGGAGGCACGGCAGCTTTAGAAACACAACACATGTGAGCGTCCACATTTCACTGACAGGAGAATCAAAGGTTCTGTTTTAAATAAACACAAACCCAAACCTAAACACAAGCAAGGCGATAAGTACTGAAAGCACAAAAAGGGTTCCCATCAGGGGGAGCGAGCCCCATTTCGTCCATCAGACACAGGTCTATAGTAAGGGAAAGGAGGGGAAGTCAGAGACTCAAGAAGACAAACACATACCAGCAAGGAGTACAAAGCCGGAAAGAAAGCTAAGGGGAGAGCTGCTCCTCCGGCGTGTCCGGGTCTGGGGGCAGGCATATGCCCCCTCTGTACTGGTTCCATCGCGCCCATACAGAGTGCCATTTCCGAGGGCGCCCTCGAGCACAATACACTGTCTTCTCCCTGAACATGCTCCAGTCCATGTTTTCCATCCACGCTGTCAATGTAGGAGGCCTAGTAGAGCCCCACAGGCGAGCGATGTCGCGCTTGGCTACCATGTTTCCTAGGGTCACCCACTGAGTCTGTGCCGCGTCGTAGTCAGTAGGACCCCAAACATTCAGGAGACAACACCGCGCCTCCGGCTGCATGACGATGCCTGTCACCTCCCCCATCACATCGTGGATTCGCTTCCAAAACTCCATAATCGCACCGCATTCCCAAATAATATGTAGGAAGGTGCCCACCATACCACAGCCTCTCTTACATAAGCCCTCCTCAGAGAAACCCATATGGACCAGCCTGGGCCCCGTCACGTAGACCCTATGGAGTATTTTAAGCTGCACCAGCCGCAGGCGCGCGGGGATCGCGACCTCTTTGGGAGAAGAAACTGCATACTGCCAATCTTCATCATCTAGTTCGAGGCCATCCCTGGTCCATTGATCGCGCAACCCTAGAAGAAGATCCGCCCGAACATTAATTAGTTTCTTATAAATGAGCGAGATTGTACTCTCTGGCATATGGCCATCCAGGATCCGGTCCTCTAACGGAGAGGACTCAGGCACCTTCTCCCCCTCTACAAGGACTGACCGCAAGGCGTGGCACACTTGAGCGTATCGGAAGAACTCCGTGCTCCCTAGCTCATATTCCTTCTGCAGCTCCTCGAATGACTTTACCCTACCCTTAACCAAAAGGTCTCCAACCCTGGATATACCGATCAGGTCCCATTTCTCAAACCCTTTTGTATGCCAGAGCTTTCCCAAAATATCGGAGTCAAACAGAGGGGTGGCAAGGGTAAGCTTACCCTTCCAGCCCAGTGAATCCGTCGCCACCTTCCATACATGAACGGCCACCCTGGTGGGCCCCGTAAGGGTTAAGTCCGACGACTTCGAGTACAACGCTCTGTGGTAATTACCCCCACGCAGCAACCATCGGTCCATGGCGTAGCCGGGGCTCAGCGCCGGACCATATACACCATGGTTAATCGCGCTCAACTGAGTGGCCCAATAATACCGTCGAATGTCTGGAAGCGCGATACCCCCGTCGTACCACGGAAGCGTCAACTTAGCAATCGCTATGCGCGGGCGCCCTTCCCACAATAGCGCTCGCTGGTGGCTTTCGACCTCACAGAAATAACTGGCCGGGACCAAGTCAAGGGTATTCTGCAGGGCATAGAGGAAACGGGGAAGAGACATCATTTTAAACAGGGCGGCACGGCCAAGGAGGGAAAGCGGCAACCGCCGCCAGCCCTCCACGTCCCGTCGCAGGCGTGTCAAGGGAGGGAGCAAGTTCTTCTCGTATCTTAAAATGGGGTCGGTGGAAATATAGATCCCCAAATACAAAAAGCCCTGCCGGGCTATCTGGATCGAGCAGTTGCGCGGGACAGGCGGGACATCCCCACACAGGACATACAAGTATGACTTCCCCAAATTAATGACAAGACCAGAGTTCCTACCGAAAGAAGTCAAGACGTCGCAAACCACTATCAGAGATTTCTTAGGCGAGGTGAGGTAGAGCAGAATATCGTCGGCGTAAAGTGAAATACGGTCTTCGTGGTCAGGCGACCAACGAATCCCACGTATATCCGGGTGCCATCGTATCCACGCCGCCAGCGGCTCAAGAGCAAGGGCGAACAACAACGGCGACAGGGGACAGCCCTGCCGGGTGCCTCTCCCGAGCTCGAACGGTGTCGACGCCCGCCCGTTCACCACGACGCTAGCAAGAGGCCCCTCATAGAGCAACCTCACCCAGCCTACAAATCCAGGCCCAAAGCCGAACTTGGCTAGCACAGCCCACAGGTATGCCCACTCCACCGTGTCGAAGGCCATCGTGGCATTGAGGGACGCCACAATGGCCGGCTCTCGCATCGTGCCCGTCCTAGCGATCACTCCATGAAGGCGTCGAAGATTCAGTGCAGTGTTACGGTGCGGGATGAAGCCCGACTGATCCGGGTGGATCAAGTCGCCAAGCACCCGGACCAGGCGGTTAGCAAGGATCTTAGCTAGGATTTTCGGCTCGGCTTCGAGAAGTGATATCGGCCGATAGGAGCCACACTTGTCCCGGGGCTTACCGTCTTTATGTATTACCACAATCGTCGCCAGCCGTTGATCGAGCGGAAGAAACCCATTCACCCGCGCCTCCACGAACATGGCGCGCAGGTGAGGAGCCAACTTATCCGGACGAAGCTTATACAGCTCAATTGGCAAACCATTTGGGCCCGAGGCCTTACCGGAGCGCAACGCACGGATAGCATACGCCACTTCGTCTACAGTTATATCTCCATCGAGGTCATCCCTATCAATGGCAGAAAGGCAGGGCAGAGCGATATCACGCAGAAGGTCACACGAGTCCTCAGTCGGCCTATCCGAAACCGAGGTGTATACCGTACGAAAATAGTCCGAGAAACACTGAACTATACCGTCGGGGTCAGTGACAACCTCTCCCCCATCCATCGACAACTCCGGCACCACTCGATTAACACGCTCTTTTTTATCCAACCACGCCAGCAATTTCCCGGCCTTATCACCAACATCGTACAATCGACCCTGCTGCTCCCTATTGAGGGTCTTGGCAGCGTTCGTCACCAGATCCCTATATTCCAATTGCTTCAAGCTCAAATTATGCAGTGTGGCCGTTGCAACATCCTCTTCCAAGGCCACTTCTAAAGCCGCTATCTCGTCCTCTACTTGTGTCACCTCGGCGTCTCTCCGCCGCTTGGCGGCCACTACCAAGGAAAGGGCCTCCCCTCTCAATACAGTCTTAAAAGCTTCCCACAAGGACACCGCTGATTCAACTGAACCCTGATTATCTTGAAAATAGTGATCAACTGTCTTCAGCAACGCACTGCGCAGCTTGGGGTCACGAAAGTACCAGGGGTTAATGGGAGCCTCCCTGCCCCCCACCACCCGGCCAGTATCCAGACGGGCCCACACCGGCGAATGATCAGATATGCCCCGTGCCATGTGCCTAGCCTCAGATACCAATGAGGCGTGCGCAGCCAGAGTGAGCAAGTAATCAATCCGAGAGAGACTCCCGTGGGCCCCGGAATGAAAGGTATATTGTCTCTGAGTGGGGTGCCGTAGCCTCCAACAGTCTACCAGGCCAAAAGTATCTATAAAGTCAGGAAGCCACTTCTGAGCACCCCCGGTGTCCCTGGGCGGGTACCTATCGAGCATTCCAGATCCAACCGCATTGAAGTCTCCTCCCACCACTAACATCCCTTCGGGGAGTTCCAACAAGGCCTTGCCCAGATCAGCAAACGTGGAGGCCTGCAGGGCAGGGGGGACATAAACAGAAACCAATACCAACGTTCTGCCCTCCCACCTCCCCGCCACAGCCACAAAGCGCCCCCTGTCATCAGTGATGGTGGAGTCAACCTCAAATGGTAGGGAAGCCCTAACAAGTATGCCCGCACCCCTGGAGCCCGAGGAGAACCCCGAGTGAGCAATGAATTTATAACCCTTTCTGTTAAGTGCATAACATGTATTCCCTATAAGGTGCGTCTCCTGCAGGCGGACCACATCTGGCGAGGTCCGTTTCAAAAATTGCAGGACTATCCCCCGTTTAATACGATCCCCTAAGCCATTAACATTCCAGCTAATTATGTTTAAGCCCCTATGCCCCATCCCCAAACACAAAGAGACCTCCACCCCCCCCAGAGAACCACGATCGGACAATACTGACAATTGCTACGCCTTGCGAGAAAAAAACAACCCCCAACAACAACCCCAACATCCCGAATCCCCCCCTCCCTGCACCCCTGCGTCAGCTTACAAAGCCCCCCCAACTTGCAGTGTGCCTGTCGCCCTATCAAAAACAAATCTACAAAAAGTACCCCAAGGGAGGAAAGAGCTCCTATCTTCCCCCCGCCGCCCTCCCATTACTGCAGTAGGGTGCGAGTCACTGTCCGGGGCTGAGTCAAAACAGACCGACACCGGAGGTATCACTTCTGTCCATCCCGGTCGCCTTCCGCTCCATCCACGCGGTCCCGGCCGGGCTGTCGCCGAGGGAGCGCATCCAACCAGTCCCCTGCCATGTCCGGTGATTCGAAGAAGAAAGTCCGATCCTCATACACCACACGTAGCCTGGCGGGGAAAAGCATGGCATACTTCAGGTCCATCTCCCTAAGCCGCCGCTTCACCCCCAGGAAACTCTGCCTCTGTTTCTGCACCATCTGGGTGAAGTCAGGATAAAAGCTCACAGAGGCATTCTGAAAAGGCACCGGGCCTGTCACCCTCGATGCTTGCAGGATAGCGTCTCGATCCCGAAAATTAAAGATCTGGGTGACAATCGGCCGCGGGGGGGCTCCCACCTTAGGCCGTCCGCCAGGCACTCGGTGAGCCCGCTCAACCGCAAAAAACTTGCCGAGGCCCTTAGGCGCAAGATGATTCACCACCAAGTCCTCGACGAGTAAATCCACGGAGAGCTCCTCCGAAGTTTCCGGGACCCCAATAAGGCGCACATTATTGCGCCGGGCCCGACCTTCAAAGTCTTCGAGCCGGCGGGCGGAGAGGTCATTCGCGGTTCGTAACTTACTAACCTCAGCCTGGAGTTCCGAGACATCGTCCGCGAGGCCAGTAGTCTTGAGGTCCAGGGATTTGACCCGCTCATTGGTTTTGCCCAGGTCCGCGCGAATCAAGTTGACATCAACCAAAATCATGTCCACCTTGTGCGCCAGGGTCTCGAACTGTCTCCCAATCGAAGATTGCATCCCATCTATCGCCCCCTTGATATCCTGCAATGATAACTCCGAGGCTGGGGATGAATCGGCCTTCTGTGCTTCCAGCGACTGTCCCGATCCACCAGGCGACCCCTTCTGCTGGGCATAGCGATCCATATTGTTGGATTGGGTATAGCCTTCCCGCCTGGTAGTCTTAGACTTCGGCTTGTCTGCCTCCGATTTGGTCGACATCTCGAACAGCAGGGCGGGCGGTCGCAAAAAGACGTCCCTCACTCAGCCAGAGGAAACAGGGTCAACTAGGACTTCAGCAGCCAGCCAGGGTCGAGTGGAGGTCTTCCAGATAACAGGGGATCGACACGAAGCACTCCCAACCCAGAGCAAGCAAAGGGCGAGAAAGCGAAAGTGAAAGTGCAGCGGCACCCGTCCGCCAGTTCACACCTCCCAAGGCCGCTGTTGTTCAATTAGTGGCCGGGCATCCTGCCAACGCAAGCCCCTGGCATCCTTTGGAGGTAGGCCGCAATCTTCCGCCATGCACAACTTCGGTCCCCGGTGGGCGATCTTAGCCCGGACAACGTCAATCGCCCCAGCTGTGACTCATCTGCAGGATTCCGTGCATGAAAATCAGGATTTAGGGCAGGATGATTGCAGGAGGGCGCGAGGGTCGCGGGAGCTCAAGGCTCACGCGGCCATCTTGGTCAAGCGCTAGGCTCCTCCTCCACGGTCATACTTTCTTGATTGGTTTTTCCGATATATAGTTGGTCACATGGACAAACCACCCCATTCACAACATGTTTGGTTTTACAATTCGTAAATGTTTCATGTTTCCAAACCATATTCTTACATATGATTTGAGAGCCCTCAATCGTCAAATGCACATTCCGCATTTGTGATGTCCTTCAAGAGGTGGAAAATTCCACATTTGCCTAAGAGTGCCTCTTGCTGGTGATGACGGAATTGAGGCATGAACCATTTCTTTTTTTTATACTGTGCTTTTTTTTAGTGTAAAGAGAGGTTTTGTGAAGGATTGGTCCAGTTTGGAAGTCAAATGCCAGTTCTGATTTATGATTTTTTTTAGATGATTAGTTTTCGTGCAGTATGTTGATACAGGCACTAACTGTTCTGACTTTGGTCGATCCTTTTTCTGTAGAAGTTCTTCTCGTGGGTCCACAAAGCTCTCTCCATCTAATGCCTCAATACTTTGCTTCGGTATCCACGGTCCTTCAATTTTTTTATCAAATTGTTGACGTGAAAGTTATCACGAAGACTGCAGGTTTGATGGCTTTAATAATGTAAGCAAAAGACACACAGATGATGGACGGAATGTAGAGCAAATCAGACTTTCACCCCCAGTCAAGAGATCTGGGTTAAATCCATTGTTCATTTGCTCATCATGCCACCCCAGTTTAGGCCCAGCCATATGCAAACCAGTCTTGACCCTGTGCCTCATGGGAACAGTCCAGCCCAAACTACCAAGCCAGGTCCACCCTGGTCCGGAAACAAGCATCCTGGGACCGGTTTCGTGGCACCACCCCTCATTAGCCAGGCTAGCTTGAATCCCGTGGCACAGTGAACCCAGGACCTACGTCTGGGCATACCCGGCACACTTAGGGCGAGAAAGCAAAAGACACACAGATGATGGGCGGAATGCAGAGCAAATCAAACATTCACCCCCAATCAAGAGATCTGGGTTGAATCCATCATTCTTTTGCTCGCCATGCCACCCCAGGTTAGACACAGCCATATGCAAATCAGTCTTGGTCCAGTGCCTAATGGGAACAGTCCAGCCCTTACTGCCAAGCCAGGTCCTCCCTGGACCAGAAAAGCAACCTGAGACCAGTTTCACAGCATCACCCATCATCAGCCAGGCCTGCTTGAATCCAGTGGCACAGTGAGTTCAGTACCCATGCCACTGGAGTAAAGCTATCCTGGCTGATGAGGGGTGAAACCGCTAAACCAGTCCTAGGATGCTCGTTTCCAGTCCAAGAAGGGCCTGGCAATTCGGGCTGGACTGTTCCCACTGGGTGCAGGGTCAAGACTGATTTGAATATGGCTGGGTTCAAACAGGAATGGCAAGGGGAGCAAAAAAAATGATTTAGGCCCATATCTCTGGACTGGTGTGAATGTATGACATTGTTCTTCGTTCTGTCCATCAATTGTTCTTTTTGCATTTGAATAATGTAAGGCCTTATTTCTGTCTGTTGGTTTGGAATGTAGTGTAGTCATTAGTTGTCCATTTGCTCTCTTATACATCCAGAAATGTAAACATGGCGGAATCCTGATGTAAACTGAACTTAAAGTCTGGTGTTGTTTCATTAAGCCAACAATGGAATTGATGAAGTGTATGGTCTTGTCCTGTCCAAATGAAAAAAATGTCATTGATAAATCGTACCCATTTTGAAAATTGAAGATGGAATGGATTATTCTGAAAAATTAAATGCTCTTCAAATGTAGCTATATACAACATGGCTAGCCGCAGTGCTCAGGGACATCCCATGGCTGTCCCCTATACTTGGAAGAAAACATCATCACCAAATTTTAAATAGTTCTTTTTAAGTGCAAATCTTGCCAACTCCATGATGAATTTAGACGGGACCTGATGTGGTCTAGGTCACGTGTCCAAAAAAACATTCAAAAGCCACCAGTCCATCTTCTTGTGGGATCTGAGTATATAAAGAGACGTCAAAAGTGATAAGTCTCTGTGTTTTTATAACAGAACTCTGATCCTTCAATTTTAATATTAAAGTCCATGGTATCTCTTAAGTATGTAGGGACTCCTTTAAGAAATGGTTTAAGGAACACATCTACATACTTAGCTATCAGTTCAAGTAGAGAGTTACATCTAGAAACTATAGGATGTCCTGGGGAGTTGTTTGGTTTTTGTGCACTTTTGGGAGTAAATATAATATTGGTATACGTGGATTTGATTTTTTCAAGAACTCGTACTCCTTCGGTCCAATGAGGTCTTGGTGAAAACCCTGTTTCAGTATTTCCACAATTTCTCTCTGAATCTCTTTAGTGGGATCTCCTTGATTTTTTCAAATAAAATTCTGTATTTAATAGATTTCTCCTTTTTTATATTCCTGTGTAGACCAGATAATGACAGTACTGCCCTTGTCCGCAGGCTTGATTACAATTTAGGAATCATTTTTTAATGTAGACAATGGTTTTCTTTGTTCTCAAGAGACATTATATTTGACATTGGTTTTTTTTCTTTTCCATATCTTGAATGGCTATTAGTACTGCATGTTCTAAAGCTAATACTTCCTTAGGGATTGTATTTGGTGGCGGACAAAAATATTATTTGTTTTGAAACCATGTTGCTTCTTTATTTGGCGGGAAATCTTTGTGTAGAAAAAAATGCTTTTAATCAAATTCTAAGACTTCTTCCTTCATTTTCACAAAATTAGTTTTCCTTGTTGGTACAAAGGAGAGACCTTTTTTTAAAACACTTTCTTCAGCTTTTGGTAATGGTCTACTCGAGAGATTGAAGATAGAAGAGCTCACTGGTTCTTATAAAACTTGTGTTGTCATTTCCCACAGATGGTTTGTATACCTGGTTCTTCCTTGTCCTCTTTGACAGCCTCTTCCTAAAAAAGAAGTAGAGGATGATGGTTGATTTCTTTTCTGTTGGTTCTGGTTTGAAGGACCTTTTCCTGTTTCTGATTTAGCGGTTGAGGACAAAGAAGTGTCGGAAAAGGAGATACATTTCTCCTTGATCTTGCCTGATATTCTGGCAAAAAATCTCCTTGAATCAGGTCTTAAGTAGAAATAGAATGGGTAATATTTTTGACTGTTCATTTTCGGGCCCATGGAGGAGTAGAATCTATACCAATCAACAACGCCATACTGACTAAAGATGCCCCTAAACAGTGCCAGGATTGCTCACAAGAGACGCAGCAACATCTAAGCGAGAAAATCACTATCACCCAAACATGGCTGGCTAAAATACTATCCAAAGCAAGATCAGATGGAGCGCCAGGTCCAAATGGCCTGCCACAGGCCTTGCTTAAATCAAACATCTCTCTCTGGTCAAAACAGCTAGCACTACTTTTTGATTACTCACTAAGGAGCTCAACTATACCTAACTCTTGGCGAGGGGCAATAATTCATCCAACTTACAAGTCTGGCTCTCATTCATCCCACAAACAACTATAGGCTGATAGCCTTACTGGACAAAGAGGCGAAGCACTTTGCGAGCATTCTACTTGAAGAACTGAGCTCTTGGGCCGACTTGAAAGGACTGATCCCAAAAAACCAAGCAGGCTTCACTGCAAACTCGAGCATCATGTCCAATTTACTGGCCCCATCAAAACTTATAGATAAAGCGATAGTTATAGCCAAGGTGGTTTATTGCTGTTTTGTTGACTTCAAAGCTGCCTTTGACCGAGTTCCAGGGGAGGCACTTTGGGCCAAGCTAATGAAATGGGGAATCCCGGTTAAACTCTTGGATGCAATAGTCCAACTACACATTAACACCTGGATACAAGTCAAGCTTGGTACCGGCTCAAACCTATCTCGAAAAATCACGACGACAAAGGGAGTCAAACAGGGATGCATGCTCGCTCTGCTGCTCTTTCATCTGTTTATTGCCAACCTCTCAGCGGAGCTAGACGCAATAAATAATCATCCCCCAAGATTGGTGGTGTTCAGTTATGCAATCTTCTGTCTGCTGACGACCTTGTCCTCTTCAGCCTTTGCCGGCGCCCATCAGATGAGCTTCTGTGCAGGGGTTGCGGGGAATCGGTCGAGTCTTTGGAACATGTTGTATGCCTCTGCCCAGCATTGTTGCCCTTGCGTATATCAAAACTGAGGCCGGAGTGGAACAGATTGGGAGTCCGGTCTTGTAGGCAGGGTATCATCATGGCATTGAACCTGGAAAACACAGCTTTAAACATTAGCCTTACACCCTTTATTAATCTTGCATACCCAGGCCTAATCAGCAAACCCAAGGCCCCGTGTCAAAACTAGGAAATAAACATAGGTGGTCGTTACAAAGGTACTTCTTTGAAGCTGCTCTCCAGTAAAACCAGTGCACCCAGCCCCAGCCTCATAACATGGAACTTGAATCCATTTTTCTTAAAAAAATGTAAGCTGTGCAGCTGAGGAAAAGAACGCGGCATCAACGATTTGTCATTGACTACTGACTGCTGTTACTCTGAATTTTATATTAACTTTGGGATGTTCTCAAGTTTGGTGGCTAAACCGGTTGATTTTAGAAGTAACCTCTATTTTTAATAACTCTGTTTATTGATACTATGCCGCCCTGTGGTTGTATGTAAGCGAAGGTTACCCTGTCTTAGAAGAAAACTTTTATATTAATAATTTTATTGCCTCACTTTTATTGAGAATGATTGAGGAGCCGAGTGAAAAATATTTTCCAATGTTTTTAAGTTTTGATTCTTATATGCGTATTGTAATTAATCAATTAATCAAACAATAAAATAAAACAATAAAATACTACTATGTGATTGTCATTGATCTAATTTTCAAGGCTCAGGATCTCTTCCAGTTGTTTGGACAATCTTTGCGCTGTTTCAATGTCCAATACAATCAGGTCCCTACTACATTTTGTACCGATGCAACTATAACATTTTTTATATAGTGAGTTCTTGAAAAAATATATATCAGTATTATATTTACTCCAAAAAGTGCACAAAAACCAAACTACTACAGGACGCCCTATAGTTTCTGGATGTGACTCTGTATTTGAACTGAAAGCTAAGCACGTAGATGTGTTCCTTAAAACATTTCTGGAAGGAGTCCCTTCACATTTAAGATACCACAAGAAGATGGACTGGCTGCTATTGAATGTTTTTTGGACACAAGACATAGACCACATCAGGTCCCTACAAAATTCATCACAGACTTGAGAGATTTACACTCAAAAATAACTATTTTAAATTGGTGATGATTTTTATTTCCAGAGCTAGCCATGTTGTATACGGTTAGATTTGAAGAGATTTTATTTTTCAGAATAATCCATTCCGTCATTCAGATTTGAAAATGGGTACGATTTATTGATGACATCTTTTTCATTTGGACAGGACATGATGATCACTTCAACAATTCGATTGTTGGCTTTATGAAAGGATACCAGTCATTACGTTCAGTTTACATCAGGACGAAGCCTATATTGCATTTCTGGATGTAGAAGTGATTGCAGCAAATGGACAACTAATGACTACACTACATTCCAAACCAACAGCCAGAAATAAGGCCTTACATTCTTCAAGCAATTATCCTCGCAGTCTTTGTGATAACATGCCATTTGGCCAGTTTTTAAGGATCAGGCGTAATTGTTCCAGCAAACCGGATTACTTTTTTCACACCAACAATTTGATTAATAAATTGAAGGACTGTGGATACCCATGCAAATTGTTGAAGCCTTCAACTAAGAGTTTGGTGGACCTGGCAATAGGATCTTCTAGTGCAAGTATCAACATATTGCACAAAACTAATCATCTAAAAATAAATCATAAATCTGAACTGGCATTTGATTTCCAAACTGGACCAGTCCTTCACAAAACCTCTCTTTGCGCTAAAAAAGGGCACAATATAAAAAATGAAATAGTTTGTGCTTCAATTCCATCATCACCCGCAAGAGACACTAAGACTTATGTGGAATCTTCCACCTCTTGAACATCACAAATGCAGAATGTGATTTGTTGCAAGCAGACGATTGAGGGCTCTCAATTCATACACAAGAATATGCTTTGGAAACATGAAACATTTACGAATTGTAAAACCAAACATGTTGTGTATGGGGTAGTTTGTCGATGTGACAAACTAAATATCGGTAAAACCAATCAATAAGTACCACAGCGAATAATTCAACATAAATCAAGGATTTGCAAGAAAGTACTAACTGCTCCATTGGTCAACCACTGGATTACTCAAAAACATTCAGAAAATGATTTCAGTTGTACTGTGTTGTCAGCAGTCTGCCAAGATCTTCCTATTGGTGATCTGGAAAGATGGTTGATACAGAGAGAAGCTCATCTAACTGTGAAGTTTAATACAGCAATACAGCAATAGAAGGTTTAAACAAAATGATGCAGCTTCAAAATGTATAAGTGATTAGAATATCAGATATCAGGATAGCACAGAGACTCTTTTTCAATTTCAAATTATTATCATCATTCAATAATACATCTTTGTCCTTGCACTACACAAATGGAGGACTTTGGTACAAGTACCTCTGTATTTGGACATAGCAATATCCTCTGCAGTATTTTAACCCCAAGTCGTGGCCGGTATGACTTATGGGGCGTGCGGGTAGGGGGTTGTGTGGGGGGGTTTAATTGAAAAAAAAGTTATGTTTTTTTACCTTTGCCGGTCTGTCCCGCTTCATCGGTCTGCATCAACAGGAAGCAGCAGCAGCCTCCCCCCTCCCCTAAGCCAATCAAAACGCTGCCATGGCAGCATTGTGATTGGCAGGGACGCCAACCCCACAGGCGTCTATGGGGAGAAAGCAGTAGGGTGACGCTCCTCCGCCCACATGGAGGAGCTGCCCCTGCCAATACCAAGTAATTTCAGATATTTCATCCAAGAGTGCCTGCTCAGTCATTTATCTCATAATACCATGTGTTTGTGAGGCCCAACGTGGCAAAATACAAATGCAAAAGAGTCATTATTAGCTGAGTGTTCACTCGCTCTGTCAATAAAGTGATTTATCAAAATTAACTTCAGATCCCATAATACTTTGCCTACGTGATGATATACAAATGTTGAAATACAACTATTAAAAATGGGGCGCTAGTTGTTTTTAATAAAGTCTTTTTACACAAAGTTTTCTTTATACAAAAGGCGAATGTGCACCGAAAATCGTCCTACACGGGCATCCGTACATAAGCACTCAAGAACACCCCCCCTGCCAGGCAGCTGAAGCAGCCAATACTAATAGTCATTTTTAAATGTGTGTGGCACATTGAGCCATTAGAGAAACGGCATGATAAACTTAAGCAGACAGCTTTTGAAAAAAGATTCTAAAAGAAGGTATGTTGTTAGGCTAACTCTTGTTGTTTACGAAGACGTACTGACAGTGATTGTCATATCGCCAAGCATGGTGATAAGAGGCAGTTTTACGGGCATCGAATTATAAAAATATACGGAAAAAACACTGTTCAGATCAGGAGAGGAGGTAGTTTAATGTATACGACTTCTAGGTTTCAGTATACGTTTAAAAAATTGTGTCCATAGGCTAACCAGATGAGATTGCCTTTTGAATTTTGAGCATTCTTGATAGATGCAAATTTGATGACAAGCTTTTATTAATACAGATGTTTTCATTAGGGTATAGAATTTGGATTGATTTCTTTGAGGTGGCAGCTTCCTTGGATGGAAATATCCCCTTTGGAATAAAGTGAGTTGTCTTGCAGTCGAGGCTTTCAGAATTATTGTGACTTTTTTAGCATGATTGAAGTCGGTATTCTTTATAATTTTTCAGGAGGAACCATGGTTGAACGATGGGTTTAGGAGAGTTTTGATAAGAACCAAGCCCTACGGTGAAAGTAGGGAATGTGAATGAAACAACGCAAGAGGTAATATGATGTGAAAAAAGTTGAGTGTGTGTCATGGAGTTTGGTATGTGCAGCGAAAGGTAACAAATGATTTTCCTTTCATTTTATTTTTAAAGTGCTCATATGTTCTGTGGAGAACCCATAACAAGAAAAGGGTTCAATACGCATTGATACTTGGTTTTCATCAAACAAGTGAATTTCAAATAAAAAAACTACTGGAGCTTGGAGTTTATATAATTTTCAGTGGTATAGGAGAAGGTAATTCTCCCTGAGCCTTGTAGAAGCACTGTTTGGACATGGCCCAGTTGGTTTGGAGCGACAAAATAACAAAAATATATTAGCTCCTAAAGGGCATGTTAAAAGTCAGAACTTGAGCAAAGAAAAGGAAATCTTTAAACTGTTTTTGTGTGTATAATTGTCTAAAAAATATTTTTTTACATGTGTAATGTTTTGTATTGCTGACGCACATTTAAATATTTGTTTGCCATTTGAATATGTTAGTATATGTTCGTCTAGTATATGTATAAATTAAAGATGTCAAACTTCACTCAGAGATTTTTGGGTAATTCAAAAATCAAGATTTTTAAAATCGATCAAATAAATGGTGATCATAACAACTAATGTGTGTGATCACGAATTGAAATGAGAGTGTGAAAGTGTATCAGTATTGGCAATTGTGATGTTTGTTTATTTTCAAGATGCCTAACCTTCGTAATTAAGGGCCAAGGCCTGTGTAGTTTTTCACACTGTTAGAAAGTTGGCATTTTCTTGTCATTGGCAGTTGGCATTTGTATATTTCTCACAGACAAAATCACAAATGGGGACTATGTGTTGGCAGGAAGGGACAACTCTAGCAGGATGGGGGGCAGAGCTATTACCTACTACACTAGCACCTCATAGGGGCTGCCTCAGCATACTCACAAAGGAGTTGTAAGTATGCTATTGTGACCCCAGCCAATCTGGAGCCACAGCAGGGAGGAAATTCAGGACACATCTGGGAGGGTGAAACTCTAGAAGCTTCCCCCCCTTCAAAAGCTGGCATAAGGAATGAATATTGGACTAACAGACCCAACACTTCAGATGACTTCTGGACCTGTGGGAGACTCAGAAGGAGGACTGCTCTGCTGCCCTGCTGCAAGGAGGCCTGCTCTGCTTCCCTGTGTCCCTGCTACAAGAATGACTGCTGCGCTGGCTGAGGAATAAGGGCTGGACCCACACTTGAACTGGGGACCACCAGAGAGACTACAAGGCCTAGCTGGCTGGCCTCCTGTTCTGAGCTATGGGGGCACAACAAGCTCTGTGAACCATGCAGCTGGATTCTGGCAGCAATGAATCCTGAACCACCCCAGCGGTGCCCCCAGTCCTGGACCCTTGCAAGTGGGAAATAAAGGTGCTGTGCCAGCCAAGCTATAGTCCCTATTGGAACTAACAGAGTCCAAATGCATTTCGAAGCAACCATCGTATATCCGCCTCGGAACTGATGCAGCGTGACGCAATTCAACATGGGACATCAAAGCCCACGCAGTTCCTTATTGGAACCAACGCTGTGCAATTCGACGCAGGATCTCGCATCACTCCTCGGAACTGATGCTTCGTGATATAATGCCTCACATCAAGGACCTAAGGTATAATTTTCAGCAGGCCTAACCTGGTCCCTGTACCTGGCATGCACTCCATCGTGAGAGGCCTGAACTTGTTACTTTGTCATAAGTCTGGCGTGGCCAGATAACCATACTTGGTGCTTTGTGCTTTTAGGCACTATTTTTACCAAAGCCTTTAAAACTGAATATCTCCGGTTCTGCTGAATGGATTTTTGTTATTTTGGTATCAAATAATGTATTACATTGTACTCCATTTTCCAAATTTGGTACAGTATTTTTCTTATCTTGTGTTTCCACTTTCTTATTGTTTAAGTGATGCATAAATACTTTACAAATTTACACCAAGTTAGGCTTGACTGCCTGACTGCTCGATGCCATCGCCAGACAGCATGGACAGAGCATAGTATCCTACACCGACGACACCCAGCTCATCCTCTCCCTCACGAAGAAACCCAACGCCACCAGACTCAGCTTCCAGGAAGGAATGAAAGACATCGCATCCTGGATGAGCAGCTGCTGTCTGCAGCTCAACTTAGATAAGACAGAAGTCCTCGTCCTTGGACCCGCCCTCTCAGCTTGAGCAAACAACACCTGGTGGCCCACCGCCCTCGGCAACCCCCCACCCCCACAGACCACGCCCAGAACCTCAGCATTATACTCTACTCCTCCCACACCATGACCCGCCAGATCAATGCCATTGCCTCCACCTGCTTCAACACCCTCCACATCCTTCGCAAGACCTTCAAGTGGATCCCCCAATCCAAAAAGAATGTCGCCCACACACTCATAACAAGCAGACTGTACTACGGAAACGCCCTCTATGCTGGA
This sequence comes from Triturus cristatus, assembly GCF_964204655.1. Classification (NCBI taxonomy): domain Eukaryota; kingdom Metazoa; phylum Chordata; class Amphibia; order Caudata; family Salamandridae; genus Triturus; species Triturus cristatus. The sequence goes on along the minus strand of NC_140580.1, from coordinate 275,293,139 downwards.
ATCAACAGAACCCTGCTACGCAAACACCAGACCATCCAGAACACCGCAGCCGGACTCGTCCTTGGCATCCCACAACATGATCAAATCACCCAACGCCTGCGTGGCCTGCACTGACTCCCCGTCGAGAAGAGAGCAACTTTCAAGCTACTCACCAATGCCTACAAATCGCTCCACAACACCAGAACCAAATACCTCAACGAAAGTCTCCTTCCACGTATCCAAGAGAAACCTCTGCTCCGCCTACCTCGCCCTAGCAGAAACCCAGCGCATCTGCAGAACTAGAGCGCCTTGAGACCATCACGGGTGAGTAGTGCGGTACACAATTCCCTGATTGATTTATTTGTGCCAAGCTACCAGTGGAGTAAGCACTGGGTGATTTAGGGACCTTCTGTGCTTCACCCTGCCAGGGATTGTTGCTGTTGCTTGAGAAGGGCAGAAAGCCCCCTCAACCAGCAAATACAGAGAAATATCTAATGGCCATTTCCCAGGAAAAATAAGTAAAAGAGCACAGTTTTCTTAAATTTCCAAATATACAGAGGAAAATACCTCAGAGCAACAATCCAGTCAATCATCATTTGCATTTGGGATGAGCTAACACTCACCGTTGACAAGAACGGAATGGCCTCACTTTTGGACTCATCATTAACATTTGGCACAGTCCACTACTACATGTTACTAAAATCATCTAAAATGGATTTCCTCCTACCTCAGACAAAGATGACGAGCAATATACCTACCACCTTTCACATCATCTTCTCAAACCCATCACAGAGGTCCACATCGGGATAAATCATATGTCCCTATTATTCAACATATACCCAATTACCTTACCAGGACTGATTAGATCATTCATACTTACCAGTTAAAGCTATGTAGCTGACACATACATCATTCTAGGAACCGATAGGCCAGAAAACCGCTACAACTCAAAACATGGTAACTGGCGATAACTGACACCATAAATGCATTGATGATGAGTAATCACCAAAAGCACAACAGTGCAAAGACAGAGATCATGGCTTGCAGGCAATGACAAAAATACCATACAGCTCAAAGAGGTTGAGGCCCCTTCAGCAACACCAAGAGAAGTAAGAAACCTAAGGGTAGCCATGGAGTGAGACCTAGTCTCAAAACCCCATCAACAAGGTCACAAACACCACCTTCTACATAATGGAAACACTTTGTTGCATCTTCCGATTCGTTCAATACAAACTAAAGCTCTAAGTTATCCTCACACATGATATTTCCAATCTTGATTATAATCCACATTTGTAAAGCGTGAACAATCACCCGTAAGGGTCTCTAGGCGCAACAACCTAGTTCGGTGACCTCAGTTTTATTATATGCAAAATACAACTAATTTATAATGCTGCTGCAAGACTCTTTCTCTACCTATAGCTAGAAGAGCAATAATAATGGCACTTTCCATTGTCCACAGAACCCCCTCAAGGAAAAGGACCACTGTGGCCACAAGCAAAATTCCCAACTTATACAAACAAACTAAATAGAGCACTGTGCTCCGGGCTTGCAACAAGAATCGTGATACCATTTTACTCTAAGAATTCCACAGACAACATTGCTTTCTCAATACAAGCTCTGGAATTCACTCCCAGACAAGATTCAAAGCGTTCAGCAGCATGAACTCTCAGAAGAAATGTGAAAACATTGCTATTTCCAAGATAACTACATTGTGCACAATTCTGGGTTTTAACCCAGAGTAATAATTACATCTTCAACTACAATCAACAGTCCACAAATATGGAACACCACAAACAGCACATAACCTTTTATGTCCAGGTAAGTGATGAATAGTTGACCCTTGTCTAGTTTGGGTATTATACAGTATTGTCAGTTCATATACAACGCTTCTGGTCTGCATTAGTTTTAATACCATGACATATTGTGCTCAATCTGCCGACTGAAGTTCTTACAAGCTGGGTTATAATCTCCTAATACTGCTTGACCCCATTACAATCACCTATGACAGTTTTGCTATGGGTCATTCCCTTCACCTAGTACTCTAACTTTCCACAGCAGTAAACCACCCATCATTAACTGAACAGGCATGGAATAAGTGAAGAGATCTGCAACATACTGCTGGCCAACAGAGTTCTCTAATTAAGTCCACCACTGCAGTTTCCTATTAACTGTATGCTGTGACTCCTTCTAGACATCGCACTATGACAGTTGGTTATGGGATGATAGTACCAATCCATCTCAGCAGATCGCCCCACCATCTCTTCATCCAATCTAAGCCTGCTCAGAAAAATTAACCTTAAATAAAATATCTCAAAATGTAACACCCAGTGCAGTAACCAGTCTATTAAATACCTTAAAGATACTGTCTGAGATTCTAAGCTGCAAGCTTACTGAAAACCACCAACTGCCCTCCTATCTCTCACACCTCTTCCTCCATCACACTGCTAACCACTGTAATCCATAACACCATAACCGCACCTCGATAGTCACCACGCACGACATCAACACACTTCACACATAGGATCAAAAAGCACAACACCCTCTGGCCACACACCCTATATGGTGTAGCATGCTGCCCATGTAGGCAAGAGCTTCAGCGCCCCTCTTAGTGGTAGTAAGTACTACATAAATATTGCAATACAATACTTACTTTTACCTGATTTCAGAATACAACTGGAGTACTCTCCATTTATTAGACCATTTACTGCTTCGCTGACTTCACTTGCTGACCGGGATATACTCCTTCGAGTCATCTTCGAGATACTTGCTTTTAAATTATCCTTGAGGGAAATTGACTGAAGTATTTACCCTATTTGGGATGGTTACTACTCGCAATTCACGCTATTAAGCAGAGTACGGATTCTTTATGCCCTGAGGAAGTCGTTTGGGCCATTTACCCTAAGACGAAACACGTGTTGGCTACAAACATCCTTGGTCTTCTTGTAAACATGATCTATCATGTCATATTCATATGGGGAGATCCTGACAACTGAGACAATAAAGAAGAACATTTTCTTACACATATGGATTGAACTTTGTTCTTGAAATGCTGATACTTTTATTTTGAATACTGATTTGTTTATGCTCGAGAACGATTCATTGTTTTTGCACTTCACACATAGGATCAAAAAGCACAACACCCTCTGGCCACACACCCTATATGGTGTAGCATGTTGTCCATGTAGGCAAGAGCTTCAGCGCCCCTCTTAGTGATAGTAAGTACTACAGAAATGTTGCAATACAATACACATATGTAGAATGGTACTGTGGAAAACCTCATAGTATGTGTTATGAAAAGAGTGATAAGGGAGTTAATTAATACAGTCACTATACTGTATGACATAAGTTGTATGTATGACTTTTTAAAGGGATCTCTATCCCACCTTTTGGCCCAGTCGTGGTATTTTGCAATAATATAGTTAGTGGTGAAACTACTTTCTAGCAGTTTTGTGGCATGATATGGGGCAACCGACTTCTAAAATAGTGTAAAAAATATATGAAGGAAATGTATGTCACAATATGTTTACTTGAGTCACTGGTGCCTTTTCAAACTTAATTACCAAGCCATCAAAAGTGGTAACAAAAAGTGGAAAACATTTTACTGATATTGCATTTACTTAAGTCGTGAGCGATAGATTTGCAATATCAAATGTTAACCTTTAAGATCATTTACAGGGAGTTCTATATGTTTAAGTGATTTCATCTATAGACTTGAAGAATACAATTTTCTTTCATGTTTTTAATTTGAATTCAGCCTTAGTTATTCATGTGCTGTCGATCGCATGGTTCCATATTAGTAACATTTTCTTAAGGGATGTTATACAATCTAATTATAAAATATACGTTAGAGTAGCGGTTGGTTTAAAAGATTAGCATCTGTTCAAGTCATAAAATACTTACACATATAGAATAAGTGTAAAAATCATGGGCAATAGCAAGCACTGTAAAGAACTTAAGAGACATAACCTTAGATTCCAACCTTGAGAAGGTGTTCCGGGCATAATGCATGATACTGTCGAAGTCGTACGTCTCTCCCAAAGAATTTACTTCACCAGGTTCCATTTTTAAAAAGTTGTACTCCTGACCTGTGGTAAAATACTTAGTTAAATAAACATGCTTTTTCCAAAGTGTTCAACTTTTTATAACAATTAAACGTACTGATTTGCAGAACTAATCAGAGATCATTCAGAAAGACGAAGTAATTTACAAACCTGGCCAGGAAGAAGCCTTCACAGTACGACACTTCGATTTATTACGTCATAACTGGCTTAGTGAGTGAGGGATTGAACTATCATTGAGCAGGTGGTCGCTCATAGTGGGTGCAAATTGATATCTACCTTTATGCAACCTACCAATCGTTTTGCGATGCAACGTATGTTTAATGAGTCACATGTCAAAATGTATATTCTTCTAGGGATGCAAAACCTCCTGCCTCATGAACTTTTATGAGGCAGGCCGCATTTTGCGACACTACGAATGGATGTAAACGTAATGATGGACGACAGCAGGGGACTGTAGACCTTCCGACCTTTGCATTATCAGCATGTGAACATGTTTCTTTAAGCAGCCCATGAGTCTTATAGAGTCAAAGGCTTCCTTTAAAAAAAAAAAAAAAAACATGTGACATGCTGGGATTAAATATGTTCCCTATAGGGTGCGCGTGCCCACCTTGCTTAATTTTTGCTCCCAGACGTGAAACCCTCCATTCAACGGGAGAGAATCTTCGTTGTCCATTCTTCCTCCCAAAAAGACAAGTATCGAAAGCCTGTAGGCTAGATCGTAAAACATTTTTGTCTGGCATTAGTTCATGTCTTATGTGGTAAGTTAAGGCAGTGCTTGCTCCAAACACCTTTTACTCCAGTATTTTGACAACAGGGTTTTGGAGGGGGTACTATGTGACAAAAGTATGTGTACAATTGCTGTGCTGAATTTTATTGTAGTGGTGATGTGTTCTGTTGTTTTTTGTATTGCATTATTGTAATATGAATGTGTTATGCTGTACTGTAGTTGTGTTCTCTTTTAAGTATATAGTTGTGATATGCTATGTTTAGAATTGTGTGGTTGTGTTGCATAGTCTCTGGTATGGTGTTATGTTCTGTTGCTTACTTTAAATATGTCAACATAAGCTGCCATATTTCCAGCCAAAGCTGCGCATGCCTTTCAGGTTCCTCTGGCAAGCAACCATGTACCACAGCCTTGGGTGGTAAAAGAGGATTGTTCGATATCTTCAACTATTTACGATATCAGCCAGCCTAAAACTGTGGCAGAGACTTGGTATCGACTTAGCGATCTCCGTGCTCACTTTGTGTGAGGCAGAGCTTGTCTTGGTGAAGGAGAGAGAGTAGTGGCAATCCAGTGGGGCAAGAGAGATGGTGTGTCAAGGTGTAGCTCTTTTTAACACCACCTGCTAAACAATTAGCCTCGGGTTGGGTTACACAGGTGGGCTTTCAGGGATGGAGCAAGGACCTATTGATAAATATAGGCAACCCCAGGTCCCAGAGCCGCCACATCCAACAGTAAATTTGAGAGATACCAGCCCAGACCAAGACAGAGGTAACATTACTAATGATTTGAAGTGACTACAATTAACTGTAAGTGGTTTGCAAAAAGTAGAAAATTCGCAAAACCCATCATTGCCCAAAACAGTAGGTGTGGTCAAGAGGAGGGCGAGTGAGGCTAGCTTCCAAGTGGGAACAGATAATAATATTCCAAATCAAAATATACTGAATAAAGCTAAAGGGCCACTGTTCCCGCGGGTCGTAGACAGCCATCTGGCCGGTGTGGTAGGTGACACGGCCAATGATCTGGAGTCAGAGGACGGGATAATCTCTGTCTCTGACTTTCGGATTTTGGTATGGAATGTGGCTGGGATTCATAAATTACAATCAGACCCCGATTGGTGTAGCTTTGTGGAATTTTTACGATCTTATCCTCTTTCAGAAACCTGGAGTCTGGCCACCCCCTATAGAAGTGGCTATTCAGTTTATGCAATCGACACCAAATGGAAAAAGCAGGGCAGACCATTTGGAGGCCTTGCAATTTGGGTGAAAACTACACTAGGGGCCAAAGTTAAGCTGCTTAATGTGGATACACTGGACATCCTGGCCATTGAAGTGACCTTGTACTCAGGGTGGAAGGCTAGAATTTTTAATGTTTACAGCAGAGTAGACAGTGCAAAGGCGGAAACAGACACAATACACAGGTTAGACGAAGCCCTGTTGAAATATTCAGATAATATCCCTACTATAGTGGAAGGAGATTTTAACTACAACTTTGAATCCCTTATTTCTACTCCTCTTGATTTAACGGAGGATTGGGATCGTTTATGGTCTATTCCCCCTCTAGACCTTCCACCAGTAAGGTGGTCAAAGAGAGGCGCACAGGTTCTTGCGTTTACTTTACAACACAAACTAAGAGCTTCCAATTATAGGGCAAAGTCAGACCTGAATGGGGAACATACGTATAACAGTGAAGAACCAGAACCTTTTGGACCTGGCGGCGCAGGGTACGCCCTCCGTCTTCTGAGTTCACCTGCTTCGATACACAGAGACACGGGACACTCTGTCGGCGTTAGAAGATTGGATTTATTTAGCTGCAGCTAGTACAGTTATCCTAGAAGTACACAAAGTAGGTTCTCAGGAGACTGCCACTTCACTCTGTGGCGCATCAGATTAAATACTATACAATACAGAATTATTAACAAAACACACGCCCCAAGCAAAGAAGAAAAGAGCCAATAGGGTAAGTGGAAAACAAAGCGGAACCAGTAAGAAAGGTTCGAAAACAAAAAGATCAGATGACTCGAAGAGTCCTCTCCTCCAACTATGTTTGTCATCCCACCCCCGAACTGATTCATTAACAGAATACAACTGACTTGCAGGTGGTGAGATACGTTTGTGTGTATTGGAGGACAGGCATGACACAAGAGAATGCTAGCAGGAGACAGTGAAGGCCAGTTGATAAGATATGATCAGGAAAGAATGGTGTGAGCCTACAGATAGTTGGAACAGGGATTAGGAGAGCCAGACACGGATTAGTGTACTCGGCTAGTCCAAACACCAGCCTCGCAAACAAGGCCGAGGACGTATTTTGACACCAAGCTACGGGAAAGGCAGAATAGACTTCGTTCGCCGTGCTGCCTGAGTGATGGCAACACAAAATGGCGGCGGGTTACAAAATTGCGGGTCGATTCGATCGTGATCGAAAATCGAAGTTCCTCAACAGGCCTGGCAAAACAAGTCGAATTGACTATTGTCTTATTACCTCAAATCTTTGGCCTTCTGTGGTCGATATGTCAGTGGTGAAAAGAACGGAAAGTGATCACCATGCTCTTGCCCTTACGCTGACTATAGATGGTCCGCTGAAATCTAACACTATGACACATGCGGAAATAGGTACACTTGTGCTAATAATCAGAAAGCCTTGAAGTGGTCGTGGGTAGAGAGCCATCCGGAAGCCCTGGAAATGGTGAAGGAAAAAGCGAGGCATCTAATCAAGGATCTGAGCGTTTTTTGTTTTAACTATGCCGTCATGACAGTAGGGTCCACCCATTATCGTCTTTTTTAATGAGATTAGAACTTTATTGAGTCAACCTAAAAACCCAAGCAGTAAAGGGGCCCAATGTGCTAGCAGAAAGTGTGATACTAAGTGTCCCTGGTTTAACCAAGAAAGCAAGGGTTCCATGTAGAAACTTCCATCTGCAGAGTTTAATATAAAGGGCTATTGATAGAGCTAAAAAAGAGTGGGGGGGTTCCTCATGGACCTCTCTACACACTGCCCTAACAGATAGAGATCCTAAAGGGTTCTGGAGACAAGCTACACTCTGGTTGAGGGGGGGGAACGTCCCACTCTTGAATATACGATTCAACCCAAGGAGTGGGTTGCGCATTTTGGTTCCCTCTACGGAGAAGTCCCCTGTATAGTTAGTGAGGTATCAGCAGGGATGGCTTTATCCGGGGTGCATGAAGAGAGCAATCTGGTCATTACACCAGAAGAAACACTAACAGCAATAGTATCTTGCATACCGGCACGTGCCCCAGGACCCGACAGAACACCTAGTGATCTCTTTAGAGAAGACATAATGCTATGGGGTGTGTATATAAATTTGGTGACCAATTTGATATTGAAAGGTGCCCCTATTCCCCCCTCTTGGAGGATAGCTGAAACAGAACCTATTTTCAAGAAGGGGGATAGATCTTCACCACTGAGTTACAGGCCAATCAGCCTTATAGACTCACTGCAAACAAACTTTTGCAAACAGGTACTAGGAAGAGTCCAGAAATGGATAAAGGAGGCTACCATTCTGAGTGATTTTCAGGCGGGTTTCTGCCCTAAAATTAGTACACTGGATCAGGTGTTTCGCTTAATCTGTATCTACTGGAAAGAAGTGGCTATAAAGGGTGGAAAGCTCTATGTGGCTTTTGTCGATCTGCGTACAGCATTTAATCTAGTCCCACGTGAAAAACTTTGGAGTGTTCTCCATGATATGCGCATTCCAACAAATATTTTAAACATTTTAATTCGCTTACACTCAGAGAATTCAGCACAGGACAGGTGGAGTCCTAATAGCCAAGTAACAGAAACCTTCCCGGTCAAACGCGGAGCAAGACAGGGATGCGTGTTGGCACCGACCCTTTTCACTCTTTTTATAAATGGGGTTGTCTAGTTTCTAGATAGAGATGGTTGTGACGCCCCGAAGACAGGGCTACTTAGAGTTCCGGCATTATTAGTTGCTGATGATACCCATTTAATTTCGAAGTCTCCGCATGGGTTGCAGCAACTTTTAAATGATTTTTAAAATTTTTGTAAGAGAAGAGGGCTCAGTCTAAATGAAACAAAGACCAAATTCATGATTTTTAATAGGGGTAGAAGAGTAGTGAAGACTAGGTCAATATGGGCGGGCAAAACCAAATTGGAACAAGTGAAGGCATTTGACTATTTGGGGATTCGGCTTACTCCGTCCATTAATTGGCTCCCACAGGTAGAAAAATCTAAATTACATTTAATACACCAATGTGCACACATAAGTAAAATTCACAGGAAGACAGTTTCTAGGCAGATTGCCCCTGCCCTCGAGATTTATAAAACGAAGGTTTTGGGTGGGGCACTTTATGGTACGGAGTTGTGGGGCACAACTGCCATAGCCTTTCTATCTACAGTAGAAAATCGATTTTTAAGATCACTGGTTGATCTCCCCGCCAGTTCTCCCTTGGTGACTCTTTACCTCAATACAGCACATAAACAAAGCATAAAGTAAATTATAAAATGTTATCATTCTGGCATAGGCTCTGGCAGAGTTGGACCCATACCCAGAGGCTTTGAAGGACCTCTTAAGATCTCCCCAGGTAGAGACTTTGAGATGGTTCTCTTGCTTATGCGATTTACTTGGGAGGTTAAAGATGGACAGCTTTTGGCTCAGCCCTGATTCCATGAGAGGTATTTCGAGGGAAGAGCTGAAAGGAATGTACTGGAAAAAAATATTCCAACTAGAACTAACAGGATATTCCACAGGGCTAACAAAAGATTTTTAACTGTATAAATCAATTCCACTGTTTGAAGCATCAATAGAAGAAATTACTCCTCAAGTGGCAAGAAAGATCTTTTTACAGTTTAGATATAAGACCTTATCTACCAAGGCATTTTGCTCAGGATGGAGCGCGAGTCCTTTGGTAGATGATTTATGTCCTGCGTGCAAAGCCTGTACTGAATCTATTGCCCACATACTCTTTTTCTGCCCTCACTATGCACTGTTAAGGAAAAAATGGAAAACACCCCTGTGCCGATCAATAGGTCCAGGACATTATTTAGAAATCTTGAGATTATTATCAACAGATACACGTAGATTGATAGTATTTGGATTTTCTCGGTTTCTTTTTGCCATGTGGATCAGGCGGGTGAAGTTAATGCAATGAATTTAATTTAGCTTTTTTTCTGTTAGCATAACTATGTCAACTTGATAATGAATTGCGGCTACTTGGGTAGTGAAGAATTTAGTTTGATTTACAACTGTTTAGGATTTTATGAATCTTAACCATGGGTTTTATATATGCTGCTAACTCGAAAATGAATTGTTGTATTAAGTGCAGGGGAACTTTAATGAAAATTTGGTGTTTTATATATTTGTACTGTTATGCACTTTTTTGGATCTCTGAAATCGTAATAAAGTACTAAACTGAAGAAAAAAAATTAACTATTGATAATACTGACTGCTTCACAGTTAACTTTGGGGTGGATGGGCTTTCCATAGAGTCCTAAGCAAATAAACACTACTCAGAAGGAAGTGAGACAATAAGAACTGCGTCCAGTGACCTGGCAGGAGTAAGTCCCTTCATCCCTTGTTCAAACCATCAATGATGCCATGTGGGGTGTCTGGCCAGGTAAAACTAAAAACGTAGGAGTGTGGGAGGGAAGTTGATCAGTTGTCTGACACCATTAGCTTTCGCGTCCGTAGCTCTCAGTGAGGCAGCCCCACTGAAAAGAGCTATTACAACCTGGCAGCTATGTGTAAATTTAGTGGCGCTGAATCAGCTCAAGATTTGCCCCACATAGCTTTTGCTTTCTCAATAGTATTGTGACTTAAAAGTCAACCCCAGTAAAACAAAGGTCATGACCTTTGGGAAACCCCAGAAACATGTTAAACAAAAAAATCGAGGGAATTATTCTGGAAGTAGTATCAACACACAATTATTTGGGCTTAGCAGTTTATAATAAATAAAGGTGCATAATTCATCTTTCCACCTTAAAAACTAAGGCCCAGACAGTGTCACTCTCTGTTAAAAGTTTCATGAGAATCCATTGAGGATATGCAGTCTATCAATCAATAATGGTGCTGGAAACAAAACTGGTATCTACCTTATTGTACGGAGCACTAGTTCTTCCTAAAAAAATCCATTAATGATCTGAAGAAAATGCATATAATAGAGCTCATATCTTTATTGAATCTTCTTTCATCGCGTTACCATTGCAAAATGCGTCTGTAACTATACTTGATATCGTTAGTCGTTCGTCGCTCAGGAGCAATGTTACATTATTTATGCAGCTGTGCAACAGCAAAAGAATTTTTATTACAATGAGGTAACAAACCATCAAGATTTGTGTACTTGGTTGATCCTGGCATCTGCAAATAATAAGATCATGGAAAACAATCTACCGTTATATGAAGATCTCATAAAATTGCCCCGTCTGGAGCGGGTGAAGTTATTGAGACAAACTCTCTGGAGCAACGCAAAACTTGTTGGCATTACAGGAACATCTGCATGCTGTTAGAAATGGTGTTCTGTAGTTGGCAGTGGCTTGCACTCTGCTCAAGTAGGGACCCTTATCCTAATCAGGGTAAGGGGATTAGACAGCTAAAATAAGCCCTGCCCCTCCCTTGGTAGCTTGGCACGAGCAGTCGAGCTTATCTCAGAGGCAAAATATAAAGCATTTGAACAAAACAAACACAGAGAAAACACAACAAATGGACACCACACCAGTTGTTTAGAAAAATAACCAATCTTTATCTGAATAAAACAAGACCAAACTAATGAAAATCAAACATACACAAGCAAAGATATCACTTTTATAAGGTTTAAAACTGTTCAATCCATAGGAAAATATGGATGCGTCACTTTTATGGAAAAGTACCTGGGATGCATCAAAATCATAGACTAAAACAGGCACAAGGGAGATGAGGCGCCTGCAAACAAAGCAATACGTTGAATCCTTACTCGCAGGGGAAGTGATCCGTAGATTCCGTACTGCCAGAGGAGGTGATGCATCGATTCCTTGCTGCGGTGCTGTCAGGATCACAATATACCGGCATAACTCATATTATACCTCCCAACACTTATGAATGAACAAACGTCTTGTACCCTGACTTTTGATCATATTACATGCTGTTTGTAATAGCTAGCTGCTGTTGGTGTTCCCCAGTTTGTTTGAAAAGAACTAATAGCTTTTATAGATGTTTTACCAAGCATGTGCAAGGTCAAGATTCAGGTAGCACGGACACATTCAGAAAATCCACCACAATAGGCATCAGGAAACTGGCATAGATAACCTCAATGTGAACCTTCCGGAAGACATCCCTCATCAAATTAATCATCTGCACCAGTTCCTCGCTACAAGCAATTAGAGCGCGACCTTTATGAGCATTCTAAAGCACCTTCTAGAAGGCACCCTAATCAAGTTAATTATCTGCACCTGTTCATTTTTACAAACAATTAGAATATGACCTTTATGAATGTTCTAAAGCAGTCCACAATCCTTCCCTTAGCCTCTTCGCCTGCCATTTATGTGTTTCCCGGTTTCCAGGACTCTGTCTTGCCAGGTTTCTTGATCCTCCTGCTTCGACGTCACTGCAAAGAAAGTCCTGCATTAGTCTGGCACCTGGATGAAAAGAAGAACAAGATGAAAAGGAGAGGCACATCAACAGACTTGAATTTACTACGAGCAGTGCTTATTCGCCACATTGTGCTGCAAACATAGGTAATAGTGTTTTTGTTCAACTTCTACATACTGTTGGCAGGGCTCTGCCAGAAAGGTCTTCGGTGAAGCTAACCCCGTCCAAATTTGCTTGTGGGTTTGATGCTGAAATTACACTCACTACAGTTTTGAAAAATGTGTTAAAGGAGCCTCTACAGACAATCTAAATGAAAACAAAACAACAACAAAACTAAAGGTTGGCTGAGATCTGAAAAGCTTTCGTGAGGTGATACCTTAAAAGATACAGTTTATACTAGACTAATGCCTTATTATTTGTTTGTTTATAGGTACTGTATCTTCTGTTACCATTCATCAGACTTGAGTGAATGCCTGCTACAGTGTTTCTGTTGAGTGGACGAGCCACAGCATCTTTGACTCTCTCGATCCCAACCCCCTTTCCCCTGGGATTTGTCACAGGAGCAGTGTCTTCTCCTGTAAACTGAGGGCAAGTTTTAGGAGGATTCAGGAACTAGTGTCGCCGCCCAAATGGAATTATCTAGGATCCAGATGGGTGGGTGATGACAGGAATAGGGGAGGTGATTTGACGATTCCTTGCTGTCAGGGGAGGTGATGCGCCGAACTCCAGACATTCTGCCTCGTTCCTTACTGCTGGGCAATGTAGATGAAAGACTTGGTGCATAAGTGCAATGCATAGAAAATCCGGATGCGCTGGGACCGTACAGCGGTGAAGCAGGCACTATGTTGATTTTCCAGCTGAGTGGCAGGAGAGGCGTCGATTTCTTCAGCTGTTCAATTGGGCCTGTGGCGAGAGTCAGAGCATGTGCCTCGGACGTTGGAGACACGGTGCTCAGGAGTCGCACTGCGGTGATCTTTCAGCCACAAGGCAGGCGCTGCGTCAATTCTTCGGCCACACCACAGCAATCCGTGTATTTTTCCTCCGCACAGCGGCGCTGTGCGTCAAAAAAAAAGGAGCTGAAAGACGATTAATGGATTTTCTTTTTTCCTTTGCAGCAAAGCCACCTCCAAGGGCCCATAAATTGAATTGGCAACACTTGGAAGGTCAGAACCTCCAACAGAGGAGTTCATGGGCTGCAGGTGAAGTCTCTGATGGCCCTAAGACTTCTTAGCTGGAGGCAAACACACACAAGTCCCCGGAGAACCTTGGCAAGCAGGATGTAAATTAAAAGTCCAGTCCTTTTACTGTCCAAGACAGAAGCCATCGAAACGCGTTGATGCCTGCATACCATAAATCCATTCACCTTGATGTTACTCTAGATGTTGACGTAATGCAGTAAATCAGGGTCCATCTCTAACATTCTGTGATATGGATACGGTTTATTATGACAAGAAAAGTGTATTTTTTAACTCTCGGGTAGTTTTTATTTATTATTTTGAATTTGTCGTAGGTTTTTATGGAATGTCAATTTGGTATCATTGTCATCAAACATAATATATTCTGTATGAACACGTTTTTAATTGTGTATTTTAATGAATAAATTGTCTTTACAAATTTGTAATTTTTGTTTATATGTTAGCACACTGTTTTTTCTGTCAGAACAGTAACCATCAAAATTGTATATTACTTGGAGTGTTTGGTGATTGCTAAACCACCAAAGTTTTCTACTCAAAGGACAATTCTTTTTTTTTTTTCAAAGTGAATGAACAAAAAGCCCAACTGTCAGTCTAAACCAGAGGCACAGAATGGTAAAGTAAGAAAATACCCACTTTCTAAAAGTGGCATTTTCAAGAAGGCAATCCAAAAATCAACTTTACTAAAAGATGTATTTTTAAATAGTGAGTTCAGGGACCCCAAACTCCAAATCTCTATCTCTTTCCAATTAGAAGTTACCCTTGTAAGAGGTTACAAGGCAGCTCCAATGATAACCTACAGGAGAGATAGACCTAGCAATAGTGAAAAACAAAATTGGCAGTATTTCACTATCAGCACACACCAGGATATGTCATACCGTTCACATATACTGCATGCTGCCCATGGGGCTACCTTGGGCCTACCTTAGGGAGAATATGAGAAAGTCTGGGCCTGGCAAGTGGGTGCACTTGTCAGGTTGACATGGCAGTTTAGAACTGCCCACACAGACACTGTAGTGGCAGGTTTGGGCCTCTTATGTGGGTGGCACAGCAAGTGCTACAGGCCCACTATTAGCATTTGAATTACAGGCCCTGGGCACACAGAGTGCATTTTACTAGGGTCATACCAGTAACACAAATATGTCAATCCTGGATAAGCAATCATAATCACAATTTACACATGGAGCACTTGCAGTTTAGCACTGATCAGCAGTTGTAAAATGCCCAGAGTTCTAAAACCAGCAAAAACAAAATTCAGCACACAGTCAAAAACAGGAGGTCAGAAGCAAAAAGGGCAGTGGAAAAACATGCCAATGATGCCAGGTCTAACACATGCACACTATATAATGGAGTTGTACTCTGGAATCAAATAATATTTAGCCTCAAATTTGAATCAAGGATGCAAGCTAAAATATATGAGGTTCCGTTCCCTGTTAAAACCAATAGCCCAAATCGAGGGGTCGTGGAACACTAGCTGCTTCCCATCAAAAGCCTGTCGCTTGTGTAACTATAAAGAGGAGACAATTGAGCACTTAATCGGTTTATGTCCTAATATACTAGACATACGAAAGAAATTTATAAAAAATGCCTTTAATTAATTAATTGTAGATCTGTTATAGAAGCCGTTGCCTACTGTTTTTCTACAACAGATTGTCAAATACATAACAGCTGACCCTTCTAATACAAAAACTTTTAAAGAAATTATAAACACGCTAGGGCTAAAGCAACAGGTAGAGGGGGTCCACACACTGTGCAGGTCATACCCTTGATGGGATATGTACCAACACTGTCAGCCTAACCATCGACCCCCCAGTTCCTTTAACATGTTAATTCCCTATAAATTCGACCAGAAAAATGCTCCACAAGAAAGATATCCTAGCCAACAGGGTGATGCTCAAAATCGGGATGGAATAGCATGCACTCAAATCCCAACCTAAAAAACTTAGCAGAAGCAGGAAACCTATTCTTACAGGAAACCCTTTGATCGACAATGATCTCTTCAATGATTGGATGTAGTCCCTGGCAAACACTCTGGCACCCTCAGCCCCTTTAAGGAAAAATAGCACTAAGAAAGAGTCAGCCCCCTGGTTCACCCCCCATCTAAAAGACCTTCAAGGTCAATGTAAAAAACTGGAAAAACTATGGAGAAAAGACTACAAACCAGACTTTATGGAGTCTTTTAAATCAGCACTCAGAGCATACCATCAGCAAATTTGAGTAGAAAAGAGAGCATACTACTCCAATTTAATTAATAAGGCTGACAATCAAAAAACAATTTTTAATATTGTTAAATCTTTTATTAATCCAAATTGTCGTGAATAAGAAATCCCTCCTTCACAGGATCTATGTGATCAAATTGCTGATTTCTTTGAGGAAAAAATCATTGACCTTAGGAAAGATTTTATGGAAGGTTTTTCTCCTCCTAATGACAATCAACTCCAGGAAAATAATAGCGAACTCAACTGTTTTAAAGAGATTAATTTGGAACAATCTAGACAAGCTATTCTTTCCTGTAAGTCAGGTTCACCGTTCGATCCCTGTCCCCCAAAAGTTCTACACGCACTGGTAGATATCATAAATCCAACTGTCAATCAGATAATTAATTCAACTTTCAGGCTAGCGAAAGTTCCTGAAAAAATTGGAAAATTGTAGCTGTGAAGCCTCTTCAAAAAAAGAAAATCCCTGACCCTACCACTCTTTCCAATCTCAGACCAATCTCACTACTGCCCTGCCTGCGTAAAATCACTGAGAAATTAGTAAATACACAAATAAATGATTTCTTGCAAAATGCCAATATATTACACCCCAAGCAATCGGGCTTCAGACCGGGCCATTCAACAGAGTCAGTGCTGCTCCATACATCCAAAACGCTGAAATCAGCCCTTGATCAAGACAAGGATGCAGTGCTGGTTCTGTTGGACTTGTCGGCTGCGTTCGATACAGTCTCTCATGATATTTTGAGAGTCGAGGAAGAGAAATTTCATCACTGCCTAACAGCAGCGATGGACTAGATGAAACTGAATCATCTTAAATGCAACAGTTCAAAAACAGAAATAATGTTGTTTGGTAAATCTCATTCATTTTCCCCGATTCAGTGGTGGCCTTCTAATTCAGCCCTGCCTCCCAAAACAGTGGAAACAGTGAGAAACTTAGGGATCAAGTTTGATTCCACTTTATCTTTCCATAAGCAAGCACTTGCGGTGGTGGGTACCTGCTTCCAAATGATAAAAACTCTGAGAAAGTTGTTTGATCTTCTTCCGTTCCCCGCTAGGAAAATGGTTACAGCTGCTTTAATTCTACGTCATTTGGACTATTGTAATAGTCTGTACGCAGGAACGAAAAAGACGGTCTTGAAACGACTGCAGATTGTCCAGAATGCTGCAGCGAGGTTGGTCCTGAAATTGCCAAAAGGCTCCACTTCAGCAGCAGCACTGAGAACTCTTCACTGGCTGCCTATTCATAAGAGGATTCTCTTCAAAATCCTGACTATTACTTATAGAGCCACAAGAGCCACAGGACCAGGATACCTAAGATCAAGAATTACACCATACACTACTAATCGAGTCCTGCGGTCATCCACGGAGAATCTGTTAGCTCCCCCGTCCTTTAAATTGAAAACAAGAAGGGGAAAGACAATGGCGGTGTTAGGGACAAAAGCATGGAATTCCCTGCCCACCCAGCTTAGACATACACACATTGAACCCACTTTTAAGAAGCTTTTAAAGACCTGGATTTTTACCTTACCAGATGACACTGTTTTATCTCTCATTTAATTTCTTGATTTCAGTATTTTAACTTGGTTTCTCCCCTATTACAGAGTATCAGATACTGTCTCGCTAGGGCCAAGATGCTTCTTGGAGTGAACGTTGCGCTTTACAAATACCCTCATTCATTCATTCAATTTATTTGGAAGTTAACCACATTCTTCTATTATGCGTATTGTCTTCTTAAGAAAGCATGATTGAAATGCTGATCTTATGGAATGTTTATAGCTATATAGCTATATTTGTTTAAAAAATATATATATATATTTAATGTAATATTGTGATGAATATTTCAATATATTTTATACAATAAAGACATTCATTCATTCATACAGTCTTGGACTAACCAGAGTCACTCAATTAATTTTCTTGCAATTTATTGTGTAGGAAAACAAATCGTCTAATGTCCTGCACATTCAGGAAAAAAAGGCACAGAAAAATACTCCTGCTCCCACGCAGATCCAGACAAACACTTTATGCAGCATGTAGCACAAAAATAAAGCAGGCATCACTAGGAATAAGCAATGCTATCCACAGTCAATGCCTTTCAGTTTGCATAACACAAAAAAGAAAGCCCGTAGCAAGGAAACATTTATAGTTCACTCAATACATTACGAATAGCCCGGGCAGGGACACGGAGAAATAAGAAAGACCGAGAAAGCAGGAGAAAAAGGTAAGGGATAAACAAAGTCAGAGAACTATGGGGAGATACAGAGAGATTGAGGAGAGGATGGAAACAATAAGAAGGCAGGTGGTGACAGAGAAAGATAAGGAAAGACGAGGAAGATTTAGAAAGAGAGCGAGAAATACAGGGCCAGATACAGAAAGAGGGAGACAGAAAAAGCCAGGGAGAGAGTGATACAGAATTAAACAAATACAGAGAAGTGTAGAACGAGAGAGAGATACAGGGAGAGAGACAGACATGGGGAGTCACAGGAAAACAGGGATAGATGGAAAATGAAAGAGACAGGGAGGGAGAAGGTATGAAAGATAGATAGAAAGATGATGGAGACAGAGAAAAACTGGAGTAATAAAAACAGGGTGAGATGCAGGGAGAGAGAATGATGAAAAAAAGAAAGGCAGACAGTTAAGGTAATAGTGGCAGAGAGAGAAAGACTTTGAAAAATCTTGGGAAGGAAAGAAAGACAAGCAGCAGAAGAAGACAAGGTGCGAGAGACACAAAAAAGCCAGGGAAAGAGAGACAACATGAACAGCACCCATCTATAAATTCCCTTTTATATATAGTTGTCTGCCTTTCTGTCTGCATCTATCTCTCTATCCACCTCTATGTATGTTCATCAAGCTTCATCTCTATGTCTATTACTTTAAGAATCAATCTCTAGCTTAATATGTTTGTATTTATCTCTATCTATATATCATTCTTTTTATCCACCTATTTCTAATCATTATATATCTTTGTGTCTGTCAGTAGCGTAACAAAACATTAAGGGGCCCCTTTCCAAAGTATGATAAGTAGAGCCCCACCATATTCTGGAGCATCCTTCCCAGCCCGGATACATGCAAATGCTCATGCCACACATGGAGCTTGGCATTACATGTCTTTATTCCTCATGTAACCATTAACTGAGCATTCTACATCATGAATTCCATCACCCACACATGTATGTCATTGTTCTACCGAGTCCGTCAGGAACAAAAAGGGTCCCGTCACCTCTAATTCACAAGATACTACATCTCCCCCTTTGTTAAACAAATGATACATATATACAATACTAGTCTTCAATGAGTCGTTTTGGTGCTCGAATCAATCTCCCAGATCTGGTCATGTGAGGCTGCGGAGGTACTACAGAAATGTCCATGACTGGCATTGGTGGCAGAGACATCAGTACAGTCATTGAGCTCTCTGGATTCTCAAGTCTCACTCCTGAAGTCCAGAGTTGGCGAAGGCAAGGCAGGTGCTTGAAATGCAAAGAACTCATGTAATGGACTTTCCAGAATGGTGAGCAGTCACCATGTGTCCTTTATTGTGACAACCTTAAGTGGATCAGCATCAAAAGGAGTATCAGCCTTGCATTTCGGTTTCCGCCTGATGAGCACTTGGTCCCCTCTGTTGAACACAGTGCTCTGAGCACAGTGGTGTCTGCCTGCATAGGTCTTCATTTTACTTTTTTGAGATGAATAAGTGGTTAAAAGTTTATCAATGTCAATAGATCTCTCAATGTTCATTGTGACAATTTAGTTCCTATGGCTCTCCCAAACATTGAGGTGGCAGGGCTCTTACCCATGGTAGAATGGGGAGTTGACCTGCATGCACGAAGCGTAGACTGAAGAACTGATTTGAGTTCAAGCTTTTCCAGTGCAGCATGATGAACAGTCTTCTTGAGGGTACTCATAGATCTCTCAATCACACCAATTGCCTGTGCCCAGAAAGGTGTTCTTTGCTGATGCTTGACATTTAAATGTGGGAGAAGATATTTATATTTTTGACTATTAAAAGGCAGGCCATTGTCAGATTTCAAAATCGACGGAACACTCCATGTGGCAAAAATATTTTCTGGTCTCTCAATGACTCTGTCATGAGTAGTTGATGACAGATCTTCCACAAGGGGAAAACAGGAATATTCATCAACACTTACTAGTGAATGATGTCCATTGTCAAGGGGTCCACAGAAATCTATTGCAATCTTGTCCCATGCATTCTTTGGGATCTCAGACATGTTTAACGAATGTGGGTTTGTCTTAGATGACAACAGCTGCCCAAATGACATGCCTTTAACTCTTTTTCAACTCTTTCGTCAAGATGAGGGTCCCAAACTCGGTCCGTAAAGCTCGTTTCATATCAAAAACTCTGCAGTGTCCCTTATAGGCCAGTTCAATAACTTGTTGTATCAGACTCTCGGTTATGACAATTCTTGACACTCTTAAGAGGATGCTTTCTTGGCTAACAGAAAAGTTCTTTTAGCACATTTTTTAATTAATGGTATTCAAGGTCATCATGCAGAGTTGGAGTATGTTTTCACCATGTTTGGTGTGCAATAATGTCTTTGAGTATTAGCAAATCCCTGTCAGTACTTGTGGCAGCAATGATTTGTTCTATAGATATGGTAGTTGGGATACTGGATTTCACAATGAATTTAACATAGGTATTAAGATGCTTTAGAAGTAGTGCAATGACACTGTACTGGCACATGTGAGAAGTAGCCAGCAGGATTTTGAACTTTTCATGGACGATGCACAATCGTATAGTCATACTCTTGCAATTGCAACTCACACCTCTCAATGCGAGGGGGCATCTTGGCTTTAGGATTGCCGAAAATGGTGAGCAATGTTTGTTGGTCAGTGACAACTATAAAATGCTTTCGATATAGGAAAACATTAAAATGCTCACAAGCCCATACTTCTGCAAGGTTTTCCTTTTCAGGTTGTGATTAGGCATGTTCTGTCATTAACAAACTTCAGCTAGCTTAAGTCACGTGTCTTGAGGCTATGGGATGTCCAGTGTGGTGGGCAAGGACAGCACCCAAAGCCACAGGGCTTGCATCAACAACAACTTTGTCTGCAATTTAGGATCAAAGTATGCCATTTAAGCTGGATTCTGCATTGTATGCTTGATTTTCCTGAAGCTTTGTTCACATTCACTTGAGCATTGAAATGGAAATGTTGTTTTGCTAAGTCTCTCAATGTCACGTATATACCTTGAACAGTAACGGGCCATACCAAAAAGGATCACGTATAGTTTCGCCTTGTGGGGGAGAAGTGGATGACAAGCCCTGCACTTTATTTGGATCCGGAGTCAATCCCCCTTCAGAAAAGATGTAACCAAAGAACTTGAGTTTGGTTTTGTTAAATTCACACTTTTCTGCATTTAAAGTGAGACCTGCATAAGCAAGTTTATACCACATTTGTGTAACCCCAAAAACAAGTATGTCATCACTGTAATTGAAAGCATTTGTGATGAATGACTTCTTCAAAAGTTTACGCAGTGGATGACACCCTGAAATGTAACCTTTAACCCCTTCAGTGCCCCGAACTTTCCCCGCCCTGTGCCGGGCGTTGCATTAGCGGGCGGGGTTCATGACGAGATAGTCTCGTCATGGGCACAGCGCAACCGCGCTCCATGACGAGACCATCTTGTCATGGGCACTGAAGCGGTTAATATTAAAACCAACAACCTTGATTTTGAAAGGGTGGAATGTACCTGCAGTTCTCTTCCAGTTCAAGCTGGTGACACCCTGGATAGCTCAATGATGTTGTGCTTTAACAGTGACTCAAATTCTTTCTCAACAAACTCTTGTAAATGAAATGCAATTCAATGATGTAGCTGAGCAACAACACGCATGTCCTAATTTATGTGAAGTTGACCATTAATTGCCTTAAATCTTCCTAGCCCATGAAGCAAGAAAAGAAACTGATTCACTATCTCATGATAGATATTGACATACAAAAATCAGACCCATGTCAGCAGCAGTGCTGAAACTGAGTAAACATACTTTTGATTACATGCTTGGCACGACATGAATTGGTGCTTCAACGTTCGTCTTTTTGTGCTTCACAGTTGCCATGAATGAACCTGGGCTTTGCAATGGTGCCCAAGCAGCCCATGTATACACTTTGGTTTTCGATGGGGTTAAACAGGGCACTGGAGACAGTTTATTATAGACGTGCCACTATGTACGATAAAAGGTATGGAGCATCCATTCACTTTCAGGGGATCTTGGGACAGTCTCCAAATGTATGTCACACTTTCACTATTTTTTTTTTTACTTTATTTATCCTTTTATTAATGCGCACAATGAAGGAATTACATTTTCATACACCATGACAGAGTAATTACAACAAGTGTTTGTAAAGGGTAATCTGTACTTGTCCACACACAAGAGTACATGCGAGCATTCAATCAGTTTACATATATTCTCCCTTCCCCCCCCCCCCCAAGGCCTTCAATATGACACGTTTGGTTGGTTCCTGTCAGAGAACTCAGTCTAAACAGCTCATACATAGTAAAGTACGAAGAAGCATGAGAAAAACATTATCTATTAAAACTTAACCCTCACCAGTGGGGCCAATACCAGCAAGTTGTGTTGCGGAAGGGGTGGAGCTAATTTGAAGGAGGTAGGCCTTCAGGGGATGCCAAATGTCTTTCGGCCTGGATGTAGGGGGCTGCAAGGACGTAAACAATTCACAATCAGTGTTACAATACATAAGGCTCGCCTCATGCATTAGTTGTGGGGGCGACGTTACTTCCCCAGCAAATAGCAATTTCCCTCTTCACAAGGAGTAAGGCAATTGCTGTGCATTTCCACAATTTCTTAGGGAACCCATAAACATAACCCAACAGAGCGACCTCAGGAAGGAGCAAAATCTCCTGTCCTATCATTTGCTACAAGATAGCATAAATGGACCTCCAATACTATCCTATTTTTGCACAGTTCCATGTCATTAGTGTAAAGTCAGCATGTGGGCCCCCTCACTTTGAGCAGTTATGCGGCCTATCGGAGTTGATTTTTGCCGGCGACATGTATGTCCTCCACAGATATTTGAAATGAATCAACTTGTGTCTGCTGTTAAGTGAAACCTCCTTTGTCTGAGAACAGCAATGTGACTACTGTGAGTCTTATATTGGGTGCCCCAAATCTCGTTCCCACGCTTCTCTAATTCTGGCATCTCTACAAGGAACCAGAGCCATGGATGCTCTGTAGAGTTTAGAAATCAAGTGATCCCCCACTTTGTTGGTAATAAATAACATTAACGGAGAGAAGGACTCCAGTTCCAGAGGAAAGCTAGCTATCCTCTCTCTAAGCGCTATACGAACTCTACACATGACAAATTGGTCCATAAAAGTGGCTCCACTGTACCGCCCATCTTCCGTATTGTTAAACACGTCCCCTCAGAAACAAATCTCCAAACTTCTCCAGGGAGTAGGAACCAAGAGTACGCTGTACCACTCTCTCCTCCATAACGGGGAGCTATGGGTTATTGCTCAATGGAATTACAGACGAGTACAATACACACCCGCCCGACACCTGAGCCAAATTATGTTAAGCCCAACTCGTTGCTGAGACTGTTTGAATGTCACGGGGGCCCTGAGGGAATCCCCGCTGTAGGACTGTTCTCAGTGGGGCTGGTAGTACCATGTCAGCTTCAGGTTTTGCATAAGGGATCCGGGTATCCGGGTGATACCAAGAGTGTGCAAAGCTACACTGAGCTACCAGATAGTATACCTGGACGTTTGGGTCTCCAAGCCCAGCCCCCCCCCCTCTCATATGGCAGGGGCAATGTGTCGCAGCAAACTCTGGCCTTCTCCCCTCCCCAAAAAAGCCTGGTAATATGGGATTGGATAGTTTTTAAAAAACTGTTGGGGAGTGGGATGGGGATATTGTAAAACAGATACAAGAATTTAGAGAGTACCACCATCTTTATTATTGCCACTGAGCCCGCCACTGATAAGGGAAGTTTTAGCCAGGGCTCTATCTGCTGCTCAAGCTTGTAAATTGCTGAGCCACAGTTCGGCATTATAAGCTGCTGAGAGTCCTGGTGTATCTGAATTCCTAAATATCTAGTCGACTCCTCGCACCATTGCAAGGAAAGCCCACAATGGCATCTGATACTGCTAGACGTTAGGGGGAAAATTACCGATTTGCCCCAATTGATGCCAAGTCTGGAGAACCCCCCATATCGAATGATTTCCCTGATTAGTGGTTCCAAATTCTCCTCTGGGTGTCGAACATAGATGATAACATCAAGAGTAACGAAGAGAGGGGGCATCCTTGCCGTGTGCCACGGGAGAGTTGAAACTACGAAGACAAAGGAACAGATACAGGGAATACAAGATTGACCCATCACAGACCGCAGGAGACATGCCATGGTGTGGCCAGGCCAGTCACCTTTGACATATCGCCGTGCAGTGGCATATTTGCTGAAAAAAGCATCTCCCATTTCGCTGCTTCCCTGAACTCCAGTAGGAGCGCCAGTCGGTGGTTCTGAACGGCCTGGTCAGGTTGGCAATTTGCTCCTTGTCAAGTGCCTCAAGCTGCGAGTTAATGTGCCCCTTAGATCTCTCAACACTCCAGAATATTTCGCAATATAGACTCCGCGCATATAGGCTTTAAATGCTTCCCATAGTATGGCCCACGTCTGCACTGAACCTTTATTCAACTCAAAGTATTCTATAAGAGCTGAAAGGAGCTCACCATTGAGCACTGCGTCCATCAGCGCCTGACCCAGGAACCTCCACTGCCTTTCACAACCCTCTGGTCTTGGAGCCCTAATCATGAGAACCACTGGGGAGTGGTCAGAAAGGGTTCTGGGAAGGTGCTTCATCTCCTGGTACCAAGAAGTTAGATTTGGGGACACCAACCAGAAATCTTGTCTGGTCTTGTTCATATTGTGCCGCGTAGTGAGTGTAGGCTGTTTCCCTGGGTGGCAGAGTCTCCATACATCCACCAAACACAGCGAGTCACAAAGCTCCAATAATGCACGTAGAAATCGCAACTTGGGTTCAGAGAAGCCAGGCGTGCTATCCATTGTTGGGTCTAACAAAAAATTGAAATCACCGCCCATACAAATGTAGTCTGCATCAAGCTGCAATAGTTGCGTGTGGAGGTTATGAAAAAAATCTGGGTTATCAGTATTCGAAGCATACACACAAACAAAAGCCAACCGATAGCCCATTAATCGCCCCGCTACCATCTTATAGCTACCCTCACCGTTGTTACGGACACTTTCCACCTGAAAGGGCAAGCGCTTATGTAGCAAAACTGAAGTCCCTCTGGCATGTGTACTGTAATTTGCACAGTAACAATGGGGGTCCCAGGAGGAAGCAAAGCTAGTGGAGGTTAACTTAGGCAAATGCGTCTCTTGCAAAAAGGCGACATCTACATGGTGTCGCTGTAAATACTGCAAAACTTGCTTCCTTTTTCTGGCATTATTAAGTCCCTGCATGTTCCAAGTGATAACTGTAAGGTCCGAAAATGTGGAAAGCCTACCCCTGGAAGCCATAATAACAATTCAAGTCTAATCGTGTGTGTGTGTGACAAGTACCAATCTCATCATGGTGTACATATAACACTGTGCGCAATAAAACCCCCATGTGACAAATCGCCCCACCCTGCACCCCCCACCCATCCCTGCCCAAACCCAAGCAGGGAAGATCCCGGCTAGCAAACCTGTAGAATGTATCATGGGAACATAATGTGTAGCAAGAAGAAATCAGTTTCACATACATTCCAATCAAAATAGAAGATTAAAGGTGATACAACACAAGGGCGAGGCAACGCCACGCCGCACGCCCAATTATTTAGAATCATAAACATTAACAGTATATGCAATAGCCCTAACTGCAATAAGGTATGGAAAAAAAGATTCGTTCTGTGTACAAGATATAGTGACATAAATCATTCCGATGAAAAAAGCTTTCCACCAGCCACCGATCCGGTGTGCGATGGGGAGCATCTGGATGGATCTTTGGCCTTTCCGCTGGAATTTGCTTTATAGGCTTGGCAAAAAGCCTGGACTGCAGAAGAGGTATCAAAGACTCTGGACCTGCCATCCATGTCCACCCGAAGGCATGCCCGCTATATCATGCCATAACGCAGGCCCAGATTCCGGAGCGTGGCGTTCACCCCAGTGTACTTTCTTCTCGCCTCCTGGACCATAGCTGTGGAGTCAGGGAATAGTGCCAAAGTAGAACCCGGCCATTTTCCCTAGCTAGTCTGAGCACTGTGTACCTGTCTCGGAAGTTCAGCAGGCAGGCGATTATAGGCCTGGGAGGGCATCCCGGATTGGGCTTAGGGCCAAGGAAACGATGCGCCTGCTCTACTAGGAAGTTGGGAGTGAAAGCGTCTTTGCCAAATAGATCAGTAAGCAGTTTTTCAACAAATAAGTCCATTTGCCCCACGTTTGTGGACTCTGGGACCATAAAATGCTAATAATATTGCGCCTGCTGCGTCCTTCCAAGTCCTCGTACTTCAAGGCTACAGATTTGAGTATTTTCTCCATCCGAACAATTCTTTTCGTGGACTGCGCAGCGCCATCTTCCAAGTCCAACACCCTCCATTTTTCTAGAGCATCCAAATGCCCATCTAGCGCTCTAAATCCTGCCCTGAGTTCTTGCATCAGAGCCTCTGAGCCCGGGGCGGGGGGGGGGAGTAATCAAAGTAGCACCCTCCACTACCCCCTCTGCCATGTTTACAGCAGACTCCACTGGCACAGTGTCGGGGCATCCAAATTGCAGAAGGCGCTGTTTCGGTTCTTTGCATCCTATATCCCAGACCATGTACACAAATACAGTCCCTAACCTCGCAAAACTGAGGGTAGAGGGGATTTCTCAGCCAGCCATGAGGGGGGGAACAGTTCAACAAACAGGCACTACCCGAAGTAGATTTAAATAGTCACAGCAGGCAATGAGGCTTACACGTGGGCACACTAACTCCCAGTGTCTGGTAGACAATATATCCAGCTTTATGCAGGTGTCTTTATGTCCAGGCAGGGGACCACTTACTAGTATTCGCTGCCGCCGATCCCCACAGCAGGCCCAGATCACATCAGCTGCCGGAGGGACAGGCTCAGAGAGGCCAGACACACCACGCACCTGGTGGCACAATCAGGAGCTCCGTTTGGGTCCACTGCAGCGACGCACTCCGTCAGGCCGCCACACAGGGCAGAACCTCAGCGGGGGATCGGTGGTATCTCCCCGGCCTCACACAACATCACCGCCAGCCTGATCTGTCTGGCGACAGGCCCCCAGGCTTACCCACAGCTCCACACGCCGCAGGGCCTCAGGGGACAGGTAGGCTGACTTCACTGTAGGGTGTGGAGGGGGGTCACAGACGGCTACATCTAGACACACCAACTGGATCACCACCGCAGATGAGCCAGCAGCCCTCAGTACATCCGGATTCGCAGTGGGCGCCGTGGCCGGTGCACTCTCGGGGACAGCTTGCTAATTCAGCCTGCGTGTGGGCCCACAGCGTCTAGGCTTCGCAGGCAGAAGCAGGCAAACGCCGCCCTGCTTACTCTTTGCCTCCTCAGCTACCCCACACGCGACGGCCAGGATCTCCACTTTCTGCAGCACACAATCTTGGGCAGTTTACACAGGATGTGTGCAAGATAGGGCCAGGATGTCAGGCTTAGCAGCAGAGCTTCAGTGCTGCGCAACCATCTTGGTCGGTAGCCTGGCCATACCCCCACCTTCAATTGTTGACCTAGCTTCGACTTGCATTCTTCCTTGCAAGAACCTAATCCTACATGTGCACGTCGCCCAGCAGTCAACATTGACATTGCACACCCATCTTTCTCACGGTCACTTGACAATGATGGTGAAAAACATTTAGACAACGAATTTGAGGACAATCGACGCTGTTCAGTTTCTCCTTGCCTCATCTGATGTTGGCGCTTGGTCTTGTGGCCATGCGTGGAGCGTAGCGTCTGAAACGTTCTGGCATCCATTTTGCTTTCTCGATATGACTCACTCAATCTTGCCTTCGTTTTGTTTTCTCGACGTGACACACTTGATCTGTCCCCCACTTTGAACACCATTACAAAATGGTTCTCTTTCCCACATCCTTTTACAGATCTGTCCAATAGTGGAACACCTACCCTCATGTGGATAGGAAAATCCACATTGAGGACAAAACCTTTTCTTTAGAGGAATTACTTTATGGCCTTCTGCCTTGTGTTCTGGCTTATGTTTCACACTCAGCACTGATTTATTTTGGGCCTGTCCAGCCTCCATTTCAGCTGCCTGTCAGCTCTTTCTTCCTCTCTGGCAGCTATTGGCACGCACTCAAAGCTGAGGGTCACCTTCAGCATTCGTCATCTGACGGAATTGGAGAGGCAACTATCTATTACTCTGAGATTCATAGCCTCTTCATCATTGAACTTGCAATGCTTTATGAGCAAATCAACCACTCAGCCATCGTTACACCAGGTCCCTGTCTTTCCTGACTAAAGATGTACCTTTCATAGTCGTCATTCAGCATGGGATTGAACTTGGTGTTTAACACCTCTTTGATTTGACGGTACGTCACTTCATCCCCTTATGGTATTTTCCTTATCACTTCTTTTACTCGGTCGCCTGCCAAATTCTTTAAATATTTAATGATTCTTTTGTCATTTGCTTCTTCCATCAATGAAATCAAAGGTATTGACCCAGGCAGTCCATCTGTTGCCAATATTTTGCTTTTTAGCAGTAGCAGTTAGCAGTTAAGAAGGTGGTGTTGCCATACTTTGTGCTGTTTTCGGCAGCCATTTGAAAATGTCACCATTCCGACCATCGCTCACAGTCCTTCGGTTGGTCCAATGTTATTTACCAGCCTCGTAAGCACAACCCCTGTGCTTCTGCTTGAGCTGTGGAGCCTGGTGTGAAGGTCGGATGAATAGATTCTAGTAAGCGTGATCGTATTCTCTATGTCTGGTTATAATCTCCGCTAATGGTTCTCTGTGTTCACCTGCTTATGCTCACAGGGTTCTCTTGCACCTGGCTGTCGCTGCTCGTTGCGTTTTCCGTACCTGGTTGTCACTGCCTTTAGCATTTTTTGGTGTTAGAAATGGTTCTTTTTTTAGAGCTCCGTTCCACTCAGCTAGCGCGCCCTTTTTGCCCTTCTCTGTACCGGGTTGTCGCTGCCCTTAGCATTGGTCGTACTCCACGAAGGATGCCTCTGTGTCCCATTGTGAGGGAGTACCACTTGTCTCAACTTAGTCAGGACATTTCTAGCCGACGACAAACAATTTGTAAAGCCTTCACTTTCTTCACAGGCCTTGCACTAGTTGGAGTGGCACTTTGATTCCACATACGACAACCGTCAATTTTCCACTTCAACTGAGGCACACATGGAACGCATGAGCAGTTTGTTGGACCATGGCAAAGATTCCTGGAAAGCACTCTTGGTTCTTCGGGTTGCGGGGTTTACGTAATCCCCTAGGTTGTCACTAATGTAGCGTCCTTTCCAGCCCAGGTACATGCAAATGATCACACCACACAGGTAGCTTTGTATTACATGTCTTTATTCCTCTGCATGTTGCCATGAACTGAACATTCAACATCATAAATTCCATCACTCACACCCACGTATTTAAGTCACTCTTCTACGGAGTCCATCAGGAACCAAAAGGATCTCATCATCTCTAACTTACAAAACACTCCATACTCCGCCTTGTCTGGTCACCCACTCAGTACCTTCACAAGGCCTCACAGATCTGGATCGATCATTCCACCAGTTACATAGCTTGGGCAGTGTTTGGATTCAGAGTACTGTACTATAGGATACGCCTCAGATGAATCAGAAGTTATTCACTCGGAACTCGCATTCAGCCATCGTGATCGGATGCTGACTCACCCTGGATAGCTTTAGTCATCTAGTTTTTAAACCAGTGTGATTTTCTTCCATTGCTGTTTGTGTACCCACTCAGTTGAAGCATAAAAGCATAAATCTCGGGTGGATGCTGATATCATCACTAGCGAGGGCAAGACCTTAGAGTCAATGCCATGTCTCTCTTCCTTTCTCCTGACGCTTTCTTGCCTCCCTCCTGTCTGTCTCCTACCACTGGTCATATTCTGTCTCTTCCTTTACTATAGCACCTGTCTCCCTACCTGGGTCTGTGCTGTCTATTTCTCATCTTTATCTCTTTAAGTCAATCTCACGCTCTCTCAATGGTATCTTTCTCGATTACCTCTCTCTAAATATCATCTGTCTTTCTGTAATGTCCTCCTACTCTCTTTTGCTGGTCAAAGTTCCACTTGTATTTGTCTGTCACTCTCTCACCTCTCTTTCTCGTAGACACACATACTTACTTGTCTCTCTTATGCCTTTCACATGTTGGTTTTTCTGAAGTGACCTCATTCTCGTAAGCCCCTACTTCTGATCATCTTTCCCTTTTTAGGTGTCGCCTGAGACAGCGCATGCTTTCTCTTCGAGACATTTAGTATGTGGCTTTTAAAAGTGCCACCAGAGGCTTTTGGTGGCCTAAAGCTTGAGTGCACGTGAGCGTGCACGCCCGCGGACGCCATCTGCCTTTCTGTCATGGCTCATTAAGCCTCCTCCACCCCCTTGCTGTCTGCTCTCACTACCCCCCTCCCTTCTACCCCCAACCTTCTCCCCCTCCCTCCTCGTTAGGTTGTTATTCTTAACTTCGGAAGCATCTGATGTGAATTCTTCAAGGAGCAATTCACTTCCGACTAAGCCAATGCCGCCTCAGACAGTAGACGTTTTCTGGTGCTTGTTGTGTGTTTTCTTTCGTCGCATTTGGCATATAATCACTGTATATAATGTTACACTATTAAGCACTGTTAGATCTTTTTCACTATACAGTAACTTGTTGCACAGTGCCCGTTTTTGATTTAATTATTTAATTCTTTAATTTGTAATTAGCGTCCAGTTGTATTAACTTTCTCCACCCCTGCTTAGCTGTTTTCACACTAGTTGCCCCGTCTACTGTTGGGGTTTCCGTTTGGATTACATACAGTTGGGACGAGTTAGTGGGGTTACATTGCACGTCAGCCTGTCCAGGCAAGCCACTGTGCTTTACCTATGGGATTCCCTTAACCAGCACTGTGCTGTGATTAGGCCATAAGCCCTATCTTTCATTGAGATCGCACTCGCATCTCACCGTCTTTATGGCGTTTAGCTCTCACGCTCGTCAGACTTTAATGCGAACATAGGCTAGTTCATGCGTCTTCTTCACGTTTTTATTCCCCCACTGTGCCGCCACTCATTTCTTTACCTGTCCTCGGAACATCTCCCGTTTCGGCATCGGATATTTATCCACGATTTGGGGCATTGTCGTGATTGTGCATGTCATGCTCTGCAGCAAAATTACAGTTAATCAGTTTGAACTGTCATTATATTTCACGTTCACCGTAAAACACACACATCTCGTGACTCCTAACGTAATGCAACTCAGTTACCTGCCTATAAAGCTGCTACTTGCACGTAGCCTGGTCTGTGCCTGTGTCTTCTTTGCTGCCTGCAACCACTACGGGACTTGCTGATGACATATATTTCCCCACATTTCATGATTTTCATAGTGACGTGACACAGATTGCAAACTTTTGTGAAGCTGCAACACATTTCATAGACTTTTGCAAAGTATACTTTTCTGTGCAATTTGTATGGCCTCATTCAAAATATAGAACCACCTTTATAGTCAGTGAAGAGGGTGGCCTCAGCAGAACAGGAATATATGTTTGCTATATATGAATGCACACATGTATAATCAGATCAGACTCTTTATTTCCAAGAAATGCATTCTTACAGAAATATTGCACATTATTCAATTCATTGACAAAGGCAATTACAAATATCAAAAATCTACAATAAATAGCAATTAATTAAATCAATACAGCAAACACAGAACACCAACCTAAAACAAATATAAAATGGTATATAACTTAAAATATCTTAAAATTAAAATTGAGCGATCTGCAGCCCATTATCCCACACGTATCAAAATGTTTGAAAGCGCAACAGTTTAACCAACACATGCAAAGCTCATTCCATCAGTTAAGGCTACAAGAGAGCATTATACAGGCCTACATATCATAAACCGGCAGAGAGACAATCCATTTAAAACAAGCATTGGCATTGCCAATAGGTCTCGCTTTTGGGACCTTATAAGTATTTAGTTATGCAGCACAATATCCTTGGTGCAACAACATCAACAGTTGCATGGCTAAATACTTATAAGGTACAAGGTTTAGCCATGCAACAGCTGATGGTGTTGCACCAAGGATATTGTGCTGCAAAACTAAATACGTATAAGGTCCCAAAAGCGAGACCTATTGGCTATGCCAATGCTTGTTTCTCTATAATTTTTCTCCCACCTGTCTAGTTAAAATATCTCTTTCTCTTGCTTTCTGTCTCTATTTCTCCTGTGTCTCTCTCTCTGTAGGGTATTTCTTACTCACCGGACTCTTCATATTAAGCTTATCTCTCTCTTCGTCTCTCACCTTTCTCTTTAAGGCCTCGCTCTTTTTCTCCTAGCTGACCTTTATTTTCCATACAGCCAATTTATAACTTGCAACTCTCTTATATTCTCTCCTCCATCCCAATCACTACACTTTGCAGTATACTCTCTCTCCTTTGTGGTAATTACCCTCTATCTCTCTCTGTTCCTTCTCCTCTTCACATTCTCAGTAAAGAAAGAGACAGGAAGCTTACACATAGTTCAATCAGAGTTAAAAACAAATAACTTTGCACCTGATTTATATGTCGGAGTGTGGATTGTACTCCATCAGCGCGACAAAGTAAGGTACTCCATCACTCCGAAAGACAAAAAAACGCACTCTGACTTAGGAAATGCCTGCCCTCCTATATCTCCGGCATAATGATTGTGCTATCAGGAAGGCCTGAACCTGGGCGCGAATCTGTAGAGGGTAAGGTGGCTTGAAGAGATAAAGGTATTTTCTCTCTGGCCCAGATCAGGACACTGTGGAAGAAAGTAAAAAGAGCCCCAGTCATCTAACAAAAGTGTTACTGGTATCCCCCGTCAACCATTACACAAGCAAAATATTTCAGAATGTGGTCAAATAGCATGGGGTCATCGGTGACACCTCAAGGTCAGCTTAGGACCGAAGAGGACTTTGTGACACAGGTTTCCAATCTGGAGTCAAAAAAAGGTAGACATTTGTTGCTTTTCCTAAATGAGCTGCTTTGAGGTGTTTTGTCCCTGCTTGGGTTCTAGAATGGATCTAAAGCCCCTGAACCATGTTGGGAATGCATTTTGACACATAGAATAGTAAAGCATGAAACTGCAAATACCTGGATTAATATAAGGGAGCCATGAAAAAACGAGCCACAAAATGCACTCTTTTCAGTGATATGGCATTTTCATATCTTTACAGGTTTATTATTCTATAATGCCCTGATGTCTTCACCGACAAAGATCAGGCACTACCAAGCTTATCTCACAAAATCAGACAACTGCCTGCTCTGTGTATTATGTTCTTTAAATACAGATTGGTAATGTCAAGGAAGATAGTAACACAAACATCTTATGCACTCTTCACCTCACTTTCTTCCATGTTGAATATTTCTTTTTTGTTTCACAATTCTTTATTTAGGTTTTACACATAAGAAAAACATAACGAAAACCACAGTACAGTATATGATACAATGCTGTGGTAGTTCAACAAACCCAGGATTTTTTGGGCACTGTAGAAATGCAGCAGGTGCATAGTTGAACAGGGATGCATCGGCCCGGGATAGACAATGGAGAACAGGCTAGCCTGGGTGATGGAGTGGAAAAGGGAGAGGGGATGGGAGGTCCAAGAGTGGGGGGGGAGAAGACCGAGACACCAGAAGGGAAGAAAAGGAAAAAGATAAAAAGGGGGGAGGATGAGGAAGGTGGGAAGATGAGAGGGAAGGGACCAGAATGAAGGTAAGAGGAAAAAGAGGAAAGGATGATGTAGGCACGAGAGAGCGGGTGGTCGAAGAGGAGACCTGCTGGGACCATTCAGGGACGATTTCCACTATCCCAAGACCACTGCTGCAGGGGAGGGGACCAAGAGGAAATGGATGGGCTACTGGGTCTAGAGCAGTCTTGGGAGCCACGTTGGATCCGGGGGGCTGAGAGGAGGGGCCAGCTTCCAACAGGCAGCACTGACTACTTAGTCCCACCCGTCTTGCAGGAAAGGCATCCAAACCATGAGGAAGGTCTCCACCTTGTCCTGTAATTTATATATGATGCGTTCATATGAGGCTGTCTTGTACATGGCCAAGAGCAACTCCTCAAGAGTGGGAGGAGATGGGCCGGGCCAGTGTCGAGGAGACCATTTTTAGCTGTAGCGATTGCCATGTGGAGCAGCAAGCCCTCATTCCGGGACAGGACAGGGGAGTCTGACAAGTCAGGGAACAGGATCAGGGGTCGGGCTATGGGCACTGAGACCAGCAGAGTTATGCCCAACGTGACACCGATCACCCTACAAAAAGGTTGGACAGTGGGGCAGTCGTAGAGGATGTGGATCAAATTGCAGCGTTCACTGTCACAGTGCCAGCAGTTCATATGGTATAATACAATGGGGAAACTCCAGTGTCCCTCAGAGCCTGGGTGAGTATACAATAAAGTAAAATGGCTCCGTCGGGGAGCGCCAATCGCTTTGATGATAGATACAAATCATTAGGATGAACAATTATATTTACTTAAAAAGTCCAGTAAACAAATTCAGTTAGAGCGCTCAAACCACCAGAAGAACAACACACCCTAACAAAACAAAGAACTCAGAAATACTTGCAAAATATTTTTAGTATTTGATTTTTTAGCATTTCATCAGACAATTTTAATAAACAACAGTCTATCCAAAATAGGCACAATAAATTGGTGACACGTGCTTCAAGGTGCAAAGAGTGCTCAGTGCTGGTGACAAGGTGTATATATACAAGTATGTGGCTATATGCAAATATGTGCAGTTTCAAAAGGGGAAAAAAGGGGAAGGGGGTAAGGACAATCATTGGAAGGATCACACTGGTCAGGGCCGAATTGCTCAAAGTTGAAAGCCAGAGATATCTTAGAGCTGAACCACGGTTAAGCGTCGACGTTTCGATCCTAACTGCGCATCAATGGTATGTCGCGGCGGGTCTTCATCAGGACAGGGGACAGCCTAAGGTATTTGAGACATAGCGTAAACAGGCGAACTTGACAGTTGAGCCCTCTGATTGACAGCACCTAACCTGCTATCCCTCTACTAATATTAACCCCTCGGTCCTTACTGGGGTCTGTGTGCACACTGAATCGCACCCACTGTTCCAGTGCTCGCTCCCGTAGGAACCTGACAATTTAAAACAAAAGCATAGGTGCACCACACATGAATTTCAAAACAAGAAGAACAATTATATGGTCCAAATCCAACACTGATGTTTCTTCAAGATTTTCTTTTTATTCCATTTTCAATGGTTTAAAAGCGAAGACAAAATATAGCTTTTCACAATGATACAGCCGACGCGTTTCATCCTAATACAGGACTTCTTCAGGATAGTAGGAATTGAGTGGATCAATCTCATCCAGAAAGAGGCCAATGAATAGCAGGCTTCATGGCTTGTGGGATACTCCCCGTCAATGTTATTCAGTATCAAATGTGTGCAACTTCTTTATCATGACTGAAGAAATAAGAGGATGTGCCATTCAAGGCTAGCATGAAGCCTTCTATACATGAACTGACCTGAATAGTCTGGTTGTTATCTAAACTATACAATGGTTTACAATGTATGCTATATAACTTGTATATCATCCTCATATGTACATGACTGTTTACATTGAACCACTTTGTTTACGTTTCAATGCTACCAGCTGTTTTACTTTATTTGCCACCAACGAAATGTGTTCTCATGACACTCTGTGACCCCTTAGGTTGATTTGCCCAATGACAGGTTCCCCGATTGTCTACCAATCCCAGATTATTAGTCACGGAATCGTCTGATTCCAGAATGTTCAATTGCACATTAGCCTTCATCTGGTGCAGCCTCTTTGGCTAGTTCCATGTCTCGAACTATGTTTTCATCCCGAGACTATCTCTCTTTAAATCAGGGCAGAAATGACTTTGCCTTTGTATGGCCCTTAGCGGCCGTGAACGGGACCACGTTAGATTGATAGATTGATTGACAGCCCATCTGGAAGCAATCAGCTGCTGCACAACGTTATGTGTCCTCGAGCACGCTGGCATGACTTGCAAAACCTTGGGTTTAACGAAGCGCACTCGGCTTCAAGACTGCAGAGCAGCTTCCTGCTTTCACGGTGAGCCTCCGCTATCCGTCTATATATACACGCGATGATAGCCCCCCCTTTTGAAGTTTTGTAAAACCCACATATAGCAGTTCATATGGGGCAGCAATCCTGCTATCCTTAGTTTCGTCAGGGTTCAATACCATTCATGTAGGGACTTAGATTCAAAATTTCAGCCGTGCTTCCCTAGCCCCACGGTCTAGCACCTTCAGCAATTCGACCCAATCCTCTGGCTTATACTTCACTTTTGAGCAGGTCTGCCACTTGACGCCGAGAGTTTCCACCAGGGGCAAGGATTAGAGGTGGTGCATGAATAGAAAATAGAAGCCGGACATCACCCCTCGGAAATAGCCTGACTCCTGAGGTAGGAGACCACAGGCGAAGGCTGGAGGACCCAGGGCATTGCACCTAAGTGGCAGGTGAGGTGATAGCACAGCTAGAGGTAACACCATGACTGGTTAGGCGGGAGACCATATTCTTTCTCAGAGTGTCACAAATGACTTAAGTGAGCCCTGGGTACGTGGTGAAGGGAGAGTATTCCAGTGGAACGGCACATGCACCTATTAAGCACCTCACCCCCAACTAACAGGCAGGCCAGTGTTACCCCCAAAGGGTGCTTGTTCGTGCAAGTGGGCATCCACAGATAAGGGACAGTGGGCTCACAACCAGGAGTTGGCCATTGCCTGGAGCATTAAGTTCCCTGAGTTAGGGACCAAATTGTTATACCGAATTAGGGAGTAGAGCCCCTTAGAGCACTCAAGGATAGTGCGATCAATTGTGAGCCACAGCGGAGGATATGGGGTCTCGGGGAGCATGTGTCGCCGTCAGATCTCATTGTGGACGAGTACGAGAAAGTGAGCGAAAAGGTGCGTCTTGTTACCGCGATTCCGGAGAGAACTGGGAGTGTTGTGTTCTGGGGTGCCTAATCATTTGTTTCTCTGGAAGTGAGTAGGAGAGCAAATGAGACACTATAGCTAGTCAGTCCTGGGTTTGTGGGTACCAAGGTGGTGGGAAGACTCAGTCCCTATTCACCAAGGTCCCATTTCCGGCACATAGTTCTGTATTTGTGCAGAATCCATGCAACACTCCGGCAAGTCCCTGGCAGACCATAACACTTTATCCAGGGAGTGGAGATGGTTCTGGGACAAGCGCTCGGGGTCAAAACCTACCTGGGAGAGGTGGACCAGCGTTGAGATCACTGCCCAGAGCCGCCAGGACCCTGGTAAGAATCTTAAAGTCCTTGTTAAGCAGGGATATGAGCCGGTAACTGCCACAAAGGAGGGGATCCTTAGCAGGCTTGGGGGTCTGCGATCATTGCCCTAATGGAGATAGAATCGAGGAACCCCACTCATTCCTCCTCCTAGAAGGCCTCGTATAGGAGTCCTCTTCTGTTCATTTGTAAAATTCTGCAGGGAAACCATTCTCCACTGGGTTATTATGATATGGTAGTTTCGAAAAGGCCTGGCCTATCTCCGACTTGGTGATCTCTCTCTGAGTTATTGAGGCAGGGGAGGAGTATGCCATCAAAAAAGGCATCCAGGTGAGCAAGGCCTACTACCACCTCCAGAGAGTAGCGGGCCTGGCAGCAGGCAGCAAACCTGTTAGCAATGTCCTGCAGCCAGCTAAGAATGGTGCTATCTGCAGACGTGATGGCTGGGATGGTCAACCCCACCTCCTGGTGGCACAACTTTGCTGCCAGCAGCCTTCCCATGTTCTCACCCTGTTCGTAGTGTCGACCCTTCATCCTCTGCACCGCATGCTCAGCCTTGGACATATACAGCATGTTGAGCTCCATGTGGGCCTTCTTCGTGCGATGCCAGAGAGGAGTCGAAGGCGTGTCTTATAGAGGCAGGTGAGGGACCTGATATCCTCTTTGGTTCTCTGGCCACTGTTTGTTGTAGAGGGCAGCATCTCTCATTAGCTGACCCCAAATGGTTGCCTTCGCAGCTGCCTACAGGGTGCACAAGGAGGCAACAAATCCTTTGTTAAGCCCCACGAAGCCCATATGGAGAAAATGGCAGAGTGCTCATGACTGGTTTGGTCGGCCCCAGAGGACAAAAATCAAGGGTCGATTGACGACCGTTGAGGCAGCTTTTACATTTCTGTCAGATAGACCAAGTTCTGTTGATCCTATTAACTTCAGAAATCTTGCGAGATTGATTGTACTAATGAATTACCACACTTGTGCATTGCATTACATAAATGGAGCTCACTAATTCATGTTTGAAAGGGCTACAAAACTATTGAAAACATCCCACCTACACAAGACGGTCTCCTTCAACATGTTTAACAATCGGTGTACCAAGGGGACCATGATTGGGGTCAGGCTTTAGTCCCCATGCAAGAATTGCAAAATTTAAATGATTGTGGCTGGAAGCAGATTGATGGAGTAATGATACCATATGGACAACCACTCCGGAGGCATCTAAGGCATGCATAGAACGTATGTCTTCGGGGTTCAAAAGGTCATGCCAAAATCAACGCAAATAGTCAAAGGCAAGACCCCCCATGCACAGAACCTTTGCTTTTTCAGTGGAAACTGTTATCAAGATTAAGACAGTATATAAACTCTGATCATAATAGTTTTTCATTACAGAAATCTTATCAGGGTCTAATATAGTCTAGCTGTGTTTAATTGCAATGAAAACATTGTTCACATGTTCATAGTAATTGTTGTAAAGATATAAATGATGCAAATTATAAGTTTACTTTTGCTACTGTGTGTTACTTAGTCCTGGCATCCTTATTGGCAGCCATTTGGTTTTATATTTATGACATCACAAGCTAGATCCAATGTGGGCATGCACATGACATGCACCGACATGTACACATTAAATGTTGTGCCAAATTTGACTCAAATCGGAATATTTAAAATGATTTTTTTATATTTATTGGCCTTCTTGGGTCTCTATTAGACTATATGACATCATAGGCAAGACCCATGTGAGGTCTTACTCTTATATGATTACTATAAAAGACAAATGGCTGTACCAACTTTCAGCTTTCTATCACAAAGTTAATGTGTTTTCAGTCTAACAAGTATACTATTACCCTGTCACTCTGAGTCTCCGTGTTTCACTGTCTGTACCTTTCTTCTACCTCCCTCACTCTCTTTCTAAAGTATGTCTGTTTAAATCACAATCCTTTCCACCACCTGGACTCCATTACATTCTGGAGACAATCTGCTGGGGACAGTATGTTACCTATACCACACAGATATTTTTTAGGTACTTTATAATGCAAGAGTTATTTTTAAATTACATAAAACTTGTTTATATGTGTGTGTGTATATATCTATACATCTGTACAGGGGTCTCCAGCATTGTCTGTACTAAGAGCTATTTATGATCAATGAAAACCTTTCTGAGGTACTATTATTAGTGTTGTTATAGTGACCACATCAGACAAGATTTACATTAGTAGCCACGCCATTCAAGATAACTAACCATGATCCTCTCAGTGCATCAGGCAAGGTAGCCATCAGTAATGTAAAAAAGGTAATAGTCGCGCCTGAGAGCAAAAGCAAGATGTCCACCTCCCTATAGCCTTCCCCCGATGCCCGCTATTATTGACGATTGATTACTATACTATAGGCTAGTTTAGCCTCATTTTCTTTACCCTCTCTTGTTTGTTTTAACATTTTCTCTGCTAGTGCTATTTATTGAGTTGTCGTCCCGGTCTGCTTGTTAAACAGCTGCCAAGTCTCCTCTTCACACTGCTGCTGAAGTTCCTCTCAGGAGGGGAGAGCTGCTTCGAGGAAAAGGGGTAGTAGAGGCCTAGACCACTCCGATGCAAAGATAAGACAAGTCTATCTATGAAAGTTTCAGACAAATCAATAAAAACTCAAGATAACACAATAAAAATTGACAGCATTATGCCCATTACCACCTAGGTTGTTCCGATGAGTAATCTCTTACTGAATCGTAATTAGCAATATAATTTGCACATTTTAAATTTACTAGAAGACGTGGAAGGCAATGACTGCATATGCTATCAGGAGAACTTATTACCTGGTCTTCTGCATTTAAAATTCACAGAAACAATTGATAAAGCGCATAGAATTCCGTCACACAGCAATCTTTAAAGTCCTGAGTCATCATTATTTAGGCATGATCCAGAAAGCGGCAAGAGATATTCTGTCTCTCATGGTCAATGGCGAAAACATTTTTATCCATCAAAACTTCTCTAAAGATACAGTTAATATTTGCAAAGAATCTACAGCACTAAGACCAAGATCAAGAAACTCTGGTTTTAAATATGGCCTTTTTGATCTACAAGGAGGATTTGGGAAGATGGTTTCTTCAAATCATTTCAGCGTCTAGATGATCTTTTTGCCTTTTTGGAGCAATACTCTCTGCTCATCATGCATACAAATTATACTACTAGAACTCTTTTTTTCTAACTATTTATTCTGGCTAGCCTACTCTACGATTTATTCATTAGGGCATTGCCTACTCGGGTTACTCTTGCACATGCGTGTGTGTGATTCCGTAGCCCTAGGTATGTTTTCGTGTTGTCTTTTATAGGTTTGTCTTTTCTTTTTCACCTTTCATTTAGTCCTAGAGCTAGTTTTTACCTTTACAGATTATTGCTATTCTTCTTTCATACTGTTTCTATCTTTTATGAATCTTGATAACGTTAACAGAATAAAACAATATTATTTTGATTTTAAAAGTTTTCAACACCCTGTTCAGCCATGAAACCTTTAGATTACTTGGCAAATCATATAGCTGATATCTGTCTACTCTAAGAAACTCATATAGATGATCCAATGTTATCATACATGAATAGAAAAATGGGTTGGTATTATAATTTCTTCAACTGTTATTAACAAAACAATGGAGTTCCTATTCTCTTCTTTAAAACACTTCAACTCCATATTTGAAATAAACATTCTGATGCAGATGGTGGATTTCTTATAATTAAAATAAAAATTGCTAATATGATTTTATATTTAATTAATGTTTATGATCCAAAAACTGGCAATCCAAAATGTTGGTCCTTTTTAACATCTGAAGTGGTCAAATTAGGAAATGTTCATCTTATTATTGGAGCAGATTTTAATTTAATAGTGACTCCCCTGTTAGACAAAAACCTCTTTGGCTAATTGTCATCCTCTCAAAGCATTTTACACTCTCCAATCCTTTTTTAATCTACCAAAGATGGGTGGCGCTTTCATCACCCAACAGATCATAATTTCACTTCTTTTCTAATTCTCATAATTCTTATTCCCAAATAGATGTATTTATTAACTTCCTGTCAATTAATTAATTCAACTTCTGATCCTACTATTAATAATATTGATGTTTCTGATCATGCACTGATTTTTGCTCTACAAATAGATTCCACTCAGATTTCTGAACAAAGATGGGTTATGAATATTAATGTTGCCCTCAACAATAATAAGACAAAAATTCTATCTGCAATAAATTACTTTTTCATTTGATCCAGAAGGTT
Organism: Triturus cristatus; assembly: GCF_964204655.1. Taxonomy (NCBI): domain Eukaryota; kingdom Metazoa; phylum Chordata; class Amphibia; order Caudata; family Salamandridae; genus Triturus; species Triturus cristatus. Next base: position 275,251,752 of record NC_140580.1, on the reverse strand, counting down.
CTACCTAATATGTCAACCGGTGGGATGCATTCAAAGCCTACATTAGAACTATAACTATATCTATTATGGCACATGATAATAAATCATTTAATTGTGAACTTAAAGAATTGGTTAAACAAATAGCTAAATATAAACGCTTCTTTATTACTTCCATTGAAGTCACTTACAAAGTATACCTACAAAAACTGTTATGATTAAACGTTTTATTGAGTAGAAGGGCTGGCATTCAAATTTCTAATAATAAAGCTAAATTTTGTTTTAATGCTAACAGATATGGAAGGTTTTAGCAAATGATCTTCATATTAAAAGAGATCAAAATCAAACCAATGCAATTCACGGTCCAAATGGAAAAACTGCATTAACCCATAAAGAAAGTGTTAATGAATTTCTAGATTATTATTCTACCTTATATAGTGATCCCTCACCTATTAATACCAATACTATTGATACATTTTAAGAGTTCTGTGCCTTAGCTAAAATTTCCCAATCAGTTACAGATAAACTGGATTTGCCGATCTCTTTAGAAGAGATTGAGTAAGCCATTAAATCCGTAAAATCAATTAAATCTCTTGGTGCAGATGGTATACCAGCTGGATTTTATACAGAATTTTCTCCTCACCTAGTATCTCATCTACTTAAACTATTTACTCACTTTAGTATTTCAGAAACAACTTCTGGCTCCTTCACTGAAGCCTTGATCATTGTTCTCTCAAACCCAGCAAAGATCTCACCAGAATTTCAAACATTCGTCCTATATTTTTAATTAATCAGGACTGTAATAAATAATAATAATAATCCATATTTATATAGCGCGAACAATCACCTGTAAGGGTCTCTAGGCGCTGGGGGCCATCGGGAAGATTAAGCAAGCTATTGCCCAGAGTAACATGGTGCTGGGCTAATCTGCCGCCGGGGATCGAACCGTGATCCCCAGATTCCGGAGTCAGTCGCCCTGGCTGCAGCGCCACACCTCTTGCCTGTAAGCTTCATGCAAAAATTCTAGCTACCAGATTAGCCTAAATTCTTGATACTGTTATTCATGTTGACCAATCTGGTTTCATGAAACTCAGACATTCTGTTAATAAAACTAGATCTTTATTCAATGCGATTGAAGCTAGTCCTGGCACTTGATGCTGAAAAGGTTTTTGCTAACTTCCATTGGCATTATTTATTTCGTACCTTGTCGGCATTCAATGTTGTCAGTTTGTTTATTCACATGATATCATCACTGTATTCAAATCCATCTGCCAGACTTTTCATTAATGGCAAATTTTCTAAAATGTTTGATATTTTTTGAGGCAATTAGAGGCAATAGATAAGGACGTCCCTCATCACCATTGCTTTTTCTCCTTACTATTTAACCACTGTTCTTTGCTATCAGGAATGCTAGTGAAATAGAAGGTCTTATTGTTAATAATGTTACTATAAAAACTTCAGCTTATGATTATCTTTTTAATATTAATAAACCTGACTCCTTCATTCCTCCTCTGCAAACTTAATTCAAATTTGCTCTCAAGTTTTAAGATACATATTAAGCACTAATAAAATAGATTTTATTTCTTTGAATGTTCACTGTACCCCAAATATGCTCCCAAACAATAATATAATATGGCAAATGAAAAACTTAAATATCGAGGTATCCTATTTTCTCACTCTTTTAGACGATCAATAACTTTGATTTGTGATTACATTCTTAATCATATTAAATTTACATTTCATATGTGGTTCTCCTTACATCTCTCCTGGTGGGGAAAAACTGAATCTATAAAAATGGTTATTGCTCCAAACATCCTTTACTTCTTCCCTACGATACCTTCTCAATTGCCTCTTCAGTTTTATAAAAATATTCCTAATTCATAACTACATTTATTTGGAATAACAAGCTCCTTGTCGAAGTTAAAAAAAAAAAAAATGAATTTGTAAGGATTAATGGGAGTTTCGGCTTACCAGATTTTCATAAATACCATAAAGCATTTATTTTAAAAAAAGGTTCATTTTTGTTCAGTCCTACACAATTATCTAAGTCACTCTCAAGACCTCCTATTGAACAAGGATTGGCCTCGCTCTTCCCTTTACCTGAATTATTTACTCTGTCCAACTCTACCAACTTACTAAAATCATTTGGCATTCTTAAATCCATAACACGAATTTTGCAAGATGTAGACTCTTTTTTTCAATCTCCTATTTCAACCACTTTAAATCTATTATTGTGGGATAACCCATTAATAAAGCTATCGCATACTTCAAAATTTTGGCAACCATGGTTGAAAGCAGGTATTTTTTACTTAAAAGTATATATAATAATAATACTTTATAAACCTTTGCTAAATTGCAACAAGAAATGTATATTACCTTCCTTTGATAATTATAAGTATGAACTTCTGTGTAATTCCATTCTTAATAATTTTCCTAACAATTTACCTCAGATTCCCACCTCTGATTTAGAAATGTATAATCTAACGGTAGTGGCATTCCCGCATGTGGTTTCACTGTTTAACAAAAAATTGAATAATTTAACAGGAGATAATATTAACTCTTTCTACTTTTTGGAACAAAGAGCTCAACATATCTGTTTCCCAAGATACGTTGAAGAAAATATGGATTATTAATATTTCTGGTTACTGTTTAAGAAACCAACTTATTTCTGCTTGATTGTTTATTGACTTCTTTGAAATTATACAACTCAAACCTTTTAGATTCTCCAAATGTTCGGCATTGTAATTTGAATCCTGATTCTTTAAGACATATGTAGTATCATTGTCCTCCTGTTTCTACGTTTTAGAAGGAGGTCTGGGACATTATTCGAACATTTTCAACATTTCTGGCATGGCCAGCCTGCATTTCTTTTTCAGCAGGGGGCTGTGTGGCCCCCCTCCAGGGCCACTCCTGGCCCCAGGGACCCCATCCCCCGGTGCCTGGCCTAATGTTGGAGACCGTGGGGGGAGCCCCTGTGCCCCCACGGTCCCTGCCAGCTCCCCGCCTCCTGAGGGAGCCGGCATTGCTTTTGGGCAAGGGGAGCTGCTAACATGCAGCTCCCCTTGCCCAAAAGCAATACTTATTTGCTTTGTTGAAGCAAGAGCAGGTTTCCTGCTCTTACTTCTATGAAGCAAATCAGAAGTCTGCTATGACAGGGCGGGAGCCGTGCTCCTGCCCTGCCACAGCAAACGGCATTGTCCTGGAGGTGGGCACCCCGGGACATTGCAGGAGCCGGCCCTGGGGGGTGGTGGTCCCCAGGGCCATCGAGGGGTCCAGGAGGGGGGCTGCACTGCTCCACTACCATCATTTCAACAGCCCCAGGGCCCGGGGGTCCGCAACGGACCCCATATTTAAACAATTAGTGCCCCGGGGAGGTGGTGCTCCCTGTGACTTGGTGGTGCCCACGAGGCCCCCCACCCAAAATTAATATTAGCTCTGGGGAGGTGGCAGTCCCTGGGACAGCAGCAGGGCCGTGTGCCCCCCACATCTAATCATCTATTCCCCGGAGAGGGGGCGGTCCTCGGCGCTGCAGGGTCCCCCGGCTAATTATTTGCCCATTGCCGCCAGGACCTGGCCCAGCTGGCTGCCTATAGATCAAACTGGATCCACGCATCCTGGCGAATTCAGCCGATTTGTTTTTGTGGCCTGGGGGTCATTGTAGGACCCCCCCTGAGCAGGCGTAGAGGATCAGGGATTTTCTACCCTGCCCCCTTTTTTTGTTTTTCACCTTTTTTTCTACTGGTTTCTTGTGACTTGGTTACCGAGTCACAAGATGGCTGCCCAAACTTCCTGATTTGGAGTGTTGGCAGCCAATCAAAACGAAGCTCGTGCTCGGGAGGATTCGCGAATCCTCCTCGGTGCTTAGATATCGATATTTTTATGTTTTTGAGTTACTCTGGAACAACTGAACGGATTTACACCATTTAAAAAAAAGTGCTTTCTGAACCAAGAGCTACCTTTTTGTTAAATTTGGTGTAATTCCGTTCAGCAGTTCGGGCTGTAGCCTGTTCCAGAATTCCTATGGAAATAAACATGGGGAAAACGTGCTTGCCCCACCCTTATTTCTCTGCCCCGGCTTGATGAATCACCCCCAAACTTTCAAGACAGGAGATGACAGTAGCGGGCCAATAGTTTTGAAAATTTCCCAAAGATTCATCAACCGGTTGCCAAAGATATTGGCAAATCAAAAAACGCTTTTCCTACGGTTAATGAGTCCTAACTATAACTACATACTGGCAACCGCCAGTAGGATAGGATGTCATGAGTGATGTAATATGTGACATCATCAGCAGTGCCTTGCGGGGGCCCGAGTTATAGTTAGCTGAACTAACTATAATGGGGAAATTTCTCTGGTTTTGTAGGAGTGAAATGTCCAACTAACTAAAACGCCCCTGAAACCTATGTTTTTTTCAAAGAATTTCGAAGGTTTTTTAAATGCTAATTTCTAACTATAACGTGCCTGAAACCTATGGTTTTTTCAGTGAATTTCAAAGGTTTTTTAAATGCTAATTTCTAACTATAACATGCCTGAAACCTATGGTTTTTTAAGTGAATTTCTAAGGTTTTTTCAATGGTAATTTGTAACTATAACGTGTCTGAAACCTATGGTTCTTTAGGTGAACTTCAAAGGTTTTTTAAATGCTAGTTTCTAACTATGCCTACAGAGGTAGGACATGCGAAGAAAGAAGAAAAAATGCACAGAAAGAAGCAAAAGAAATGCAGAAAGAAGCAACAGAAGTCCACAAAGACGAAGAAAAGTGCATGAAGAAGCAAGACAGGTGCAGAAAGAACCAACAGAGAAGCAGAAAGAGGACTTGTTGCAAAATCATCCTGTGCCCACAACTTTTTCTGACGGGTACTGGTGGTAACTGACTGACTAACCAGGCCTACAGCCAGTGCTATGCTAAAAGACACTTAGAATACAGTGAAAACACCTACATACACTAGGGAACACTATGCGTTGGGGTACCCCTGTGATTAGCATGACCTCCTCTGTGGACTTCATCCCCCATCCCGTAGTCTGCCATGAGGCACATTTGCGGAGTGGTAGAGGAAGGGGGGCATGGCCTCCGAAGATGTTTTAGCAAACTTACTGGAGGTAATAAGAGGGGTAGTTGGCCCCCAAGGACATCCTTGGGGGCCAACTTCCCAAACTATGACCTCCAGTCAGTCCCACACAGCAGCATTGGTAAGTACTAGTACCAGGCCACGACCACTTTGCCCACCACTCTTCAAACGCGCTCCCTGGCATGCTCTTGGATGGGGATTGAAGACCCCTTCACTGCTGGGGGTCCTTTAGGGGCCAACTAGCCTACCTTTTACCTCTAGTAAGCCCCATGCAGTGGGATTGGTGAGAGGTAGACAAAGGCCATGCCCCCTTTCTCCACCACTCTGCAAACATGCCCTCTGGCATCCTTGAATCCTGAGGGTCCATGGGGTCCAATTAGCCCACCAGGTACCTCCAGTAAGCGCCACAGAGCTGCATTCTAGAGAGGCATTGACTGGACCACCTCTCTGCAAAGCAGGTCTGTGGCACTTACTGGAAGTACCTGGGGGGCTAGTTGGCACCAGGGGCCCTCAGGATTGAAGGGGAATTAATTCCCCAACTTAAAACGCGCCACAAGGCGTGTTTGCACACATGTCACCTCAGACCCCGCCCCCTCCCTTTAGCACTGTGCAAACGCACCCTGTGGCACATTTTAAGTTGGGGGATTAAGTCCCCTTGAATCTTGAGGGTCCCTGGGGTCCAACTAGCCCACCAGGTACCTCCAGTAAGCACCACAGAGCTGCATTGCAGAGAGCTGTAAAAAGGGGCATGGCCTGGGCCACCTCTCTGCAACGCAGCGCAGTGGCGCTTACTGTGGGTACCTGGTGGGCTAGTTGGCCCCCAGGGACCCTCAGGATTGTAGAGGAATTAATTCCCCAACTTAAAATGCACCACAGGGCGTGTTTGCACACATGTTACCTCAGGCCCCGCCCCCTCCCTTCACCACTGCGCAAATGCTCCCCGTGGCGTGATTTAAGTTGGGGGATTAACTCCCTTGAATCCTGAGGGTCCCTGGGGTCCAACTAGCCCACCAGGTACCTCCAGTAAGCTCCATAGAGCTGCGTTGCAGAGGGGTGTAAAAAGGGGCATGGCCTCACACCTCTCTGTAACACAGATCCCTGGCGCATACTGGAGGTAACTGGTGGGCTAGTTGGCCCCCAGGGATGTCAGTATTCAAGGGGAATTAATTCCCCAACTAACAATGCACCAGGGGGAGTGTTTGCTGAGTGCTGCAGGGAGGGGCGGGGCCTAGCTAAGATACGGCTATTTTTTTTATTTTATTTTTTAAGAAGGGGGGCTGTGTGGCCCCCCTCCTCTTTCCTTTTTTTGGGCCCTGGGGACACCACCCCCACAGGGCCTTGCCCCTTTTAAAAAAAAAATAATAATAATGTAAACGGAAAGGGGGCCGCGAGGCCCCCCTCCCGAGGCCAATTTCAGCCCCAGGTACCCCATCCCCCGGGGCATGGCCATAATTTTTTTATTATTTTTAAATCTAGGAGGGGGCTGCTTGCCCCCCCCCGTGAGGCCTCTATTAGCCCCGGGGACCCCAAGGCTGTGCCTCTTTTATTTATTTATTTTGTTTTTTTGATGGAGGGGGGCTGCATGGCCCCCCTCCTAGGCCACTTCAGTCCCGGGGACCCCATCCCACGGGGCCTGGCCATCCTTTTTTATTTTTTTGGTAGGGGGACCGCGTGGCCCCCCTCCTCAGGACAAATATGGCCCCGGGGACCCCATCCCCCGGGGCCTGGACTCTCTTTTTTTTTTATGATTCACAGTGGAGGGGGGGTGCTTGGCCCCCCTCCCGGGTGACTTCTGGCCCCGGGACCCCATTCCCCGGGGCCGGCCCTCTACTTTGAGGACCGTGGGGGAGCCCCAATGCCCCCACGGTCCCTGTCGGCTCCCTGCGTCCTCCGGGAGCCAGCATTGCTTTTCCACACAGGGAGCTGCTGACATGCAGCTCCCCGTGTGGAAAAGCAATGTGGTTTGGATATTGAAAGCGAGAGCAGATTTCCTGCTCTCGCTTTCAAAATCCAAACCACAGTTTGGTATGGCAGGGCGGGAGCCACGAGGCTCCCGTCCTGCCATAGCAAACAGCAGTGTCCCGAGGGTGAGCATCCCGGGACACTGCAGGAGCCGGCCCTGGGGGGTGGTGGTCCCCAGGGCCATCACAGGCTCCAGGAGGGGGGCACGCGGCCCCCCTCCCATCACATGCACAGCCCCGGGGAGGTGGAAGTCCCCGGGGCTCGGGGATCTGTCAGAGACCCCCAAATTTGAATATTAGTGTCCCGGGGAGGTGGCAGTCCTCGGGGCATGTGGGGGGGCTCAAGCCCCTCCACACAGGTGTAATTTTATTTTCAAAAAGCCCCAGGGGTGGCGGTCCCCGGGGCAGTGGGGGGGCCGTGTGCCCCCACAAATTAAACAATAAAAGCCCCAGGGGGTGGCGGTCCCCGGGGCTTGGGGGGGCCTTGGAGGCCCCCACCCATTAAAAAAGAAGCCCCGGGGGTGGCGGACCCCAGGGCTGTGGGGGGCCGTGAGCCCCCCTGCAAATATTTAATGAAACCCCTGGGGTGGCGGTCCCCGGGGCTGTGGTGGGACTGCCCGGGCCCCCGCAATTTCAATTTTGCATGCCCCTGGGACTTGGCCCACCCGGGGGCTAAATAATAACGAAGTGTGGGAGACTGTGCTTCATTTTAAAAACATTTTTGCCGAAATTCGCGCTGGGTGTGCGAAACACATGTTTTTTGGGGCCCTGGGGTTCCTTGTGGGACCCCCTGAGCAGGCCTAGGGGGTCAGGGTGTTTCTACCCTGCCCCCTTTTGTTATTTTTCACCTTTTGTTTTTCTGTTTTCTTGTACCTCGGTTACCGAGGCACAAGATGGCTGCCAACACTTCCTGGTTTGCCAATTAGAATAAAGCTTGTGGTCGGGAGGGTGCGTGGAGGATCCTACGTGCCTCTATATATCTAAACTTTTATTTTTTGATTTTCTCAGCAACTACTGAATGGATTTACACCATTTAAAAAAGGTCTCTTTCTGAACCAAGGGCTACCTTTTTGCCAAATTTGGTGTAATTCCGTTCAGCAGTTCGGGCTGTAGTCGTGTCTAAAGTTACCAATGGGAAATACCATGGAAAAAACATGTTTTGGGACCCCCCTTTTTTCTCGGCCCCCGTTTACCGAATCACCCCGAAACTTTCAGGATAGGACTGACCGGAGCACCCCATGAGTTTTGAAACTTTCGCAAAGATTCGTCAACCGGCGCCAAAGTTATTGGGAAAACAAAAAATGAGTTTCCTATGGAAACTAGGTCCTAACTATAACTACCTACTTACCAGTAGGATATATATATATATATATATATATATATATATATATATATATATATATATATATATATATATATATATATATATATATATATTCCAACAATATCGTTACGGCGTTTTTCACAAGAACGATGCCATGGCCACACAATTCATCTCAGCGTGCTTTTATTTTCACGATCTATGTCACTCTACGCGTTTCGGAGACCACCTCTCCGAAACGCGTAGAGTGACATAGATCGTGAAAATAAAAGCACGCTGAGATGAATTGTGTGGCCATGGCATCGTTCTTGTGAAAAACGCCGTAACGATATTGTTGGAATTTTGGGAGTCGCTGTCCCGCCATGGCCCGCCAGTACAAGTGGCTCGGGTCTTTGCAGCGAAACAAGAGAGGTGGATATATATATATATATATATATATATATATATTCACAGAAAAAACTATAGGTTTCAGGGGTGTTATAGTTGGCTGGCCATTTCACTCGTACAAAACCATAGAAATTCCTCCGATATAGTTAGTTCTGCTAACTATAACTCGCGTGCCCGCAATGAACTGCTGACGATGTCACATATTGCATCATTCATGACATGGTCAGTGACATCACTGATGACATCACTGATGACATCTCAAATGACATCACTGATGACATCACTGATGACATCATCCAGTGAATGTGGTTTAGTTTGAAATTTAAATATGTATTATATATATACCAATCTGTATTGAAGATTGAGTGGATATATAACTGTCTGGATGGAAGATATAGTAGCTGTCTGACTGTCTGTTTAAGTGAGTAATTAAAAGTGTCTCACTTAATACATGGATTAGTAACTAAACTATGGGACTGAAGCATGTATTATGCCACCCCTGGGAAGCAGACTAAATCTGACACCACAGGCCTGCTACTGCAGCCTGGGTGAGGTAGTGTTAGCACTCCTCACTGAGGTATAGGTTCCCTATATCTCACCTTACACACACATATAAACCTATCAGTCACCCCTAAGGCAGCCCTATCAATCCTGAGAGCAGGGTGCTTGGTTTACATGTGAGGGGGTGCCTCTGCCTGAGCAGGGCCGCTCTGCAGCCCTCAGAGTCTATTCTCTGTAGCTGTTTGTGGATGCGGTTAAACCATATACTCTTAAGTGCATTATAACTTCGCGGTAAATGCTAACTTTGGGATGGCTGCATCAAAACATGTTGTGTTTGGTGTCAAACGCTTTGGAATAATACCCCCACACCAGTAACTGGTGTGGGAGTATGATCCCACCCTTCTAGAGGGATAGACATGTACCCACTGTGGAAACATGGTAGAATCCTGAAGAGCCCTGGCATCACAAAATGGATGCCACCAGCACAGACACTGGGCTGCCCTCCTGCTGCTGACCAAAACTCGCAGTGGAGGAGGCCCAACAATAGGCATCCTGTCACAGGGAGGTGTAACCACCTTCCAGACAGGATTTAATGTATTGGGGCTGGGTAGGTGCACTCCTAGAGTGCTTTGAAGTCCTGCACTGGGGGAGCAGTAGGCTCCTCTGTGCATATGCCAGCTCAAACCGATTCAGGGGCTACCAGCCCCTGCTCTGGCGCGAAACTGGACAAAGGGAAGTGGGTGTAACCACACACTCCCCTGACCCTCCCAGAGGAGTGGTCATAGAGCTAGTCCCTCCCTTTCCTTTAGTATATGATAGGGAACCCTTGCCATTGCAAACTAGATATCCCTGGACGATGCTCTGAAAGAAGAATCCTGGACCTTCGATGTTCCACTACCTTTGGAAGACTGAAGAATCTCCCTTGGAGTCAAGGAGTGACTCCCCTGCTTGGCAGGCACCAAAACTTTGCATCAACGGTCACAAACTTTCCCGCTCCCGCTGGAGTCCAAAGTCCCTGCAGCCCTGGAAGTGGATTTCCTGACTTCTTGACGGCCATTGTGAGTCCCCAGCAAACCTGAGGTGAGTGGACCCCACGAGTGACGAGGAACAGCAATACCCAGGTACCATGCACTATAGTCAAGTGCAACCCCTTCACGACGTTCTATGAACTTGTGCATTAGACCACGTGTGGTCCAAGCCTCCAGCAGGATTTCCCTCAAAAATCAGAGGCCTACCTCGTCCCGAGTGACCGTGGGCCCCTGTGAAGTGAATCCTCACAAGACGTCTTTGCGATCCCTTGCCGGCTGGCTTGTGGGTCCCTTGAAGACTTTTTCATCGAACCAAAAGGCTCTCCTGGTTGCTCCAGGCCTGCCCTGACTTACCCTTGCTGGGTGAGTCTCTCAGACCTAGCTGGTCTGCACCGCTGACTTTCTTCACATTCCACAAGACTTGCTGTTGCCAAGGCTAGTTGCTCCAATCTGGTTGTCGACACCTCAGTAAGCTGCAGACTTTGTGGGACACTCCGAATCCGGCTCCTGGTTGTCGTCGATGCCTCCTGGACCTCATGGCTGAAGAGTCAAGACACCTGTGATCACCTGAAAACACTAGACTTCTGTGGGCATCCAGCTTCCTGGCCCCGGGTCACTGGCAAGTGACTTTGAACACTGTCTCCTTCATCAAAGTCATATTGCCCTAAATGTAATGAGCATGCTGCTGATCTCAGACATATGTTTGTCACGTGTTCTCGACTAGCTTCGTTCTGGTATGATGTTACATGTGTGTTGAGTAGGCTGGCCGGTAAGGAGATTCAATTAAATGAGAAAGCCATAGTTTTGGGTCTGGTAGCAGACCCAGGCTATTTATCCATCTCCTTAATTTCAATCATTATCAGTGCTGCCCGGTTGTCTATTGCCAGGGTTTGGATCGACGCACTGCCTCCCAAGATTGCTGACTTTTGGGTATTATTGAGGGGGGTTTTTGAAATGGAGCTGGCACTAGCTAAAGCTCGGGGTCCACGCTCAAGGGTGAAATTCTGAAGGGTTTGGTCAAGCCTTCAGTGGGACTAACTGCCTCATACTTCTTTTGTTCTCACTCTGACTATGAATTATCGACAATCTTTCTTCCAAATACTCTTAAATTGGATCTGACAATATTATGCTCATGTTTAATCTGTATACATCTTTCCTTTACAGATTTGGGATATGATATTCTTCTCCTGCTGTGTACTCTTCGTTTTTTTTTTTTTTTCTCTCTTCATATGTTATTTTTTCTTTGTGCTATATATGTTTCTTTTGTTTTTTTTTGCCATTTGTGATTTAAAATAATAAAAAAATATTTAAGAACACTGTCTCCTCTGCTTTCAGGTCTTCTTTCTTCAGAATCCAGCCTTGGATTCCACCGGACGCTTCTCCTCTCTTCACAAGCAGCAAGTCTTCTTTGGCTCCCATTGAAAACGACGCCGCGACCCAACACCTAAAGACACCTATGCACCCGGCTTCCCTGGGTGAGGTAACTCGTGCTCCTGTGTGTGTTGACCCTCGAACTACTTACCCTGTAAGTGACTTGCTTGAAGACTCTCCGGAAGTACTCTAAAACTTTAAAACTCCGACCGCGACTTGCTCCATTGAAGTCTATTGGGATCCGCGGCTGTGTTCTCACACTGCATGCGTCTCCCGTGGGTCCTTAACTTACCTGCGTTGGGTGGATTAGTGAGGCCCCAGCGCTTCTGAAGACCTTAGGACTTCTCAAGTCGTTCTTCTTATACCTCTTTTTTTGTATATGGTCTGGTACGCCCCTAGGGCCCCAGCCATATTTGTGCCTAATTTGTTGTGAAACATTGATTTGTGCATATGTTTCTGACTTCTAATCTCATAAAGAGATTAGTAGAGTGCGTCTAGAAATAAATACATATATATTTTATATATATACCTGTGTGGTGTCTTTTCATTTGGTAATTCAAGAGATTATAAGGTAAAACAAGCTGCTTTACATTCCTCAGAGACTTAGCCTGAAGGCTGCTCTCCACAGCTACCACTAGGATAGCTTTCTTTAAAAGGTTGCCTTAAACCTATCTACCATAAGAGTCGAATTGGACTGGTGCAAGGTGGCCACTTTAACTAGTGACCAGCATATGCCAGGCCAACTTCTCACAGTCACTAACTACATGAGTGTGTATATTAGTTATTGATTAGTTGGGTGAGTATTTGTATGGGACACTGAGTTTGTGTGTGGTTGGATGGGGTGTGTGTAACTCTATGCATAGATGTGTGAATGGTTGATTGACTAGGTGTATAGGTTTAAGAGTGCATGTGGAAACAATTGTTTGGGTGACTGAGTGTATTTATTTGTGTGTTGGTGAGCGAATATATGTTTTAGTTGTACATCTTCAACAAAGTAAAAAAATAAAAGGCATTGTATGTGAGAGTCGGTGTATATAAATATGTGTAAGAGTCAGTGATTTTGAGAGTAACTATATGAATGAGAGTATAATTGTAATGGTGATTTCTTCACATATTAACTATGAGTTACTATGTGTTTGATGTAATGAGGTGTTGTTGGAGAATTGTGTAAGTGAGTAAATGTAAGTGTGATTAATTTTTTTCATGAGTGAGTAGGATGACTGCATAACCGACTAAGAAGACTGCGGATGTGTCAATGTCTATATAAGTGCATTTGATAGTGTTCTATTAATTAGTGACTGCATGTATAAATGATTCTGTTGTTGAATGGGTATTTGTGTGTGTAGACTTAGGAATCAGTGAGTGGGTATGAAGTAACTGGTATTGGTATGTCAATGGTTTCAAATATGGTACTCTGTATTTTACAGTGAGTGATGAAAGGTTATACTAGTGTATGATGAGGTGTATCAGATTGTCACGTGGATGATGCCATCAGTGATGTCATTTGAGATGTCATCAGTGATGTCATCAGTGATGTCACTGACCATGTCATGAATGATGCAATATGTGACATCATCAGGAGTTCATTGCGGGCGCGCGAGTTATAGTTAGCAGAACTAACTATATCGGAGGAATTTCTATGGTTTTGTACGAGTGAAATGGCCAGCTTACTAGAACGCCCCTGAAACCTAAGGTTTTTTCCTGTGAATTTCTAAGGTTTTTTAAATGCTAATTTCTAACTACAATGTCTCTGAAACCTATGTTTTTTTTGTGAATTTCAAAGCTTTTTTAAATGCTAATTTCTAACTATAACGTCTCTGAAACCTATGTTTTTTTCAGTGAATTTCAAAGCTTTTTTTAAATGCTAATTTCTAAGTGTGATAGTAGTTATACCTATTTTTTGTACTGATTTACTACAGTTTTTTAACTGTTTATTTATAAATATTTTATTCATTAAATAACATTATATATCTTTCTGAAAATTGCAAAACAAAATTAATTAAAAAAATTCAAACTGAAATATTGATGAATGTTTTTGTTTTCATTTTAATATATTTATATAATTTTCTTTAAAATCTAAAAAATCTAAAAAATCCAATTATTTTTCGGAGTCGCACACTCAAAGCGTACACATCACGGTGGGTGCGCGGATTCTAGCCGCCATTTTAGAAAAGTCGTGAAGGATCCGCATACGGTGTGCGACGGCTGCGTGTTTTTCAGTTACATTATATACATTTAATATTACGTGATGTGTGCGATTGGTCTGCGACCAGTCCGCGATCTGCTGCTCCCACGCATTCACGACACATGCGCATTATGGTACGAGATGCTTGCGCGGTGGCGGGTCCTGCGTGACGTCATATACGTGCTGGGGCGCGCTGGGTGCGCGACTCCCGCACAAAATATGTATGTTCCAAAATGATATGTATGTGTCTTTAATATACATATTAGGGCAAGAGCTTATCGAAGAAATTCATAAAAATAATATATTTGTACTTATAATAAACTTATATTATTTTTTGCTGTAGAGCCAGAGAACCAGGTCAGCAGAGCTGCTCTAGAGTCTAAAAAGCAGGTCAGCAGAGCTGCTCTAGAACCAGAGACCCAGGTCAGCAGAGCTGCTTTAGAGGGAGAGAACCAGGTCAGCAGAGTTGCTTTAGAGCCAGAGAACCAGGTCAGCAGAGCTGCTCTAGAGCCAGAGAAACCAGGTCAGCAGAGCTGCTGTAGAGGGAGAGAACCAGGTCAGCAGAGCTGCTTTAGAGCCAGAGAACCAGGTCAGCAGAGCTGCTTTAGAGCCAGAGAACCAGGTCAGCAGAGCTGCTTTAGTGCCAGAGAACCAGGTTAGCAGAGCAGCTTTAGAGCCAGAGAACCATGGTCAGCAGAGCTACTGTAGAGCCAGAGAAACCAAGTCAGTAGAGCTGCTTTAGAGGGTGAGAACCAGGTCAGCAGAGCTGCTCTAGAGGGAGAGAACCAGGTTAGCAGAGCTGCTCTAGAGCCAGAGAACCATGTCAGGAGAACTGCTTTAGAGCCATAGAACTGGGTCAGCAGAGCTGCTTTAGAGCCAGAGAACCAGGTCAGCAGAGCTGTTGTATAGCCAGAGAACCAGATCAGCAGAGCTGCTCTGTAGCCTAAGAACTAGATCAGCAGAGCTGCTCTACAGCCAGAGAACCAGGTCAGCAGACCTGCTGTAGAGCCAGAGAAACCAGGTCAGCAGAGCTGCTTTAGAGGGAGAGAACCAGGTTAGCAGAGCTGCTTTAGAGCCAGAGAACCAGGTAAGCAGAGCTGCTCTAGCTGACACTGACTGACTGAAACTGACAGACACTGATTGACTGACACTGACTGACACTGACTGACTGAGATTAATTGACTGACTCTGACTGACACTGATTGACACTGACTGACTACTCTCTACTACTCTACTACTCACTCTCTACTACTCTCTACTACTCACTCTCTACTACTCTCTACTACGCTCTACTACTCACTCTCTACTACTCTCTACTACTCACTCTCTACTACTCTCTACTACTCACTACTACTCTCTCTCTCTACTATTCTCTACTACTCACTCTCTACTACTCTCTACTACTCACTCTCTACTTCTCACTCTCTACTACTCACTCTACTAATCTCTACTAATCACTCACTGCTACTCTCTCTATTACTCTCTACTACTCTCTACTCACTCTCTACTCTCTACCTCTCTACTACTCTCTACCTCTCTACCTCTCTCTCTACACGCACACATATATATACATATATATGCATATGCATTTATATATATGTATGTGTATATATATGTATACACACATATATACACATATATAATCTGCGTATCTATATAAATACAAATATAAATGCATGCATACATTTACATATACATATATGCATGTTATGTACATGAAAGTTTGAAAAACACTAATACAAGCACAGCTAAAAAGCCACCTAATTACAAACAGAATTGCTTTAACTTAAACGAGGGCGAGACCTATTGCATTTTCAATGCTTGTTTACTTTGGTTCCATCAAGAAGGCATTCAGATGTGTCACACATTTGCCATAAATTCTGAATGGTAGCACCCTAGTTGCTCATTAGATCACTGTAGTAAAGCTACTGCTCACCAGGGAAATCTGCCGCTGGTATTCAAAGTGCATGTTTCAGTCTGCATGTCAGAATTTTTTAATAAAATAGAGGAGGATTTGAGAAGTCAAAATGTGCCCTAATTTTTCTTTCTGCAGCACTAATCATGATTTCTATGGCAAAATGAACCCCCTCATTTTGTTCCTATGAAAATTAAATGTTTTAAGTGTTACCACTTTATTCCAATCAAGATGGCTTCAGGTGTGCCATACTTTTGTCATAAGTAAGACCGTTAGCGCTCTAGTTGTTCTTTAGAACACTCTGGGACATTCTGTCATTAGGCTATACTTGGGCTACAACTGGGTGATATTTGTGCTTTTTTGGGCTCTTTTGTCTCTGGTGGCCATCTTGGGAGAGTTATTTGTTATGAAGTTTCCTAATTTCCTCATTTGCTACAGTCTCCTCAGTAGGAAATACTTTCAATTTTTACTTTGATTCCATCAAGAAGGCATTCAGATGTGTCACACATTTGCCATAAATTCGGAATGTTAGCACTCTAGTTGCTTATTAGATCACAGTAGTAAAGCTACTGCTCACCAGGGAAGTCTGCTACTGGTATTGAAAGTGCATGTTTCAGTCTGCATGTCAGAATATTTTAATGAAATAGAAGAGGATTTGAGAAGTTACTCAAAATGTACCCTAATTTTTCTTTTTTCAGCGCTAATCATAATTTCTATGGCAAAATGAACCCCCTCATTGTGTTCCTTTTAAATTAAACTACTCACTCTCTACTACTCACTCGCTACTACTCACTCTACTACTCACTCTACTACTCTCTACCACTCACTCTCTACTACTCTCTACTACTCACTCTCTACTACTCTCTACTACTCACTCTCTACTACTCTCGCTCAACTACTCTCTCTATTACTCACTCTCTATTACTCACTCTCTACTACTCTCCACTACTTGCTCTCCACTACTCGCTCTCTACTACTCGCTCTCTACTACTCACTCTCTACTACACACTCTCTACTACTCATCTCCACTACTCACTCTCTACTACTCGCTCTCTACTACTCTCTACTACTCACTCTACTACTCACTCTCTACTACTCTACTACTCTCTACTACTCTCTCTACTTCTCACTCTTTACTACTTGCTCTCTACTACTTGCTCTCTACTACTCACTCTCTACTACTCGCTCTCTACTACTCTCTACTACCACTCTACTACTCACTCCCTACTACTCACTCTCTACTACTCTCTACTACTCACTACTACTCCACTACTCTCTACTACTCACTCTCTACTACTCACTATCTACTACTCACTCTCTACTACTCCCTACTACTCTCTCTCTACTACTCACTCTCTAGTACACTATACTACTCACTCTCTACTACTCTCTACAACTCACTCTCTACTACTTGATCTCTACTACTCTCTACTACTCACTCTCTCTACTACTCTCTACTACTCACACTCTACTACTCACTCTCTACTACTCACTCTCTGCTACTCTCTACTACTCACTCTCTACTACCCACTCTACTACTTACTCTCTACTACTCACTCTACTACTCTCTACTACTCACTCTACTACTCTCTACTACTCACTCTCTGCTACTCACTCTCTGCTACTCACTCTCTGCTACTCTCTAATGCACTATACTACTCACTCTCTACTCTCTATTACTCATCCTCAACTCTCTACCTCTCTACCTCTCCCTACCTCTCTCTATACTACTCTCTACCTCTACCTCTCTACCTCTACACCTCTCTCTACACGCACACATATGCACATATATATATGCATTTATATATTCACTGAAAAAACCATGGGTTTCACACACGTTATAGTTAGGAATTAGCATTTAAAAAACCTTAGAAATTCAATGAAAAAACCAAAGGTTTCACACATGTTATAGTTAGCTGGACATTTCACTCGTAAAAAACCATTGAAATTCCCCCGTTATAGTTAGTTCAGCTAACTATAACTCGCGCGCCCGCAATGCACTACTGATGACGTCACATATTACATCACTCATGACATGGTCAGTGACATCACTGATGACATCTCAAATGACATCACTGATGACATCATCCAGTGAATGTGTGTTTTTCTGAAAATTAAATATGTTTAATATATGTATATCTCAAGGTCGATGGAAGAATAAATGAGTATATAAGTGTCTAAATTGATGATTTGTTTTTGAAAAATTGATTGTATTACTGACTGATTAAGTGTATCTTTTTGAATACATGGCTAAGTGAGTAATGTTTAAATGTGTAAATACCTGTATCAGTCTCTCACTTTGTGTATAAGTGTCTGCATGGGTTGGTGAGTAGCTACATGGGTGTTTATATAGGTTATTATTTGGTTTTTTGAGTCTCAGTATGAGTGTCTGAGTGTCTTCATGGTGCGGTGGGGGGGATTACGTAGTGCATAGATGCATGAATGAGTGACTCACTGTTTGTATGTGTTGAAGACAGCATGTGTGCCGGACTGTATGGGTAGATGAGTGTGTGCATGGGTATGTTAGTGAGTGAATGACTGTCTCAATAGTGTCTTCATAAGTAACTACATATGTTTTAAACTAGTATATGTGACTATTGGTGTTTATAAGTGAGTATATGTGAGAGTGAGAGATTGGAAGAGTTCCTGTATGAATAAGTATGTGTTTCTATAAGTGATTGTTTAAAAGACTAAGTATGTGTAAGTTTCTGTAAAAGTAAGTGTGGTGGTGTGTGTATAACTGTATATGCACGTAAATGGATGTTTGATTCTTTATTAGCATGAGTGACTATGTGTGAGTAACTCTATGGATGAGTGGCATTGTGTTACAGGATGTTTAGGTGTATGAGTACATATGATGTGTGAGTACATGTATGAGTGACTGTATAGGACTGTTGGTGGATGAGTGGATGTGTATGTGGATCTTAGAATTACTGAATAGGTTGTTGTAACTGGTATTGGTATGTTCATTTTTTTGAAAATTTCAGTCTCTTTTTTTGAATGTTTGTATCAAAGGTTATATTAGGGTGAGAGGAGGTCTACCACTCTGTCACAAGGATGATGTCATCAGTGATGTCATTTGAGATGTCATCAGTGATGTCATGAGTGATGTCACTGACCATGTCATGAGTGATGTAATATGTGACGTCATCAGTAGTGCATTGCGGGCGCGCGAGTTATAGTTAGCTGAACTAACTATAACGGGGGAATTTCAATGGTTTTTTACGAGTGAAATGTCCAGCTAACTATAACATGTGTGAAACCTTTGGTTTTTTCATTGAATTTCTAAGGTTTTTTAAATGCTAATTCCTAACTATAACGTGTGTGAAACCCATGGTTTTTTCAGTGAATTTGCAAGGTTTTTTAAATGCTAATTCCTAACTATAACGTGAGTGAAACCCATGGTTTTTTCAGTGAATTTGCAAGGTTTTTTAAATGCTAATTTTTTTTTTTTTCTTCTTTTTTTTTTTACATATTTTTATTTTAATTGTCTATCCTTTTTTAAAGACTATGGTTAAATTTTAAAAATTCTACAATATGTTTTTATTTTACCATTTTTTAAAATAAACAGGTAAAATTTATTAGTATTACATATTTTTTTTTTTCCTTTTTTTTTTTTTATTTTTTTTTTTTACCGTGCGCGTACGGTAAGCGCACGTCTTGCTGTAATTACGTTACATTTCTATGCTGTTTGCGTTCATTTACGCAATTTGCGTAGACGCACGTCACGCGCGCACAGCGCGTAACGCGTACGCTGCACGCGCACGTTACGCGGAAGTGAAGGGGCGTGCCTGTTTTGCGCATGCGCGCGTGCGCGTGTCTTTTTTACGCGCATGCGTACTTTTGCCGTAAGCGCACCGTAAGCGCACCGTAAGCGTACGGTGGGTCATGTGATCATGAAACACAACTTTTGATTGGTTGAAACTACTTTCAGTTCTAGAACTCTCCTACACCACACCCATTCCCCTCATTTCTGCTTGTGATCCCTTAGGAGAAGGAGCTGGGTTGTCTTTGTGATACGATGGCAGAACAGCAGAGCCCTTCTGAGAGTGAGGCTAGCAGCACTACCTTGAGGCAGAGAGCGAGGAAACAAAAGACCTCTTTCATATGGGAGTATTTTTCTTTTCCAGAGGGCCAGCAAAAGGTAAATGCACCCTTAGTGACTTGTAAGCTGTGTGGCCGTGTACTTTCAAGAGGGAATCCCGACAGGAAGTATTCCTTCGGGAATCACACCATGTTGAGACACCTTAAGGATGTACACAGAAGGACACATGCTCGACTTACTGAAGGTAACCCTTCAGTAAATCAACCAAGCACATCCACAGCAGCTCAGCCTGGACCATCATCTGCAGTGCCGAGTCCTTCTTCTGCAGGTCAGGTGAGCCCTTCATCTGTGGGGGGAGCATCTCCTTTTTCTTCTCCTCAGGAAATTAACCCTCGGTTTCTGAGGGTTGAAATACGGTGCGCCACTTGTCATGATCTAATTTGTTATAGGGAGACCAGTATTTCCCTAGTGAACAATAAAATAGATCAGCACACTTGTCGTACCGTCTAATATTCCCATTCTTTCTTTCCTCTGTCCCTGCATGAACACAACGGCTCTTTTAAGAGCCAACCTTACCTTTCATCTATTTTTTATATATGTTTTTAAAACTTTTTTTTTTTTTTTTTTTACCGTACGCGTACGGTACGCGTAATTTTTTTTTTTTTTTTAAAAAACACTAAAAATCAATTATCACATTACAAGGTCCTTGAGAGACTACAATGAAAAACTGAAAATGTGATTGTGGAGAAGTGGAAAAAAGGGACCATGATATTTTTGACTTACCATACCCACTCAAAAAAATATTTATTCATTTAAATTTTTTTTTTAATTGCTTTAAAAATGGTTCTAGTTTTCGAAAATTTTCTATCTCAATCTGAAAAAAAAGAAAAAAGTATTAATATTTAATAAAACATTTTATAATACAGTACACATATTTACATATTTTTCAAAAAAAAAATTTGCCTTTTTTTTGCTGTTTTCAGAATATATTGCATTTCACTATAAATTGTGAAAGCAATTGCATTCATCATTTAACAGCGGGCAAAAAAAAAATTAACAATCTCAAAGATTGTTTTAAAAAAGCCCACAATCTCTTTTTGCATAAACATAACTCTATAGAAATGCATAATATTCTTAAAAAATATCATCTAATATCAATACTTATTTCTTTAAAATACCGTCTGACATTTTTGTTTCAGAAGTATAATCACAAAAATATATCTCAAATAACTCCACAATACATCTGGTTCCATTTCCTTTAGGCCAAATAGTAATTTTAAAATTCTTTTTTGATTAAATTTCCAATGGTAATCCAATAAAAATCTAAAGTTTAAATTGTACAGATCTCACCGATTGTCTGTAACATTTTGGTTTCCGAAAGATTAATTAATAATTAAATAAGTCCACAATAGAATTGTTTACCTTTCCGCATGGCCAAATAGTAATTTTAAAAATCTTTTTTGAATAAATTTCCAATGGCAATCCAATAACATTCCAAAATTTAAATTGTGCAGATGTTACCGATTTTGGCTAAATTTTTGGTTTTCCAAAGTTTCATTAAAAATTGAAAAAGTCCACATTACAATTGGTTACCTTTCCATTAGGCCAAATGATAATTTGTAAAATCATTTTTTTTTGAAAATTCCACTGGTAATCCAATAAAATGGTAAAATTGTTTTGTCCAGATGTTGCCAAATCTCTCTAAAATTTAGGTTTCAGGAAGATTAGATAGGAATTTGCTAAATCAAAAGGCAAACGTTGCTTAAAAATCAATTGGGAATCATTACACAGTGTCCAGCCTTTTTCACATTTAAGATAAACTGTGTAATGTCCAGAAGTTACAGTAGGTCCATCATGGAAAATTATTGCAACTGTTACAAAAGTTTTTCCTGAAATTGATAATTGCTGTCCTGTAAACTTCTTTATTAAAGTATCTAATTTTGAACCATCAGCTTTACAGCGTTGCATCATTAAAATTACATACTGTCCGTATTCCTTTAAAATTAACGTTGAAAACATGTCAGATTGACACTCACTGCATTCCATGCTATGATTAGCATCTTTAACTAATTTAGCAAAAGTGACTGTTTTACTTTCTGGCAATGTTAAATAAATAAACCTTTCAGAATCAACATTAGAGCCACATATATTATAACAGTTTTCACAACTATGTTCCCATTTATAAGAGAGACCAAATACATTTTTAATGGGAACCCCTTCTTCTTCCAGTACCTGAAGAAAAAACATCAAGAATTCCTGTGCGTCTTGCTGTACATTTTGAGAAAACTGTGTTCGTCCTGAACATACATCTAAAAGTTTTCTAATTTCAGTAGCACTTTCTATTTGAGTTTTATCATTACTCAGCTTTTGAAAAAGGAGACTCATCTCAGAACAGAATATTTTTCCCTGATTTACTATTATCTGCTCTTGCACACTTTCCAGATAAAATGCAACATTCAGCACTACATTAGCGTAGCAGTTGACACCAGAGCTATTTTCAAAATGACATCCTACAACCTGTTCTTCATTTTCCTTTTTCTTTTTGCTTGCAATTACATCACTCCTCTTTTTTTTCCTCCTCTCTACATCTTCATTACAGATATTCTCATTTCTCCTTTTACGAGAAACTACACGTTTCTCCAACACAGGATACTGACCTAAATGAGAAGCATAGCTTCTTCTTAATCTATTATACTCCTTTACACAATTTGCATCAGCACTAACTTTTGAGTCATCAAAGTCTATCATGAATAAACCTGATAATGTTTTCACTCGTGACAAAGCAACATCTGCCATACCTTCTTTGAACACAGTTGAACCAATGTTCACAAATGCACAATCTACAGTCAATCCTTGAGACTTGTGAATAGTTACAGCATATGCTAGTGAAAACGGAAACTGCTTCCTACGTACATATAAGTCTTTCACAAGCATAAAACGAACTGTACAACGACAAATATCTTTAACTTCTTCTATCTGATCAAATTTTATTTTTAAACATTCAATTCCTTCTTTTTTCTGATAATTAATAAAACCCACAACTCTTCCCATCGCTCCATTCACTAAGCCTTTCTCAACATCCAAATTTCTCCTTAAAAACACTCTACAGTTCATGCAAACATATAGATTTTTTTCTAATCCTGCTGTTTTGGAGATGTTCTTCTCTAGTGAGTCCAATTTATTTTTCAGTTTGCCTGTTACTGTGACAGTAATTCTTCCATCCTCAATTTTGTCCACTGCTTCCAATTTCCTGATGTCTTCCTTTTCCAATTTCAAAAGCTCCTCATTAAATATTGAGCATTCACGTAGAGTTGGCATTAAGCAGATGACACTTTTGTTTTCTGCAATATTCTTGTATATTTTCTCTGCAACTATTTCTTCCTTTGGAAATAAATTATGTAGCAGCCGACTCTGTAATGCTTTTTTCCCAACTTCTGTGAGTAGTCCAATCCTGATATCTTTCAGAATACTTCCATATTCTTCATCGTTTGCTTGCCTCATATTAGTTGTAAGTTCCTTGTACTCAAAGAAGGACCAAATATTTGTATTTCCAATGCTTCCCAATGACTTCTTCGTGTCTTCATGTGTCACAGTATTAAACACTGGTTGTCCTTTAACTGGAGTAAGTTGCAAAAGATCCCCAAAAACTATGACGTGTTTTCCACCAAATAACACGTCATAGTCTGTCTTCAGAATTTGCTGCATTCTTAAATGCACAAAGGCAAGCATTAAGTTTGATACCATGCTCACCTCATCAATAATGAGAACTTGCATCTTCTTCAATACTCTTGAAACTTCCAAGCATGCTTCTCCAGTTAGCTTGTTGTATTGTATTTTGTTCTCATGCTCCACTGGTAACATTAGCAAACGATGTAAAGTGATTCCTTTTATGTTATATGCTGCTAACCCAGTTGGAGCAGTAACCACACAAGACAAAGTAGAATCCGTTTTTTGCTGTAGGTAGCTTCTGATGACTTTTATAAGGAAACTTTTTCCAGTTCCAGCTTGTCCGCTTACATACATCCTGATTGGATGAAATGATGTGCATGAGCACTTTTTTTTCATGTAGAAATCCGTGATCAATTTTGTTTCTGATCTCTTCATAAATTTGTTGCTGCTCTTCGTTCAGTTGTCTTTCCAAATTTTGTAAGTCTATAAATTCTTCTTGAGCTTGACTCATAGCTGTTTCCACTTCATTCATGGCTATTGATGCTTCATTTTCAACGATTGGTTGTCCTAGGGGATCTTGACTGAGTGTTCCTGAACTTTGGCTGTCCTGAGAACTGTCTCTAGCTATTTCTGCTGCAATTGTAGTTTCCTGTTCAATTTCTTCATTTACCATTTGCAGATAAGTTGAGAATGTACTGCATTGTATGCTGTCTTTGCAAGCATTAAAAGAATCTTCATAGCTTTGAAATTCTCCCAGTAGTTCATCCTCTGTACGCCATGGTTTAAACAGCTGTAAAAGAGCCAAGTAGTAAAATTCCTTTTTGTCAGTAGTGTCGCAACTCAGCTTCCTGTGATTTATCAAACTTCCTTTTGTTTGCTTCACCAAACATCCTTCCTCACCAATAACTTTATATTTTCCATTGTTGATGTCTTCTGTGGCTTTCCGTGAATAAATGTAGTTCTGCAGCACTTCATAGAGACACATGTTCTCCAGATGATGACTTCTCTTGGGATAATATGTGTCCAACATGTTTGATTTCAAAATATCTGTACTTTCTGGGTCATTCTCGGCCAAATATTCAATTTCTCCAACAGATTTCAGTACCCGATTTCTCATTGCTGCAAGGCCTAAACTTGCCCAAATTATTCTTCTTGATTTCGAGTAGAGACTTGCAGAAGATAACCTATCTGAACATTCGTAGGATCCAATTTCTCGATGCGATAACATCTTCAAACAAACTGTACAGCTTCTTACTGACAGTCTTCTCGTGAGAAATCTCTTCCCACATTTCCTTCAATTCTGTTTTTTCTGATTTCGTAATGTAAGACGTTACATATCGAGCAACAGCAATGGAATTGTCAGCTACATACTGTATATCCATGTTAGCATTCCACATGGATAAAATGACTGGGTTGTAATCATTTATATTTTTTGATTCTTCTTTTCTTTTAAGGTTGTAGGTATTCTTAGGTGATTTTCTTGTGATAGTATGTCTCACAGATGACATAAAACTGTTTACTCTTCCATTTGAAAGAACAGGTCTAGGAAATCCAAATCGACATTTAGTGTAGTATTTATCTTTGCTCTTGTATTTCCGTCGACAGTATTTTCCACACCGATGACTTTGGAAACGTAAAACTTGCTCCTTTAACTTTTTATCTTCTGTGCTTTTTGGTATAGCACATGTTGCATATTCTTCAATGTAAGATAACACTGCTTCATCAGCTTCTGTTCCAAACTTTGGGGCATCCTTGATCCACAACAGCATATGAATATGAGGAGCACCTCTTGCCTGGTACTCTTTTCTCCAAAAGAAATCCACTACTTCTCCTAGAGGTGGATTTTTTTTATTGCAGATGAACGACATCCTAGCCTCAAATCTATGATTGAAATATCTGCAAACATTAACCGGATCCAATGAGCACAGTTCTCCTGCTGTCTTGTATTCGATGTTTTTAATGTTTGAATTTGCCTCTCGTAGAAAATCCAGTAAATCATCCCAAGCGTACTCAGCACAGCTTAGGGTAACGAACCATGTTGGTGTTCCTAAATTCCGTAACATGCATTTTAATTCACCATGACGTCGGTACCAATATTCATTTGTCCCACGCTGACAAGCCATCAGATTGATCAGTTGTGTTTCCAAATGATCATCTCGGTGCTGCACTTTCTCCATAAAATCCTTAGCAGACACATTTTGTAAATGTACTCCACTTTTTAAAATGTGATTTACTGCATAAGACAGTGCAGACAAGTCGCTTTCAAATAAAAGATGGAACAAATAAGGAATACTTTGTCGAAATCTGGGATCTTCAGCATATAGTCTTGTAGTCCGATACTCAGAAGCTGGAATCTGTTCCGGACATTCATCGTATCGTCCTCCTTTTCCTGTAGGAAACAGCTGGGGAAAACATCGAGCTTTCAAGCTCTCCTCCCATACACTCACGGGAGTTCCTTTTGCTTTCTTCATCTGAAACAGATCAATATTGTCTCCCATAACTTCTTTTGAATGAAGAGGATGTATACTAAAATGTTCATAAATTTCTTCTTCCTTTGACTTGTCCACTTTTTCAATTTGTCCAGTTGGTGTTTCTGTGTCTTCTTGTAAATCTTCTTCTTCTTCTTCTTCTTCTATATAAATGGATTCATACCATTTGTTATTCCTTTTCAAATACAAATTTGCTCTTTGTACTTTCCGTACATCTACCAGCTCCTGCCAAATCTTCTTATTCTTTGTAGGTACACCATTAACCAGAATAATTAATGGTTCAGTTTCCAAAGTATCCGCATCAATAGTTTCCATATTTTTTTTCAAATCCAAGGGCAAATACACCACTCTACCTTTTAAACCTCTCAGTAAATCTGAAGGAGGTAATTTACCAGTTTTGGGCTCCATACGTACTATGGTCTGGAACGGATGAACACATTGAATGAGTATAGACTCATATGTATTTAATTCAGAAAGTTCAGCAGGAATTGCATCCAATTCTAAATTATTATGTACAGCTCTGGTCGGCATTCTATTTTCTTCTAACTTATTATAACAGTATTTACAAATACGCTGAACTTCACCCAATTCAAAACAATTTTCAAGAAATATATATGTGGCAAAATCCTTCCACTTATAATTATCTTCATTTTCACTTTTTCTATAAAGATCAACATACCTGGTTTGTTTTCTATAATGAGTTCTGCAGCAACAAATACAAGTAATATTTGGTCTTTCATTAGAGATTATTGCAAATTTTGTTATGTGATCATTAAATGTCTTACTTACAGAGGGTTCTACATTCTCTTCCACTTCTTCCTCATTTACTGTGTCCTTTTCTGCACTGTTTTGTTCAGGACCAAAGTAACAAAACTGAATTTCATCAACAACCTTCTCTACATCTGATACCGATCCACGGAACAGAGCCCTATTCAATTCATCTAACTTTATTGCTGGACTTTTAGCAAAATACAACCGTCTCACAAACTTTCTCATTTCAGTATGATGAACAGCCAGCATCCTAAAATGATGGAAAACACTATTACACACTTTTCTAGATAGACAAGCCAGAGAATGACCCTGCAAACCAGTATTCTCTCTCACTCTGCATGGATCCAGACTTTGAAGCACCTTAATCTTCTGTTTTACACTTTTTTTTACTATATTCTCTTAGAAACTCACGAAATTTATCAATAGATTCCTGACGCACAGTGCAAATACTACTACAATTCCAAGTGTACACTGGGGCTTTAGGACGTCTCCCCATAGCCTCATCCGCCATCACTTGTACCTCATCTCTTGGAACCATTATCTCCTTCTCCATTATGCAACCATTTTTCACTTCGTAAGCACGACCTCTGGTGTCAACTGCATGCAGCAAACTATTACTTTGAAAATAGCTCTCTTCATTAAAAAAAGGTTCACTACTTGAACTATGCATCCATTTTCCTAAAAACACTTTACAAAAGTTTGTTCTGTTCACTACTCTTTTCCTTTTGCTTTGTGATTTCAGTACATTAACCATTTTATCTAATGTACGCATCCTATTCAAAATTAAAATGAATAGTTTCCTTTTTAATTCTAATGCCTTTGCTGCAATGGCTTCAATTTCTTTTTTTCTCTTATAAAACTTAGCCTTTTGCTTATATTTCTTCACATCCTTTATCAAATTGGACATAACTCTTCTCTGAAACATTTTTCTACGTATCTCTTTAAACGCTGTTTTTCTGTTTAAGTTTATCTTTTTAGTTGCAGAAGGTATATTTGCATTAACTAAATGCTCAATTTTTTCCTCTCCTTTTCTATTGAAAACATTTTTTCCAGTACAGACATTTTGTACATTTTTCCTTTTTTTCAATATGTTCTTTAAAAAATCTTTTGTTTGCTTACCAGAAGATTTTTTCTTTTTCCCAACATGAGCATCTCCAACTAACTTAGGTCCTCCAGTTGTCTTCAAATATAGGTTTTTTTGTGGTCTTTCTTTACTCTGGATTTTGTAGGCATCTTAAATTTTGTTCACTGCTCTTCAGCAATACCTGAAAAAAACTAAAAAAAAATTCCTTTATTTTATTTAAATATATTACTACATTTTTTATGTTCTTTAGAAATCTTAAAATACTATAAACCCCTTTCCTATAAATGAAAATCACAATAACACCTTCACAAATTAAATTTCTAAAAATAATTCCTGTGTGCACACAAAGTCATCCTTTGAAATTAGGCAGAAAACGATGGTTTTCTTACTACTCTTTTTTTTGGCAAGTGATAAACACTTTTAAAGACTGACACATTATGAATCCACTTTTCAGATTCTTAAAAAAGCATATGTCCAAACTGCTTTTTCAGACCAGCACCATGTGTAACCTGGGTGACTGCCTACACTCAAGCAAGGGCAACCAGCCTTAGTGATGCTGAATGTATTTGCATTACTGACTGAAACCTCAAACCCCACTCGCTTGTGAATACTGTGCATGATTCCACAGGGTAAGCAGCTGGGTGTGTGCTAAGAGTCTGCTTCTGCACCAAAAAATGGCTCCCCCTTTCTATCCAATGCAACTGTGAAATCACCAGAGCAATAAGCAATAAATCTCTGCCTGTAATTCCTATATGCACACAGACTCATGTTTTCACATTAGTCACAAAACGAAATTTCTTTGCCATTTTGAAAGCACACTTACTACTCTTTTTTTTGGCAAGTGATAAACACTTTTACAGTCTGTCACATTTTGAATCCACTTTTCAGATTCTTAAAAAAGCACATGTCCAAACTGCTTTTTCAGACCAGCACCATGTGTAACCTGGGTAACTGCCTACACTCCAGCAAGGGCAACCAGCCTTAGTGATGCTGAATGTATTTGCATTACTGACTGAAACCTCAAACCCCACTCGCTTGTGAATACTGTGCATGATTCCACAGGGTAAGCAGCTGGGTGTGTGCTAAGAGTCTACCAGTAATTGCCACGCCTGACACTGATCCGACACCGCCGTGAGGGGAACGGCCAGCTTCAGGTCCTTACCTGCAACGTTGCCAGTGCTTTATACCGCCGTGAGGGGAACGGCCCGGTAAACTACCACCCCCAGCATCCCCAGCGCCCGACGCCTGCCGCTGCTGTCATCAGGCAGCGCCGGGCACTATTTGAGGCAGGGAGCTGCCTCGCTGCGCGGGACGCGCTACCAGTAATTGCCACGCCTGACACTGATCCGACACCGCCGTGAGGGGAACGGCCAGCTTCAGGTCCTTACCTGCAACGTTGCCAGTGCTTTATACCGCCGTGAGGGGAACGGCCCGGTAAACTACCACCCCCAGCATCCCCAGCGCCCGACGCCTGCCGCTGCTGTCATCAGGCAGCGCCGGGCACTATTTGAGGCAGGGAGCTGCCTCGCTGCGCGGGACGCGCTACCAGTAATTGCCACGCCTGACACTGATCCGACACCGCCGTGAGGGGAACGGCCAGCTTCAGGTCCTTACCTGCAACGTTGCCAGTGCTTTATACCGCCGTGAGGGGAACGGCCCGGTAAACTACCACCCCCAGCATCCCCAGCGCCCGACGCCTGCCGCTGCTGTCATCAGGCAGCGCCGGGCACTATTTGAGGCAGGGAGCTGCCTCGCTGCGCGGGACGCGCGCGGGCCGCGCCCGGGCGAAGCCCGGGCCAAGGGCGGGCCCGTCCTTGCCCGTCACTGCCCGGTGCTGGCCGGGTCGAGGCCACCCCTCTAAACTGTGCCATTTCAACATTGGTATCCCCAAGGAACTGTGGACTTTGCTTTTTAACTTTTATTGTGTCATTATCTCTGGTTATCAACTCTGTTCACTCCTGCTACAGTTCTGCAGAGCACTGCGGCAGTTGGCCCCCCCAAGCTGGTTGGCTCATCTCGTTTCAACCCCGTCAGTGTAGCCACTGTCCATTGTTTATTGTGTAACAGGGTCTATTTTGAGAACTTGTAACTACACCGGGGGTAGCCTGGGCCTGGTCTGTGCCTGCCTGTGTTTGGACAAGGCTGAGTTTGTCTACATTTTCTGGCCTTTCGCTCACATTCTATTGTGTTCTTTATCACTGCAGGCATTCACTGATTACTATAGTGCGGGGTTTGACAAAGGTATTGATTGTTTTTATTCATTTTTAACATGCCTCTGAGGTCAGGTAAAGACCGTACTGTGCAACTCCAAACTTCCAAGGGAATAGTTTCTGGCCCACTAGATGCCTTCATAACCAGAGCCACCGGGATTCTAGAAAAAGAAATAGCATTGACCGAGAAAAGGCTCTCTCTAGATTTAGTCAGTGGTAAGCGTTCCTCTATAGGAGCCCTGGCTTCAATTCCTAGCCCTGCAGTTCAAGCTCCGTCTAATCATTTACATCCAATAATGACAGAGGCACTGATACATGTTGTGGGAGATGGGGTGGATTCTCTACATTCGTCATATAATTCTGATTTGAGCCCCGATGTCACCCAATACAATGGGTCAAATACTAGTGTCACGGACAGAGGCGACACAATCAATAAGCCGGTGTCGAAGCAACCTGAAGTGCCTGACCCTGTTATAAAAAAAAAAACCTGTAAAAGGAAAAATATCCAAAGCAATCATAGGGGGAGAGCACATAAGCTGCCTAAATTAAATGCTTCTAATCAAATCAATGCAGCTGCTCTACAGTCCTATAATGTTACACACCCCCCCCTGGTACATCCCAATGTATTGTGCCCCTCCTTAACCCCTATTGGTTCATCAGACCCGTGCCCCACTTGCTTCAACAGCGATGAAATCCTTCTGGTAAAAATGGAGGCCTTGTTCAAAACCCTTCTGCGCCCTGTCTTGGAGCAAACAAGGTTGATGTCCATTAAATTAGAAGCCTTGGAATCTGTCGCAAACTCGAACATGCGCCTACTTAATAAACTAACTGCCCCCCCCTTAGTGGCGGGGGCCTCCATCTCTCAGCCAAATATAATTAACAACACAGACAATGTGTGCCTGGGTAAAACAATGGGGGCTGTAAAAATATCTCCGGCACAGGTGGTCCTCAAGGATATAGATAGCACCGTTGGTGCTGACTCCCTAGCGCAGGAATATAGTAAAATCGCCTCCATGACAACAGTGCAACAAGCTCAAACCAGGAGGGTGGGCGATAGGGCAACAGTTGCACATAGCACTCCATCCCTGCCCCCTCTAGGAAAGTCAAATACTATTCGTAACCCTACAACTCATAACGGGAGAAATATTGTTAAAGGCGTTCACCCTCGTACTGACCTACCCCCAGAATCCAACCGATATACCATTGTTTTAACTGGGGTAATGCCCGTTAAGGAGGGTGTTAAAGAGACAGATAGGGATTTACGTAACAAAGTAGTATATTGGCTGAATAAAAATCGCCCTCTCCCGCCATCTATTTCAACTGAAATCCTATTAGTGAGGAGAGTTGATTGGGTGGGTTTTGGGACTAAAGATTTAGAGGGTGACTGCATTCTGGTATCGTTTAAGGATCCCTGGGTAGTAGAATCTATTCGAAGGGAAGCAAGGTTTGCAGGAATGGGGGATGTACAAACACTGGATCTCGCTTATTTTTACCCCGATAGACACTCTAAATTTACACCAGGCCCCCGCCATAAGCGATTATTAGACAGGAGGTATCCGATTGTGAGAACACCATGCCACTCCCAACATCTTCAACTTTCCAATCGATACGGCCCTCTTTCTGATCTTGAGGCTGTCGATTGACTACATCTATCAAGTAAGGAGCACAGCATTGTGGAGAGCCATAGGAATGTAATATCTGTGCTCGGCGGGGTGGAACCTTCTATGGGGCACGTTGTTGGGGGGGGCCCTCTGTTAAATCTTATGGAGGGGTCGGTTGAAGCTACTACTGAGGATATATCAGAAGAAATCATGGGGGCGGTTGGTGCTTGCTTGACCCCAAGACTCGAGTTACGGGCTGAACCTGAGAAGGTGGTGGAATTCTTAGCCCCCACGGCGCCAACGATCCAACCATATATAAATAATGTAACATCTCCCCATGATTTTCTAAAGGTGGCTTCCTGGAATGTGGCTGGGATCAAGGGCCGCCTACTCTCTGAGGAGTGGTTGGAATTCATAGATTCCTTTGATATTATATTACTCCAGGAAACATGGGCCACGGCCCCAATCCACAGGGTTGGGTTCATCAATTTTTTTAAACCTGCAATCGGAGGTAGCAAAGGGCGCGCTCTAGGGGGCCAACTGATCTGGGTGAAGCAATCCTTGGGAGTCCATCTAACAGAAATTTTCCTGGAACACCAAGACCTTATGGGCATTAAGTTGAGCAAAGCCGCCCACCGGGACCTGTTCATTATCAACATTTATGCACAAGGCCTACCTGGAGGCCGCTGCCCTGGCATTGTCGATGTAGTTGATAGGTATCTTGACAGTTCTGGAAGCGATAATTTGTTTATCCTTGCGGGCGATTTGAACTGTACCTTTGAGCCGCTTCAGGCAGTTGGGGACAGTTGGGGGTCTACAGAGGATGCAGTTTGGAATATTCCTGACCTATCAATAGATAAAATCGCCAAAGGGACTGAGGCAGCTTTGAATTGGATGGCCCTATGTTTGACCAGGGGCTTAAGGGCAGTTAATGGCCGCTCCTTATCAGATAAACGTGCCTGTAATACCTATGATAATGGTTTAAGGAAAAGCCGTATAGATTATATCTTGCTAAAGTTGGAACTTTGGCATTATATGATCGATATGGAAGTGGTATCCCGCCCAGAAAGTGACCACAACCCCTTGTCGCTTAGTTTAAGGTTTCTGGGATCTGATAGATTGAAGAACCCAGATAATCTTACCACAGGTGATCTCACCCTGACAAATGACAGAAGACGGCTGAAATGGTCTAGGATAGTGGGTGATGTCTCCCTCCATGAAAGTATTACACATTTGGTCACCCATACGGTGAATGATTTTATGGCCATTGTGCCTGAGGGGGTTGACCCCGATCATGTTACCAAGACCCACGAAGGTTGTTTTGAACAGCTTAAAATTCTTTTATCCAGTCCATACCTGGCAGCCCCGCCAAAAAAACTAGGTTCCCGTCAGAAATGGTATAATGGGAAATGTAGGGAGGCCTACAGCCAATTAGTTATGGCGGTTAAGTCACGGGTTATGATAGATGTCAAGTTAGCCAGGGCCCAGTATAAAAAAACCCAGTGGGAGGCCAAAAGAAAGTGGGAAGATAGGCATTGGTCCGATCTTCTGGATGCATCGACATCCAATAACCAGACGAAATTCTGGGAATTGGTCAAATGGGGTAGGGACCCAGATTCTCAAATACCTTCTAATCATGTCCTTCCCGGAACTTGGGTGGATTTTTATGCAACCCAATTTAGGTCTGAGATTTCGGTACCCTCTACCTTGCTAAGTGATGAGCACACACTGTTGGACCACGGTGGGGTCCTGTTCTTTTCCGAACAGGAAACAGAAGCAGCATTGGGTTTGACTGTGCGGGGGAAGGCCCCTGGGATGGACCTAATCCCCGTTGATTTGTTCAAATCCAACCAGGGACTCTGGATACCGTATATTACTAGGCTAGCAAATGCAATTGCCCAAGGAGCTAGAATCCCAATGAGTTGGAAGGGGGCTGAGATCCTCCCAATATATAAAAAAGGGGATCGGTCAAATCCGGGCAATTACCGCCCGATCAGCCTTATTGACTCTCTCCAAAAGGTCATCGCACGAATGATTTTAGGTAGAGTCCAGGGATGGATGGTTTCAGAGTGCATTTTGTCCCCTATGCAAGCAGGCTTTAGAGCTGGTATCAGCACCATCGACCAGGTGTTTAGATTTTGTCTGATATACTGGAAGGTGGTGCTGCTAGGCGGGGGAAAAATTTTCGCCGCTTTCATTGATCTAAAGGCTGCTTTTGACATGGTTCCGAGGGTTAAACTGTGGTGCGTCCTGAGAGACCTAGGTTTACCCTTGGATCTTCTGGATCTAATTGTTAAACTGCATGAGGACAATTTTGCAAGGGTTCGGTGGGGTAGTCAAGGACAAGTGACGGACAGCTTCCCAGTCTTACGCGGGGTTCGTCAGGGTTGCGTCCTGGCGCCCACTCTCTTTCTGCTATTTATTGACCAGGTAGTAAACTTTTTTAATACTTTTCCAACAGACGCTCCCTCCCTGGCCGGGAAGAAGTTCCCCATGCTCATCTTCGCCGATGACACTCTGCTCCTCTCTAAGACCAGAAGCGGTTTACAACGGGCATTGAACCGCTTCGAGGAGTTTTGTGTCATCAACGATCTGAAGGTAAATGTGAGCAAAACTAAGTTCATGGTATTCACAAGGAACACCTCGGTTCGGAGCTCGGTAACGATGGGTGGTGTTAACTTGGAACAAGTAGATCACATGTCCTACCTAGGGGTTACATTAGACTTTCGCCTGCGATGGAAAGAGCAGGTAGTCGAACAGCAGTTTAAATTGGCCCGCCTAACTGGCTGTCTACTTAGGGAACAAAAGAGAACCATTACCAAACGAGTACACCCCGCGCTAAAAATCTACGACGCAAAGATTAACGCTGCTATTTTATATGGAGCGGATCTTTGGGCGTACGTGGATTTATCTAGCCTGTTTAAAGCACAGTGCAAGTTCTTGCGGAATTTAGTGGGGCTTCCACAATCTACTCCATCTATACCCCTTTGTCTGGACCTAGGGTGCAATCCAATCAATGAGATGGCAAGGTACAGATTGGTTGCCTTCTGGAGACGGATTTGGTCTTCCCCTGACCTTGCCTTATTTGCTAAGGAGCTTGTTGAAGTTAGGTCCCTGGAGGGATCCGGGAGAATTCCATGGCTACGTACGGTCAGAACCATTTTGGTCCAAATGGGTCTGGAACAGCTGTGGTTGTCTCCTGGAACTAACGTGTTTCCCTCCAAACATGAATTCAAAGCATTGTACTGGGCCTCGGTCCGACAAACCCTAGTAACCGCTTCCAGCTCCACTAGCTTAACAGGCAGGTTCCTGGCTAACAAGCTGGACCCTTCACGCGAGAACTATTGGGACATTATTACCAGGCCGTTGGATAAGAAACTCTACCATCAGTTTCGGGTGGGCTCCTTGCCCCTGAATACATTTGTTAAAAATTGGGGCACAGGAGTAACTGAATTTTGCAAATGGTGCCCTGGCCATAAGGAGTCAGAGGGTCATGTTTTATTTGCCTGCCCCAAGTACCACGACCCTCGTAAAAAATGGTTAAAACCTTTGTTCCAACGCCTTACTTGTGGTAGGTCCGCTGAGGCGATTCGGGCACTAAAGACCAATACTTCAGAGTTGTTTGTGGTGAGCACAGCGAAATCTTTAGGCTGGGTTTGGATTATTAGAGCCCATAAATAGCAAGGAATTGCTTGATCATATGATTCGTCCTTAAAAGTTTTAATCTACAGCTGGATATTGCACAGTATTTTAAGATGGTTTTATTTATTGATTTTATGTTTTAAACAAAAGAAACTGTATACATAATCGGATCGTTTAAATATAAATGGGATGTTTAACTTGGATTATTTTTAATGTATAGTCTTTATTGTGTGTAAATTGGTCAGTATGTGGTGTTTGTAATGTATCATCTTAACTGTTTGCGTGAATTCCGTTGTCTTTTATGATTTTATTATCGAAATAAAGACTTTAAAATCTGAATCTGAATCTGAGTCTGCTTCTGCACCAAAAAAAGGCTCCCCCTTTCCATCTAATGCAACTGTGAAATCACCAGAGCAATACGCAATAAATCTCTGCCTGTAATTCCTATATGCACACAGAGTCATGTTTTCACATTAGTCACAAAACGAAATTTCTTTGCCATTTTGAAAGCACACTTACTACTCTTTTTTTTGGCAAGTGATAAACACTTTTACAGTCTGTCACATTTTGAATCCACTTTTCAGATTCTTAAAAAAGCACATGTCCAAACTGCTTTTTCAGACCAGCACCATGTGTAACCTGGGTAACTGCCTACACTCCAGCAAGGGCAACCAGCCTTAGTGATGCTGAATGTATTTGCAATACTGACTGAAACCTCAAACCCCACTCGCTTGTGAATACTGTGCATGATTCCACAGGGTAAGCAGCTGGGTGTGTGCTAAGAGTCTGCTTCTGCACCAAAAAATGGCTCCCCCTTTCCATCTAATGCAACTATGAAATCACCAGAGCAATACGCAATAAATCTCTGCCTGTAATTCCTATATGCACACAGAGTCATGTTTTCACATTAGTCACAAAACGAAATTTCTTTGCCATTTTGAAAGCACACTTACTACTCTTTTTTTTGGCAAGTGATAAACACTTTTACAGTCTGTCACATTTTGAATCCACTTTTCAGATTCTTAAAAAAGCACATGTCCAAACTGCTTTTTCAGACCAGCACCATGTGTAACCTGGGTAACTGCCTACACTCAAGCAAGGGCAACCAGCCTTAGTGATGCTGAATGTATTTGCATTACTGACTGAAACCTCAAACCCCACTCGCTTGTGAATACTGTGCATGATTCCACAGGGTAAGCAGCTGGGTGTGTGCTAAGAGTCTGCTTCTGCACCAAAAAATGGCTCCCCCTTTCCATCTAATGCAACTGTGAAATCACCAGAGCAATACGCAATAAATCTCTGCCTGTAATTCCTATATGCACACAGAGTCATGTTTTCACATTAGTCACAAAACGAAATTTCTTTGCCATTTTGAAAGCACACTTACTACTCTTTTTTTTGGCAAGTGATAAACACTTTTACAGTCTGTCACATTTTGAATCCACTTTTCAGATTCTTAAAAAAGCACATGTCCAAACTGCTTTTTCAGACCAGCACCATGTGTAACCTGGGTAACTGCCTACACTCCAGCAAGGGCAACCAGCCTTAGTGATGCTGAATGTATTTGCATTACTGACTGAAACCTCAAACCCCACTCGCTTGTGAATACTGTGCATGATTCCACAGGGTAAGCAGCTGGGTGTGTGCTAAGAGTCTGCTTCTGCACCAAAAAATGGCTCCCCCTTTCCATCTAATGCAACTGTGAAATCACCAGAGCAATACGCAATAAATCTCTGCCTGTAATTCCTATTTGCACACAGATTCATGTTTTCACATTAGTCACAAAACGAAATTTCTTTGCCAATTTGAAAGCACACTTACTACTCTTTTTTTTGGCAAGTGATAAACACTTTTACAGACTGACACATTATGAATCCACTTTTCAGATTCTTAAAAAAGCACATGTCCAAACTGCTTTTTCAGACCAGCACCATGTGTAACCTGGGTAACTGCCTACACTCCAGCAAGGGCAACCAGCCTTAGTGATGCTGAATGTATTTGCATTACTGACTGAAACCTCAAACCCCACTCGCTTGTGAATACTGTGCATGATTCCACAGGGTAAGCAGCTGGGTGTGTGCTAAGAGTCTGCTTCTGCACCAAAAAATGGCTCCCCCTTTCCATCTAATGCAACTGTGAAATCACCAGAGCAATACGCAATAAATCTCTGCCTGTAATTCCTATTTGCACACAGATTCATGTTTTCACATTAGTCACAAAACGAAATTTCTTTGCCAATTTGAAAGCACACTTACTACTCTTTTTTTTGGCAAGTGATAAACACTTTTACAGACTGACACATTATGAATCCACTTTTCAGATTCTTAAAAAAGCACATGTCCAAACTGCTTTTTCAGACCAGCACCATGTGTAACCTGGGTAACTGCCTACACTCAAGCAAGGGCAACCAGCCTTACTGATGCTGTATGTATTTGCATTACTGAGTCCAACCTCAAACCCTTAAAGTATTCTTTATTTTTACCAGTACACCTTAATTTATGGTGAAAACATAGTCCATATTATTTTACATGTTCCTCACATTTAAATTTCTCCCAAAACAGAAAATAATAAACACAACTTCAACAAAAGGAATTCCATTTCTATTATTCATTTCTTAATTTACCATATACATCCCCTCTCAAACTCTAAACTCACCTTTAAAATTAGTTAGCTGTGAAAGAAATGTGGCACTCAAACAGCAGATTATCAGAGCCAGGATCTCTGTTCTTTACACCTCTCTCCTCTCAGCAGAACCAGATAATGGCAAAGTTTCCCTCTCTTTTTCCACACATATACATGGAAGTTTCAAATCTCAGTGCTTCCCCCTTTTTTTCAAATGTAATCACACATTTCTATTGGTTGAAAACCAACCCTTTTCCAAAAGTACCCTTCCCCCAACTTGACTTCTGCCTAGTACCCTTCCCCCAACTTGACTTCTGCCTGCTACCATAGCAACAGCTCATGGAACACTGCTGTGTGGAGTTAGGTCAGAAGTTCACCAAACAATGTTTCAATTCCACAGAGCAAGAGTGCTTGACTTTTCAAACCTAACAGCAAATCCATAGTACTGTTCTTTGGTAACACATTTTTCTGTACCAATACAAAACATGCTTCTATTAATTTACACATACAGCCTAGTTTTTATTCTAGAATGGTATGAAACAGCCAATCAGTTCTTTTTTTATGAAAAAAATATGTATGCCTCCATTTCCAAACTGTCTTTCATTTCTTTTTTACCATTCTACTGAATTACACCTCCTGAGTGCATCCAGTTCTCCTTTGAAGATGTTCACAGTGTGGATTGTAGGGCACAGCTATGTCTTCTGGAGTGAAAAGTATGCAGAGAAAACAGGTATGGTGAGAGACCTTGCTTTACCAAATGTAGACATTAAATGGATTGGTCAGAGAGGGTTAAAGTGGCACCAATTGATGCCATTGGTGAAATCCTTCATGCAAATCCAACACCCTGACCTCATAATAGTGCACTGTGGTGGCAATGACCTAGGCACTTTGACTGGGGTAGGTCTGGAAATGTTTATGAAGGAGACCTTTGCACAACTGTTTTCACTTTTCCCAAAAACTGCCTTTGTGTTTTCTAACATATGCCAAAGGCAAAAATGGAACTGGTCCAATCATTTCTGTCCGCAGATTGACAAAGCAAGAAAGCACGTCAACAAATCTGTTTCTGCTTTCCTCCGTGACTATGGTATGGGTTCCATTTACCACAACAACTTGCGTTACGACATGCAAGACATTTATAGAGGAGATGGTGTGCACTTCAATGATGAAGGGAACAGAGTCTTCCTCTTGAACCTTAGACTCTGCATCGGTACTTACTTGTAGGTACCACTAAAAAATCACTTCATAAACACAACGGCTCTTTTTAGAGCCCCCTAATATCTAAACACTTAAATCTGCATTTAATTTCATTTTTAATATTTTTTTTTACCGTACGCGTACGGTAAGCTTACCGTACGCGTACCCCGCGATTTTTTTAAAAATCAATAAATGTTTTCTTTGTACTTTTCTGTCCTTCTTTGACCCCCTTACAAATGTTAGGGGGTCTGTAACTCTCCTCCTTGCCCCCTTTTCAAGATATCACTCTTTTTTTTCTGAGTGAAACACACGAAATGGCGGCCGCCGCTTCCTGGTTTCGACCGATTCGAATGTTTACTAAGATCTAAGAGCCAATCAGAATCGCGCTCGCGCACGCCACCGTACGCGTACGGTAAGCGCACCGTAAGCGTACCGTAAGCGGGCACAGATATATATATTGATTTAAAGGCTATTTTCTCAGAATCTACTGAACAGATTTACACCAAACCTACAAAAGGCACTTCCTTGACCTGAGGACTACCTCTCTGCCAAATTTCTAGTAATTCTGTTCAGCCGTTCGGGCTGTAGCTGTGTCTAAAGGTCCTATGGAAAAATGCATGGGAAAAACGCGTTTTGGGACCCCCCTTTTATCTCAGCCCCCGCTTGACAAATCCCCCCCGAGACTTTCAGGGTAGGAGCGTAGCGTAGCGCCCCACCTATTTTGAAAAATTTGTGAGGATTCGTTGACCGGCGCCAAAGTTATTCAAAATAGAATGTTGCGGATTTCCTATGGAAACGTGGTCCTAACTATAACTACCTACTGGCGACCGCCTGTAGGTAATATGTATGTGTATATATATATATACATACATATATAAACATATATATAATCCGCATATCTATATAAATACAAATATAAATGCATGCATACATATACATATACATATATGCATACATATGCATGTTGTGTACATAAAAGTTTGAAAAATACTAATATAAGCAAAGCTAAAAAGCCACCTAATTACAAACTGAATTGCTTTAACTTAAACGAGGGCGAGACCTATTGCATTTTCAACGCTTGTTTACTTTGGTTCCATCAAGAAGGCATTCAGATGTGTCACACATTTGCCATAAATTCTGAATGGTAGCACTCTAGTTGCTCATTAGATCACTATAGTAAAGCTACTGCTCACCAGGGAAGTCTGCTGCTGGTATTCAAAGTGCATGTTTCAGGCTGCATGTCAGAATTTTTTAACGAAATAGAAGAGGATTTGAGAAGTCAAAATGTGCCCTAATTTTTCTTTCTGCAGCACTAATCATAATTTCTATGGCAAAATAAACCCCCTCATTGTGTTACTTTGCAAATTAAATGTTTTAAGTGTTACCACTTTATTCCAATCAAGATGGCTTCAGGTGTGCCATAGTTTTGTCATGAGTAAGACTGTTAGCACTCTAGTTGTTCTTTAGAACACTCTGGGACATTCTGTCATTGGGCTATACTTGGGCTACATCTGGGTGATATTTGTGCTACATTTGAGCTCTTTTGTCTCTGGTGGCCATCTTGGGAGACTTATTTGTTATGCAGTTTCCTAATTTCCAACAGTCTCCTTAGTAGGAATACTTTCAGTTTTTTACTTTGATTCCATCAAGAAGGCATTCAGATGTGTCACACATTTGCCAAAAATTCAGAATGTTAGCACTTTAGTTGCTCATTAGATCACTGTAGAAAAGCTACTGCTCACCAGGGAAGTCTGCTGCTGGTATTGAAAGTGCATGTTTCACTCTGCATGTCAGAATTTTTAATGAAATAGAAGAGGATTTGAGAAGTCACTCAAAATGTGCTCTAATTTCTTTTTCTGCAGCACTAATCATACTTTCTATGGCAAAATGAACCCCCTCATGTTGTTCCTTTTTAAATTAAATGTTTTAAGAGTTACCACTTTATTCCAATCAAGATGGCTTCAGGTGTGCCATACGTTTGTCATAAGTAAGACTGTTAGCGCTCTAGTTATTCTTTAGAACACTCTGGGAAGCTGCAGTAGAACACAAAGGAATCAACTGACAGTCTCTGCGCTTGTTGGATGTACATGTTTTACTGAGAATGTCAGACTTCATTCTCACATGACTGAGAAAGATATTGTGAATTTACGGAAAATATGCTCTCAGTTTAGCTTATAGATCACCTTCCAAACCTCTGTGGGAAAAGCATGAGAAAATAGTTTTCTCTCAGACATGATTCACGATATCCCAGCAGAAGTCTTAAAACCTTCAATTAACTGCAATGCTTTTTAATGAGGTGCTATCATGTATATTGGTCCCAAGATAGCTGCCAACACTTCTTGGATGAAGTGCTGACAGCCAATCAGATCTCACGATGAGATGTGTGGTTAGGCTCCGCCCAGATATATCTATGAATTTACTTTTGATTTTCTCAGGAACTACTGAACGGATTTACACCATTTAACCAAAAGGCATAAGTGTGAACCAAGGTCTACCTTTTTCCCAAATTTGGTGTAATTCCATTCAGCAGTTTGGGCTGTTGCTGCGACTAACAGTCCCTATGGAAAATTGCATGGGGAAAACACGTTTTGGGACCCCCTTTTTTCTCGGCCCCCGCTTGACGAATCACCCCAAGACTTTCAGAGCGGGCCACGTGTTTTGACAATTTCGCGAAGATTTGTCAACCGGCGCCAAAGTTATTCCAAATAGAATGTTGCGGATTTCCTATGCATAATAGGTCCTAACTATGACTACCTACTGGCGACCGCCAGTAGGTAATAGATATAGATATATATATAGATTCACTAAAAAAAACATAGGTTTCACACACGTTATAGTTAGGAATTAGCATTTAAAAAACCTTGCAAATTCACTGAAAAAACCATAGGTTTCACACATGTTATAGTTAGCTGGACATTTCACTCGTAAAAAACCATTGAAATTCCCCCGTTATAGTTAGTTCAGCTAACTATAACTCGCGCGCCCGCAATCCACTGCTGATGACGTCACATATTACATCACTCTTGGCATGGTCAGTGACATCACTCATGACATCACTGATGACATCTCAAATGACATCACTGATGACATCACTGACCGTGTTTTTGACCGTGCGCGCATGGTGCATGCATGCGTATGTGCTCTGTGTGCGCATGCGTACGTGCTCCACGTGCGCATGCGTACGTAGTGCGTGCTCCGTATGCGCCTGCTCCGTACGCGCATGCGCGTGTGCTCCGTACGCGCGTGCTCCGTACGCGCATGCGCGCATGC
Source organism: Triturus cristatus (assembly GCF_964204655.1). Lineage (NCBI taxonomy): Eukaryota > Metazoa > Chordata > Amphibia > Caudata > Salamandridae > Triturus > Triturus cristatus. The sequence continues at coordinate 275,209,443 of NC_140580.1, read as the reverse complement.
TCCGTACGCGCATGCGTGCGTGCTCTGTGCGCGTACGCGCGCGTGCTCCGTGCGCGTACGCGCATGCGCACGTGCTCCGTACGCGCAGGCGTGCGTGCTCCGTGCGCGCACGGCAAGTCATGTGATTTAGAAACAACACTTTTCATTGGTTTATAGTAGTTTCAGTTCCAGAAACTTCCAACACCACACCCACTCCCCTCATTATTACTTCTGATTCCCTGGGAGAAGGAGCTGAGCAGCTTTTCCAGTACTCCAGTACTTGAGAATGGCAGAGCAGCAGTCATCTTCTGGGAGTGAGCAGGGGACCCTTGTGCCACAGAGACAGAGGAAACAGAAAAACTCTTTTATATGGCAATTTTTCACTTTTCCAGAGGGGCAGAAGAAGGTGAATGCTCCAAAAGTCACCTGCACTCTTGGTGATCGTGTCTTATCAAGAGGAGATCCTAAAATGAAATACTCTTTTAGTATCTTCACTATGATCAGGCACGTTAGAGATGTACATCCTGTGGCTTATGCTCAAGCTGCTAGAGAAAACCCTCCAGCAGCTCAGCCGAGCACATCCGCAGCAGCTCAGCCGAGCACATCATCAGCAGCTCAGCCGAGCACTTCATCTGCGGCGGCAGCTTCACCTGCTTCTGTTCCTCTGGATATACACCCTCTGTTTAAGAGGGTGCATATACGGTGCAATGCGTGCAATGCTCTTCTCTCTTATGGGGACACCAGCTTTCCCCTAATAGAGAGCAAGATACAGCAGCACACGTGCGGCACCCTATAATTTTTGCCATTTATTTGTTCCTCTGTCCCTCAATTAACACAACGGCTCTTTTTAGAGCCACCTAACATCTAAACACTTAAATTTGATTTTTAATTCTATTTTTTTTATGATTTTTTTTCCGCCGTGCGCGCACCTCGTGACGGTGCGCGCGCCCTGCGCGCACCCTGCGTGCACCCCGTGATTAAAAAAAAAAAAAAAATAATGTTTTTTTCACCCTTCATGGTCCTTCAGGGACCCCCTGACAAAAGCTAGAGGGTCAGGAACTCTGTACCCTGCCCCCTTTTCACGTTCTCCACCTTTCTTTTTTACTGTCACACACAAAATGGCGGCCGACACTTCCTGATTTCTACCGATTCGAATGTTGACTGACATGAATCCACCAATCAGAATTACGCTCGCGCATGACACCGTGCGCGCACGGTGCGCGCACGGTGCACGGCTATAGATATTTATGTGCTTTTAACTGCAATTTTCTCAGGAACTACTCAACAGATTGACACCATATATGCAAAAGGCACATCCCTGACCTGAGGACTACCTCTTTGCCAAATTTCAAGTAATTCTGTTCAGCCGTTCGGGCTGTACCTTCGACTAAAGGTCCTAAGGGAAAATGCATGGGCAATACGCGTTTTGGGACCCCCCTTTTTTCTCAGCCCCCGCTTGACGAATCACCCCGAGACTTCCAGGGTAGGAGCTGAGCGGAGCGCCCCATTAGTTTTGAAAATTTCGCGAGGATCCGTCAACCGACGCCAAAGTTATTCAAAATAGAATTTTCAGATTTCCTATGGAAACACGGTCCTAACTAGAACTATCTACTGGCGACCGCCAGTAGATAATAGGTATATAGATATATTTTAACCAGTGGTGGTTGCCACTAGGTAGTTCTAGTTAGGATCGTATTTCCATAGAAATACCTTTTTTCTGCTGCAATACTTTTGGCACTGTTTGACAAATCTCCAAGAAAGTTTCCAAAACAGAGCTTAGTTTTAACTATTTTGGCATGGAAAGTTTCAGGGGGTCCATCACGTGGGGGCGAAAAAAAGGAAGGCTTCCTACAGCATTTTGTCCCCATTTTTTTTCCATAAGAACTTTAGACACAGCTATAGCCCAAACTGCTGAATGGATTTTCACATGCAGAAAACTAGCTTGTTTAGTACAGAAAGAGTAATTTTTGTGTTTTTGTGTAAATCCATTCAGCAGTTTTGGAAACATTAAGGTTCCATAAAATTGTATATATCATGCCGCAGAGGATCCAAGGAGCCAAAAGATCTCACCTTGAGAAGTGATTGGCTGCCGGCTGCCACCACATCAACCAGGAAGTGGTGACAGCAATCTTAGGACTTAGGACTCAGTATTGAGTCATAAAAAAAATGCACACGAAAAAAGACATAGGGTGCTGGTTAGGGATACCCTGATCCACTAGGCCTCTGCCACAAATCTACAGAGGATCCAGAAATCAGATGTACATTTTTTTTAAAAACTGCATCGGATCCCACCCATTTTTATAAACACCCACTCTTGGGGTGGGCCCCGGCTCAGGGGGGAGGTGCAGCATATGTTTTAGGGGTAGAGGGTCATGTGGCCCCACTCCCCAAGCCTCCAAGAGGCACCAGGAACCCCATCACCTAGAACTGATAGTTGGAAAAAAGGGGAAGGGGGTGCACAGCCCCCATCACTGAGCCATAAAATGGCCCCAGGTGCCGACTCTGTGACAGTGCCCCGGGGTCTCCAGTCTGCGGGATGCCGTTCATTTCCCTGCTCTAGGGCATGGGCAGGGAAAGTGCTACTGTTCTCCCACCAGGTGAGGACATGAAGCTGCTTTCACCTGATGGGAGAACCAAACATTTTGCTGCCCACACCCAGACTGAATTGCTCCCACCTCGCAGGAGCAAAAGAAAACAGGTCCTGCATGGTTGGAGCAATGACAGCTCCCACTGCACCCATGATGAGTGCAAGCAGGTGAGCCGGCAGGGCTGCGATGGGAGGCCCAACAAGGGAAGTGCTGTGGGGGGCTGCAGGTGGGGCATATTTTTTTGTTTTTTTGACTGGACAGCAGATCCACGTTTTTGGCCCCATGAGTGGTTCCTCTGGTTCTAGCAAGACGAGGGGGCTAGGGTATCCCTACCCCTACATACCTTTTTCATCTTTTCCTAGGACAGGGGATTGAGTCACAAGTCCTACAATGGCGGCTGCCACATCTTTTTTGATGTGGTAGCAACTGTTTAGCTCCAGGAATCTAAGGAATATATTTTCCACCACTCGGATGCCTTTGGCATTTGAAATTTTCACACATCTTTATTGCAATCCAAGTTTAAGATAAAAGACAGAACCTGAGACTACATAATCATCGATGGTGCCAGACTAGATGATCACCGTCTGTCAATTATACTTATCTAGTCATGAAAAGGGTTTGCGGAGAACAGGTGCTAAAACTGTCTTTGGTGCTCCTTTCTTCCACTGAGCTTTATTACTAAGCCCTCTTATAGTGGCAGAAAAATGAACAAAGGGACACAGTATTATTTGCCTGAGGTAAAATAGTGTGTTAAATAGGAAAACTGAGATTGTAACAGTTCAGCTTGCTCCAAGGGCCATAACATTCCACCAATAGCACATTTTGGTGAACAGATGGAGACTGGGCACTTTCCACCGAGTAATTTCCAATGTGTGCTGGCTTCTAGTTCAGTATTTGATTCAAATCAGTCACTTGCTAACAGCTTTTAGTCTCATTCCAATTGCTCCATAGTATGGCAAAAAAAAAAAGTTCAAAAAGAGATTGGTCCGGAGAATACAATGTGGCCAAATGGGAAGGTTGACATTAAAACAAGAATCCTAGTTCCATAGTTTGGAGGTAGGGAAGTTTCTGATGGCTAAGCTGCAGGACTGCTGTCTCAAGGGAAGTGCCACTGTTGATGACCATGCCTATAATTTAAATACAGTATTACCATCAAATGTTGGTACACTAAAAGTCAGGATTAGATGCTAGTTGACAAATGTATTACTAGGACCACATCCTATAGTGGTGTCTACCCACGGCAGTAAATTATCCACTTAGTAGGAGGTTCTAATAAGGTATTTTTATAGCACTTGCTACCAGCACTGAGCCTGTTACTCCGATCTCGTACTGCTTGAACATTAGGTAATAAAGGCAGCAGTGGAATGTGAAAGCTTTTATTTGAGCACATGGGTAGAAGGTGGTTACTGGGCTGTATCCATGGTGGATACAGTTGTTTACCATTGTATTGTGTTGAGCTGCATGTATACAGAGCTTAATTACCTTGACAGGGAACCAAAGTGCAATATCAGATGGGTAGCACATGACTTTGTGGGAGCCCAGGATGGAGGAGTGTGTCTCTAATGTGGATTTTTCAATGGTAACATTTTGATGTCATGCATGAGGATCAGAGTTGTGCTCTTATGTTTTTGTTGGGGCATCTAGGTGAGGATTTAGGAAAAACTGGTGCTTGATGAGACATGTATACATTATACAAAAGGGTGCGGATGGATAGAAAATGTGTGAGTGCAGTGAGTCCTATGTGGAAAGTATTTTGGTGTCATGCATTGGAATAGAATAAAACCAGCTATAGTATTACACTGAGGAGTCCACAGAGAATAGGAGAAAACAACCCATAGGAATGGGCATTATACAACCAGCCAAATCATATTCTCGTCAGAGTTCACTCAGGTCTGGCAAAGTAGCAACTCATACAACTAGGCATTATAGAACTAGCCATGACGTGCTCTGAGGAATTCACCAAGTGGCAGTGATGAGCAAGCTTGTTGGAATAGGAAATACAACAAACCATATTAGAACATTGGAATGTTGGGAGATCCATTGAAAACAATGGAGTGCTCTGGGCTTCTAATGGCCAGTAAAAGCCTGGAGCTCCAACATTCCAAAGTTGTCAGTCACAGCTGTTATTGTGAAAAAAGTCCTCACAGATCCAAAGGGGAGGCATTTCAATGCCCTCGGACTCCTTGAGGCCTTTGTTTTATTTGTTAGAACATTCTGTCCTCTAGTGGTGGGATGCTTTAATAGCCTTAAAGCCCTCTGTAGCTGGGCTAAACTGGCATTAAGTCCTGCTCCCTTGTTTAAGGCCCGAACCAAAGGCTCAGGCTTATACTCTGGAGCGGGCTATTAATGACCGAGTATAGCCTGTTATATAGGGCTATAAGGCTATAAGGTATGGTAGCATTTGAGTTGCTTGTCTCGAGGCAGCATAGCTCTTTCTGGATGGTAAATTAACAACAAAGCCTGTGATGCATAATTAATGCAGTGTTGGTTCATAGTGTAGTCTTTGTGTAATATTTTTGGTATTATGTGTGGAGTTTGAAGATTTGCTCCAACTGCATCTCTGCAAGCTTCTAGTAGCACTTAGGCATGAAAAGGAATATAAATGACAGACAGGGTCCCAGGTGGCTTCTATGTCCAATTACATCTTGTCACCTGCACATGATGGATCATGTAGTATAAAACGGAGTGGTGCTTATAGCTTTCTGGTACTATAATGGTTGTTGATTATTTTGATCCATATAAGGAAGATGTTCCAGCGCACTGATATCTATAAGACTAAGAGTTTCTACTAGTAAAGGATTTTCTAAATGTGGTAATGAAATTAGAAAATTTTCTCCAAGACTTCCACACTAGTGTATCCTGAGTATTCCTCTGTTGGAGTCCAGTGTCCACTAAAGGTGACAGGGCTACCATCAACAGCATTTAAGGAAGGAGGGATTTGGGCTGAAGATTTGGTTTGGACAGCTTCTTCCGAAGCAAAGTTGGACTTACTGACCTATGATTGGTTCTGTTGCTTCATACCACAACTGGGCTAAAACAGGTGGAATGCATTTCAGTGGTTTAAAATTCTATGACATTTACTTCACCTCTGAACTAATTGACGAGCTAATCTTTAAAACATTAACCTTGTCTCTTGTACTCCACATTTGCATTAAATCTACCTCCTAAATTATATCTAGGGCTCCCGGTTTTATGGTATGTATTTTTTTAACATTTCTGTCTGTATTTATCCATACAATTTTGTGTTTTGAGAACAGATGAGTTGATAACTCATATATTTCTGCATTTATTTAAAAGATAAACGTGCACTCATACTTTGATGCATGTCAAGTTTTAGCACATTGCACAGCCAAAAATAATAAAATAATAAACCCACATTAAAAAAAATAGTATAATAGCACATATACATGTTGAGATATGCTGTAATTTAAGCATGAAAGTTATTAATCTCAGCATGGTGAGTCACTCAAAAGAAGCTACATTATCTGTATTTTTCCGCCTATAAAAATAAATACAGACAGGGAAAACAGTGTTTTCTATCTTTATTTATTTGTAAAAATCTGTAAAAACGGAAAACGGGGAGCCCTAATTAAGTCATACCTCTTACAGCTCTCAGCTTATTTTAAATTGCCATCCTATGATAATTAATAAAATGACCTCAATATATTCAGTGTAACTGTCTGCACTTCCAAATATCAATTTGTATTGAGTGTATTTAACATAGGGTTTAAGCTATGTAGGGTAAAAAGCTTAAGCAGCAGTGGATTTCTGGACAGTTCTTGTATACACTATTTTTCCACCTTGTAAGGAAGGATAGAGTTTTGAGGGGATAAAAATGATATGAACCAACTCAAATGTGCTCATTTTAACAACATGTAAAGGAAAGATGAGAGGCTGAAAGGGCAAAGTGAATCTAATCAAACTAATTTTACCATTTGTGAGCTCTCACACTGTGCTGATTTCTGAGTGAGTTTTTGCATGGGTTTGGTGCACATAGATTTGGTTGCAGTACACAGAGAGACTCCCTTGCCAGAGAAAAAGTTATAGGGAACATTGGTTACCAACCCAATTGTGATATTGGCAACTGCATCCGCGATTGTCAACATTTTAAAATGTGTAGGGTTTCTACAAATGCCTGTAACTTTCACGGACAATTCACTTTAAAACAAAAAGTATTCACTTCTATCCTGGAGGCTGTTAAAGGTAACGAGCATTACAGTTTTAGAACCTACAATATTACAGAAAACAGAGCAAACATTACTTTACTTATATGATGCTGTATATATTTATTTCATAGCAAATGAGATGACTGACCAGGTCATGTACAGCCAGCATTAAAAAACACAACCTACACAGTTACACAAATGTTTTGGAAAAAAAAAAAGAAAAATGTAAAACCTTTTTGCTGGCTTTTTTCTATTGCTTTTTTGTCAAAATCCAGTAAACACCATTTTGCTATGTCATTCTATTGAAAGAACAAAGTGCAGTTATCAAGTCGGAGATGGATGTTGTTGCAAGAGTCTGTTTTCATTTTCAAAAACATCCCTAAGGGGAATACAGGAGAGATAGACAGTAAGGGATATACAGGATAATAAGAGGGCAGGTGAAGAATAGGACAACATTTTTTATTTAAGAAGGAACATGAAAAGATAGGGAAATGAAAAGGAGGCGTGTGGAAACAAGAAGTATTTACTTTTTAACAAAGAAAACAGAATAGTAGGCATAAATGGAAAAGGTGGTGGGCTAGGGAAAGGAGGAATAAGGGGAAAAATGTTCTACGCAGGACAAGGTAGGCAGAAAAGCAGCACTTCGTCTGAAGGGGGAAGTAAAATACCCTCATCAACAAAGACAAAAAGCAAAACGAAGAACAGAAGTAGAAAAACAAAGATGAAAAATGCACAGGAACCAGACAGGGGAAGTGATGAGGGAATATAGAAGGCTCCCTAAATAAAAAAGCTCACAAAAAAATGAAACAAGAAGCAGGATTTATGTGATCAGCTCAAAAAACAAAATGGAATTAAAATGCTTCGGAACTAAAGTGGTTCGAAACGTTTGGTCTTGTCAACCTGATAAAATTCTTTTTTTTTCTCAAATTGAGGATTTTAGATCAACACACTGGCTGATCAGAACTGATTGATGTCTTTGTTTCAGAGAGAATACACAGATTCAAAAGCATGACTGATCAAATTTATGTTTTTCACCTACCATTTCTAGTAGGCCCTATCATTCTATGTTGGACTATAACTGAATGCAGTTACGTAATGAAACAATTTCATAACAGCTCTTTAGGTTGATACACATGTGTTGTTGTATTGAGCAATTCGTAAGGTAAGACCGCTGATGAGAATTCAGATATGTGCAGATCTTTGTAGAAGATCTCCATATTGCTCAACTGGATTTAGACACTAAGGGCCTGATTACGACTCTGGCGGTGCGGTGCTGAGTCCGCCCTACCACCGCACTGCCAAAACCGTGGACAAACCGCCCTCCAGATAAGGAGTTTCCTCCTGTCTAGCGGGGTGGTTTTTGGCATTTCCAAGGCGGTGCCTCTAAAAACGGGCACAGCAATGGGAGCGACTAAAACAGTTCCTACATGGCATGAACTTAAAAGTCCATGCCATGCAGGAACAGGGGTCCATGCGCACAGTGGGGCACATGTCGTCTATGGACCTCCAGACTCGTAAGCGGGACCTATGTGTTTTTTGTTATCTAATAACTGCTTGATTTAAGCAGGAAGATTTGGAGTAGTTAAAGAAAGGCCACAAACTTCAAACTTTCTAGTGAGAATCTTGGCTTCAGACCTATTGAAAAATACTTCTGTAAACAATTTCAAATGGAAGAAGGAATTCTGGTAGCAATACAAGGTTATGGGGGAAAGGGGAGGAGGTCCATGACTATCAACAACAAGCAAAAAAAGAAAGATGTCAATTTACAATTGCTACTCTAATAAAACGGCCAATTAAAGTCTGTTTACTACCCAGTGGATATATGTTCGTGCTGCAGGGACTTGCATGTATCCTTCAAGTTTCAGGCTCAAAAGCTCAGTCTTTTTGCAATGCAATACATTGGGTACCATTTTGTTAAATCTGCAGGTTACACACAGACCTCTTTAGCGAGTGTGTACCCAAGCTATTTAACAGACTTATTACTTTTCTAGGTTATAAGAAGGGATATTCTGCAACGAACGAATAAACTAGTATACAATCATATTTTCTCAAAGACTTTAACAAATTTAATTTGCTTTCCAATCGTTACAGGCAGAAAAGTCCTTGACATATTTACCCACTGGTTTATTAAAGCACTCAGCAGTTCTTAAACCAGCACTCATTTATTTTCATCATCAGGCTTTCACCCAGAGCAAGAGAGAAATAAAGGGGTTGGAAGTAAAAGATAGAGAAAAAGTGACTGAGAGAAAACAGGGATGAAAACAAAACTGCAAGAATAAGGTAAAAAGACAGAAGAGTAGGGGTGAGGGCAAAAGGTTTAACGTGGATTCAAGAACAGACAGCCTTTGTTTTCAACAGAGCCAGCAAAGGGCTCCTAAGAACATTTTGGGGATCCTACATTTTTTTGTATATATATTTAGCACTGTCTTTCAGCTGTAAATCAAAAGTCGATGATACTTTTCAAAGCTACCTTAAACAATTACCTACCCTCGAATATTATGTAAATTCAGTGAGCAGAGTTTTCATTAATAGTTTCACTCTGGAATTTTCATAACACACTGCAAGCTCTTGGCATCAGATTTTCCAGTTTCCAGTAGAAACAAAAACATGATTTGACAAACTCCTGTTATAATACCTTGTGAATTCCTTCTGTATTGGCACAATACGTATTCATGAAGCATTGAATAAAATTCTTACCTTGTTGTATATTCTCTCTTACTATCGTGACATGCTCATCTCGGTCTGGGCGTGTATGTTCATGCCAAAATCCCACCACATGGCCCAACTCATGGACTACAATTCCAAATTTATCACAGTTTTTGCCAATTGATATGGCTTGAGGACCTCCACCACGACGTCCGACAAACGAGCAGCAACTGAGAGAAGTACAAAAACATGATCATATTTTTGTAGCTATGAACTAAAATAAAAATACACAGTTTCAAATAAGTTACATCAGCAATACTAATGTGTACATCCAGACATATAAAATATATATTCACAGAAAAAATCAAATGCTATATTTAGGTCTGGTGATAACATTTTACTGTATGTTAAAACAATACCTGGAGTGCCACCTGTTCTATGATGGAAATATATAGGTACGGTACTCTTTGCTGACGACACCTTACTACTGTCTAAGACCCCTTGGGGGCTACAACAATGGCTAAATTACTTTAATGTCTTCTGTGTTAAGCGGGGGTTATATCTAAAGACCACATTTATATTATTCCGCTCTGCAAATCAAAAGAATTTTTTTAAAAATCATAAGAGAAGGATGTATTTGGGTAATAACCCAATGGACGAGGTGTCATATTTCAATTATTTAGGAGTAAAACTTACTCCAAATTAGTTCCCCAACTCCAAAAAACCCACACTCAACTAACCCACGACACAGTGAGCATAACCAAAATTCATAGACAAACAATGTCCAAGAGGGTGGCACCAGCCCTTGATATATATAATATAAAGACCCTAGGAGCAGCTTTGTATGGCTCAGAAATATAGGGCTGTGTGAACACCAAAATGCTGACAAAGGTCGAACATACGTTCATTAGATCACTACTGGAACTTTCAGTTAGCACACCCATGATCCCAATGTGGGTATATCCCAGAAAACAGAGTGTGGACTTCTGACCTACTGATATCATTTGTGGACTTCACCAGCTCCTGAGCCATATCGGATGAGCCTTAGAGATAATGTCTAATGTGTAAAACGGTGAAAATTAGTCTAATGTCTCCAGGATGTACAATGAAAATACTGTGGCTTACCTGTGTTAAAGCATTATTGGGGAAACTGGATTTGGAGAAATGTTGGTCTTTCCCTGCAGAGATGTGCACAACATCTAAAGCAGGCCTAAGAAACACGTACTGAGAGTATGTAGCTGTTCATACTGTGATTAAGAGTAGAGGAATTTTAACAATGGAATGTAAAGATGTCAAACCATGTCCCCAGCATGAGCCTACAATTGATGAAATTACTTCCTCTCTCGCACGTAAATTGTACATCCAGTTCACATACAAGACTCTCCCAACTAAAAGGTTCTGTAGTACTTGGTCCTTGGAGTGCTCTGGGGGTGATGTCAGCCCTGTTTGTGCAGGAGCGCCAGAATTTCTAACCCATATCCTATTTTTCTTTATGGTGTATCGTACCCAAAGAGCAAAATGGAAAGTTCCTCTATGTAGAAACTTGGGAATCATATGGCACTTGGAGGCCTTTAGGATCCTTAGCATTGACACAAGTAGAGTTGTGGTCCATTCCATTGTCAATTTTATGTCAGCATGGATTAGACTATGCAAGTGTATCCAAGGCAGTGAGCAGCTGTTGCACCACCTGTGGTCTAATGTTTTAAAATCTCTATAGACATAATGAATTGAGTCAAGACTTCATAACTTGTGCCCCCAAACCAACTCTGCATGTGGTTGGGTACAAACTGGAATGGCCTGGGGAGCAAACAAACGATGGATTTAGGCCCAGATCTCTGTACTGGGTTGAATAAATGGCATTGTTCTGCATTGTGTCCTTCAATTGTTCTTTTAGAATTTGTCACCCCGAGTTGGACGGGTATGCCCAAACGTGGGTCCCTTGCTTTCCATGCCACTGGAGTCAAGCTAACCTGGCTGATGAGGGGTGAAAGCCCAAAACCGGTCCTAGGATGCTTGTTTCCGATCCAGGGATGACATGGCTTGGCAGTTCGGGCTGGACGGTTCCCATTGGGCGCAGGGTCAAGACTGATTTGCATATGGCTGGGTTCAAACTGGAATGACATGGGAAGCAAAAAAACAATGGATTTAGGCCCAGAACTCTGTACTGGGGTGAATGTATGAAATTGTTCTACATTCTGTCCTTCAATTGTTCTTTTTTCCCGAAACCAACTTTGGCATGTGTTGTACCAACTGTCGAACCCCATTGGGAAAATAGTTTTAAGCTGTGCTTGTACTTTACTACCTTTTGCACTTTCGAATAAGGGGGTTGTGTTGTTGGAAATTTCTTTATTTTAATTTAAACGTTTCTCAGACATACAATTGTGGCCACAGTAGATCTGCGAACCCTCCCGATCCCGTGCCTGCAATTTGATTGGCTGCCAACACTTCAAACCAGTAAGTGTTGGTAGCCATCTTGTCACTCAGTTGAACCGAGTCACAAAAAAAGATCAAAAAACTTTAAAAATCAAGAAAAGGGGTTAGAGTAGAAACACCTTGACCTCCCAAGCCTGCAAAGGGGTTTCACAGGGACCCCCAGGACCACATAAAAAGCATTTTTTGAAAAATAATTTGGCGGGATTTGCGTTGGATCTGCAAATCCGGCCAAATGTTTTTTTTTTTTTTAAAAGAATGTGCTCCCCCGCTTTGTTTTCTGTAAGCCCCCGTGTGGGCCAGGTCCAGAGGGCGAGAAAAATAATGATGAGGGGCCGCATGGTCCCAGCAGCCCCGGGGACTGCCACATCCCCGGGGCTTATACATCCAATGTGAAGGGCTACTGAAGAACCAGAACTTTTGGGCCTGGCGGCGCAGTGTACGCCCAAAGTCTCCGGAGTTCACCTGCTTCGCTACACAGAGACACGGGACACTCTGTCAGCGTTAGAAGATCAGATTTATTTAGCTGCAGCTAGTACAGTTATCCTAGAAGTACACAAAGTAGGTTCTCAGGAGACTGCCACTTCACTCTGTGGCGCACAGGGTTTTATACTGTATAGAGTTCGTACACATTGTTCAAAAGCACTCCCAAAACACACAGAAAGAGCCAATAAGAAAAGTTAGAAAACAGGATGGAACCAATGGAAAAGTTGGAAAACAAAAGTGTCAGATGACTCGAAGAGACCTCTCCTCCAACTATGTTTGTTACCCCACCCTCAAACTAATTCATTAACAGATTCATAACTAACTTGCAGGTGGCGAGATATGTTTGTGTGTGTTGGAGTAGTATATCAATAGGGGGGAGGGAAAGAGAAGCAGAGGTCCATTCGGCTTCCAGAGGTTAGTACAAAATTATCAGGGTGGGGAAATGGACCACTTGTCCTGTGTACCAGGGTCTTTTAGTTTACGTGGTTGGGCATCCTTAAAAAACCCTCATATACGTACACTGGCGTAAGGCGGTATATCTTGATTCTCCGCCGTAGTGTATCGTGATAGCATGATCATTGGGCTTTTTATTGTCCAAATGCTAACCTCCCCATGGAGGAAGACCAACTGGTTGTGCAGTAGTGGTCAGAAATAACGGAACGAGGGCGTGCTCGTGCTCTGTGAACTGTGCTGTTAAAATTCCTAAAGTCAAATCCTGTGTCCTTTATTCTTGGGGTACTTGACAGAGGGAAATTAAAAATGGTGTTCGTGCATGTGGATAAACTTAATTATTAGTTTAATGCACTGGTATAAATCTAGTATTATCTGGTCAACATGTTTTAGCCCCATGCAGGGTCTAGAGGCTTTCGTCAGGACCGAAAGGTGAAATAGAGGGCTATAGTAAGCTCTCCACTATTATTCTGGAGGTGGAGAAAAGTACTCACCACCTTAAATTTGAGGAGGTCAGACCGATTGTATCTGCTCCTGTAAAGACAATCAAGGATTATATGACAGCCTAACGTGATACTATACAATGCTAAAACGATATTCTGGTGCTCTATAACCTGTTGACATCAATATCTTTAATCGATGGTCTGCGATGCTGTCGCGCCTTATTTTTACCACAGGGTGCACACTTATTAAAATAAGAAGGGGGGGGGGGCTAACTACAGAAGGGTTTTGTGAACGTTATCTCGGTTCTCTTAATGGTGTGATTCTTGATTGTATTGAAAAAGGCCGCTAAAGTAGTGCGGTTAGTTTATCGTTATTATTCTCATAACCAATCGTTTTCCTATGAGAAAGCGAGCCGTGGTTGTTAGCTAAGCAGTTTAGTGTGTTGTGTCTCAATATAAGACTGTTGGGTGATAATAACAAACTGAAGGTTCAGTGCACTGAAAGCGTAAAACTATGTGAACTAACGGCGTTGCCGTCTGCTGATACAGCGTTACGAAGCCAAAAACAAGAAACAAAATGTCTGGGTCAATTACCTTGTTTCGCAAGTTGGACATCTTCATTCAGGGTGTCAGTCAGTTAGGTGAGTGCCAATTGCTGCATGGAAGGGGAAAATATTAGGTTACTTAACTCACAGGTTACCGCGATGTGGAGAGCTCGCCTCGCCGTCGCTTACCGGCTACTCAGGCAGAATAGCTTGTCCTGACTCTGACGTTACCCTGGATTGACGTGCTCCCGGTTGGGCTCATTTTTCATAGACCGGTTCTATTGAAATTAAAGTAGGACTAGTCGGTCTTGGTTGGCCTTCGTGAGGGCACTTATGGTTGGCATGATAGTCTATGGGGGATAAGTATAATAGCGGTGTGCATAAGTGAAGAAGGGGTTCACTTTATTATGTTCGCATCTTAAGTGGCGCCAATTGGACAGAGATAATGGTGGTAAAGTGTTTTAGGCAATTCCGTTTGTTGATGCTCCCCTTTCACGGAATACATAGAGCAGTGTGCGTAGTTGACAAGATGGGCATCTTTTACATCTTGAATACCATCGTTACTGGTAGAGGTGAACGCTATCCTTTCGGAATCTTCTCTGTTACAAGACAGAGACCTGGCACAAACATTAACACAAACCAATGAGTGGGACGAACTTACAGAAACCAAGAAAGAACTAGTGAGAACAGCCATCCACGGCATCATAATGAAGGAATACCTACGCGCTAACTCAGCACCCAAAGGCCTTTGGGTACAGAATGCTCCTCGCATTTTTTTGAAGGATATACTCTTCCGTAAAGACTGGTCATCCATTTCATGGAAGTGTACCAGAGACTATTTAGTCTTAATCATCAAAACAGCAACACGATTAGTGGAAGCTCTAACGATCAGCATACAAACCAGTGAAGCCAAACTCAAGACAACAGTGCATATCTCAGTCTTCAAGAAAAAACTTGAGGAAATAAACAAAGAGATGAACGAAACAAGGGAGTACATCACTCAAAATAAAATTCAAAAATTGAATAAAGATCTAAGAAAATTCTCAACAGAGAAGATGCACCCCTACTCAAGAGAGGACTACATTACCCCTGAAGACAGGGAAGACGATGATTCCTCAGTAGAGAGTTCCAACAACAACTCTGACTGGAGTAGCGACGAAGGGACAACCTCAAGGAGAGGAAGAGGCCAAAATAGGAGGAACCGCCGCCAGAGAGGAAACAATTGGCAAATGCCCAGGTACTACGAACATCCACCACCACTCTACCAACCCTACGTACCTAATTATCAAGGATGGATGAACCCCTATTTTCAAGGCCCACCACACATGGGCACGATGATGAATATGCAACCACAGCCCTCCTCTTTTTTAGGGAGAGGCCCTGGACGCCAGAGAGGAAGAAGAAAAACAGTCACCTGAAACGAACCAGAAAGACAAATGCACACCCGGAGCATGACCAAGGACCAACCAGGAACCAGCACGACCAATCACTGGTAGTCAATCTGACTAAAGTCACACTGACACAAGACCAAGAAAATGTTCTTAATAAAGGCCTGGGCTTTGTTCCAACTCCGACACTCGACATCTTCAAATTGAAATGTGAGCTAGCAGAATTTTGCAGAAAAGTAAAACTCAAGGCTTTTTTCAAAGAAAAGGAAACACAACCCAAAGAAGGAGATACACACCTGAGACCTAAGTCTACTTTCAACCCTCCCATGCACCTAATTCCGGTTGAGATACAAGCTTTCGAACAAGCCATAATGCAGCAAGCAGACAATCTAGGTTCCACGAACAGGAGACCCTATATTAATCTTCCCAAGAGGGAACAAAGAGCGATGGACGATTTACGCAAAAATGACAACCTTATAATCAAACCAGCGGACAAAGGAGGAGCCATTGTTCTACTAACCAGACAAGGTTACCAACAACAATGTACAGATCTTCACTCTAATGAAAGATTTTATGTTAAACTACCTGTTGATCCCACAAAAAGACTACAAAGAACCATTGAATTAATGGTAGATGAAGCAGAGATTAATCAATGGATTTCGAGCCAAGAAGCTGCGTTCTTAAAAACCAAATCACCAAGAATCCCGTATTTCTATTCTCTACCAAAGATTCACAAGAACAAGATTCCACCACCAGGACGCCCAATAGTGTCTGGCATTGGTTCTGTGTTAGAACCACTTTCTCAGTTTGCGGACCAATTCCTGAAACCTCTGGTACAAAGGACACCAACTTATCTAAAAGATACCCGTGATCTCCTTAATCTACTTGAGGGACAGGTCTACAATGAACACACTATGCTCTTGGTAGGTCTAGATGTAGAGAGTCTCTACACTAGCCTACCCCAACAGAAAACTCTGGATACTCTTGAGGAAATTCTTTTCACAGATAACTGGACCTACAAAACACCAAGACATTTCATGTTGGAATGCTGCAGACTAGCGCTTACAGAAAATTATTTTGAATTTGAAGGAACCCTCTTTGGACAATGCCATGGAACTTCGATGGGCAGTACATTTGCTCCAAGTGTAGCAGGGCTGTATGTGAGTAATTTTGAACAAGAGCACATACTAACCGCCATTAATCCATTCCATCAGGGCATCAAGTTTTGGCGCCGCTACATAGACGATATATTCATGATATGGGAAGATAGTCAATCAGCGCTTAATGATTTCCTAACATGGATAAACACCAGAGACGAATGTCTCAAATTTACATCCACAGCAGACAAGAAACAACTGGATTTCCTGGATGTAACCATCTTTTCCAAAAACGGCACACTGCACACCAAAACCTACTATAAACCGACAGCAAGGAACAGCTTTCTTTCCTATAACAGTTTTCACCCCCGACCCCTCAGAGACAATCTACCTTACAGTCAGTTCTTACGTTTAAAACGTAACTGCAGTAACCTAGATGACTATAAAGAACAAGCAAGAGGTCTAGAGGATCAACTCAGGAAGAGAGACTACCCTACCAAGATCATAAAAAGATGCCAGAAAAGAGCCCGCAATCAGCCCAGAGAGAACCTACTATCCACTGTACAGAGAGAAGAACCAAAAGATCTCCTCACATGCGTCACAACCTATAACACCGAATCTAACACAGTGAAGAAAATCATTAATAAAAACTGGGGAATCTTGACTTCAAACACATTGAAATGGCCTAAACCGAGATTTGCCCACAGGAGAACGAAAAACATCAAAGATATTTTGGTCCACACCAGACCCAGAGACATCGGTCCAAGAGAAACCCTAACTACAGTATGGAATCTGAATCCTATAGTGGGACACTACCCTTGTGGAACCTGCTCGGTTTGCAAACTCACGAAAGTGACCAAGACCCTACAACTACTGCCGAACCTAAAATGGGAATTACGTCACCACACAAACTGCAACACCACCCATGTGGTGTACATGATTGTCTGCCCGTGTGGATTGAGATACATAGGAATGACGTGCAGGAGAATCAAACAAAGGATCATTGAGCATCGAAGTAACGTCACATGTAAAAGAGCAACAACAAAAATGAGTAAACACTATATTGAAGCCAAACATACCGCAGAAGACCTACAATGGGTTGTTTTGGAAACCCAACTGTTTAAAGGCCACAATGTTGAACGCACCCTCTTTGAAAAAGAACAGCGCTGGGTCCACCGCCTTAAGACAGACAAAGAGGGCCTGAACGATACCATACCTTGGCACGCCCTAAAGAGGTGAAATACTCTGAAATGTGATCCTCATATACAGAAGACTCAATGAAAAGACTCCTGACAAACCACAGACATCACCATCACCCAGAGTAACGATGACAATCAAGTTGTAGAAATGCCCATTTTTTTAACTACACTCTGATGTGATCTCCATATACAGAAGACCCTAGGGAAAGACTCTCGACAACCCCGAGGCACTATCACCCTGAGTAACGATGGTATTCAAGATGTAAAAGATGCCCATCTTGTCAACTACGCACACTGCTCTATGTATTCCGTGAAAGGGGAACATCAACAAACGGAATTGCCTAAAACACTTTACCACCATTATCTCTGTCCAATTGGCGCCACTTAAGATGCGAACATAATAAAGTGAACCCCTTCTTCACTTACGCACACCGCTATTATACTTATCCCCCATAGACTATCATGCCAACCATAAGTGCCCTCACGAAGGCCAACCAAGACCGACTAGTCCTACTTTAATTTCAATAGAACCGGTCTATGAAAAATGAGCCCAACCGGGAGCACGTCAATCCAGGGTAACGTCAGAGTCAGGACAAGCTATTCTGCCTGAGTAGCCGGTAAGCGACGGCGAGGCGAGCTCTCCACATCGCGGTAACCTGTGAGTTAAGTAACCTAATATTTTCCCCTTCCATGCAGCAATTGGCACTCACCTAACTGACTGACACCCTGAATGAAGATGTCCAACTTGCGAAACAAGGTAATTGACCCAGACATTTTGTTTCTTGTTTTTGGCTTCGTAACGCTGTATCAGCAGACGGCAACGCCGTTAGTTCACATAGTTTTACGCTTTCAGTGCACTGAACCTTCAGTTTGTTATTATCACCCGACAGTCTTATATTGAGACACAACACACTAAACTGCTTAGCTAACAACCACGGCTCGCTTTCTCATAGGAAAACGAATGGTTATGAGAATAATAACGATAAACTAACCGCACTACTTTAGCGGCCTTTTTAAATACAATCAAGAATCACACCATTAAGAGAACCGAGATAACGTTCACAAAACCCTTCTGTAGTTAGCCCCCCCCCTTCTTATTTTAATAAGTGTGCACCCTGTGGTAAAAATAAGGCGCGACAGCATCGCAGACCATCGATTAAAGATATTGATGTCAACAGGTTATAGAGCACCAGAATATTGTTTTAGCATTGTATAGTATCACGTTAGGCTGTCATATAATCCTTGATTGTCTTTACAGGAGCAGATACAATCGGTCTGACCTCCTCAAATTTAAGGTGGTGAGTACTTTTCTCCACCTCCAGAATAATAGTGGAGAGCTTACTATAGCACTCTATTTCACCTTTCGGTCCTGACGAAAGCCTCTAGACCCTGCATGGGGCTGAAACATGTTGACCAGATAATACTAGATTTATACCAGTGCATTAAACTAATAATTAAGTTTATCCACATGCACGAACACCATTTTTAATTTCCCTCTGTCAAGTACCCCAAGAATAAAGGACACGGGATTTGACTTTAGGAATTTTAACAGCACAGTTCACAGAGCACGAGCACGCCCTCGTTCCGTTATTTCTGACCACTACTGCACAACCAGTTGGTCTTCCTCCATGGGGAGGTTAGCATTTGGACAATAAAAAGCCCAATGATCATGCTATCACGATACACTACGGCGGAGAATCAAGATATACCGCCTTACGCCAGTGTACGTATATGAGGGTTTTTTAAGGATGCCCAACCACGTAAACTAAAAGACCCTGGTACACAGGACAAGTGGTCCATTTCCCCACCCTGATAATTTTGTGTGTGTTGGAGGACAGTTGTGTAACGAGAGAATGCTAGCAGGAGACAGTGAAGGCCAGTCGATAAGATAAGGTCAGGAAAGAATAGTGTGAGCCAACAGATAGTTGAGACGCGGATTAGAAAAGCCAGACAGGGATTAGTGTACTCGGCTAGTTTTAACACCAGCTTTGTAAATCGAGGCCGAAGGCGTATTTCGACACCAGGCTACAGAAAAAGCAGAATAGACTTTGTTCACCGTGCTGCCTGAGTGATGGCAACACAAAATGGCGGCGGGCCACAAAATGGCGGGTCGATTCGATCGCGATCGAAAATCGAAGTTCCTCACTACGAGGCCCCCCCCGCATGCCTGGGGACCTCCCCCTCCCTGGGGCTATATTTTACAAAATCAATTCATGGGGGTGCTTCTGCCCCCCATGCAGCCCTCCTTTCTGAAATTTTAAAGAGTACCATTGCATTTTTTGAGAGTACGCCAATATATATCTTTTGATAAGCTTAGTATGTATTTATGACTATATGCCAATCAATTGCATCTTTAATATGTTTTCCGAATTATGACTATAGCACAATTTAACTGTAAGATAAATTAGTCTAGGACCAACTTTCTTCTATACCAGATAGGTATTTAGTGAGCTACATTTACAACACTGAAAGGTATCTAGAGCATATTTAAGCGCTAAGGAGGCAAAGCATGTTGCAAAAGCTTACACTGATTAGCAGTATGAAAGGTATAGAAAATTAGCTCTACATGTAGCTAGCTGAATACCTTTCAGTATGATAAGTGTGTAGAAAACTAGTACACTTATTGGATGATGTCATCAATGAAGTAATTTGAAATGTTACAAGTGATGTAATCTATGATGCCACTGAACATTTCATGAGTGATGTAATATGTGAGGTCATGAGTAGTGCATGTTGGAGGAGCAAGGTATATTTTGCCCACCGAACCATAACTGGTGAATGTCAATGGTTTGTTGTTTTAAAACTTTTGTAAGGGTAAACTGTAATAGAAATTACTGTTTTACCTAACTACAACGTTTCTTTAACCTTTGGGATTTTCAGTGAATTAGTAGTTTTTTTAATAAAAGATAATGCATTTTTCCCATACCTAACTTTCACATCACTTGACACCCTCATATTTCATTTCACCCCTGGTGGGTCCTAATTCCCATAATCGCAATGCCCGTGTACCAGTTGCAGCATCTCAATATAAGGGTGGTCATTATATAGAAGCCAGGCCTACTGGCTGTGTCAAGGGGTGCACAAGTCAATATACAAGGCAGGCCTCTTGGATTTATCAAGGAGTACTCATGGTCATACAACAGTAATCACAGTTAGTATTCACTTCACAAACCAAAGGGTTAAATTATAAAAAGCATCCATTATAAAGATAACTATTGTCAATCAAGCATTTTTAACATTCAAATTGCAGGTCAGTCTTTCTTTTACACATTCAGGCTACATAATGCAGCCTTTCAACCAACCACCAGCAGTTCTGTCCTCCTGAGTCCAAGAGCAAAGGTTCTAAAGCTCTAGTCCTGAGAATGCTTTGACTTAAGGCAAAACTTTCAGGGGGCGGCGTTTGTCATGCAAACCATGCCCTTGAAATAAAGGGCAATTTTGTTAACATATCTTGGTCGCTGCTGCCAATTATGCAGCCCCCACACAATGTACAGAAAAAAAGTTAGTGGTGCCCCTGCTACTCCTTGGAGCACCAGAAATAACATAAGGACCTAAATCAGCGTAATACAGGTTACTATGGAGTTACCACGAATCCAATGGTTGGTCTAGACAGATATCTAAATGTCCCTGTGATGATTTATCTCAACAGTCTACATTACATGCATTTTTCTTTTGCAAATTTTATGCTGTGCAGAGAAGTAGGTGGATTCTCCCGATCTTAAGAATTCTTGGTCTTAGACAATGCCGTCCAGCTTTACTGGTCTTACAATTTTTAGAAAATGATTTTTTTATTATTCCTATAAAATTGTTTAAAAAAATATTTTTAAATGCAGGAGAATTATGTTAATGTATGCCCGCCTTTGGGTGCATCCAGGAGATTAGACTGACAATTATGTACACAATTGATCATTGTAATTTGCACGTTTTATTATCTTAATAATGTTCTATGACGATATTAATGATGTAATTTTTTTCTGCGTGCTTTTATGATTTCCTAATTGAGAAATCGAATAAAGCTTCATTGACTGATTGATTGAATAAAGAGGTTTTGTAAAGAAACAAAGACTGTTGTGGATGAATTGCTGTGCAACCTACAGTGTAAAAGGCCAATTGCTAGCCATGTTTATTAAAGGCTATTATGGGGTGCAGTTAATATGAATGTGCTGCATTACCGCTTTGTTTGCTTTGGCGGCCTCACACCACAGATTGGTTTGATATTTTATTTTTCAGATTTCCAGTGCCCCCGTCCCACCTGGGGACCTTCATAGCCTTTCACATTTGTTTTGTAACTAGTTACGCAGGGAGGTGAATTCTGCCATGCTTTTAAAAAATAATTCTAATACCAGGGCCCCAAAACCTTGCAAAAAAATTTTTTAACAGCCTTTTTTTCTTTTAACAGGTAGCATCAGGAACCCACTCCAGGTTGAGGACTCCCATCTTCACCCGTGCTACCCCTCAATCACAGGCATGGGGGGTCGGAGGTGTGTAACATTGTTCCAGGGGCTCTGGCCACCGTCTTTGTTTTTTTCCAGTGAATTTATAGATTTTTATACCATACTCAACCATTCCAACATCCCACGCCCAGCACATGGCCTTTGGCCGTGCACGGCAGGTAGTTTAGACACAGGGATTAGCCTGCGACCAGATCCTGTGTGCAACAACTCCCCCGAACGAACACCGAACTGCTTGCGCCAAACGACCTTCCCCCCTTTGGCTGTGAGCATCATTGGTTTGAGGGCCCAACCCCCGGCAGGTGACCAACCACTGCTACACATGACCTTAAGCCAGGCACAGCAGGGGCAAAACCCCACTGCTTGCCAACCGTTCCAAGGTTACTTAAAAGCAAAGGACAGCCTTACAACTTTCTGCTGTCCTTTTTTTAGCCCCACAGTAATCTAGCAATATTTATGCAGTACACCTGTAAAAAAATTTAGGGAGAGTGGGGTGCCCTGAGTACCGCTAGAGTACTGTGAGTCTAAGGCAACATGAAAACCATATTGTTTGCCACGTTGCACCCAGGGGTGTCCCCTTAGGACACACCCACAAGACCTAAGGGGTCTTGGACCCCTACCCCGCCCCTTCTATGTTGTTTTAAGTTTGAGGACAAAGAGACCAAGTCTTTGAATGATACAATGACAGCTGCAATATTTCTCTTCATGTTGCGGCCAGCCAATCGCAGTGTTTGGTCTGTGGGACTATCATTTTGGCAGTAGTGCTGTTCAATTTACCTATGGGAAACTGCATCAGGAAAGTATGTTTTGCAACCTCCCATTTTCTCAGCATGTGCTTTACGGATCACCACGAAGCTGAGGTGGACGAACCTTTTTGTAAAATGTTTCATTAAGATTCGACAAAAGGTGCCAAACCAAAAAATCCATTCCCTGTGGAAACTTGATCGTAAATGCAACTACACAGTGGTGACTGCCACTGTGTAATATGTAAAATATATATACACACACACACTGAGATGGGGAAGAGAGAGACAGAATATGGGGAAAAAAGTTATATAAATGTTTAGTACCAACATTCTACTTCAGGATTTTTGGAAACTAAAGTTAGATTTTACCGAAGCAATAAACACTCGATAAAAAAAAACACACAAAAATAAATAAAAAAATCGACATCATAAATTAACCTTACAGGAAAAAAAGAATTAAAACGGTAATTTCTATTACAGTTTACCCTTACAAAAGTTAAAGTATTTCAGATCGGCCAACACGAACACATCATCCAGAGAGCAAGAAAACCATTACTGCAGAGCTTTTGTGTTCAGTTTTCCGAGTACAGTGGTGAACACAAAACATTATTTCTCCTTCTAACAGCACAGTATGAATTGGGCTGCTGGAAACTCTCAAGGCTGCCCATTGCTGCCTGTACACTTCATATACTTAATAATAATAATAATCTTTATTCAGCATATAAAAATATGACCATAAAAGAAACACCTTAAAAATACAAACATAAGGCAACGGAAGTCGTCATAGAGACTGCCACATACACAAGGAAGACTAGGTATATATACTGTAATTATCCCCCACATGTCACTTCATTAACTTACTTTCTAATACATACCTTGGAGAGTCCTCTGAGCTTATACCAAAACAGCAAAGGAAGAAAAGTGTGCATGGGCCATAGTGGGTCACTCTCGTTGTTACAGAGCTATTTATAGTTAGCAAAACAATGAGCAAAACGTCCACTTAAGGACATGGAGGATGACTGGCAATTATGTGAAAATATGGCTAAAAGCTTTAAACAAGTTTAAAACCATCCCATGCCATGATCACATGACTTGAATGTACAAGCTGGAAACATAAATGAAGTTTGTAGTTACAGTACTTAAATTTAGCAAAGCCAGCTTACACTTGGATATTCCGCCACGGTATACATTATTTCTAAAGCTTATTCACATTAAGAGAGGACAAGATATTTGTATTTCAAAACTTAGATTAAGAAATCATAACACAATCAACTGAAGGGATTGCTTTTTAACATATGTGGGATCTGTTTTTCCTAAATTGTTGTTCTTCAGGCACGAGAAATTAAGCTCGCACTAATTTAAGTAAAGGTGCCTTCTTCCATTTTGGATGTGACATTGTAATATATCATGTGGTCACTGTTGTTTTTCAATGTAAAAAATAATTGTGGGCTTTACACTGAAAAGATTGAGCCTGTGCCAGTCACATTGAACATGTACCTGATCAAGTACCGCCTACTTGTCTACGATCAAATAACATTCCATGTAACAAGTCATGTGACCAGAAAGACTCTGGGAGTGCCGGATTCTAATGCAGAATTGTGAGAGAATCCTTGAATGTATTCTGTAGTAAAATGCTACTTCTTGCTTGTTACCCATAGGCTCATTCCCTATGAACCACGTATTTGTGTAGTGAATGTATGAAATCCTTTGCCTAAAGTCCCATAAAAGGACCTGCTTTTTCTCTGACTGAAGCTCACCATTTCCCTTTCTTAGAAGCAAAATCTAGGCTGGATTTTCAGCAGAACTTATCTAAGGGCCTGATTACGAATTGGGTGCAGCGGTGCCGGCTCTGCTGCGCCAAACCCAGGCATGGACCGCTGGCCGTCTCACGAGTCATAAAAGTACAACTCCTAATACGGTCTAGGGCTAAAGTTAAAGGTTTACTAATACGTTCATCGGTCTTTTGGCCTTTCCCATGGCGGGGCCTTGAAAAAAGGCACCACAATGGGAACGGCCAAAACGTTCCAGCACGGCATGGATGGTGACGTCCATGCCATTCTGGAACTGGGGGGAATATAGACAGGAGGGCACATGTTGTGCCCTCCTAAATATATCCCATGGTGGGGGGGACATGAGGGCCCTGTAGGCTCCCCTTTGTTCCTGCACCCTCAGCCTTTTCTCATGCCAGTCCATGCTCAGCATAATGCATTGTGGCAATACGATTTACAAAGTCACAATCCGCAAAACGGTGGACTGCCACTCCTGTGACATCACAAGTCTGGCGGTTGCAAGACCGCCAGACTCATAATCAGACCCAATGTTATTTTCATACTTTGGGATTTCTGTTCCTATATGCTTAATTGATGGTCCAGATTAGGTATTTCTGTACCTAAATTCTTTAAGTACACTTTTCAGAATGTTTACTGCTTCATTCTAATGTGCGACATTTCATTAAGTAAAGACGGGCCCATCGGGGGGGGGGGGCACAAATGTCTGTTAGGGACTACATTTCTTACCAGTCCAAGCAGTCTGCACACATTGGGTTTGTGAATTAGACACAGATTTGTGTGCCATGACACATAGGCTTCAACTAGATAAATTGTCCTTGTGCGTCCAGAGGAAAATGCAGGACTATTGCATTTAGAAAAAAACTAATTTGGATTTGACCATGGGAAAGCCAAAAACAAAAGGTTTGAGGCCATATTTGGCCTGCTCCTGGCTAGTTACTGTACTTTGCATTACGGTTGTGATTAAAGTAGCACATGCCACTGCATCCAGAGTCAGGATTGAGATCTTCTTGTTGTCCTATAAATGTACACCTTTCAACATGGAGCTTATGTGATTTCTTGATAAATTGTTCGGCTGTCATCATAAAGTCTCTGAAATGTCCATTGATTGACGAATAAAGCAAGACACACCACTGTTTCCTGGTACAAGTGTGCTCAGCTCCTCAGCTTTCATTAACACATCTTACATCAAAATGAAACACATCTTATTAAATAATTATCACCACTCCATATCTTGTATATAATTTACCCTGCCTATCCCTGTCAAATTGGATTTTGTTGTGTTAACGTTACTCCTTCTATGTAATGCATCCAGGGCCAGTAACACTTAGCAAACAGTTTGCATTGTTGTGCCACCACAGTAAAAACATCCCCTGTACATACTAGTGTTTGGACCTTGAACAGTGTTCACATCAGAGCTAACACTCTGCAGATGTGCTTGAACATATCAACTGTAGGAGAAGCTCTTGGACACCTTCAATTATACTAGCATCGGCTCCTTACGTTTACTCTCCATTTAAAATAGAACAGAAACACTTATGTGGGTACCACTCAACCAGGTGATAAGGCCCAGTACTACAATTGCCGGTGATCCATTATATCAAAGCCCATCATAAAGGTCAACATAGGCCATGAACAGAGAGCTTTATTTTGTGATGAGATATATGTGACGATGAAGTGAATAAATATTTACGCTCTGATAAATATACCTTCCCCTGCTTCATTTAGTGTTTCGGAAATTGCAGGCACTTCCTTAGCCCAATTGTGAGGTAATGCACATAATTCTTCCTTTATGGATGTGTATGATATTAGTATTTTTAAAGGGGCAATCGTACAGCTTGAACCATGATTATAAAGAGTCCAATATGCAAACTTGCAAAGGAAACATGCTAAAATTGAGTAAAGTAGTTGACATCAACAATTAGAATCTCGGAGCTGGTTGAGGATCTCGTTTTGCCAACACAATAGGCAAGACCATTGCACATTCATTTATCTTTCCTACTATTGTGCCTACTGTTTCCTAATCAAAATAAATAACGTGCTACACATATCAACAATCAGTCATCGTGTGGTACATGGCAACACGTTTGGCTGATATAATGGGTCTTATTATTCTAGGCAACACTAAACTGGTAACTCCAAGACTGAAGACTGTCAATCCATTCATTTGACCTCTGCATCACAGTAGTGCCTAGAAACACTGGCGGGCAATTCAATCAACTAACAGTTCTTCAACGTTGCCTTACCTTTTGAATAATGTGGCAGAATCATATTTGTGATCTTACTCTCGCACTCCTTATGGTCTGCCTGCATCCCACTGTCATGATCGTTTTTTAATCTTAATTTTGGCTGCCTGGATTTGCAACCCTGTGTGATTGAACTGCTGCCTTCGCCTTGTCCTGGTAGGCCTCTGTGTTAACCCTACATCGCCACAGGGTGCACAGCCCTAAACAAACTAGACCTCATCCACGACCCTTTATGCCATCATGTCTGGACTCATATGCAGTATTTCATGCCCTTGTTTTGTTCTCCCCTCTGTTGTGAGTAACCAAGTAGGACCTTCCTTTAACACTGGCTAATATGGTGTAATTTCCAGCATTTTATGTTATTATTGTTCAGTGGCGGATGGTGACATTTGAAAGTGGTGAGGCGTAAACTGCTAGTCATACTGCACCGTAGCGTGCGTAGCGAGCGAGCATGAACAACCTAAGAGGGGTTCGGTGGGGTTCTCCCCACGATAAAATTTTGAAAAAAGAGTGGGAAAATGGTGCATTTTCAAGCAAATTTGAGAAAGCAGGAAGGTTAATAAAGCACATGTGAAAGTGCAGTTATTACATTAATGCAGTTTGCATGCAGCTCTTAGATGACAGTTAATAGCTCACTGTTGTATGTTAGGATTTTAACTTACAAACTGCAAGTAACAAAACAGGTTAATCTGTCTGCTGCAAAGAACATGTACTTGATGATGATCACAAAATGCACATGATCTAAAAAGGTCAGTGAGTCACTGCTTTTGTCAGAGAGATCCTTTTGTTCCTTGCAGCAGGCACATTAACCTTCTGAGCTACCTTTCCATGAGTCAACAGTTCCACTAGACAAAACTCCTTCCACATGTAACATCAAGGAATTATGAGTTCTATCCAGCCAGGAGAGAGGAAACATGCACTGGACAAAAGGAATGGGCAGGAAGCCAGGGTTCACAGAATGAGACAGGAAGGGTCGATCTAGATGGAGACAGGGAAGTGTAAAAGGGATATCAGCAGCTTGGCCTCCATCTTGTACACAGCACACACACACAGTCTAAAAATAATGCACGTGTCCTGCCCTGTGAGTTTGTAAAGGCAAGTCCAATTGGGACATAACTCACACAACAAATAAGCTTTTGTGAGCAAAATGTGAGCAAGCAAACAGGCTATAAGAATAAGTCTTATAAATAGAGCGTGCAGCTTTACGCTCATTAATAATGCTATCCAAACATACTTACGTTAGAAAGATCTTAGTAAACAAGCAGACAGCTGATAAAGAACATCTTTGGACACTTTGTGGGAACATTTGATGTGACTGTGCAGGCTTAACTAGGAGCAGCCCTCGTCTTGCCTCCAAGCTCGCCGTGCTCCTGAGGCGCAGGCGCAGGGCACACGTCGGCCTGATGCAACAGTGTGTTTCAAGATATCCTTTAAAAACCAAGATAGCGCCCAAGGCTGTAGGATCCATTCTATCTGTAAGGCCTAGACCAGGGGGTGTTTTTTCGAAAATGCTTCATGATTAATTAAGGGGGATCCATCTTCCCAAACTCCTACAATGCACACATGGGACACAAGCCTAGCTGTGATAAGTTCTGTCCACAAGAGTCTCTCAGCCTCTCTTTATCTTTTAATACAATGATTATACTTGCGTGAAGGAGGCAGGACAAGGTCAGATACAAATGTTCTCAGCTCGGATACAGACGCAGTATATATTTAGGCACATATAAACCCCACTGGTGATATCACATCAGCCTCCTGTCTCCAGCGAGTGAATGACGCCACACAGCACAAATAACTTTCCATGCAATACTGCTTTCTTTACCAGAGCTAAGAAATTCAGTGGCAAATGCTCAGCACAAACAACACACACATCCCGCAATACACCTTCCTGTTTTAAAAGAACGAGGAAGACACAGCATAACATTGCAACGCAGATAAGGTCTCATACCACAGGACTCAAATATAAATAAAATATAATTCAGCACAGATACAAGTTTAACCCAAGAAATTAAAGGCATGGAACCTAAAACACCAAAAAATAGATACAGGAAAACGCGCTTCTCCATAACACACATGCACACTCCTGAGACACAACTAAGCTATTACTCAAACTTGCTGAGTGACGGACTCTGCACTTTGTTTGTATACAACAAGGAATGTGCAACTCCCCACTACAAGTAGATCACACTCTGCACACGTGTTCAGGAGGTGACACCTAAACCTCTCTACGCTTGTAGATAAAGTCAAGCAACTAATCTATTAGGATCAAAATATCACAATCTATTCGTGAACCACTAAGGATATGAATCCGTACATAGAAAAGCAACTAGACATTTAAGCATCATTGTACCCCTAACACCTCACCTTCTTCGACAGGAATACAGAACCCCAATCGAGGTACCAGGGCACACATCTAGAATTCAAACCTCACATCTACCTCAAAGCATCTACCCTCCACATATACATACAAACAGTGTCTCACAGCTTGTATGTAGGCGGGATATTGTATCTAAGTGGGTACCAAACAGTGCACCACTCCAAAACCTGCAGTCAACACTAAACATTCACTCAGTGTACCTCTGAACCTTACAAGGTTTAGAATCAGTGAAACAAAATGATGGAGGACTCATTCACCTGGATTTGAGTGAACCTCAACAAAATCCGAAGCCAAACATTTTTCACTGTGCATAACAGAGATCTCTGAAGACTAGAGCAGTCGCAGCTCGCAATACTCTACTCGCAGGGGGGGGTCTCGTGTGGGGGGCTCTCACGTGGGGGTAGGGGGTGCTTCGTACGGGGGTGGGAGGCCACGGGGGTTTGAAAATAAAGTACAAAGAAGAAGCTTAAACTTACCTGACGGGGTCTGCCGCCTCTACTGTCTACTTCTGGGCCGGGTTCCACGTTTGGCGCCTTCACCGTCATCTTCTGCGTGAGTGGTTGGCAAGCCCTCTCAGGCTCTCAGCCAATCCATACGCTGCACCAGAGTCCAGCAGCACCTGGATTGGCCTGGAGCAGGGTCACTCCCTGCCCATTAGGAGACCGGGCTGCAAATGAAGCAACACTCGCTCTCCTAAGGGGAAGGCTTAGTGCGCATGTTCGGGCTGGTCTTAATAATGACCAGCCCAAAAAGGAACATGCGCACTATTGCGCTGTCACTCACCCCGAGTGCTGCCACAGCCCCACCCTCTTCAGCATCCCTCGTTCTACTTCTGAGGCTAATTCCATTCGAATCAGGAGTCCTGATTGCTGTAATTAGCGTATGAAGTAGAAAGATTTCTAAATGGTGCCATAGGCCCGTGGCATTGGTGGGGCAGCACCCTAAAGCCCCCAATGGAAGCACCGCCTCTGCTATTGT
This sequence comes from Triturus cristatus, assembly GCF_964204655.1. Lineage (NCBI taxonomy): Eukaryota > Metazoa > Chordata > Amphibia > Caudata > Salamandridae > Triturus > Triturus cristatus. The sequence continues at coordinate 275,179,441 of NC_140580.1, read as the reverse complement.
TGTTACTAATGATGTATTGTCTATTGGCATTACCAATGGTGTAATTTCTGAGTTTACACCATTACACTACATCACATAGTCAAGATTTTGTTCGGGTAAAAATCCTATCAGGGTAGTATGAAAACAATGCAATCATGCTGAATATGAGCAGCAGTTCGAGTAACATGCAATTGCCTGAATATTTTGTATTTATTTTTTATTGTCATACTTCTTCTTGTTCATTTTGGACACGAGGTGCCAGACCAGCAATTCTTTGAAATAACTAACAATTTCATTTAATTTTTGAGCATTTTGCGTAAAAACCACAAAGGAAATTGCACGAGTTTCGCCCCAGCTAGTTTTGATTGACCTCATTTTTAGGATCCTACATGACCCTTGCTGGCATCGTTTTAGCAATACTGCACATAATGAAGGAACTATTATTCTGGATGAAACTAGCACATCTCAGACAGTTTTTGGTTAAGATACAAAAGAGGTAAAGAAGCTTCTACACAGCATTGGGAGTCCTGTTTATTAATGTTAGTGACAGTAAGTTCCCACCAAAATGTTCTTTCATGGTTTGATTGCCATGCAGAAAGCTTCTGTTGGGACAATGTAATTTAACCTTAGACCACCTAACACAGTTGTGTTATCTCTGTTAGCTACTTTGTTTGTTTATAACGTGAAAAGTAAATCAATCCGGAGCATGGCATATGGTTTAAGTTTCTAAAGGCATGGGAACTATGTGGAATATTTCCTAGAAAAGACTTCAAGGACTTGTCCATCCATGCCCAGCCAATGTTTCATAGATCTAGGCAGCAAGTCTGGGTCTCATATTCATAATTTCAATTTTGGAGATGTAGTTGCAAATCCCTGGCATAAAAGCATTTATGTTTAATTGAAGCGAAAAAAGAAATCTCATCAGTTCCTACAACAGAATGAAGTTTAATAGTAAAACATATTTAAAACATTGATAGATAGCTTAAAAATGCAAACCAAAGATAACAGCAGTGGAGGAGGAGCCTAGCGCGGGACCAAGATGGCTGCGTGAGCACAGAGCTCCCGCGACCCTCGTTCCTTCCGGCAACTATCCTGGAAAAATCCTATGTCAACTATCCGGAATATTGGAGATGAACCATTGCTGAGGCGAACGTCGTTGTCCGGACTGAAATTGTACACCGGAGACCGAAGTTGTGACAAGTGGAAGTTCGCGGCCTATCCCCGGGAGGTGCCCGGGTCTCGCGTTGGCATGGGCCCGGACACTAATTGAACAACAGCGGCTGTGTGTGGTGCAGACCATCGGATGGGGGCTGTTTTCACTTTCGCTTTCCTCTACAACTGCGTGCCTCGGCCCGAGAGTGTCTTGGGCACCAGTCGCCTGTAGCTCGGCCTGCACATGCATGGGCTTGAATCGGGGTCCCGGATCCAGCGGACCTCGTGCCAATTGTGTGGCTGAGTGGCCTGTCTTTGGCGCTGACTGTTCCGGTGTTGATGATGCCGACCAAATCGGAAGCCGACAAACAGAAGCCCAAGAATACCAGGCGGGGGGGCTACACTCAAACTAACAATATGGATCGCCATGCCCAGCAAAAGGGATCGCCAAGCGGACCGGGGAAGCCACAGGAAGTACCGAGAGATGGCTCGGTCCCCGAACCAGAATTGACACTGCAAGACATCATGGGCGCCATTGAGGGGATGAAGTCCTCTATTGGGCAACAGTTCGAGACCCTGGCACACAAAGTGGACACTATCTCAGTTGACGTTAACTTGCTTCGCGCAGACCTGGGGAAACTAATGAGCGAGTTAAATCATTGGACCTAAAAACCTCTAGCCTCACGGGGGATGTCTCTGATCTGCAAATAGAGGTCCGTACGCTGAGGACTACTAATGACCTCTTTGCCCGCAAGATGGAGGATTTTGAAGGCCGGGCGCGGCGCAATAACGTGCGCATTGTTGGCGTACCGGAGAAATCGGAGGAGCAATCAGCGGACTTGTTTGTCGAGGACTTGGTGGTTAATCATCTGGCGCCTAAGGGCCTCAGCAAGTTCTTTGCGGTCGAGCGGGCCCACCGAGTCCCGGGTGGGAGGCCCAAGGTGGGAGCCCCCCCGAGACCGATCATCGCCAGGATCTTCAATTTCAGGGACCGCGACGCCATTCTACAGGCGTCACGAGTGTCCGGACCAGTCACTTTCCAGAACACTGCAGTGAGTTTTTATCCTGACTTCTCCCAGGCGGTGCTGAAGCAACGGCAGAGTTTCCTGGGGGTTAAGAGGAGGCTACGTGAGATGGGTCTGAAGTATGCCATGCTCTTCCCAGCCAAGTTGCGCGTTGAATACGAAGAGCGAACCTTTTTCTTTGACTTGCCAGACGAGGTTGGGGAATGGATCGACGCATTGCCTCAGCAGCGGACTAGCGGGGATCATGCTGGCGGTGCAGAAGGTGGTCATGTCACACAAGAGTGAGGACTCCGGAGATTGCACATTCTGGTTAAGCCCAGGACAGTGGTTTGCGGATTTGTTTTCATTGCTGGCTATTGTCCGGGGGTGGCGAGGGTACAATGGGAACTCTTTCCTCCTAGGGGGTTTCTTCTTGTAGATTAGCTTTTGCTAGGGCGACAGGCACACTGCAAGTTGGGGGGGCTTTTTAGGCTTACGCAGGGGTGCAGGGTGGTATGGGTTTGTTGGGGTGTTTGTTGTTGTTTTTCATTTTGCAAGGTATCGCAATGCAAGTCTTTTTCGCTCGTGTGCAGCTCTCTGGGGGGGCGGGGGTCTCTTGCCATTCTGTGATGGGGGGTAGGGGTTTGAATATACTTAGTTGGAATGTTAATGGCTTGGGGAATCGTATTAAGCGGGGGATTGTTTTGCAATTTCTGAAGAGGTGCTCTCCTGACATAGTCTTGCTGCAGGAGACGCACCTGATAGGCAACACGTGTCATGCTCTCAATAGAAAGGGTTATAAATTTGTTGGGCACTCTGGGTTTTCCTCGGGATCTCGGGGGGCTGGAATACTCGTTAGGACCTCGCTGCCGTTTGAGATTGATTCTACCACTGTCGATGAGAGGGGGCGCTTTGTGGCTGTTGCTGGGAGGTGGGAGGGCAGGACACTGGTTTTGGTTTCTGTTTATGTCCCTCCTGGCCTGCAGACCGCCACATTTGCTGACTTGGGGAGGGCTATGCTGGATCTCCCCGAGGGCGTGTTGTTGGTGGGTGGTGACTTTAATGCAGTTGGTTCCGGATTACTAGACAGACATCCGCCAAGGGACCCCGGGGGGGCGCAGAGATGGCTCCCAGATTTTATTGATACACTAGGTCTGGTTGACTGCTGGAGGCTGCTGCACCCCGCTCAGCGGCAGTACACTTTTCACTCTGGGGCACACAGTAGTCAATCTAGAATAGATTATGTTCTCACCTTGGCTGCCCAAGCTTCATTGGTATCCGAGGCTAGACACATGGCTAGGGGCATCTCTGATCACTCGCCGGTGTGGATTTGTATGGATTTTGGCCGGGGAGCGGCGGGCAGGGTGGCTCCGATTAACCCCTGGTATTTCCGTTACCCTAGGACTCGTAGCGCGTTGCTGAAAGCGGTCGATCTTTACTTTTTGGAGAATCTTGGTTCGGTTACCTCCGCGGTGTCTTTGTGGGAAGCGTTTAAAACAGTACTGAGAGGGGAGGCCCTTTCCTTGATAGCGGATGTCAAACGTCGGAGAGATGCGGAGGTGGCGCAGATCGAGGCTGAGATAGTGGTATTAGAGTCAGTCCTGGAAGACGAGGTTATGGCGGAAACACTGCATAAGTTGAGATTAAAACAGTCTGAATATAAAGCACTGGTGACAAACGCGGCCAAGGTTCTTAGCAGGGAACAACAAGGGCGATTGTATGATGTTGGGGACAAGGCTGGGAAATTAATAGCGTGGTTAGACAGAAAAGAACGAGTGAATAGAGTTGTGCCAGAAATAGTGACAGTCGGCGGGGATATTGTCACCGAACCCGACGGGATAGTCCAGTGTTTCGCGGCCCACTTCCGCACGGTCTATACGTCTGTGTCGGACAGGCCGGAGGAAGACTCGCACGAACTGCTGTGAGATATTGCCCTGCCTTGTCTCTCTGACGTAGACAGGGAAGACCTTGATGGTAACATCACCGCGGATGAGGTTGCAGTTGCTATCCGCTCGCTACACCCGGGCAAGGCCCCGGGCCTGAATGGCTTGCCGATCGAGTTGTATAAACTCAGGCCGGATAAGATTGCTCCGCATTTGCGAGATATGTTTGTAGAGGCGCGGGAGCATGGGTGTCTCCCATTTGACCAACGTCTGGCGACAATAGTGGTTATACACAAAGATGGCAAGCCCCGGAACAGATGTGGATCGTATAGGCCGATCTCCCTACTCAACGCTGAGCCAAAAATCCTCGCCAAACTGTTGGCTAACCGTTTGATGAGGGTCATTGGGGACTTGATCCACCCGGACCAATCCGGGTTTCTCCCACACCGCAACACTGCGTTGAACCTCAGGCGACTCCATGGCGTGCTCGCGAGGGTTGGGACGCTGCGGGAGTCGGCCATCTTGGCGTCACTTGATGCCACGATGGCTTTCGACACTGTGGAATGGCCGTATCTGTGGGCAGCGCTCACAAAATTTGGCTTCGGACCGGGTTTTATAGGCTGGATTAGGCTACTCTATGAGGAACCCTTGGCTAAAATCGCGGTGAACGGTAGGGCGTCATCTCCGTTCAAGCTTGGGAGGGGCACCCGGCAGGGTTGTCCTCTGTCGCCATTATTGTTCGCCCTCGCCCTTGAGCCGCTGGCGGCATGGATTAGATGGCAGCCAGACATAAAAGGGATCCGATGGTCGCCAGACCACGAGGACCGCATTTCTTTGTATGCAGATGACATTTTGTTATACTTGACCTCACCTAGGAAATCCCTCATAGTGGTCTGTGACGTCTTGAATTCTTTTGGTAGAAACTCGGGTCTCGCCATTAACTGGGGAAAGTCGCATCTATATGTTCTAAGTGGAGACACCCCTATCGTCCCGCGGAATTGCTCCATCCAGATCGCCCAGCAGGGCTTTCTGTACTTGGGGATATATATTTCCACCGATCCCTCTGTCCGATACGAGAAAAACCTACTCCCTCCGTTGTCACGTTTGAGACGGGACGTTGCGGGTTGGAGGCGGCTGCCGCTCTCACTCCTAGGCCGCGCCGCATTGTTTAAAATGATGTCTCTTCCCCGATTCCTCTATGCCCTCCAGAACACCCTAGAGTTAGTTCCGGCCTGTTATTTTCGTGAGGTGGAGAGTCTCCAGCGCTCGCTGTTATGGGACGGTCGACCGCGTATAGCTATTGCAAAGTTGACCCTTCCATGGTATGACGGGGGGATTGCACTCCCTGACATCAGAAGATATTATTGGGCCACCCAGTTGGGAGCGATTAACCACGGGGTTTATGGTCCGGCGTTGAACCCTGGGTTTGCTATCGATCGGTGGTTGTTGCGCGGGGGTAATTATCTTAGGGCGCTGTATTCCAAATCACTGGATGGGTCCCTCACGGGACCAACCAAGACGGCAGTGCATGTGTGGAAGGCGGTCACAAATTCGTTGGGCTGGAAGGACAGACTTACCCAGGCTACTCCGCTTTTCGAATCCGATGTATTGGGGAAACTATGGCATACGAAAGGGTTTAAGAAGTGGGACCTAATTGGGATTTCTAGAGTTGGGTATTTGCTGGCTAAGGGTAAGGTGAAATCGTTTGAGATGCTGCAGACGGAGTACGAATTAGGGGGTACTGAATAGTTTCGATATGCCCAGGTGCGTCATGCTCTGCTATCTGTCTTTGCCGAGGGGGAGGTCGTGCCTGAGTCTTCTCCTTTGGAGGATCGGATTCTGGATGGTCATATGCCGGAGAGTACAATCTCCTTGATTTACAAGAAGCTTGTGAATGTTCGGACCGACCTCCTCCTTGATGTGCGAGAACAATGGACTAGGGATGGTCTTGAGCTGGACGATGAGGACTGGCAATATGCCATCTCCTCTCCGAAGGAGGTTGCGATCCCGACGAGACTGCGGCTGGTGCAGCTTAAGATACTTCATAGGGTTTATGTCACGGGCCCCGCCTGATTCACATGGGTTTCTCTGATGATGGCTTATGCAAGAGAGGCTGTGGGATGTTGGGCACCTTTCTACACATTATTTGGGAGTGTGGGGAGATCGTAGAGTTCTGGAAACAAATTCATGACGTGATGGAAGAGGTCACGGGTATCGCACTCTTCCCGGAGGCAAGACGATGCCTATTGAATGTCTGGGGTCCCACCGACTATGATGCCGCTCAGACCCAATGGGTGACCCTGGGGAATATGGTGGCGAAACGAGACATTGCGCAGCTGTGGGGATCCCAGAGACCTCCCACCCAAGTAACATGGATGGAAAATATGGACTGGGGCATGTTCCGGGAGAAAACGGTGTACAGTGCCCGAGGTCGCCCTAAGAAATGGCATAAGATATGGGGGCAATGGAACCATTATAGGGGAGATATTTGTGTGCCCCCAGTTACTGAGATGCCCGATGTGCAACTTTCCCCCTAGCTCTACTTCCAACCTTGGACGTAAAACTGTTCATAACCTGGAGTCCGTACCTCTGCTTTCCCCTCACTTCTTTGGCGTGGTGTACTGCTCCGCCGATGGGAGTGGGACCTCGCCCCAGCTGGGAACTAGCACATGCTTATTATATGCTCTGCCTTGCTTGTGTTTTTTATTTTTGGTTTACATTAAAACTAAACCTTTGTTACTCCTGCTCTATAGCTATGGACCTTCTTACGTATTGTTCTCCTCGTGCTGCCGGACCTCCGGGATGTCGGCTGAATAGCAGTGTACCATGTTGATGTAAATAAAGGTTTTATAAAAAAAAAAAAAGAGATAAAAAGAGATAAAAATTGCCATTTTCCAAAAGGATATTTGTTATATCCTTGTTCTTAGTTATTAGAATGTTAAGATGTAAGACTTCGGAATACATGGTACCAGAATGTAACATGTCATGTGGAATGTTTATGCTCGATCTTGGTGGCAGTTGCTTGGAGTTTACTGGAGTTGTTGGTCGTGCCTTTGATTGCTCCTCAACTAAATAAAGGATTACTTCAAGAATCAAAAAAAAAAAAGATAACAGCAGTGAGTTACCCATGCCCTTTAAGATGGCAGCTACTGCAAGTTGCTTTAAAACAGTTTGAAACTTCAGATGGTTCATACATTGCACCTTTCCCTACATCACATTCTCTAGCAACTATTTTATTTTAATTCATCATGAAAATTCACATCCGACGCATACTGCAGAAATTGAGACCTTAATTCAATTTTCAGATATCTAGATTGCTTTTGCTAGAAAACGCATAAATAGAGACTCTCTTTACGATAATTTTGCAACACTTTATTATAGCATCAGGTGTCAGCTATTGCAACATGCAAGAGTCAAAAGAAGGAAACAGTTCGAAATAATGTTTGGTGATTTCACATAAGATATGTGTTTGCTATATCAGGGGAGAAAAATAAAAGCTGCAAAAACTTCGTGTCAATAAGTGGAAAATTGTCCTCAAAGGCTCTCATTGAAAAGTGGAGGAGTGAAGTTTGAGAGCCCTTTTCGAATTTAGGGTAGGAGTGCATTACAATCATGGTTAGTCTGCACTCACATATATTCTGTGTGACTAATGTATGAATAAAAGAAGGAGGAATACAGGATGTTTTATGTAATCGGCATGATTAACGTGAATCTCATGTGTTCTTTGGAGATGCAACTGACAAAAAGTGTGCATGAATACTTGGTGGGAATTACAATTAAACGTGTTATGCTAATTTTGTTTACAATTTTACTCGTGACGCTAATGTTTATGGTTTTGCCATTTATAACTGTTTAAGTGTACTTTGAAAGGATAACTTACCTGCTTTTAGAAGGAGGCACATAATGTAACCTGTGCGTTGTTAATTTAGCCTAACTGTAGGCCTGAAATGTATTCTCACTGTACTTTTCATTTTACGTTTAAAGTCGTATTTTGCTTCCCTTTTGAAATGGTGCAAGAAATTTGTGTTTCCACTGCAGGTGGACAAGGCTTCATTAGTTGACAGAAAGAGTTATTGTTCCAAGTAGATAGAGAGGCCTCGGAAGAAGAAATGCGATAACAGATGGGGCGGGGGGAGTTCTCGTGGGAGAGGAGATGGCGCCAAGGTCGTAAGAAAAATCTCAATGTGTGAACATTCTGGCAGAGAATGGAAGAAGGATGATGCTAGAATAATGGGAAACCACTAGTAACGCTGTGGAAGGTGCCTTAATTCAGTGATTGCTTATGTTGTAACATAGCTAGGGATAGCGGACACTTCTGCTTATGGCGCCTTGAGATACAGACCTCATCTTTGGCTTTGTGGCTTCATGCTATACGACGCTGGTTGGAGTACTTTATAGGAGGGCTCTAACAGTTGACATCTTTTCCCATCTCTGCTGAACCTTACTTTAGGTTAGGAATTTCACTTTAAGGTAGTGTAGGGACAGTCTGGGAATTTTAGGGGCTTATATGCAGGAGATTTTAATGCAATCCAATGCAACTAACCTGTATGTAGCTGCCGACCTGAGTTCTTACTTAGTAGTTTGATTACAATAATTTAAATATTGTGAAAGGAGTTTTCTCTCTACCTCTCATGCTGCATAACAAGAACCATCAACCGGATCATTGAGGAGTATGGGTACCAGCTTTCCCAAAAGTGCTCACTTAGTTTCAAAGGGACCAGTAACTGCAGTTACTGGTCTGTTCAGAAATACCAAATAAATCTGCTTTCAGGGGCACATCGGTGATCTGTTTTCTTTCCATCCAAAGATTTTGGTTTCTGAAAGTAGTCAACTAAACCTTGAGGTTAGAGTGTGGGCCAAAATGAGGAGTTATTGTTGGTAAACAGACATGGAAATATCCATTTCCATGAGAATTCCTAATTTCTTAGTGGACTATCCCTGCGCATTTCACAATGACCAGATTTTCCATACCAGTGGAGTTAGCACCCCGATATCAGTGATTATGAGACCAGTATTTTTACAATCATAGTGCTATTTTGTTAACTGACCTATTTTCTAATGAGTCAGTTTGCAAAATACTTATTTGTAGTGGATCACAATTGGACCTACTTCATGAATATTAATGACGTTTGTCACAAATTGAGACATACTATGAATTACAGCCATCACAGGGATGGTGACCTGCTGAGGTCAGCAGACCAGTATGTCTGTGATTGCTTTTAAATAAAACATTTTTTTTAATGTAGTCCGTTTTCCTGGAAGTAAAACAGGATGTGTTAAAAAAAAAGACAAGTTAAAGCAATATTTTTAAAGAGTTTTTAAGATTAGTCAACTTTCGCTTGAGGCGCCCGTTTGCGAATGGGTGGCCACTGCACTTGTGTAGCTGGTAACCTATTAAGATTTTGCGACCGGATTTTGGTCATAAAACAATAATACATCCCATTCCGGATCTGTATTTGTAAAGGCTGCACGAAACATCCCTCCAAATACCGATTTGGTCACACACCTAAACTGCGATTCGGTGATGTGTTACTGAATTGCAATTTAGGTTTCATACATACCCAAAACATTTTTGGGGTCCCAAGCGGACTGTTTCAAGGAAGCAGCCTTGTGCAAATACAATAAAGCTTCGTACATCTGGCCCATACATTATAGTCCACATTGGAGTAAAAAGCCTGGATGTTATCCGTGGGACCAATAATTAACCCCTTCAGCACGGCGCAGATTACCGCGCTGTGCTGAAGGGTTCGTGCGCGGGCGGGGCCGTGACGGAGCAGTTCCGTCATCCGCACAGCGCGACCGACGCGCATGACGGAACCGCTCCATCAAACGCATCGAAAGGGTTAAGAAACTTCACTGACAGCCTTAGGTGATTTATTCTAGCATTGGCTTCCCAGTCAGAAGGGGAGACACTTGTTTCATGCATTCATATTATCAAGAGGGAACACAACACATAACCTCACATGACACATGGCTGCAAAAGAATATCAAGGCTTGCTTCAAAGAGCATTTGAAAACATTAGTGGCTCCCAATAACCATATTTCTATTTCTGTTAAAGGATGTTAGAAGGCACTTATTAAAGTAAACGCAGGCTGATATGCCACACAAGCTACTCAGCACCAATGCAGGCGTGAGGATGAGCACATATAGCATTTGTAGTGGGGGGTGCCATCTACTCTCAGCCTTCGGGGAAAGACATGGTTTTTAGGAAGACCATGCTAAGTATGAGTGACAGCTGTGCTGCTTCTACAGCGCTTCAAGTTTTCAATCAGACTCACTGCTGGCTGGCTGTTAGCCTCAGTCTGTTTTCTGCCGTATTCACCTTTGAGAGGCAGCCTGCTGCTCTATGGAAGACTTTGCAACACTGTTTGGTTAAGTTAAGTTACAGACCTTGGAGAACTATGTATCTCTGAATCAGTATATTAGTGTATGCAGGGGTTTGTTTCCCGCATAACTGTGAGTGAGGCTATTCTCTGGAGAAGATCTGTTTGTGCCTGAAATGTTTAAGTGCTCTAAGGCCCCCAGTGTCTTCCCTTCTCATTCTGTGTGCTGCTTCTGAAGACAATTTATTTGATTCATTGGGAAGGTTATGCTATGGTAGCTGGATTTGTAGTGTACCTGATCAACCCCTGTATAGGCTTCCTGGTGTGAACAGGACAAAAATAGAGATAGTGCGCAGTGGAGAGACCCTAAGAGAGTAAGACTGAGTTAGATTTTTAACAAGAAAACTGGGTTAAAATATTTTTACAGGAAGAGTGTTCCCTTGATGGCTGCCAAGTAGGAGAAAGGATGGCCTTGTCTGTGTTAATAGGTAGAGTCTGTGCTAAAGCCTGATTTATGGATCCTTGGACTCTAGACGATCTGTAAAAAAATACCAGACTGTGGAGATATGAGAGACCTGAGGAATAAAGGGCCCTGTTAGTGTGCCAAAGAAGATACAAAATTGCACGCTTGAAAACTGGCAGCCAGTGAAGCACCCTCAACACCTGAGAGGATGGGGGTCTGGGTGGGAAGTTGCAGATCATACACACAGCAGCATTCTGAAAGATTTTTAAGCTAGTAAACAGGCAGTCAGTCATGACCACATATCAAGCACATATGTATTTGACCCCGCTTGTAATGAGGCGATTTGGAGAAATGGGCAACTTCTGAGAGGGAGGTGGCAATGCAGTAGTCCAGCACCATAAAGAGGGAGTAGAAAACCTCTGGAGTTGCTGATCTGTGGCACACATTCTTCATTTCATTTCCTTTACTGTTACCCTCTTTGTCTGTTACCCAAGGTGCTCTTGATGTGTTCTAGATTTTCTTCCCTTGAATGAGCGTATTATTTTTTAGGTCACTTGTGACTTTTTAATGAGATTTTATTCTAGATGTTTCTATAGACTGAGAGCTGAGGTGATTCCTAAATGAGGTCATGAAACATCCCAAAGTGAGACCTAGAGTTCCCTCACTAGTAGATTTCAAAGTTTGGTGAGTAGGCCTACCGGTATACTTCACAAATGATATAATATCTGGACCTTGTGGAACTAAACCCACAGGCAAATACAGAAACTTATTTTGTGAAACACGCTAGTTATCTTGTTCAACAAGCAAGTACTCAGTTTGCTTCTGAGACCTTTCAGGCATTAATCAATGTTAAGTTCTTTAAGATGACCTAGTCTAACAGGTCTGAACCCCTGCTGTTACATTTCCTTGACATTCAATCCAGTTCAGAGGCTTTTGGCTTCACTTGAGAAGCTGAACTGTTTCTGACAAACGGTCCATCCGAGAGCCTCTAAGGATTAGGTTAAGGCTGTTCTGTGGAGCACTTAACACCCTCTCCCTCTCTATCTCTTTTCTGAATCCATCACTGACAATGGCACAACTCCCCCTTTACCTTCTTCTAATCAAATGCTGCTGGCAGTAAAAACTACATTTGATTGTAAATTATCTATTTGTGTATCACGATCCAATGGAGCAGTGGGGAGGTTTGAGGAGAAATGAACACAATGATGGGGACTTTGAACTCTGTCAAATACGTACATCCAGCTGTCATTGAAGATAACATTGCCTGGATATCCATAGCCCTGGCAGAAAGAGTGCAGATCCTGCAGAAGTCTCTTAAGACCTTGATGGATTCACTTGACTTTTTTGATAAAGGATCCGCAGTTGCACAGGGAATATTTTCTGTCCTTGTAAATTCAATGCAGATTTACCAGGGACTAAATGGTTGAGCTGGTCCATTCTCTCTGTTAACACCCTCTACTAATTTGCCTTCTACAGTCTTTAAATAGGGCAATTTATATATCTTTTTCACTCAGATATATTCAGTGTCTGCAGCCCTAGCAGAAATGGCAAAAATTGTGCTGCGCTTTGTGAAAATCGCTTTACATATTGGGGTGTTCACTTGCCATGCTTATGAAGGAACTATGGTTGGCATGGAAACCTTTTATTTACCCCTGTACATTCTGTGCTAAAGAGAGAAGGTGACTAAGTTTATCCACTCAGTGCTACCACCTACCTCTTGTCTCCTTACATGGTGTCTTTAACCAGATCAAAAGATATCTCTGAGCAATCAGAAGCATGTGGAGTCTTGAAGTTTACCTTAGCCCTTACAGCTTCGCTGGCAGGACTTTTGGGTTCACGTAGGTGCTTTTCATCCTTGGGTGCCAAAGTTTATGACTGAGTTGTGAAAAAGTCTCACAATACACTTCTTACCAACATTGCTCCACATTAATCACAGCAGAGAGAGCCCATGCATGCATGTGCTATATTGCTTTACAGAAAAGGGTAGAGAAATGTTAACATTTTAACACCATTTCAGCAAAGATCTGTAGAACCGTAAGACTTTGTCATGGAGGTTCTGCCACTTTGATTCATCGAGGGTACCATTTCCTTCTAAATCTTCCAACTGCTCTCATATGTCGTCGTATTTAGCCGTGTATTGAGACCACTTAATATCTGGGGGCACTTCATGCTCCTCTGTGTCTAGCCTTCATCACCCGGCTGTATCAAAAGCATAGTGTGTGATTCCTCTCTGCACCTGGAGCATATTCCAGACCTGGAATCCTTGGCGTTGTTCCCCAACATTTTTGCTTCTGATTTCATGTTTTTCTGACTTTGTTTATGCTGGCTTTAGGACTCTGGGCACTTTACCACTGCTAACCAGTGCTAAAGTGCATGTGCTCTCTACTTTTAACATGCTAAGAATGGCTTATTCACAATTGGCATATTTAATTTACTTATAAGTCCCTAGTAAAGTGAACTACATGTGCACAGGGCCTGTAAATTAAATGCTACTAATGGCCTGCAGAGCTAATTGTGACATCCACTTCAGTAGTCCTTTAAACATGCCTCAGGCCCACCAATGCAGAGCCTGAGTGTGCAGTTTTAAACTGCCATGTCAACCTCGCAAGTTAACCGTCTTGCCAGGCCCAAACCTCCATTGTTAATACGTATACGTCACCCTTGAGGTAGGCCCTGGACAGCCTAAGAGCAGGGTGCAGGGTATTTAAATGCAGAGACCGAAATGCATTGGGTAGAACTATGTGAGGTTATGGAATATGAACTGTTTACCTCTACATGCTAAGCTGAAGCCCGGATGGGCACGCTGAAGGCAGTTGAAAATTAAATAATAAAATACTATGGAGGAATCTCACTGTCCTCCCAGTGTTTTTAACCGATTGGTTTAAATGTTTGAATGAACTTTGGATACAAAATTGGTGTACCATCTGTTTAATATGGAAAACAACATATTTGTTTAAAGTCTGGGCGAAATCCTTTACCTTGCAGTGCGCGTAAAGCATGTGCCTTATGGATTACTTATCAAGTATCCGTGATTGGGATAGTTCGCGGACCTGTTCGCACGCAATCACTGAGACAAAACTAAAAAGGAAAGGAGTGCATTCTGCTTCAATAGAACTCTTGTATTTCAATATACTGTCCCACGCAAGTTTGCGCCCTGTTGATAACTACGATTAAAGTAAGCAATGGCAACAAAGGAATCATCACTCCAAGGACAGCGTGTAGAAAGGGCATACCCAGAAGGCTCTTTATGCAGTTTCAGACGATTACCAGCAAAAAGAAAAGGAACACTCTGTAGCATTCTGGAAGAAATAAGATGAACTCAAGATGCTTGTAAAAGAAGTAGGTTTATTCTTCCAGAAGATCCCATCCAACTACCAAGGCAGGCAGCATCAACTGACCACCTTAGGACTTTCAGATAATACATTCCATTGCTATAACAACAGTAAGATTCTATATGACCACACTAATAATCTACTAACATGAGATAATGAGTAGTGGTGAGCACACCACACACTTCCCTCCCTTAACAATAATATTAATAAGGAAAGGAAACAAACAAACCTAAAATAAGAAGATAATTAATCATAATCATCAAGCTATCTAGGACGTTTACAAACCCTCAAAGAATGACGAGTGTCACTCCTAAAATTGGTATCTCTTCCCATAACAGGAGAGCGAGACCCATTAGGAGAAGTGTCAATGCATGTGCTTGTACTAAACCTTCCACCTAAATTTCCCTTCAAAACTACAACTCTGTTAAGGTTCCAAATACAATGATCTTGAGTTTTTATAGCATTGTTGAACACTTTTATAACTTTTAAAGGCTTCATGAACTTAGGAGAAGAACTACTAACATGACCAGGTTTTTTTAATCATAACCCAATCTTCTACATTCACCACTGTTTTTTTACAGCATTGCTTGTATCAAAATAATTTTTCCTTTCAGTAGCTTTTCTCTCTTCTCTTTGATGAACATCTCTACCCTCACACACACTTTCCTTCCCTTTGACCAATTCATACTTGTTAACCCAAAAGGGTTACAATCTGGTATTTGGTACTCTACCACGAAATAACAGAAAAGGAGTTTTTCCAGTAGTGCCATGAGGAATATACCTATATTCCTCAACTTTCTTGAGAACCTCATCCTTCCATTCCAATGATAAAGACTTAGCTAAGGTAATGGTCTCTTTGAGCACTCTGTTGAATCTCTCAACCATCCCATTTGCCTTGGGATGGTAAAGAGAACAAGTTTTATGAACTATGCCATTAAAAGATAAGAAGTCTTCCATTTCCTTTGAAGTCAATTGAACACCACTGTTGGTTAAAATTGCCCCATGTACACCTTCCTTTGAAAATAATTCCCTTAAACACTTGATCATATGTGCAGAATCAATTACAGATAAAAAGAAGACTTCAGGCAAACGAGAGTACATGTTAACAATGACCAGGAGTTAGATCTGTAACCCATTACCATGCACTGGCCCTAAAATGTCTAAAGCAACCTCTTGCCATGGTTCAGAAGGACGTTTACTTAGAATCATGGGTTGTATTCTGGGACATTTAGATTTGTCACTCAAAGTGCACGGCACAGTCACGCACACAGCGTTCAACTAATTTGTCCATTCCGGGCCACCAATATGACATACGCAATCTTTCCTTGCATTTAGTAAGCCCTGCATGACTAGCATGAGCTAAATCCACTAATTCTTTTTAGGGCTCACACCTGGAACTAATCTAGTACCCCTAAACAACAAACCATGCTCAACAGACAATTCATTCCTCACATACCAAAATGGTCGGGATAAATCGGAACCCACTTTGATGCTTGTCCAACCCTTTTGTACAAAAGACATCACTTCTCTCAAAGTAGAATCACTGCCTACCTCTTCAGTCCATCTTTCCTCAGAAATGATATCATGATCTACTACACAAACCCACTCCTGATATCCATCAATGTCTTCATCTACCAAAGACTCTCCAGGAACAAGGCATGACAAGACATCTGAAACATCATTTTCACAATCAGGAATATGTTTAAGAGAAAAATGATATTCCTGCAATCCAATAACCCATTTGGTAATTCTACTAGAAATCAAGTCCAGACCTATTTTGGTAAAAAGTTCTACTGAAGGTTTATGATCACTGAGGACATCAAAATCAATTCCCCAAAGAAATTTCTTCAATTTTTTTAAAGCCCAAAAACCGCAAGGGATTTTCTTTCTACCACCGAATAACATGTTTCAGCATCTTTCAAACTTCGAGATAAAAACATGATAGTCCGCATACCAGAAGAACTGTGTTGTTGTAAAACTGCACCAAGTCCTTTTTCGCTGGCATCAGTGGTTAAAATTGGTTTGGGCCTAGGATCAAAACTCTTAAGAGAAGGAGCAGTGCTCAATTTTTCTTTGACAGTACAAAATTCATTTTCACAAATTTCCGTCCATTTAAATTCAACACCTTTGCATAATAAAAACCTCATATTCATAGTCCATTCAGCAAAATTCTGTACAAATTTGGCATAATATTCTACCATACCTAAGAATTTCATCAATTCATTCTTGTTTGTAGGAGAACTGATATTCTGAATTGTATTGACCAGGTCCCTTTTTTACTTGACATCCTCACTAGAAATACTATGTCCCAAGTAATTTATAGAATTGGACCTAAATCTGCACTTTTCCATTTTTATGGTGATATTGCAATCACACAATCTTTTTAAAACCACTCAATCGAGCATCATGCTCCTCAACATTATCACCAAATATCAAGATGTCATCTTGGTATATGCACACACCATCTTGACCTTTCAATACTTTTTCCATAGCACGTTGAAAAACTGAAGAAGCAGAGACTAAGCCAAAAGGCATTCTAATAAATCTAAACATGCCAAAGGGAGTTATGAACGATGTGAGGTCTCTACTGGATTTTTCCAACTCAATCTGATGGTAAGCAAAAGTGAGGTCGATAGTACTAAATACTTTTGCACCACCAAGTAACACTAACAACTCAGTAATGTTAGGTAGAGGATATCTATCAACCACAACACACTTATTTAGCTGTCTTAAGTCAATGCAAAGACGCAAGTCTCCATTGGGCTTCCTTGCAGCGACTACTGGAGCCAACTATTCTGTCCCCTTGACTTCCTCAATAATGCCAGAGCTAATTAGTTTATAAACCTCTTTCTGCATATCATCCCTCACAGAAAATGGAACATTTCTTACCCTACAGCAAACAGGTATCGAATCATCTTTACGTTTGATCCTATGTTGACAACCTCTTAAACATCCCAACTCTCATTTGAAAACACCAGGAAATTCATTCTTTAGATCATGTAAAAACTCATCTTCACCACATTTCATCACAGGATCCACCATATCTTTAATTTGAATAGGAGGATCAGCAGTAGGATCAAGAAATACTCCCAAGTCACCTTGATGTATCCAACTAATTATGCTGTCACCCTTATTAGATACATAGATTTTTCCAGAAACTAACCTGTTTTTGTATTCAATCAATCCAATGAAATAACCATGTAATTTAATTGGCTCACCTCCATAAGCCAAAGGGACAATATCAAGCTTTAAGAGTAATATTTTGTCTTTCAATTTAGTGGTATATACAAATCATTAGAAACAATAGTGATTTTAGCTCCTGAGTCAAATAACACACAAGTAGTTTCCCCTTCAAATGAAATACTATCAAAGGGGCAAGATTTCTTGCCACTAGCATTTTGAACTTGAACAATAATTTGACCACATTCAAAATCATTAAAGTTATTCTCAGAATCGTTACCTTGTAAATTTCTACTCTCTTGACTCTTGGTTCAGGTTTGGTTTTGCACATCAATGAAACATGTCCTTTATTTTTACATTTAACACACGTCTGACCCAATGCTGGACATCTTTTATCATTCACCAAATGCCCAACTTTACCACATCTATAACATCTACGTTCTACCACTTTTTCACCAATTCCTTTTTTTTCAATAGGAGGCTTGTCTCTACTTTTTTCAACCCACTTTTTTTGTTTTTCTTTAACAACTTGTATTTTTACATCTTTTTCACTATCTTTCTTTATTACTGCAACATATTTCAATGAAGGTTCTATCCTTTTGGCTACTGTGAGGACTTCATCTAAAGTTGGCTCGTCATGCAATCACAGTTCTTCCCTTACTTTTTCCACATTGCAACCAAACATAAATTGATCACGGATGCGTTCATCAGTTAAATTATCAAATTTGCAAGATGATGCAAGTTTCCTCAAATCAGTGACATAACCTTCTACGCTTTCTTCATCCTTTTGAGTTCTTTTTGCAAATTGATATCTTTCCAAGATGGTACTGACTTTAGGCAAATAATATTTATCGAGTTTTTTAAAACAAATCTCATAATCATTTAAGTCTCTTGCTTCAGTCGGGGAAAGATCTGGAAGATGATCAAACACATCTTGTCCCTCAGAGCCGAGAAAATGAAGTAACAGAGATGATTTCCTCTCTGCACTAAGTGATGTTCCACACACCCTTGCATACCTTTCAAATACCATCTTCCATTTTTGCCATTTTATTGGTGGAAAACCCGGATTTGATAAGAAAAATGGTGCTGCTGTAACATTTTGCATTCTGCAATATTTTATGAATCACCCCTATGTGAGAAATTTTCAGTAAAGAACATAAGAGATAATAATATCACTAAAAGAAAATGTGATTAAAGTTGTTTAAATCCCAAATAATGAGTTTCAAGAAGCTACACAACAAGAAAAAGGTACAATAACTTTCTATAATTGATTAATTACATTCGCACATATTCAATAAAAGAGGATATAATTCATCAAATATGCCAATATTATTGTGCAGTATTCTTGTAAATATTTTTTTAAATAAAACACGTATAATTTGTAGATAATAAGAGTGTGCGTATCACTGAAATAATGTTTAACAGTGTGTGTGTCACTGAGATGACACACAATGTTGTCAATAAAAGTGTGCGTGTCACTGGGATGACACGCTGTAGCTACAATAAGCGTGTGCATGTCACAGAAGACACGAAGAAAGTTTGAAGTATCTTTTGAAAATAAGTCGATCTTGTGCAAATAAATAGTGAGCGTCACTGAAACTGCAACCGGATTTCCTTTATGTGAACACTGGATGCATGAAGATTATAACTCCAAGATGGCCGCTACGTTTCACGCAAAGCAAGAGCGTAATACGGTAAACGTCACAGGAGAGCATCACACAATGAAGACAGACGCAGTCACTGACACGCACTGGATTTCGCGGCTGAGAATGCAACAATCACGAGGCAACCAAGTGGAACGAGGAAGAAAAGAACTGCATTTGTTTTTTAAATGATGACGCGTTTCAACTTTTACAGATTTAGAAGACCCATATGCACCAGGTAAACAATTTAATCAAAATTGAATTAACCGGTAGCTTAAAACTCATGACCGCTCAGTAACCAAGTGACTTTCATTCCAATAGCTTGCACTTTAAGTCGCCTTCGCAAAAGGATGTTGATAAAGTAACCAAAGAGCTCGCCAAACTTTTAGAGTTTCGGTGACATCCAAAATTTAAATATACAGGGATGAGCCTGCAACGATATCTCCCAACACAACAATACTTAACCTTTTCGGTGCTCATGACGGAACGGTTCCGTCATGAGCGTCGGTTGAGCTGTGCTCATGACGGAACCGTTCCGTCATGACCCCGCCCGCGCAAGAAACGGTCAGCGCTGAGCGGGAATCGGCGCCGCATCGAAGAGGTTAATGAGGTGAGTTTTTGTGGCGATAATACAGCTCCCAATCCCAAAATAGGTTTAATCACAGCGTAAATATGTTTCAAAATGCAGAGGATGAAAAATAAATTGTGATCCTTAGTCTATAAAAATTTCCATCTGTATATCAACAGAAATATAATTTCAAATTGGATATCTCTCCCCAAATAAATCAGTATAAACTCAGATTCGCATTGAAGAGGTGATGTTGTTGGGACCTTCTTAGAACTGCCGGCTACGCCAGTGTAGCATTCTGGAGCAAATAGGATGACCTCAAGATGCTTGTAAAAGAAGTAGGCTTATTCTTCCAGAAGATCCCATCCAACTCCCAAGGCAGGCTGCATCAACTGACCACCTCAGGACTTTCAGATAATACATTCCATTGCTATAACAACAGTAAAATTCTATTTCACCACTCTAATATTCTACTAACATGAGATAATGAGAAATAGTGAGCACACCACACACTCGCAATGGGGGACATTTAAATCCTGTTTTTATTGTGGATTTATTTTGATATTCTTTTAACTTGTGGATGTCTATGTAAATGTTTATTGATGTTTTCTTGTTTACAGGAATGCTCTGATTGTATCATATTGTTTGTGTAATTAGATTGGGTGTATGCATTCACGGGGGGTAATGATTCGTTTCTAGGTTTTGTTCCGCAGTGGTTTAAGTTGAGAACGGTCACACAGAGAGGTTAAGTAATGTTTCTTTAAGGCTCACTGTAGAAATCGGCATGAAGTCACGGGGTCAGAATAAGATCGTAGTAATTGGTTATAAAAAGAGAGTATTCAGGTGGGTGAGCTTAGCAGTTTACGTGACGACAAGAGATTAGGCAGTTAAGGCAGATGGAGAGAAGAGCAGAGGAGGTGATAAGGTTACTGACCACGGAATTCAAAGTAGTTTGGTTAACATCATGGTTTTGAAAAGGTTGTTTGACATTATGATTCAGGCCAGGAATGGGGATGTGGTAAGGGTTTTTGCTTGTGTAAAGGCAAGGACTTTTTGCACTAACAAGAAAAGGTTTTCTTCACTGTTAGATATGGGGGTCTCTAGTTGGCAGAGCTAGGTACCACTGTCCAAATAGGGACCCTTACTTCTAGTCAGGGTAAGGGGGATACACTCTTCAGATAAACCCTGCTCACCCCCTTGGTAGCTTGGCACGAGCAGACAGGCTTATCAAAGGCAATGTGTAAAGTATTTGTACCAACACTCGCAGTAACACAGTGAAAACACCACAAATGGACTCCACACCAGTGTAGATAAATAAAGTACTTTTATATAAACTACACAAGACAAAAACGACAAAAATCCAACATACACAGTTCAAGAATATGGTTTCAAAAAGAGTTCTTAGTTTAGCGACAAAATCATTAGCCTTAGCATCAATTTTAGCCAACAGTACCTGGTAATGCGATAAAAGTTCTTAGCGGCGCTCAGGCATCTAAAAACAAGCAACGGCATCAGTCCTGAGACCCTGGGAAGGTGATGCGACAACCCCGCTGCACGCAGCGGGCGTGTGCGACGCATCCAGTCTGTATGGGGAGTGAGGCGATACTTGTATGGATTCCAAGGCGTAGCTTTTCCGGTAGAAATTTACTCGCAAAGGCACGATGCGACGAAATTCGGCCCGCTAACGAGCGGGCGACGACTTCACCAGCGATGATCTGGGTTGGCTCTGCGCCGATAGTCGCAGTGACAAAATTCGGCCCGCTAACGAGCAGTGCGATGATCTTGGCTGGCTCTGCGACGATCTCACCCAGCGGCAGCAGGTTCTGCGACGATGTTCGCAGCGATAAAAGTCTGCCCGCTAACGAGCAGAGCGGGGATCTTGGCTGGCTCTGCGACGATGTTCGCAGCGATAAAATTCGGTCCGCTAACGAGCGGGACGACAGTTTCACCAGCGATAATCTTGCTCAGCAGCAGCAGGCTCTGCGACGATGTTTGCAGCGATAAAAATTCGGCCTGCTAACAAGCGGAGCGACGGAAATGTTCTCGCTAAGCCGGCTGTGCGTGAAAAAGTGTAGATCCTTTGCTTCTTTCTTCTTAGTCAGCTTCCCAACAGCAGGCACAACTTCCAGAGGCCCCACAATTGGATCAAGCACTCTAGGAAGGGCAGAACTCACACAGCAGAGTTCAGGGGGAAGCTGGGGGTGAAGTCCTTTTGTTCCTGGGACTTCTTAACAGGAAGCCAGCTCTACTCAGTGTGGGAAGTTGGCCTGGCATATGCTGGTCACTACTTATAGTGGCCACCTTGCACCAGTCCAATTCGACTCTTATGGTAGATAGGTTTAAGACAACCTTTTAAAGAAAGCTATCCTAGTGGTAGCTGTGGAGAGCAGCCTTCAGGCTAAGTCTCTGAGGAATGTAAAGCAGCTTGTTTTACCTTATAATCTCTTGAATTACCAAATGAAAAGGACACCACACAGGTATATATATCAAATATATATGTATTTATTTCTAGATACACTCTACTAATCTCTTTATGAGATTAGAGCCAGGTAAACATTCAAAATGTCAACAGTTCTCAATAAATTAAGCACAAATATGGCTGGAGCCCTAGGGGAGTACCAGACCATATACTAAAATAATGGGTTAACAAAGTCGACTTGCAAAATGACAAAGCCTAGCGCCTTGGGAATCGCTGGGGCTTCACTACTGCAGTGTTAGCAGGTAAGTAACAAGCCCACGGAAGACGCGTGCAGTGTCTAAACACAGCCGCAGGTTTCCTATAGGTTACAATGGGGCAAGTCGCGGTTTGTATTTTAAAGTTTTAGGGCACTTCAAAGAAGTCAACAAGCAAGCCACTTACAGGGTAAGTATTTCGAAGGGGCCAACACACACTTGGGCACCGGAGTGCACGAGTTACCTCACCCAGGGAAGCCGGGTGCATAGGTGTCTTTTGGTGTCGGGTCGAGATGCTGTTTTCAATGGAGATCACTGAAGACTTGCTGCTTGCGACGACTGAAGAGGTGTCCGCTGGAATCCGAAGGTGGATTGAAGATAAAGAGGACCGGAAAATTGAGGGGACCGTGTTCAAAGTCACTTGCCAGTGACCGGTGGCCAGCAGGATGGATGACCACAGATGTTGCGTTGTTTCAGGTCATCGATGGTGATTTGTCTCTTTGCTCACGAGATCCAGGAGGGATCGACGATGACCAGCATCTGGATTCGGAGTGTCCCACGAAGTCTGCAGCTGATGACGGTGTTGACAACCAGATTGGAGCCAACAGGCCTTGGCAACTGCAAGTCTTGTGTAAACTGAAGATTGCCGATGGTGCAGACCAGCAAGGTCTGATGGACTTACCCAGCGAGGGTAAGTGAGGGCAGGCCCGGAGCAACCAGAAGAGCCCTTGAAGTTGGTTAGAAAGTCTTCGGGTGAGTCACTAGCTAACGGGCAAGTAACCGCAAAGACGCCTTCACAGGAAAAGTTTCACAGGAGCCCACGGTCACTCGGGACGGGGTAGTCTGCTGATTTTTGGAACAAGACCTGCTAGGGACTTGGGCCACAAGTGGCCCAAAGCACAAGTTCATGGAACGTTGTTTAGGGTTTGCACTTGAAATCCGTGCACGGTTCCCTGGTATTGCTGTTCCTCGTCACTCGTGGGGTCCAGATGCCACAGCTTCGCTGGGGACTCAAAACGGCCGTCGAGAGGTCAGGAAATCCGCTTCAGGGGACGCAGGGACTTCGGACTCCGGCGGGAGTGGTGAAGTTTGCAACCGTTGATGAAGAGTTTTGGTGCCTGCCAAGCAGGGGAGTCACTCCTTGACTCCAAGGGAGATTCTTCAGTCTTCCAGAGATAGTGGAACGTCGAAGGGCCAGGATTCTTCTTTGTAGAGCGTCGTCCGGGGTAATCTGAATTGCATTGGCAATGCTTGGTATCTTATAGTGAAGATAGAGGAGGGACTAGCTCTATGACCACTCCTCTAGGAGGGTCAGGGTAGTGGGTGGTTACACCCACTTCCCTTTGTCCAGTTTCGCACCAGAGCAGGGGCAGGTAGCCCCTGAACCGGTTTGAGCTGGCATATGCACAGAGGAGCCTACTGCTCCCCCAGTGCAGGACTTCAAAGCACTCTAAGAGTGCACCCACCCAGCTTCAATACACTAAATCCTGTCTGGGAGGTGGTGACACCTCCCTGTGACAGGATACCTTTTGTTGGGCTTCCTCCACTGCGAGTTTCGGTCAGCAGCAGGAGGGCAGCCCAGTGTCTGTGCTGGTGGCATCCATTTTGTGATGCTAGGGCTCTAGGAGATTTCTACCGTTTAGTACAGTGGGTACATGTCATCCCCTCTAGAAGGGTGGGATCATACTCCCACACGAGTTACTGGTGAGGGGGTATGATTCCAAGTTGTTTGACACCAAACACGACATGTTTTGATGCAGTCATTCCAAAGTTAGCATTTACCGAGAGGTTATAATGCACCTAAGAGTATATGGTTTAACCGCATCCACAAACAGCAGCAGAGAATAGACTCTGCCAGCTGCAGAGGGGTCCTGCTCATGCAGAAGCACCCCCTCACATAGTAAACCAAGCATCCTGCCCACAGGATTGATAGGGCCTGCAATAGGGGTGGCTGATAGGTATATATGTGTGTGTATGGTGAGATATAGGAACCTATACCTCAGTGAGGAGTGCTAACACTACCTCACACAGGCTGCAGTAGCAGACCTGTGGTGTCATATTGAGAATGCTTCCCAGGGGTGGCATAATACATGCTGCAGCCCCTGGTAGGCCTGTGAAGTACCAATGACCGCTCAGCTTCTGAGCTCTGTCGCTCCTCTCCCATCTGCTACCTTTGCCTGCTTGCTGCCCTGCTGACTCCGCCGCCTCCTGCCTGCCTGCATTTCAGCCCCGCACGCCGCTGCCCAGCTGATCTGATTTCCGGCCCTGCCCCCGGCGGCCACGCCCACATGTCCTCCCATTCGCCGCCCCGCTCCCGCCACCCAGCTGACCCTCCCTCCCGGCTCCTTACTTAAGGGGACCGCAGTCGCCCTCAGAGTGTGACCGCTCAGCTTCTGAGCTCCGTCGCTCCTCTCCCTTCTGCTACCTTTGCCTGCTCGCTGCCCTGCTGACTCCGCCGCCTCCTGCCTGCCTGCATTTCGGCCCCGCACGCCGCTGCCCAGCTGATCTGATTCCCGCCACTGCCCTCGGTGGCCACGCCCACGTGTCCTCCCATTCGCCGCCCCGCTCCCGCCACCCAGCTGACCCTCCCTCCCGGCTCCTTACTTAAGGGGACCGCAGTCGCCCTCAGAGTGTGACCGCTCAGCTTCTGAGCTCCGTCGCTCCTCTCCCTTCTGCTACCTTTGCCTGCTCGCTGCCCTGCTGACTCCGCCGCCTCCTGCCTGCCTGCATTTCAGCCCCGCACGCCGCTGCCCAGCTGATCTGATTCCCGCCGCTGCCCCCGGCGGCCACGCCCACGTGTCCTCCCATTCGCCGCCCCGCTCCCGCCACCCAGCTGACCCTCCCTCCCGGCTCCTTACTTAAGGGGACCGCAGTCGCCCTCAGAGTGTGACCGCTCAGCTTCTGAGCTCCGTCGCTCCTCTCCCTTCTGCTACCTTTGCCTGCTCGCTGCCCTGCTGACTCCGCCGCCTCCTGCCTGCCTGCATTTCAGCCCCGCACGCCGCTGCCCAGCTGATCTGATTCCCGCCGCTGCCCCCGGCGGCCACGCCCACGTGTCCTCCCATTCGCCGCCCCGCTCCCGCCACCCAGCTGACCCGCCCTCCCGGTTCCTTACTTATGACGCCCCCAGAGCGACCGCGCAGCGGACGCACGCAGCGGGAGCGCCGACTGAGCGCCGAAGGTGCGCCAAAGGTAAGCCCGTCTGCGCCCGTCCGCGGCCGGACCGCGCCCAGCGCCAGGACCCCTGGCCCCCGCAGACCCCAGCTCACCCGCCGGACGTACGACACCGCCACCCTCAACGCACTCAACGCCAGCCGAATCCCGGGATGCTACCAAGCCACCCCGAGACGCACCCACGGACCCTTCTGGTGCCAGTTCACCTGCTTCCAGACCGGCACTACTCCAGCACCGACCAAGACGAGCATCAACAGCAGCCACCTGAAATGCATCCTGCTCAACACCCGCTCCATCCACAGACACGCCATCGAGCTCTGGAACCTGCTCGACACAACCTCACCAGACGTCGCCTTCCTCACGGAAACCTGGATGAACGCCTCGTCAGCGCCCGACATCGCCATAGCCATCCCAGACGGCTACAAGATCATCCGAAGGGACCGCATCAACCAGACCGGAGGAGGCATCGCCATCATCCACAGGAACACCATCCGCATCACGACCAACACCGATGACACCCTCGTACCCGCCGAGCACCTGCACTTCCAGATCCACATCAACCCCAAGACCACCCTCAGAGGCACCCTCATCTACAGACCCCCGGGACCACGCACACAATTCAGCGAAGACATCGCCGACTTCATCAGCCCGCACGCCCTCCCCTCCGCTGACTACATCCTCCTCGGGGACCTCAACTTCCACCTGGAGAACAACAACGACCGCAACACCACCACCCTGCTGGACAACCTCGCAAACCTGGGACTCAAACAGCTGGTCACTACCCCCACCCACTACGCCGGACACACACTCGACCCCGTCTTCTCATCCAGCAAAGACATCACCTTCAGCCACGCCACCGGACTTCACTGGACGGGCCACAGCTGCGTCCACTTCAGCTTCAGAAGGACCACGACCCACCACCACCAGCAACAGGGGGCACGCAGAAGCTGGAACAAGATCACAGCCTACCAGCTCGCGACCTCCCTGAGCATGAACCCTCCCACCAGCGCAACGAACCCAAGCCAGGCGGCCACCAACCTCGCAATGTGGATCAGCAACTGCGCAGACGACCTCGCCCCACTGAAGACCCGGCCTAGCAGACCCACCAGCAAGAAAGCCCCATGGTTCACCGACGAACTCAAGAGCTCCAAGAAGAACTGCCGAGCCCTCGAGAGAACATGGCGCAGAAACCCGACGCCAGACAACATGACCACCCTCAAGCTCGCCACCCGAAAACACCACCAACTCATCCACGCCACCAAGAAAACCGCATTCAAGGAACGACTGGACAACAACGCACACAACAGCAAGGAACTCTTCACCATCGTCAAAGAGCTCTCCAACCCCAACGCCGGAAACAGCGACATCACCCCTTCGCAAGACCTCTGCAACTCCCTCGCCTCCTACTTCCACAACAAGATCGCGGACATAGACAACAGCTTCAGCACTCAACCGACGCACGCCACGACCGAACCACCGCCCCCCACCACCACCCTCCGCGCCTGGACCCGGATCAGCACCGAAGACACCGCCCGCACGATGAACTCCATCCACTCCGGATCTCCTACCGACCCCTGCCCTCACCACGTCTTCAACAAGGCCGACGCTGTCATCGCACCCCACCTGCGGGACATCATCAACTCCTCCTTCGACACCGCCACCTTCCCGGAGAGCTGGAAGCACGCCGAACTCACTGCTCTTCTAAAGAAGCCATCAGCCGACCCCACCGACCTCAAGAACTACCGCCCCATCTCGCTGCTCCCATTTCCTGCAAAAGTCATCGAGAAGACCATCAACAAACAGCTGGCCGCCTTCCTCGAGACGAACGATTCCCTCGACCACTCGCAATCTGGCTTCCGGGCCAACCACAGCACCGAGACCGCCCTGATCGCAGCCACCGATGACATCCGAGCACTGCTTGACAACGGAGAAACAGCAGCCCTCATCCTCCTAGACCTCTCCGCGGCCTTCGACACTGTCTGCCACCGTACACTAGTGCAGCGTCTCAGCAACGTCGGAATCCAGGAAAAGGCAATGGAGTGGATCACCTCCTTCCTCGCAGGAAGGACACAGAGAGTCCGCCTCCCCCCGTTCAGATCTGAAGCCACCGAAGTCATCTGCGGCGTTCCTCAAGGCTCCTCGCTCAGTCCAACCCTCTTCAACGTCTACATGAGCCCTCTCGCAGACATCGCACGCCAGCACAACCTCAACATCATCTCCTATGCCGACGACACCCAGCTGATTCTCTCCCTCACCAACGACCCCGCCACCGCCAGAGCCAACCTGCACGAAGGGATGAAAGAGGTAGCCGAATGGATGAAGAACAGCTGCCTGAAACTGAACTCGGACAAGATGGAAGTCCTAATCCTGGGATCCTCACCCTCCGCTTGGGACGACTCTTGGTGGCCCCCGCCCTAGGCAGCGCTCCCAAACCAACAGACCACGCACGCAACTTGGGCTTCATCCTGGACTCCTCCCTCTCCATGACCAGACAAGTCAACACCGTCTCCTCGTCGTGCTTCAACATCCTGCGCATGCTACGTAAGATCTTCCGGTGGATCCCCACCGAGACCAGGAAGACGGTCACCCAGGCCCTCGTCACCAGCCGTCTGGACTACGGCAAGTCCCTCTACGCCGGAACCACCGCCAAACTCCAGAAGAGACTCCAGCGGATCCAGAACGCCTCAGCACGACTCATCCTGGACATCCCCCGTCGCGACCACATCTCCGGACACCTGAGAG
This sequence comes from Triturus cristatus, assembly GCF_964204655.1. Classification (NCBI taxonomy): domain Eukaryota; kingdom Metazoa; phylum Chordata; class Amphibia; order Caudata; family Salamandridae; genus Triturus; species Triturus cristatus. The sequence goes on along the minus strand of NC_140580.1, from coordinate 275,151,327 downwards.
ACCTGCACTGGCTCCCGGTCAACAAGAGAATCACCTTCCGACTCCTCACCCACGCACACAAAGCCCTACACAACCAAGGCCCAAGATACCTCAACAGCCGCCTGAACTTCTACGCTCCCAAACGCCAGCTTCGATCGACCGGCCACGCCCTCGCCGCCGTCCCCCGCATCCAAAGAGCCACCACAGGAGGACGGTCCTTCTCCTACCTCGCCGCCAAGACATGGAACTCCCTCCCGACCCACCTCCGCCTGACCCAGGACCACCTCGCCTTCAGGAAGCAGCTCAAGACCTGGCTGTTCGAGCAGTAGTGACCCCCCTCCCCCCAGCGCCTTGAGACCCTCCGGGTGAGTAGTGCGCTTTATAAATGCTTGATTGATTGAATGCCCTAGGTACCTAAGGTACCATATACTAGGGGCTCATAAGGTACCACAGTATCCAATCACTAGTGCATCTAATATGCACACCAAGTTGTTTAGAGAGATCAGTGCGACTGGGGCCCTGATTAGCAGGGACCCAGCCAGACTATAGCCAGAAGCCAGTGTATACATCAGAAAAAAAGTGGGGGCAACATAAGTGCAGATCCTACTCTCCTACACAACCCCCCCCCCAACGCAGGGACATTAAACTAACCTTGACCAGTTGAGTCTTTATGTTCTAAGTGGAAATACCTTGAGAGTCCATCTGCATTGGCATGTTGGGTCCCAGGTCTATGTTCCACTGTATAGTCCATCCCCTGTAGGGAAATGGACCACCTGAGCAGTTTAGGATTTTCACCTTTTATCTGTTTGAGCCATAGGAGGGGCTTATGGTCAGTCAGAACTATGAAGTGAGTGCCAAACAAGTATGGCCTCGGCTTCTTCAGGGCCCACACCACAGCAAAGGCCTCCCTCTCAATAGCTGACCAACGTTTCTCTCTAGGGGTCAGCCGTCTGCTTATGAAAGCTACTGGCTGGTCTTGACCGTCATCATTAAGTTGAGACAGTACAGCTCCCACACCCAGCTCTGAAGCATCTGTTTGGATAATGAACTTCTTTTTGTAATCTGGACCCTGTAAGATGGGGGCAGTGCACATTGCCCGCTTGAGGTCATCAAATGCCTTTTGACAGCTAGCTGTCCACTGAACCTTTTTTGGCATTTTCTTGGAGGTCAGATCATTTAAGGGGGTCACTATAGATCCATATCCCTTAACAAACCTCCTGTAATACCCAGTCAGGCCCAAGAACGCTCTCACCCGTGTCTGGGTTGTTGGAGCTACCCAGTCCATTATGGTCTGGATCTTGCTCTGCAATGGTTGAACCTGGCTTCCACCTACAAGGGGGCCCAGGTACACAACCTGACTCTGCCCTATCTGGCACTTAGTGGCCTTGATAGTGAGGCCTGCTTTCTGCAGGGCCTCCAGTACATTCCTGAGGTGGACCAGGTGATCCTGCCAGGAGGAACTAAAGACAGCAATATCATCAAGATAAGCTGAGCAATAGGTTTCCATACCAGTCAGAACTTTATTCACCAACCTCTGAAATGTGGCAGGTGCATTCTTCAAACCAAAGGGCATTACCACAAAGTGATAGTGCCCACCAGGGGTCGAAAATGCTGTTTTAGCCTTGGCATCATCAGCTAACTTGATTTGCCAATAGCCTGTTGTAAGGTCAAATGTACTGAGATACTTGGCTGAGGCCAAAGTGTCTATTAGTTCATCTGCCCTTGGTATTGGGTAGGCATCAGTCCTGGTGACTGCATTGAGGCCCCTGTAGTGAACACAAAACCTCATCTCTTTCTTACCACCCTGGGTGTGAGGTTTTGGGACAAGGACTACTGGGCTAGCCCAAGGGCTATCTGAGGGCTCAATAACACCTAGCTCCAACATTTTCTGGACTTCACTCCTGATACAATCCCTGACATGGTCAGGTTGCCTGTAGATTTTACTCTTTACAGGCAGACTGTCTCCAGTGTCCACCTCATGGGTGCACCAGGAAGTCTGACTTGGGGTCAGGCTAAACATATGTCTAAACTGATGTAGTACTTGTCTACATTCAGTTTGTTGATGTTCAGTGAGGCTGCTTGCCAAAGCAACACCATCCACTGATCCATCATCAGAGTTCTGTGAGAGCAGGTCAGGGAGAGGGTCACTCTCCTCCTCCTGGTCCTCATCAGTTGCCATGAGCAAGCTCATGTCAGCCCTGTCCACATATGGCTTAAGTTTGTTGACATGGAGCACCCTAAGGGGGCTCCTGGGAGCGCCAAGATCTACCAAGTAGGCGACCTCTCCCTTTTTCTCAACAATTGTATGGGGGCCACTCCATTTGTCCTGGAGAGCTGCTGGGGCCACAGGCTCCAACACCCACACTTTCTGGCCTGGCTGGTAAACAGTCAGGACAGCCTTTTGGTCATGCCAAGCTTTTTGTAGTTCTTGGCTTGCCTCAAGGTTTTTAGTGGCCTTGTTCATATACTCTGCCATCCTGGAGCGGAGACCAAGTACATAGTCCATCACATCCTGTTTGGGAGGTTTGAGAGGTAACTCCCATCCCTCCTTCACCAGACATAATGGTGCCCAAACAGAAGTTCAAAAGGGCTGTAGCCAACCCCCTTCTATGGAACCTCCCTGTACGCAAACAGAAGGCAGGGAAGTAAAAGGTGCCATTTTCGCCTAAGCTTTTCTGGGAGGCCTTTAATCATTCCCTTTAGGGTTTTGTTGAATCTCTCAACTAACCCATTGCATTGTGGGTGATAGGGAGTAGTGAATTTGTAGTTTACACCACACTCCTTCCACATTGCAGTTAGATACCCTGACATGAAGTTGGAACCTCTGTCAGAAATGACCTCCTTAGGGAAACCCACTCTGGAGAAAACTCCAATGAGGGTTCTTGCTACCACAGGAGCTGTGGTAGTCCTTAGGGGTATGGCTTCTGGATACCTGGTGGTATGATCCACTACCACCAGTATAAATCTGTGCCCAGATGCAGTTGGTGGGTCAAGGGGACCAACAATGTCAATCCCTACCCTTTCAAAGGGAACCCCCACCACAGGTAGTGGTATCAGGGGGGCCTTTGTTGTGCCACCTGTCTTGCCACTGGCTTGGCAATTGACACAGGAGCGACAAAACTCCTTGGTGTCCTCAGACATGTGTGGCCAATGAAAATGTGGTACAAGCCTGTGCCAGGTCTTGTTTTGGCCCAAGTGTCCTGCTAATGGGATGTCATGTGCTAGGGTCAAGAGGAACCCCCTAAACTTCTGAGGAATTACCAACCTCCTGGTGGCTCCAGGGGTAGGATCTCTAGCCTCAGAATATAGGAGCCCCTCATCCCAATAAACCTTATGGGACCCACTAGCACTCCCAGCAGCCTCAGCAGCAGCCTGCTGTCTGAGGGGTTCAAGAGTGGGGCAGCACTGTTGCTCTTTGCTCAGATCTTCCCTGGAAGGTCCCCCAGCCCCCAAGAACTCAACCTGACCAGGATCAAGTTCCTCTGGGGCAGTTCCTTCTTCAGGATCTGCTTCTCCTCCCTCAGGAGGGGAATCTGAGATCTGAGACAGAGGGGAAGGCCCAGTCTTAACCCTACTGCTCCTCCTCTTGGGTAGCATCTGGTCCATAGTTTCAGGATCCAGAGCTGGTTCAGCTTTATGCATTTTGGCTTGTGACCTGGTCACAGCAAATACCTCTGCAGGTATGCGCAACATCTCAGCAAGAGTCCATAATTCTACTTCAGACCAGGCTGAAGTCTCCAGATCATTGCCCAACAAACATTCGACAGGGAGGTCTGCACTGACTACTACCTTTTTGAGGCCAGTTACCCCTCCCCAGGAGAAATTCACAACTGCCAGGCTATGGTTGGTCCTGGTGTTGCTTGCATTGGTTACCTGGTACATTTCACCCAGAATGATCTGTGCAGGGTCCACTAGATCCTCTGCCACCATGGTGACACTAGCACCTGTGTCCCTGAATGCCAAAGCCTGATTGCCATTTATGATAGGCTGCTGTTTGTACTTGCCCAGGTTACTGGGGCTCACTAGGAAGGACATATCAAGGTCTCCCTCACAAACTAGCAATGCCTGTGTTGGTACTCTGACTAGGCCAGAGTCCACATCATAACCCAGGGTCAACCCTACTACACCCTTATTCTGAGTATTACCTCCACCGATGACTGCACTAGGGGGAACAGTTCCCTTAGGGGCTGGAGTGGTGGTGGTTTGGTCCTTGGACTTGGTACAATCAGAAGTCCAGTGCCCTTTCTGTTTACAGAATTTGCACCAGGGCTTCTTTTGGCCTTTTCCCTTTGCAGATTGTGACTCCCCACCAGATGCAGATTTTTGGGGCCCTTGTGAAGACTTCTGGTCTTTAGATTTATCCCCACCTTTCTCTGAGCCTTTAGGATCTTGCTTCTTAGTGTCACCAACTTGGTTCTGGTTTTTCTGCCTCACCCTGGTTCTGACCCATTTGTCTGCCTTCTTTCCCAATTCTTGGGGAGAGGTCAGATCAGAGTCCACCAGGTACTGATGCAACAACTGGTTCTGGCAATTATTAAGGATCTGTTCTCTCATTATAAGATTATACAATCCCTTAAAGTCAGTTACTCTACTACCAACCAGCCAACCTTCTAGAGCCTTGGTTGCACAATCAACAAAGTCAGTCCAATCCTGAGTCTGTGCTTTCTGGGTGTCTCTGAACTTCAACATGTACTGTTCAGTGGTTAAGCCAATCCCATCTATCAAAGCACTCTTCAGGGCTTCATAATCATTAGCATCCTCTTCTCTAACAGTGAGGAGCTTGTCTCCAACTTTATCTGAAAAGGAGAGCCACAAGATTGCTGCCCACTGTTTCTGGGGGACCTGTTGAACTTTACAGGCCCTCTCCATAGCAGTTATCCATTTGTGGATATCATCCCCACTCTGGTAGGGAGGATCAACCTTGGACAGGTTCCTATAGTCTGGAATGTAATCTCTGCCTCTAGGGACACTGTTGCTGCCACCAGGGGTATCTAACCCCTCCTTCTTGGAAGCTCGTTGGAGCTCGAAGGCGTCTCTATCTAAGGCCAATTGCTTGGTTCTGAGGGCAAGCCTAGCTTCCTCATACTGGAGCATCTTGAGCCTTCTGTCAGAGGAGGTCTCTCTGGGATAGGTTGAGTTCCTCGGCTGAACAGATTCCCTGCCAGAGTGATATGAATGGTCAGAGTCTCTGGAAAGGGACCTTGGCCTTTCTTCCACTCTGTCAGCTCTCTTATGGAGAATTCCTCTGTTCCTTTCAGACCCTTCTGAGTCTGGCCCTACAATCACAGACTCCAGGTCCTCCTGATTTTCATCATTAGACCCAGAGACTATGGTTGACCCACTCCCTGATGCAGACCCACTAGCTCCTAGAGCCAGTCTAAGGTCATCTGCTACTAACAGATCTATCAGGTGTTGTGATGAGGGACTCCTGCCGCCCACCCTCTGTTGTCTTTCAAAGCATAAGGCCTTCAGGTCAGTGTAGGCTATGTCTTTGTACTGAGATGGGGTGGACCCACTGGCTCCACCTTGGTGAGACATACTAGTGTTGTGCAGTGTTGTACTACCTACACTAGTTGGGGCCTACTGAACCTAGCTTGAGCTGTAGCAAGGGTGTGCTTATCCCTTCACAAACAGCTCTAAGTTCAATAGAACTTATTGATACTAGCTTGACTTTATATGTACCTTGAGTACCTTTAGTGGTTTTCAGTTAGTAATTCAAATAGAGATTTTCTGGTAAAACAATGGCAAGCTGGAATCCCACACGCTGCCCACCAATGTGAGAAGTTGGCCTGGCATATGCTGGTCACTAGTTATAGTGGCCACCTTGCACCAGTCCAATTCGACTCTTATGGTAGATAGGTTTAAGACAACCTTTTAAAGAAAGCTATCCTAGTGGTAGCTGTGGAGAGCAGCCTTCAGGCTAAGTCTCTGAGGAATGTAAAGCAGCTTGTTTTACCTTATAATCTCTTGAATTACCAAATGAAAGGACACCACACAGGTATATATATCAAATATATATGTATTTATTTATAGATACACTCTACTAATCTCTTTATGAGATTAGAGCCAGGTAAACATTCAAAATGTCAACAGTTCTCAATAAATTAAGCACAAATATGGCTGGAGCCCTAGGGGCGTACCAGACCATATACTAAAAAAATGGGTTAACAAAGTCGACTTGCAAAATGACAAAGCCTAGGGCCTTGGGAATCGCTGGGGCTTCACTACTGCAGTGTTAGCAGGTAAGTAGCAAGCCCACAGGAGACGCGTGCAGTGTCTAAACACAGCCGCGGGTTTCCTATAGGTTACAATAGGGCAAGTTGCGGTTTGTATTTTAAAGTTTTAGGGCACTTCAAAGAAGTCAACAAGCAAGCCACTTACAGGGTAAGTATTTTGAGGGCCAACACACACTTGGGCACCGGAGTGCACGAGTTACCTTACCCAGGGAAGCCGGGTGCATAGGTGTCTTTTGGTGTCGGGTCGAGATGCTGTTTTCAATGGAGATCCCTGAAGACTTGCTGCTTGCGACGACTGAAGAGGTGTCTGCTGGAATCCGAAGGTGGATTGAAGATGAAGAGGACCTGAAAATTGAGAGGACAGTGTTCAAAGTCACTTGCCAGTGACCGGTGTCCAGCAGGATGGATGACCACAGATGTCGCGTCATTTCAAGTCATCGATGGTGATTTGTCTCTTCGCTCACGAGGTCCAGGAGGGATCGATGATGACCAGCAGCTGGATTCGGAATGTCCCACAACGTCTGCAGCTGATGACAGTGTCGGCAACCGGATTGGAGCCAACAAGCCTTGGCAACTGCAAGTCTTGGGTAAACTGAAGATTGACAATGGTGCACACCAGCAAGGTCTGATGGACTTACCCAGCAAGGGTAAGTTAGGGCAGGCCCGGGGCAACCAGGAGAGCCCTTGAAGTTGGTTAGAAAGTCTTTGGGTGAGTCACTAGCCAACGGGCAAGTAACCGCGAAGATGCCTTCACAGGAAACGTTTCACAGGAGCCCACGGTCACTCGGGACGGGGTAGGCCGCTGATGTTTGGAACAAGACCTGCTAGGGACTTGGGCCACAAGTGGTCCAAATCACAAGTTCGTGGAATGTTGTTTAGGGTTTGCACTCGAAATCAGTGCATGGTTCCCTGGTATTGCTGTTCCTCGTCACTCGTGGGGTCCAGATACCACAGCTTCGCTGGGGACTCAAAATGGCCGTCGAGAGGTCAGGAAATCTGCTTCAGGGGACGCAGGGACTTCGGACTCTGGCGGGAGCGGTAAAGTTTGGAACCGTCGATGAAGAGTTTTGGTGCCTGCCAAGCAGGGGAGTCACTCCTTGACTCCAAGGGAGATTCTTCAGTCTTCCAGAGATAGTGGAACATCGAAGGGCCAGGATTCTTCTTTGTAGAGCGTCGTCCGGGGTAATCTGAATTGCATTGGCAATGCTTGGTATCTTATAGTGAAGATAGAGGAGGGACTAGCTCTATGACCACTCCTCTAGGAGGGTCAGGGTAGTGGGTGGTTACACCCACTTCCCTTTGTCCAGTTTCGCGCCAGAGCAGGGGCAGGTAGTCCCTGAACCGGTTTGAGCTGGCATATGCACAGAGGAGCCTACTGCTCCCCCAGTGCAGGACTTCAAAGCACTCTAAGAGTGCACCCACCCAGCTCCAATACACGAAATCCTGTCTGGGAGGTGGTGACACCTCCCTGTGACAGGATACCTTTTGTTGGGCTTCCTCCACTGCGAGTTTCGGTCAGCAGCAGGAGTGCAGCCCAGTGTCTGTGCTGGTGGCATCCATTTTGTGATGCCAGGGCTCTAGGAGATTTCTACCGTTTAGTACAGTGGGTACATGTCATCCCCTCTAGAAGGGTGGGATCATACTCCCACACCAGTTACTGGTGTGGGGGTAAGATTCCAAGTTGTTTGACACCAAACACGACATGTTTTGATGCAGTCATTCCAAAGTTAGCATTTACCACGAGGTTATAATGCACTTAAGAGTATATGGTTTAACCACATCCACAAACAGCAGCAGAGAATAGACTCTGCCAGCTGCAGAGGGGTCCTGCTCATGCAGAAGCACCCCCTCACATAGTAAACCAAGCACCCTGCCCACAGGATTGATAGGGCCTGCAATAGGGGTGGCTGATAGGTTTATATGTGTGTGTATGGTGAGATATAGGAACCTATACCTCAGTGAGGAGTGCTAACACTACCTCACACAGGCTGCAGTAGCAGGCCTGTGGTGTCAGATTGGGAATGCTTCCCAGGGGTGGCATAATACATGCTGCAGCCCCTGGTAGGCCTGTGAAGTACCAATGCCCTAGGTACCTAAGGTACCATATACTAGGGGCTCATAAGGTACCACAGTATCCAATCACTAGTGCATCTAATATGCACACCAAGTTGTTTAGAGAGATCAGTGAGACTGGGGCCCTGATTAGCTGGGACCCAGCCAGACTATAGCCAGAAACTAGTGTATACATCAGAAAAAAATTGGGGGCAACATAAGTGCAGATCCTACTCTCCTACACTCAGGCCCTTGGGGATTCCTTCAAGCCAGGGGACACAGCATACAGCAAAGTCCTTCCCCTCTCCTTGGCAGCAAAGCAACTGCAGGTCAGCCTTACAGCAGGTCAGTCCTTCTTCTTCAGTCTTCCAGCTTCCTCCTTGGCAGAGGTTCCTTCTTGATTCCAGGATGATCTAATTTTCTGTAGTCTGAATCCCAATACTTATACCCCAAAATCCTTTGTCCTCTGCAGGCAGAGGGGCCTTGGCCTAGCCAGTCCTGGAGCACTCTGTTTACTTGGCTTCTTCTTTCCTTTGAGAGAGAGGGGCAGGGTCGTCAGCCGCCCAGCAGGGGGTGGAGCCAGCATTGTGGAAGGCAGGCACAGCCCTATTCAGGCTCAGGTGCTACTCCTCCCACCCATATACAGGGGAATTCCCCTATTCAGCCCTGGGCTGACTCATTCAGCCTCTGGGAGCCACCCCTGTCCCTGTCACTCACAAACCAGACAGTCAATTCACAAACAGGCCAAGGCACACAGAAAGGGCAGGAAAGGAAAACAGCCACCTTCTAAATGTGCTGTTTTCACACACAGGATTTAAAAACCATCCTTCCTAAAAGATGTGTTATTAAATTCTGAGTTCAGGGATACCAGACTTTAGCTTTCTATCTTGCTCCTATGGGAAGATATGCAGCTAAACATTATACTCAGCATTCCCCATTATAGCCTATGGGCAAGATAGCCTTTCAATAGTGAAAAACGAAAATGGCTGTAATTCACTACCAGAGCATGTCACCTACACCAATACATGCTCTACCTTTCACATACACTGCACCCTGCCCAGGGGGGCACCTAGGGCCTTCCATAGGGGTGTCCAATGTGTACAGAAAGGGAAGGGTTAGGCCTGGCCAGTGTGGACACTGGTCAGGTCAGCATGGCAGTTAGCAACTGCACCCAGGCACTGCGGTGGCAGGCCTGTGACACCATTTTAGGGCTACTCCTGTGGGTGGCATAATCAATGCTGCAGGACCACTAGTAGCATTTGAATCACCAGCCCTGGCACACTCAGTGCACTTTACTAGGGGCTGACAGGTGAAACAAAGATACCAATCAGGGATAACCAATCAATATAATAATTTACCTAGGGAGCACTTGCACTTTGACACTGATCAGCAGTGGCAAAGTGCCCAAAGCATCTAAACCAGCAAAAACAAAATCCAGTACAGCGTCAAAAATACAGGAGGTAGAGGCAAAAAGTCAGGGGAAACCACGCCAAAGATGCCAGGTCTAACATTCACCAATAATTTATTTAAATGGCAGCATTTCTATTTGTTTTGTGAGCACTCGCTTTAGACTGATTTTTTAACGAGGTTAAGGGGAGTAGGAGCGAGTTTGGAGGGCAGGTTTTTTTTTTTTGGTTTTGAGATGTTGGGTGGGTTTGTGTAACAATTGTACATGTGATGATTTAACGGTATAAGTATGTGAGTGTTACATGTATTCTGGTTTTGAATAGATGGTTTAGACGTCTGTTTCTGTGTTTTCAGTTACCCCTGACGAAGGTCTAAAGAGAGATCGAAATGCATTGGGTGGAACTATGTGAGGTTATGGAGTACGAACTGTTCACCGCTACATGCTTAAGTTGAAGCCCAGATGGGCACGCTGAAGGCAGTTGAAAATTAAATAATAAAATACTATGGAGGAATCTCGCTGTCCTCGCATTGATTTTGAGCGATTGGTTTAATTGTTTTGGATGAACTTTGGATACAAAATTGGTGTACTATCTGTTTAATATGGAGAACAACATATTTGTTTAAAGTCTGGGTCAAATCCCTTACCTTGCAGTGCGATGGGTTGGCGCGTAAAGTACGATTCTTATGGATTACTTATCAAGTATCCATGATTAGGATAGTTCACGGACCTGTTCGCACGCAATCACTGAGACAAAACTAAAAATAACATAAGGAAAGGAGTGCATTCTGCTTCAATAGAACTCTTGTATTTCAACTTTCTAAAAGTGGCATTTTCAAACACACCATTTAAAAGTCATCTTCACAGAAAGATGTGTTTTTAAATTCTGAGTTCACAGAGCCCAAACTCCAAACCTCTATCACTTCCCAATTGAAAGTTGCACTTGTAAGAGGTGACAATGCAGCTCCAATGTTAACCTACAGCAGAGATAGTCCTTGCAATAATAATAAATGAATATAGCAGTATTTCAGAACATGTATAACACACCTGTACATGTCCTACCTTTCACAGACACTGCATCCTGCCCATGGGGTACCTTGAGTATACCTTAGGGGTACCTTACAGGTAGGAAATGGGAGGGTTTGGGCCTGGCAAGTGGGTGCACTTGCCTGGTCGACAGTTTAAAACTGCCCTCGCACACACTGCAGTGGCAGGCTGATACATGGTTACAGGGCTACTCTTGTGGATTGCCCAATCAGTGCTGCAGGCCCACTAGTAGCATTTGATTTACAGGCCCTGGGCACACACAGTGCATTCTACTAGGGACTTGCCAGTAAATCAAATATGCCAATCATAGATAACCATTCACAATCACAATTTACACAGGGACTACTTGCACTTTAGCAATGATTATCAGTGGTAAAGTGTGCAGAGCTTTAAAACTAGCAAAAACTACATACAGCACACAGTAAAAAACAAGAGGTCAGAAGAAAAAATACACACTAAAGATGCCAGGTCTAACAAACTGGATTTATTCTCATTTTCCCTTTTCTCAAAATAGACATTTTAGTCTGATTGAATTTGACTTACATTCTGATTTATATGTTGGCAGGCGGGGTTAACTCCTTCAAGGCAAACGAGTATACTACTCCATTTCCGTGATGGCATCCCTGACTGCCAAATTCCGAAATATCAACCAAGTCAGCGATAAATTCTAAAGCAGTAGCAGGAACCACATTAAAGGCAGTTCCTGCCAATGCTTTTTTAATTTTGATGCACTGCTCCATCAATGAGTCTGAACCATCCGTCAACTTTCTTCTTCTTTTATCTTCAAAAACAAAAACCAGAAAAGGGATTTTCTTTTTGAAAATAAAATAAAAATCCCCTCCTCGTCAGGGGATTTATCTCCTATGGCGAAGAGGGCATGTTCAGTTTTTTACTGCCCCTTACCGTAGGGGTTTGCCTGACAGTGCCGGACAGTAAAAAACTACTATGGACACACTCAGGCACCGCCATCTGGATTATGAGGTCCGTTTACTACAGCCTTTCCATCCATGTCGGCCTTTCTGACATGGAAAGTCTGTCGGAAAGCGAATTTGGGGGCCCCTAGAAGGGCCGCCTCCCCCCCAGCCCTTAGCAATGGGGCCTGGGCAACACCTATGGTGCCCCACTAAACATCCCTTCACCGTGTGGCAGGCACCTTATGGTGCCTGCCACACGGTACAGGGATGCATGAAACCATCCATTATTTAATTGCAGCTTGTGCAGCAGCCCTTTTCCGGCCGCCGAACAAGCTGCTATTGAAAAATTGATGTTTCTGATTGCTCATACGGCAGCTGCATCCAAATTCAGCGGGTGGAACGGCCGACTTATGGTCAGGCGGTTCCATTCCGCAATGGCGTAGGTCAGACGCTTGTCCGAACTGCATCGCAATTAGGCCCTGCATGTCCACCCACCTATCATCAATTCTTTGCCCGCTCTTAATCCATTGGGCTTTTGGAGTTGTTTGACCACAGTGGAGACTGAGTAGTCTCCACTGCCACTGTGACAAAACTATTGTCCGCCTTCATTTAAATCTGGCAGGCGGACCAATATAGTGGGGGTAAGGATACTCAGTTGCAATCATTATCACCAAGATTTAAATCAGACTCTTAGTCTTGATACAATGCCAGCAACCTGCATGTAAAACACAAGTTAAATTTTGTTTTTAATAGAAATTTTACCTTGGTTCCCAAAATAAAAATGTCCCGTAAGCTGCAAGCATCTTATTTTCTTTTCTCTGTTACAAATCATTTGTTTATGGTGGTGGCAGTCGCATCATAATCTGATGTGCGGGACCGCCCCGTTGCAGGCGGGCAGTCCCAGGCACCTCTATGGTGGCGGGCAGACTCAAGTCCGCCCTCCATCGTAATGACCCCCAATGCATTTTTCTGTTCTGGAATGCCCTTCATTTAGCCCTACGAGTCATTGCTTGTAATTGAGATTGTATTGAAGTAATACTTTTTGTGGCGTGTGTTGTATTTGGTTATCTTATTACTGACATTTTTTAAATGACGAGTTAACACGTTTAGAGAGACTCCAAATCTCACAATGGGTGGAATGCACTTGAAAATGTTGTTTTGCAAGGTTGTCACAAGAAGAGGGGAAACTGAAAACTGAGAACTTCCCCTTCATTTAAAGGTAATAACTCTTTTCAACAATGTATCACTAACAATCTGTTTAATTAATAAAGGAAATGGACTTACCCACATGTCCTGTAAGTAAATACAATAAAACTTTCTTCATCAACTCTTTCTGAAAATGTTACACAGGTAAATTTCTCCCAGTGTCTCATAGCTTGTTTAAATATTGCTCTCTGGCTACCTGAAAGGAAAATGTAATCAAATAAGTACTTGCGGCTTTCTCCTTGCAAAAGGACACATTATACCAATTTTCAAACTATTAATTGTAATATTTAGAACCACTGAAAGCTCTATAGACAGTTGCTGGGCTTAGAATAGGAGTTATTATTGTGAGGTGTTTGCTCCATAGATGAAGAAACACCTAATCTTCTATTATAAACTAGTGGCAATGAAAGGGAGGTACCAAGCAAAAGAAAATACAAATATAAAAATATATGTATGTACACACACACTGCGAGTCAATATTTGATTCCCTTTTGTACACCTTAAGTGCAAGAGTGATATCTTTTGACTAACTATGAAGAGAAAAAATCATGTGAAAAACAAGGTACTGTATGCAACTAATTACTTACCCCTAGGGAGGGGGCGAGGGTAGTACATTAATTGGTAAAAATATAAAATATACAAGTTTAATGTAAAAATAAAGACTGAATTAAATATAGACAATAAAATTTGTGAAATACAAAGTATCATCTCACACGTAATCCAATAAATAAATTTCTATTGGTCTCCCCTACACTGTGCACATGTGAATCTAACATCATAGTAATTCCGTATTTTTTCAACTGATATCAAATTATCCCTTATAATCAGTCATACTATTCTGCATATCAACATAAAGCAGATGATATATTTGTGCGTCCTAGAGATCATATGTCCTGCTATATACAACCAACAAATGAGGGCTTGTCTCTTTCACTTCCTTATATAGTCTACAAATGTTATAAGATTTGGGTATTCCCAGCCAAACTGCTAGTAATTGAGGGCAGGCTGCTTGAAACACTGGATCAGGGACTGCTAAGAAATGACAGAAGCAAAAACAATAAAAAATTGTCAAGCATGATGGTAGTCCTTAAAAAATATTCAAGCATAAAAAGATTACCTTTTATCTCAGAAAATAGACCAGTCTTTAATAATGATACATCAGAACAGTAAAATTAAAATATGAAGAGGGATCTTAGGTTCATTGCCATTCCTGAGTTAGGAGAGGAGGGATGACTATTTCACGTCTGTTAGAAATTGGGCTATTAGTTGAGGGGGGTAGGTACGGACCTCAAGAAATAATCACAATCCTTTTTAGGGTAAATCACTAAAGTCACTAAACAAACCTGAGCTCACCACCCTGGTAGCTATGGGATAGAGCAGAAAGGCTTAACTTAGAGGCAAAGAGTAAAGTGTTTATGCAGTACTAAAATAGTTATAAAGTCAAAATGCAAAACAATAAACATGGCAATTTAAAAATAAAATATATAGTACAATGTAATATAAAAATCTGACACCAAAATGACAAAAAACTAAGAAGGGGAATCAGAGGGATGATTTTTTAAAGTGTTATGTAGAAATAGTGCGAAGAAGCACAAAGTGCTCATGCTAGTTATTGGTCATGGTAGAATAGGACCTCGACGCAATTTGACGCTGACCGTGATGGAGGGTAGGTCAGATACACTAACCTGGTTCATCCTGGTCAAAGTTTTTACCTTCTGATTTTAGTCCTTTAAGTCCCATTCCATTACTGAAGTATACTTCCAAAGCTCCCCTAAGCCTCAGGGGAGGCACATAGAGACTCACAGGGTGTCAGCAGAGGACTCAGCAGGGACAAGTACAAGTCCTGTTGCAACTGGGCAGTAACAGGAAAATCCCTCTTGTAGTTGTTGTGTCCCTGTAGCATTCACAGGAGGCCAGCCTTATGACCATTGGAGTCTACTTCGTTGTCCTAGGTAGGAGAGGGAGGTCAGGTGCATTGTCCTATGCTTTTCTCAGGTCTTTGAGGACAGGTTCAGTCCTATTTTGATCCTCCACAGGTCCAGAAGGGTTCTTAAATGGGTGCCTGGAAATTCCACCTTTATTTCTGGCACTAGCTACTGGATGGGAATAACCTCTTGGGATGCCCTAACCAATGGGGTAAAGGTTCCTGGGGCTAACCCTTCTCACTATGGGCATTTTCAAGAAAGCCGAAGTCTTCAGCCACACCCAATTTAGGCTCCGATGGTTAGATTTTTTTTTGGGTGGGGTGGGAGTGTACCATCGTGATCATAATATCCTCCCGCAGCGATAACATTTATTACATTTAATATTGTATCCCAATGCTTTCCTATGGAGTGGCCAATCCTTCTGCAGTGAAAATAGCTTTGAGGGCATGTTCACTGTTATGGTGTATTAGGGTTTTCTGAAGGGCTATTTCAATCTGGGCATCAAGTTAATTTTAATTATCTGTGTTTTCCTCAAAGAGATAAGTTATGTTGGGTTCAGCAGTATATGTCTGCCTTAGTGGATGTGTGTGTCCACGCAAGGGCTCGAGGTGTTGCTCCTCTATTCGCCACAGACCAGTGGAGACCTCAATCCCCAGGTACCTTAGGGATTTGATCAGTAAGAAATAAATGGCCACTCGAGTTGTGTGGTCTGTGAGTGGTAAGGCTACGTACTTCTCCAAGTTAACCTTTTATTCCAATAGGGATGAGAAGTGTGAGATTAGGTCCGTAAAGGTTTGTAGGGAGAGAGATGGATGGGAAAGGGTCACTAAGATGTTGCAGTTTGGGAATTTTAATGTCTGAAACTCTTTGCTCTAGTTTGCAGTATCAGTTTATTAATACCCTTTATCGTTGTTAATGATTGCTGCTGTAGTTTTTTTTAGAAGCTTTGACTTCTTGTACATTCAATACAATATAACTCAACATTTAAACTGCCAAGTCATGCTGTGATTTTTTCTGTTCTAGTCCCAAGTTGCTTGTTGCAAAAGATTTAAATTAGTTGAATGCCGAGCCAGTTCTGATTTTGGTGTTGGAGGGAGGAGTACCCATCATTACCCTTGCCATCACATCCCTCCATCCCAGTTTGATTAATTGTTCCCCAACCCCGGCTTTTTGTTTCTTTATTAGCTCCCTCAAACTCCACTACAACCTCCTCCATTGCTCTCACACCCACTTCCCCTTGCTCCCTCATAATAAATTCTCCACTCATTCCCCATGTGCTCCTCTGCTGCTGACTCATCCCTTCAAGTCTGCTGCAACGTCGTAAAGTGCTTTCACAATACAAAAATATTTTTTATTTTCTGCTCTAAGTGGCATATGCCATTATAAATAATTTAAATGGTTTTCATGTGATTTCATATGCATTGTGACGTTATAATTAATGTGTGCACATATGTCATAATGCATACACACATGCACGCACTGATGATACTACCAGCAGTCATCGCACCATTTTTCTTTTCTTGCTTTTCTTTTTGGCAAAACTGCACAGTGTTGGCCAAAGCATTTGCAAAGCGTATAGATCGAAAGGGACAGACCTATAGGCTTTGGCAATACTAGTTTCCAACGGCTTTCTTTTTTTCAATGTGACTCATGCCCTGATTTAGCTTTAGTGGCTTCTGAATCTGTCCATCTTTTTGACCTACTAACAGTAAATTCTGGCTACTGTAACCCTTCAAGTTGTCTATGTTCTCACTTACCAATGGCAGGATTTTTGACAATTCTACAAATAGTTTATCTTTCACCTTAGCTCCATGGTAAGGTTTTGGATGAATAGCTGAGGGTTTAACAACTGCAATTACTGGTTTGCAGGTTTGATCCATTCGACTTTTGAGTGTTTAACTTTACAATTTGTCAACTCTATTAGAGTGATTACCTTTGAGGGTACTGCACCCACCGTTCCAATAGACATTCGTAGAGTGATATGAGTCTGCCATGGCTTTTCCATGGACATTATAGATGTTTCTGTTTGCTCATCCATCACTGTCCATCTGCAACTTGGTGCTTCTTATTTACACTACCATCTCATTTTTCTTCAACCCTGTATCTATGTTTTGGAATACTTTAATGACTTGTAAGGTCCTTTCTGGTTTTCTCGAGTTATTCATGATTTTTTGCTTTGCGCAGAGTGTGTATGGCCATAGTAAGAAGAATTTAAGACCAAACATTTGGCGAATGGCAGATCCAAACTTTCTTGAGAGACAGACGGGCAAAAACATTATGTCTGCCCTGCTGGGCAAAAGCACACCATTCAGACATTAACAAGCATCCCGGGCCTAGCCCCAGTTCCAAAGCTGGACTGGGTTATGGGGAGAAGAGTTAGCCTAACGGGTAGGGCGGTCGACCTCGAATCTGGGGTACTGGGTTCAAGTCTCGGCAATGACGCGGAACATCCTGTGATTCTGGGCAAATCACTTAATCTCCCCGTGCCTAACAAAAATGAATATGTCCTCATGTAACGCAACTGGTGCTATGTAAAGCGCTCTGATCCTGATACTGGGTCAAGTTTGCGCAATATAAAACTCTAAAAAAAAAGTATTTGGCAGAGACAGAACAACTGCTTTAAACCACTCAGTGTTCCAGCTGATCATTCTCTACCACTGTTTTCTCCCAGTGATGCTCAATGTTCCCGCTAGCCATCCATCATATACGATGCCAATCTGTGCTGCTTTGACACTCCCACGCTCAAGCTGCCATTGCTTCAAGCTGTGTGGTGAAAGGGAATGTGGCTGGCTCACCTGGCTAGCCATCTAGACTGTAAAGATCGCAGAGCATTCCCCATAAATAAAACCAATCCACGTATTCAGTGATGCTATCTCGCAGAGTGCCGGTCACATGAACCAACCCTGCTCAGAACATCTTCAACATATTTAACTCAAAGAGTAAAATGGATTGTTTTTAAATTCTGATCTTACAACGAAGATTTTTCTACAAGTAACCACTTAAGGGATTTACTATCTATAAACAGTTATTAAAGTCTACGCTGTGAAATTATGCATCTTTCATGATGTAATTTAAAGTCGGGTAAATCAAATTGTCTTCTATCGGCAGAAATATTTAGTCATTTAATAGTGATTTATCTTTTTTTTAAATTTGATCCCGAACTGCATTTCTACAAAGCCCTTCAAAACCAGGTTATATCCAACAAGGGCACTTGGTCTGGAGTTGTGATGGGATGAAGGAATTTGGGCAGGAGGTACATTTTGATAGTAGTAAGTTCTGTCCATAAGGATAAATCCAATTTACTTGCCAGAGCGATATCTTTTTTGGACCAACTAGCTAAAGTTGAAGAGATTTTAATCGACTACAAGTTTACCTATGGAGAAACCTAAATAAAAGAGGTTTAATTTAGTTTATACTAAATTCCACATAAGCAAAATAGGAGCTATGTTTGCAGTTAGTCCAGATGATGGTGTATCGTAAGAAGGGTAAAAACATATCCATATTTTTCTAAATATTGTTGGCAAAGAATGAGAAGTTAGCAGGACATGTCGCTATGATTCAAATAGCTAGGTTTGCAATTTGCGCTTACTATATTATTTCGGATTTTTGTTGCTAATGGTTCAGGATCTAGAATGGGAGCTAAAAACATCCTTGCTTAGTTTCTTTATGTGGAGTTATGTGTTCTGATTTCACACCATTGGTATAGATTATAAAACCTGAATTGTTATGGAGAGCTTCTAAGGCCTTGCAACAACCGGCTCTCGCATTCCTCTAGTAAGAATACAGAACACAAAATCCTAGTTTATACGCCTTCACAGTGACTAAAATGATTATTGCACCATCTAAGCATCTACATTTCCCTAACTCTATAGTTGTAATTATTTGTCTAATGTCAATGGTTATGCAATTGAAGCTACAGCAAACAGTTGTTTTGATCCTTATGATACACCTTGCAAACAAATAGTTGCAGTCTATCTGTCCCCATTTAGGTGAATCCTATAGTCTCTGTTTAAGAGTGAGATTGGCTTATAACTATTGCCGTTTCTATGATCTTTATCTTGTTAATGGATGGAAATAACTTTTGTCTGTTATTGTCAATTGGGATATTGGCCATTGAAAATATTAAAATGATGTATATGGCATATAAGAGGATAGTTCTTATAGAAAATAACAAAAAGAATTCAGAAGCAAGACCCTTTAACCTATATACCCATACTACCGAGTATCACTACCCACTCCTAAACCCTAAAATACCATTACCACCCTATACCCTTACCAACCCATCAACCCTAAAATTACCCCTATACTCCTACCCACCCCATAACCCTCAAAATACCTTTACTACACTATACCCTTATCCACCCTTAAACCCTGAGATTACCATTACAACCCTTTACCAATACCCACCTCTAAACCCTAAAAACACCCTTACCACTCTATATCCTTACCCACCACGAAACCCTAAAAATACACTTACCATCCTATACCCCTGTCGACCCCTAAAAATACCCTTAGCACCTTATACCCTATATATATATTCACTGACAAATCCGAAGGTAAAGTTATAGTTACGTGACTATGACAGTAATAGCATTAATTCTTTGAGCTAAAATAAAGAACACATAAATTCACCAGTCACAGTTAGCAGTGCTAACTATAACTTGTGCCTCCACCAAGCTTATGACCTCACATATGGCATTACTCTTTAAATGTTCTATGACATCATTTATGGAATCACTGATGACATTTAGAATTACACCATTGATGACATCACTGATGACATCATCCAATTAGTGTGTCAGTTTATTTTATAGTTAACATAGTGGTGGGTAACTACTATATTGCTTTTCTACCTAATTTGGTATAGCCTGTGTCCAGATAATCGGTATAAGTATTTACAAAACGTATGTGCTTCTAATAAACTATAGGTGTGTTGAGGTATTAAACACGTTACAAATCTTTATATCGAACCATAACTCTGTGTGCAGGTGGCAGTTGACAACTTGCGCTTGTTATGCTGTTTTTGGGGAACTTGATTCATTACAAGGTTTTATTCCCCTGATTTCGAGTGTCCGCTCTCTCTTGTATTGGAGTTTTGAGAGGTATTTTTTAAATATTTAGCACTTGTGGTCATCCCTGAGCACCACCAGTGATATGGCAGCACACCACCATACTGATACTGCAATTATTTTTCTTTATTATATAAGGTCGCTATCTAGCTCAGATTCATTGACGATATCTTCTTTGTATGGGAAAGTGGAGAACAAGAATTGTTTCAGTTTCTGAGAGAGCTGAATGAGAATACTCTGAACCTGAAGTTTACGATGCAGCACAGCCAAGATACTGTAGACTTTTTAGACATCAGACTTACCGTAAAGGATAACAAACTTGAGACGGATCTCTTTAGAAAGAGTACTGCCGGTAACTCAGTGCTACATTCGTCAAGCTGCCATCCTTCCAATTTTAGGTGGAGCATACCTTTTGGTGAGTTTCTCCGGGCCAAAAGAAATTGTAGCACAGAGGAAGCATATATAAGGAACAAAAAGGAGATGTCAGAGAGATTTCGAGCCAGAGGATACCCTTACAAAATGCTCAAAATGGGTGAGAAAAGAGCAGATGAAATAAAAAGAAGTGAGGCACTCTATAAAGTACCCACAAATAAAGAGTCAGAGACAGACCAACCCATCAGACTCATAACGACGTTCAACTCCCAATCCAATCAATTTAGTGGAATAATCAGAAGCAGATGGGATATCTTGACACAAGACAATATCCTTAAAGAAAAACTAGGTTCATACCCTGCCATAACTTACAGAAAAGGCCCATCCATTAAAGATATTGTTGTCAAGAGCCACATGAGTAATCTGAAACTAACATGGTTAGACAAAGTGGGAGGATTCCATCGTTGCGGTAAATGCAAGGCTTGTAGCCATAGCGAAAATGTCAAAGAGGTCATCCTAGAGAGAACTAAGAGAAAGTGGTATATCTGTAAAAACATACAGTGTAGCACAGACTTTGTAGTCTATGTTATCACTTGCCCTTGTGGCAAGTGGTACATAGGATCAACTACCTTTCCAGTCAAGAAAAGAATACTGGAGCATTGGCGTGCCATTACCAATAAGGACTTCAGTTACAGCATGGCTAGACACTTCCACAATGTACATAATGGAGACTGGACGAAGGCAAAATTCTTTGCCCTTGATACCATCCCCAAAAACCCCAGAGGGGGGAATAGAATCCAGGCTCTGCGCAGAACAGAATCTAAATTCATTCTGCAGGCTGGTAGTGTAGTTCCGTTTGGGATGAATAATGATGAAGAGATGCACGTACATCTATAGAATGACTGATTAAGTTAAATGTAGCCTCTGCCTTGCACCTTTTAGAAACTCCTGTTCCTTTCATAGAAGTTTAGATTTCTTTCTACATGTGTTTTTGTACTCTAAATGTATTAGTTATGTCCATATTGCTCATGGACTTCATCCCTACAATATATGTGATTCTTTGTATTTCTTTATGTTGATGTGATGCATTGATCGATATAAATTGTTCAATAGAGTGATACATACCTTATTCTTAACTAATCCTCAATGACCTTGAATCCAGAGACTGCTGTAGATTTGTCAATTACAACCTTAAAAATTGAATATTAATGTAAGATTATGAGTTATATACCATCACTGTTAATAAATCTTTGTCCCTATTTTTCTTTCCCCATAGACTGGACGTGTGAAGCCCACGACTACCACTGCTACTGTTAAGAGATACGATAGCTCGAAACGCGTCTTGTTTGCCCTGTAATAAAATTACGAATTACCAAACTGGATTCGTGTGGCTCATGCTTGCAAGGAAATTGTGCGAGCAGTTGGTGGATATATATATATTTTATTTTTTTTTCACTGAAAAACCCATAGGTTTCAGGGACGTTATAGTTAGAAATTAGCATTTCAAAAACGTTAGAAATTCACTGAAAAAACCACAGGTTTCGGGGATGTTATAGTTAGTTGGACATTTCACTCATACATAACCAGAAAAATGTGTCCGTTATAGTTAGTTCAGCTAACTATAAATCGCACCCCCACAATGCACTTCTGATGACGTCACATATTACATCATTCATGACCTGGTCAGTGACATCACCGATGACATCTCAAATTACATCACGGATGACATCACTGATGACATCATCCACGTGACAATCTGATGCACCTCCTCATACCCTAATATAACCTTTGATACACCCACTCTAAAATACAGACTACCATTTTCGAAACCATAGACACACCAATACCAGTTACAATATACCCACTCACTGATTCCTAGTTCTACACACACATCCACTCATTCACCCACACAGTCACGCATTCATGCAGTCAACCATCAATATGGCATTATCATATGCACTCACTTATCTCTACAGACACTCACACACCACCACTCATACATAGAGTTACTCACACACCTAGTCAGTCATGCAAAGAATCAATCACACTCCCATTTACTCACCTATACAGTTATACACACACCACCTCACTTATTCGAACATATACTAACACATACTTACACTCTCATACAATAACTAATACCAGCACACACTGATCCATACAGCCACTCTCACAATCACTCACTCTCACATATAGTCATTTATACACTCCAACACTCACATATACTGCCTTTCACATATGCAGTTACTCACACATGTACCACTGAGGCATCTATAAACTCACCAACACACCCATACACACATTCACCCACCCATACAGCCCTTCACAAATGCACTCTTGAACCCATACACCCAGTGAATCATCCACTCACACATCTATGCACAGAGTCACACCACCCACCTACCCACACAGACACTCAGGCACCCATATAGATACTCAGACAACCAATCAATAACCCATATAGATCCTCATTTAGCTACTCACCAACCCATGCAACCGCTTACACACCAACTGACAAACTAAACTATGTGAATGCCTGTATCAGTCACTAGCCCATGCATTCAGTAAGACACATTTAATCACTCACTTACACAGTCAGTCACGCACCTACTAAATCATCCATCCAGACACTTATACACCTACTCATTCTTCAATATACATTGGCATATATATAAAACATATTTCAACTTTATAGAAACACACAGTCACTGGATGATGTCATCGGTAAAGTCATTTGCGATGTCATCAGTGATGTCATCAGTGACGTCCCTGACCATGTCATGAATGATGTAATATGTGATGTCATCAGCAGTGCATTGCGGGGGCGCAAGTTATAGTTAGCTGCTCTAACTATAACAAACAAATTTCTCTGGTTTTGTATGAGTGAAATATCCAACTAACTATAACGTCTCCGAAACCTTGGTTTTTTCAGTGAATATATATATATATTCACTGAAAAAAACATGGTTTCAGGCAAGTTATAGTTAGGAATTAGCATTTAAAAAACCTTAGAAATTCATTGAAAAAACAATAGGTTTCAGGGGCCTTATAGTTAGTTGGACATTTCACTCGTACAAAACCATAGAAATTCCCCCGTTATAGTTAGTTCAGCTAACTATAACTCGCGTGCCTACAATGCACTGCTGATGACGTCACATATTACATCACTCATGACATGGTCAGTGACATCACTCATGACATCACTGATGACATCTCAAATGTCACAAATAGTATCGTTTATTTTTCCCTCGGCAGGATCCGAGCACCCTGCGCGGATTTTGACGATTTAAAAAAATAAATATTGGGGGGACCCCCTAAGTAGGCCTAGGGGGTCAGGGTGTTTCTACCCTGCCCCCTTTTTGCGTTTTGCTGATTTCTTGTGCCTCGGTTCTACCGAGGTACAAGATGGCTGCCAACACTTCCTGGTTTGGAGTGTTGACAGCCAATTAGCATACAGCTCGTGATCGGGAGGGTGCGCGGGTCCTGCGCGGCCATAGATATTGAAACTTTTTTCATTTTGAATTTCTCAGGAACTACTTAACAGATTAACACCATTTAACAAAAAGGGTTTTTCTGAACCAAGATCTACCTTTTTGCCAAATTTGGTGTTCTTCCGTTCAGCAGTTCGGGCTGTAGCCGTGTCTAAAGTTTCCTATGGGAAATTGCATGGGAAAAATAAGTTTTGGGACCCTCCTTTTTTCTCAGCCCCCGCTTGACCAATCACCCCGAAACTTTCAGGATAGGAGCGGACCAGAGCAGCCCATAAGTTTTGAAAATTTTACGAAGATTTGTCAATCGGCGCCAAAGTTATTGGGAATAGAATGTCGCGATTTTCCTCTGGAAAATAGGTCCTAACTATAACTATCTGCTGGCGACTGCCAATAGATTATATATATATATATATATATATATATATATACACTCACACACAGATACAGATACATAAACACATGTACACTTACCAATACTTACCATGTGTTGTAAAGGCATGCATGATAACCAACAACGTTGTAAAGGATATGTGGTAAAGACTGTTTGCTAAAGGCTGTCTTCCATCTGAACCATATTAGTCTGGTAACATCTACTGAATCATGGCCGGTGATATTAAAAATACATTATTTCTTAAAAGTTACAATAAGAGGAAGTATGTAGAATGTATTTAGCCTCAGCCTCCTTTAGTCTTTCTCTTTCATGTGTTTGTCGTGAATAGCCACTGCTCGGATGACAATGGCGTTTCTTGTATAGTTTAGAGGTGGCTCTGCAGGATTGGAAGCTTCCGAAGGAAATAAGGGACTGCATATAATTTACAAATAACTAGCATGCTATTTCACCACCATTTTTGGTTTTCTGGCTATTGTAACGTACCAGATTTGCTCAACCCAAACTGATGTAAACACTGTGGGGCTCGCATTACTCATGGCAATGTTCTCACCATTTCTGCCTATTATTCCTTTCCTTTTATGATTTCTTTGGACTCTACAATTTACATTGTATCACTCGTATTCTATTAATTACATACACATACATCAAATAATGACTTATTCAGTTTTAAAGTGTGCCATTAGAGAAGGTTAGGTATTTTAAAATATTTTAAATACGTTCAAGCTTATTAAACTTTTTTACAATTCCAAATGTATAAACGACTGCTTTTAAAGATATCTCCAAGGGAAGATAAAACACGATGACCTAATCCAATAAAATGTAACTGGACTGTGCTTGTGCTAATTTTTTTTGTACCAACCAGTAAAGTTTCCTGCGATGACGTAGGGTATAACTCCTCCAGGCCAAATTCTTTCTGTCCTTGATGTTGCAGCCCGTCGAACTCTTTGAGATCCTTCTTGTCTCAGGACTTCCAGTGGTTTGTTGATACCAGCATCTTGTCCTCTTGCAATAGTGGCATTCACATTAAAATCTGTAAACAGAGGGGCATGACAGTTAAAGCTTTCTTGGTTCACACCATATATCAAACATCATGCAATAAGTGGTGTGGGCACTGAGAGCTTTCTAATGAAGGTTTCTCACCAAAGTTACTCAATTATTCTGAACCCCTAAACTCCTCCCATTACCAGAAAATGATTGATTGGGGAAGGGATGAACAAGTAACAATGTGCTATACAACTTTAATTACGTGCAGATCACAGGTGAGGCCTTGCTGGCCACTCATCCTTGTGAACTCCTTGCTATTAAACAAAATCTGGCGCAAAAAGTAATCCCTAGTAAGTTATAATTACTATAGTAACTTGCTTACAATGACAACTCGACTTCTCAAATCGGCGCATGAGAAAAATGAGTTCGAGAAGTTGCAATGAACTGTTTAGAAAAAGTACCAACAAAAAGAGCATCTGATCTCGAACTGGAAGCCACTGAAAAAAATGCATGTGAGAGTTGGCTATTAAATGAAAAGGCGTGAAACAAGTCATAGGAACCCAGGGGTACTACTTCAACACAGGAGAGTCAGCACAAGCCATATTAGGTGATGGATCCCATGTAAGTGAAAGTAGAGTGAGATTCAGGCCATGACCCAGCATGGGGCGTGGGGTCAGTTTGTAGGGCTCAGGGCGGGGCAGCAGGGAAGGGACAGTTTTCATGGCTGTGGGCAGTTTTACGCCTCAGGACGGGGGGGTCGGGGTAGTTTACATGGGTAGGGGTCCGAGTTTATGGCTCAGGGGAGCTGGGATCAGGGTCATTTGTAGCGCATGGGGACAGGTTTTAGGGCTCCGGCGAGGGCTGGGTTGGGGTACACTACAGATGTAGGGGACAGTTTTTAGGGCTCAGGGTGGGGAGGATGGAGTCGGGTCATTTTTAAGATGTGATGTGATGTTAATTTTTAGGGGTTGGGCTGGGGAAAAAGGATAATTTTCAGGGCTGAGGGCAGGGGTATCTTTAGCACACAAGTCCCTATACCAATCATGTCTTTACCACAAAATTGCGTGGTAAAGTTATGCATGGTAAAGATGCGGTCATGTTAAGACAGCGTGGTTCAGGCATGTGTTGTTCCATCATACAACCCTCAGAGGTTAATAAACATGGTCTATAGTTGTGCATTCATAGGGCACACATAAGGCAGCTAAGACAATCCTTTCCTGCTTTCTCAAACAGGGGAAATAAATGATCCAGATCACTGTGATGATTTTTACTAATGAAATATTTTTATTGGCTTTTCAAAACAACCAACAAACACAAATAGCAAAGCAACAAAATGGGCTGTGACTTCCTGGTCAAAGGACCACAGGAGGAGAAACACTACATTCCATGGAGCCCAAAGTAATCCCACCAAGGACCCCATATCTTATGTTGCTTGCGTGAGCAGCCCTGGCTGCGTACACTAGCTCCTCCATTTTGGAACACCAGTCCATTGTCCACTGCCAGGCCAACAAATCGGGGGTGGCAGCCAAACTCCAGTTCTGGACAAGATCCCTTTTAACAAATAGCAAACCCAGTCACACAAGGCATCTCTCCAAGAGCCTCCCACCAAGATTCTTCAACAGGCCCAGGAGGCTGGACAGTGGTGAAAAGTAAATGGATCTTCCCAACACCACCGACAATGAAGAACCAGAACCTTTTGGGCCTGGCGGCGCAGGGTACGCCCAAGTCTCCGGAGTTCTCCTGCTCAGCTACACAGAGACACGGGACACTCTGTCGGCGTTAGAAGATCAGATTTATTTAGCTGCAGCTAGTACAGTTATCCTAGAAGTACACAAAGTAGGTTCTCAGGAGACTGCCACTTCACTCTGTGGCGCACAGGGTTTTATACTGTATAGGGTTCGTATACATTAACCAAAAGCACTCCCAGAACACACAGGAAAGAGCCAATAAGGAAAGTTAGAAAACAGGATAGAACCAATAGGAGAAGTTGGAAAACAAAAGTGTCAGATGACTCGAAGAGACTTCTCCTCCAACTATGCTTGTCACCCCTCCCTCAAGCTAATTTATTAACAGATTTGTAACTAACTTGCAGGTGGCGAGATACGTTTGTGTGTGTTGGAGGACAATTGTGAAACGAGAGAATGCTAGCAGAAGACAGTGAAGGCTAGACGATGAGATAAGGTCAGGAAAGAATAGTGTGAACCAACAGATAGTTGAGACGGGGATTAGGAAAGCCAGACAGGGATTAGTGTACTCGGCTAGTCATAACACCAGCTTTGCAAATAGAGGCAGAATGCGTATTTCAACACCAGGCTGCAGAAAAAGCAGAATAGACTTTGTTCACCGTGCTGCCTGAGTGATGGCAACATAAAATGGCGGCGGAGCACAAAATGGCGGGTCGATTCGATCGCGATTAGAAATCGAAGTTCCTCAGACCCTCCTTTTGCCAGAACTCAGGCAAGATAGACTCATGCTAATCTGAGTCAACGTCGATAGCCATGAGGTCATCGAGTTGTTGCTGTAACATCATTCTTATGTTTTCTGTTACTTGTGATTTGGGTTTTGGGATGCACATAGTAGCACAAAGGTCACAGATAACGGGACCACAGTGCATACAAAGGCAACAGGAGAAAATAATGTTCAGAATTATACCAAGAAACGTCAATGCTTTCCAACCCCATTTGGACAGTAGTCCCCAAAACCACTCCGTAAAAGACCAATCTCCTTCGTCCTGATGAATAGACTCAGAGATTATGTGCAACTTGGAGATAGCTTGGTATACTGTCGGAGCGTCATTAGGTATGAAAATACAGCAACTTTACCCGATCAGTTTGCACACTCCACCACGATCAGCAAGAACAAAATCTAAGGCAACTCGATTTTGTAATGTCATAAGACGATCCCCCTGTAGTTCTGCCGTAATGTTACTTAAGGCACCTACAGTGATGTCTATTGTAGTCTCTACGACACGGACTAGTTGCCTTATATTTCTGCTATTGGCCATTGGACCCCAGAAGGGAAGAAATCCTTTAAGGAAATCTCCTCCTTCTTGTCCTGCTGTGTCCTTCGAATCAGTAATCCCTCTGCCGTATCGGGTTCGATGATGATTTGCGGAAGCAGTGTAAGTAGGGGGAAGAAGAAAGGCTATATAACAAGTACCAGAGAAACCCGTTGGTAACCAAGTATAAGCCCTATTATAGCAGATGAAATAGGTGCCTTGAGACGGCACTAGAGGAGGCGAGTTCTGAGAGGAATAAACGTACGTGTAGGAGCAGTTATTCCTTTGTATGGTGTCGGAAGAGCGATCGTTTATCTGTGAGCAGAAGTTGCCCTGATGTGGTATAGTCCAAATCGGTGAGGACTTTCCTTTCCTAACTTTACCACTAAGACTATACATATATTGGGTGACATTCCAGTTAGTGTATGCTTTTCTTTCATCAATGGAGATTTTACTATTTTCCATGATTTTAGCCATAGCTACCATTCCCTTAATCAAAGAACTATGACTAAAATCCGGATCGCTAACATGTGAACTAACGGATCGTCTGAATTTGCTTTGATAAGCATTGGAGAAGATGACGAAATAAGCCCAAGCAGAACCCTCATGAGAGAACGGGAGAACTAAATATGGCATTCCTTTCTGTGTGGTGTGTGGCATAAGTCCACGCACCCAACAGTTAGTTGTATTGACCACTAACTGGTGCTGATGTAATAGCTGGATAAAGGAATTGTTATAATATTCAGTTCTTCTAATGAGTTCATGTGGAGGAAGAGTATGAAAGAAATGTGGAGAGACAGTTGAAGAAGATGAAGAGGAAGAAGGGGAGACAACTTTTGGCTGCAAAACATAAATAATCCAACCGATAAACGCCAAAGCAATACACAATGATATAATGATACATAAGGTTATGCTGAAACGACTGTACATTATTTTACAGGATGCTTTCTTCATTTAATCTTTTCTCTCTCTTTTGCCTAGTGTAGTTTCCATCTTTCTAATGGATGCTCACGGCAATCTTCCTTGATCGCTCAATCACGATTGTCTGCCGTCCTATGACACTACAAGTCCTGCAGACCTATTGCCACTAGTCAGGTCGTGATTCAGACTCCTACCGTGACCCTGCAACCGGGACAGAATACTACACAAGAGAGAAATCTTAAGTGTTCTTTGGTCTAGGTCTTAA
This sequence comes from Triturus cristatus, assembly GCF_964204655.1. NCBI lineage: Eukaryota > Metazoa > Chordata > Amphibia > Caudata > Salamandridae > Triturus > Triturus cristatus. The sequence goes on along the minus strand of NC_140580.1, from coordinate 275,122,072 downwards.
ATCGTATCTTTCCTTCCCAGGAATGTTCTGGTTTTGAAACAATGTTCGTGGATTAGTCGTATCCAAGCGACGATGTGGTGGTATTGCTTCCTGCAAAACGTTGTTGTCTTCTTTCTCAGACAGTGTCCCATTCAGGTGTGCATCACTGAAGGGTATGAATCGTGGAACTTTTTCACCTTCACAGTCACTAATACCCCTGCGTACCCATTGATCGTAGGGTAAAGGCAAAGGCACTTTCTTACAATGCACACCGTGAATCCAATTTTTCTTTCCTTCGACTTTAACTGCTGTTCTCGTAGTTAACAAAACCATCCGGGGCTCTCGCCATCTGGGTTCCAAATTGCTTGTCCTCTGGAAATTCTTAACACAAATCCAGTCACCTGGTCGGATGGAATGACCAGGGTCTGTGGAAGCCTTCGGCAGAGCACTCTGAACCTGTTGATGGAGAACACGCAATTTAGTCGTAAGATCATGCAGGTAGTCGATTAGCATTGGGTATGGCAAGTCTGAGTATTTCTTAGGGCGAGGGACTCCCCATACATTAGCTGGGCGTCCAAAAACCACTTCGTAAGGGCTAAGTCCCAAACGTGAGTGTACTGCAGTTCTGGTGGACAGCAGAGCTAACGGCAAAGCAGCGGGCCAATTAAGTCCTGTACTCGCTTAAACCTTTGCTAGTTTTAACTTCAAGGTTCTGTTGTAACATTCTACTAAACCTGCTGATTGTGGATGATTTGCCGCATGGAACTTTTGCTTGATACCAAGACCTGCACAAACTTTCTGCATGATCTGGCCAACAAATTCGCTCCCATTGTCACACCAGCCAATGCGCGGCAAACCAAACCTGGGGAAAAATTCTTTTAGAAGGATTTTAGCTGTGGATAAGGCTGTGTTATCTTTTAGAGGGTATGCTTCTATCCATCTTGAAAAGGCGCATACTACCACCAGAACATATTTGAGGTTGTTGCATCGCTCCATATGAATATAATCGATTTGCAACACCTCAAATGGATATGTCGGAGGAGCAAAGTGACCTGCTGGAGTTGGGGTTCCCTTTCCCGGGTTGTACATTAAACAAACAATACAGTGCTTCACTACATTGTCTGCACATTTTGGGATACCTTCATTCTGCCACACTGGAGCCAGAAGTTTACAAATACCCTTTGCACTTAAGTGGGCTGGACCATGTGCCATAGTAACCACTGGGAGAACATAGGCATCTGGTAACAGCCAACGTTGATGTTCAGATAATTCCACCCAACAACCCATCTCGTTTAACATTCCTGTACTTTCTTTCCACTTGCTTATCTCCCTCTCTGAAGCCTCTTTCTGAATCGCTTTTACACTTTCCACTGTATCCTCATACATTCCTCTCTCTCTGACCCAATTCGCAGGACCTGCCACATACATTCGACTTGTTGAATCTCTCGCTGTCTTCTTCGCTATTTTGTCTGCAAATGCATTTCCTCGACCAACATCATCCGTAATCTTTTTGTGTGCCCTACACTTCACGATTGCTATTTGGGTGGGTAAGGCAAGTGATTCGAGGAGATCAGTCACTAATTGACCATGTTGTATTTTGGTGCCATGTGAAGTGAGAAAACCCCTTTCCTTCCAGAGAAGCCCAAAGTTGAACGCTACACCAAAAGCATATTGGCTGTCAGTGTACACGTTCACTCTCTTCCCTTTTGACAATACACAAGCTCTCGTTAATGCTATCAATTCTGCTACTTGCGCTGAATTGTGTCTAATGCGTGCAGTTTCCACAACTGTATGTAAAGTAGTTACAGCATAGGCTGAGACTGTATCTCCATTAGGCATTTTGAAACAAGAACCGTCTACCCATAGAGTTCCATCCGGATTCTCTAGCGGTGTGTCTTTCAGGTCAATTCTTCCTTTTGTCTCTTCCTCAGTGCGGAAGAAACAATCATGCTGTTCTTTAACATTTTCCTCATCTGGAAGGGGCAACAGAGTAGCTGGATTCAGGGTATTACATCGTTTGATGTGTACGTGACTAACCAGAAGCATCAGCTCGTATCCAGTTAGACGAGCACTCGTAAGATGTTGCGTTTTCGTTCTGTTTAGCAAAGTATCCACTGCATGTGGCACCATGACAATGAGAGTGTTATCCAACACCACTCTAGCAGACTGTCGAATAGAAATTGCTGCTGCTGCTGTCGCTTTGAGACAACTGGGCAATGCTTTAGCTACAGGATCTAACGTAGCCGAAAAATAGGCACATGGCCGCTGTTTGTCTCCAAATTGCTGTGTTAAAACTGACAACGCACAACCTTCTTTCTCATGAACATAGAGCGTAAAAGGCTTAGTGTAATCTGGGGTGCCTAGTACAGGAGCAGAACACAGAGCGGTACGTAAATCAGAAAAGCTCTTTTGACACTCATCAGTCCAAGGAAGGGGCTGAGGCGTATCTTTTAAAGTAAGTGCCAACAAAGGTTTGGCTATTAGAGAGAAGTTAGGGATCCACTGTCTACAATAAGAAGTAATACCCAGAAAGGCACGTACTTACCTTTGTGTGGATGGTACAGACATTTGCGAAATCGCCTGAATTCGTTCTGGTGTCAATCGTCGTCCCTCCTTTGATAGGAGGTGACCCAAGTAGGCAACCTCTCGACAAACATATTGTAGTTTGGAAGGTGAAACCTTGTGATTCAGATTAAACAAATGGCGTAATAATGCAACAGTGACATCTTTGCAGATATCTTTTAAATCAGCGGCGACTAACAAGCCATCCATATATTGTATGAGAGCAGCACCAGACGGCAAATGAAAAGTATCAAGATTACATTTTTTTATTATTATTTTTTTTTTTTTGAAAACCTTTATTGACATCGATTATTCACAGTCATGGGCCTACAACCGCATGGACCGGCCGCTAATGTAAGCCAATAATACAGTAGTCACAAGAGTCGGAGCAAGCTGCACGCATAACGGCTACAGCCGCCCACAACTGAACATAGTACTACAGAAAGGTTTCTTATTAACTATTTTATAAAGAAACAACAAAAAGAAACTTATACCAGGCAAAAGAACTCCATGAATAGGGACTTGCTCTCTCATGGGCGGGGGACAACAGCGACAGCTCAGCCAATTACACAGATGTTCGTGTGATAAAGGGGGCAGGGGGGGGGGGGGGGGCCAGGAGAGGAGCGGGCATCAATCCCGCAAAGCGACCAGGAACCTCAAAGTCAAGGGGACATCGTCACGTCTGGTGCGACCACCAAGGGGGGGGCGCAGATATTCCCCCGATAGGAATTCCAGGGACCCCACACCTTACTCCACGCCCTAGGCTTGCCCCTGGCCACGTACACCGTCTTCTCACGGAACATGCACCAATCCATGTTTTCTTTCCATTTCACAACTGTGGGGGGCCGGCCGGACCCCCAGAGCTGCGCAATGTCCCTTTTAGCGATCATGTTGCCCAAAGTCACCCAACGTTCTTGTGCCACATCGCAGTCAGTCGGTTCCCATACATTCAACACACATCGCCGAGCCTCAGGGAGCAGCGCCACACCCGTAACCTCCTCCATCACTGCATGTACACCAGTCCAGAAGCGCATCACCTTCGGGCACTCCCACAGAATATGAAGAAAAGTACCAAGCAAGCCACAACCACGCCGACATAGACCATCATCTGTGTAACCCATGTGAAGCAAGCGGGGACCGGAGACATAGACCCTATGTAGTATCTTCAACTGCACAAATCGAAGGCGAGCCGGTATAGCCACCTCCCTCGGTGAGGCTATGGCCGCGACCCAATCCTCATCATCCAACTCTAGGACATCAGCGACCCAGACCTCTCGCAAATGCGTGAGGAGGTCCGCTCAAGTGTTAATCAGTTTTTTATAGCTCAGGGAGATAGTACTATCTGGCAAGTAACCATCGAGCAAACGATCTTCCAACGGGGAGGCTTCGGGGACAGCTGCAGGATCCGGGAAAGCGGAAAGTAGCGCATGGCGCATCTGCGCATAACGAAAGAATTCCCTATCGCTCAGCTTATATTCCGTCTGAAGAGCTTCAAACGATTTAAAAGTGCCCTTCGTCCAAAGATCCCCCACACGGCTAATTCCGATCAAATCCCACCTCTCAAAGCCTTTCGAACGCCATAGACCTCCCAACGCATCCGGCGCATACAGTGGAGTCGCACGAGACAGACGGCCCGTCCATCCCGTAGCAGCGGTGGCGCAATGCCAGGCGCGCACCGCGATTTTCGTAGGACCGGTCAATTTAGCACTTCCCTTCGTAGAGTAAAGCGCCCTATTGAAGTCTCTGCCCGGCAACAGTAGCTTATCCATCTCGTACGCAGGGTTCACCGCCGGGCCGTATGTCCCATGATTCACCGCCACCAACTGGGACGCCCAATAATATCGTCTAATATCAGGGAGGGCTATGCCACCATCATACCACGGTAGGGTCAGTTTAGCGAGAGCAATGCGCGGCCTCCCATCCCAAACTAGCCGCCTCTGTAAGCTCTCTACCTCACTAAAGTATCGGGCGGGCACCACGTGCAGCGTATTCTGCAATGCATACAAAAAGCGTGGAAGAGACATCATTTTGAATAAGGCTGCCCGGCCAAGCGGCGATAGCGGGAGCCTACGCCAGCGAGCTACATCGGCCCGCAGTCGCTGGAGCGGGGGCAACAGATTCAGAGCATAACGGACCGCTGGATCGAGGGACACGTGGATACCCAGATATTTAAATCCAGAGTGTGAAATCTGAATCGGACAGCCACGCGGGAGAAGAGGGGAGTCGCCAACCAGCACATAAACACAGGATTTCACCCAATTAATGACAAGCCCTGAATTGCGACCGAAGGAGTTCAGTACATCAAATAGCACTATCAACGATTTCCGCGGGGATGTGAGATAGAGCAAAATATCATCTGCTTAGAGTGATATGCGATCCTCAAACGTCGGTGTCCACCGAATACCCGTGATGGAGGGCTCCCACCGGAGCCACGCCGCCAGGGGCTCCAGCGCAAGAGCAAAGAGAAGCGGGGACAGGGGGCAACCCTGCCGCGTGCCCCTGCCAAGCAAAAAGGGGGCAGAGACTCTGCCATTCACCACCACCTGCGCCAGTGGTTCCACGTATAACAACTTCACCCACCCAATGAACCCAGGTCCAAAACCAAACCTAGCCAGTGCCGCCCAGAGATACGGCCATTCCAGCGTGTCAAACGCCATCGTGGCGTCCAGTGACGCCAAAATGGCAGGCTCCCGAATAGAGTCAACTCTCGCGAGGACTCCATGGAGGCGCCGCAGGTTCAGCGCGGTGTTGTGATGCGGAATAAAACCAGACTGGTCCGGATGTACCAGGTCACCGATGACTTTAATCAGACGATTGGCGAGCACTTTAGCGAGAATCTTAGGTTCAGCGTTTAGGAGTGAGATGGGCCTATAAGATGCACAGCAATCACGTGGTTTGCCCTCTTTATGGAGCACCACAATGGTCGCTAGACGCTGATCACGCGGTAGGGCGCCGGCCTCTCGGGATGCAAGAAACATCTCGCGGAGATGGGGCGCCAACTTATCTGGACGAAGCTTGTAAAGCTCGATCGGAAGGCCGTTAGGGCCGAGAGCCTTTCCTGAACGGACCGAGCGAATCGCCGACGCTATCTCATCGTTTGTAAGCGCCGCGTCCAGCAGTTTTTTATCATTGACCGAAAGGCACGGCAAAGCAATATCTCGCAACAATTGGCAAGAGTCCTCTTCTGGCCTCTCCGATACCGGAGAGTAGACGTCCCGCAAATGGTCCGCAAAGCAGCCCACAATCTCCCTCGGATCCGTAACACTCACACCATCAGCACGCACAATCACTGGGACCACGCGACTCGCTCGTTCTTTCCTCTCCAACCATGCAATCAACCTTCCAGCCTTATCACCAACATCATACAAGCGCCCCTGTTGCTCCCTACTAGCGAGCTTAGCGGCATCCGTAACCAACGCCTTGTAATCCGCTTGCTTCAGGCCAAGGGCATGGAGTCTGTCCCGCGTGACCCCCCGCCCGAGATCCTCTTCCAAGTCAGTTATGTCCGATTCGAGGCGTACCACCACCTCAGTTTTACGCCTCTTAGCATGGGAGATCAAAGATAGGGCCTGCCCACGGATGACCACCTTGAAAGCCTCCCACAACGTTACAGCCGATGAGACCGAACTCTGATTTTCCTCGAAATAGCTGTCCAGAGACTTAACCAAAAGGGCACGAGTCGTGGGGTCATGCAAATACCAGGGATTAATCGGGGCCACCCTCCCCTCTGCCCCCTCATGGCCACATCTAAGTGGAGCAGGACCGGGGAATGGTCAGAGATGCCCCGGGCCAGATGTCTGACCTCCCCGATCATTTGGGCTTGGGCGGCCAGCATCAGCACATAGTCCAATCTAGATAAGGAGCCGTGGACGCCAGAGTGAAATGTAAATTGGGCGAGCCCCGGATGCATTGATCTCCAACAATCCACAAGCCCCATCGTGTCGATAAAGCCACCCAGCCAAGAGTGCGCCCGGGGAGGTCTCTGGGAGGGTGCCGATCCTCTCTACCCGACACCACAGAATTGAAGTCACCACCCACCAGCAAGAGGCCCTCCGGGAGCCCAAGCAGCAACCCTCCCAAGTCCGCAAAGGCAGTGGTTTGCAACCCCGGGGGAACATAAACTGAAACCAAACACCAAGTCTGTCCTTCCCACCGGCCCACCAACACCACGTAGCGCCCCAGGTCATCATGTATTACCTCATCAATTTCCAGCGGGAGAGAGGATCGAACCAGAATGCCCACCCCTCTGGAGCCGGTTGTAAAACCAGAGTGGGCCACCAAACGGTAGCCCTTTCTATTCATAGCATGGCATGAGTGTCCCATCAAATGCGTCTCCTGCAACAGAACCACATCAGGAGAGTGACGTTTCAAATATTGTAGCACCACCCCTCGCTTCAATCGGTCCCCCAAACCATTTACATTCCATGTTAAAATGCGCAATCCCCTACCCCCCATCCCCACCGCAACGGACACCCCACCCACGATGAGACCTAAAATCAGCACATTGATTGCCCGGTACAAAACGAACACCACACAAAAACAACACCCCTACCACCACCCCCCCAACTCCCGCTAGAAACCCCCCACCCTGCACCCCTGCACAAGACCATTAAGCCACCCCAACTCGCAGTGTGCCTGTCGCCCCCCCATGAACCTACTCTACAGTAAGAAAGAAGAAAACCCCTCCCGAGGAGGAAGAGTCTCACCAGATACCCCGCAGCCTCCCAATGATGAAGGAAGGGTAATGCAGTCCTAGAAAGGAAAAACCAGTACATCAAACCCAAGTCGGGGGTGAGCCCAAAATTGTCAAGGAACCACAAGTCATTCGTTCACCCTTGGTCTGCTGATCCACCATCCACATCCGCAGCTCGTTCCTCCCCGCCGTGCCGACGGTGCAAGGTGTCAAGCCAGTCCTCAACCGCCTCGGGCCGGTCGAAAAAATGAGTCCGTTCTTCCAATTCAACACGTAACTTGGCCGGGAAAAGCATAGAGTACTTCAAGCCCATGTCCCTCAGCCGCCGCTTGACAGTCATGAAGCCCATTCGCTGTTTTTGCACCGATTGTGTAAAGTCAGGATAGAAACTGATATCCGCATTGTCATATTTCGTCGGGCCATGCACACGGGAGGCCTGCAGGATTGCGTCACGGTCCCTGAAGTTGAATATCCTGGCAATGATAGGTCGCGGCGGGGCCCCAGGCCTCGGCCGGCCCCCCGGGACTCTGTGTGCCCGCTCCACCGTGAAGAATTTGCTGAGGCCTTTCGGCGCTAATTTGGTCAGGATCAGATCTTCCACAAAGAGATCGACCGGCCCATCCTCCGACCGCTCCGGCACACCGATAATGCGTACGTTATTCCGCCGGGCCCTGCTTTCAAAATCCTCCAGTCTCTTGGCAGAGAGGTCGCTGAGGGCCCGCAAACTATGGATCTCCGTCTGCAGATCCGAGACATCCGTCTTGAGGCCAGATGACGTAAGATCGAGTGACTTGACCTTCTCACTAGTTTTCGACAGATCAGCCTTAAGTAAGTTGATATCGATCAACACGGTGTCCAGCTTGTGGGCCAGCGAGTCGAATTGCTCGCCGACCGAGGCCTTCATGGCGTCGATGGCACCCATGACGTCTTGTAGTGTCAATTCCGTCGAGGGTGACAGGCCCTCCTTGGCTGTATCTGAAGGTCCACTCGATCCGGGAGATCCCTTCTGCTGGGCATAGCGGTCCATGTTGTTCGCTTGCACGTGGCTACCCCTCCGGGGAGCTCTAGACTTGTGCTAGTCGCCGTCCAGCCAGGTCGTCATCACTCAGCAGGGAGGGAAGATCCAGTACACTTGGTAGACGCAACACCCACCCTGGGGAGTCCACCTGACTGGTGGGCAGCCCCCGTGTCAATGCCACTCGACCGCTACAGTTCGGTCCAAACTCCGGGCGACTGTGAGCGCCTGCCACCAGACTCGTAGAGGAAAGTCGAAAACAAAAGTGAAACCAGGTGAGGGATGCCAGCCCAAGACCCTAGTGCCGTTGTTGTTCAATTGGAGCTCGGGGACAGTGCCAACCCAAGTCCGGGGTGGCACCACGGAGTAGGCCTCTTTCTGGAGCAGAGGATAAGTCGAGTTCCCAAAGTCCGATTTAAGTCCCGCAAACGGGAATCACCTCCGCTTCGGTTCACCAGTAATATTCCTTCAGAATAACAGGATTATAGCCAGGATAGACGTGGGAGGCCGCGAGGGTCCCGGGAGCCCTGTGCCTACGCGTCCATCTTGGTTGCGCGCTAGGCTCCTCCCAAGATTACATTTTAAAGCTTGGCTGTAAATAGAGGGACTTTCACAATAGCCTTGAGGTGCGCGCTTAAACCGGAAGCTTCGGCCTCCAAGGGAGAAACCAAAAATGTCCCTACTCTCTTCTGCAATAGGAATACTAAAGAAGGCATTCTTTAGATCGATAACAGAGAACCAAGTCGCTGTGGAAGGTTATCATTGTCAACAAAGCAGTGATATCTGGAACAACAGGAAATTGTGGGACAGCGATTTTGTTTACCTCCCGCAGATCAATTACGAAACGATACACAGGAGGCTGAGAAGGATCAGTGCGTTTGAGAACAGGAAGAATAGGACTATTGCATGTGTTATCTTTTGTTTCTTCAACCACACCCTTCTGAATCAAGTCATGAATGATTCCCAAAAGCGCTTTCTCTCCTTCAGCAGAAATTTTATACTGTGGGATGCGCGGTAATTCAACATTGGGCTTGAGAGTGACAACATAAGGTGGAATCTCAAGACAACCCACATCGTTCGGACCCGTGGCCCAAAGCGCTGCTGGAAGAGAAAGTAATTCAGGTGGGAACTGATCTTTGGATAAATACATTGGGGAGATCAATTTCTGTCCTAAAGTAAGATGTACACCAGAAGGAGAACAATATATCGTAGCATGCATTCTTTTCAATAGATCTAAACCCAACAGATTCTCACCACAACCATTCGTCAACAGAAGTGGAGCTTCCAAATCATAAGGGCCAACTGAAATAGGCAAAGGGCAAGAAACTAGATTGCGAGCAGGGGCGCCAGAAAATCCTACAGAAACATTCGTTAAGCCAGACAAAGGTGCCCCAGGGAGTTTAGAATGAATGATAGAACTTCTAATTGCTCCAGTATCCAGAAGAAATGGCTCTGAAACACCCATTGTAGTGACATTAACATAAGGTCCATTCTGATCTACTGGGATCGACACAACTCCCTTACTTTGTCCATGGCTGTCCTAGTTAGCATGAAGACTTTCATTCTCGCCTTCAATATAATGGCCTTCACTGTAATACTGAGTAGACCTAACATTTTGCTGATCAAAGTAGTTCACGGAATTGGGAGAAGGAAGGGCACGCTGTTCTTGAGTCAACACACCCCGACCTCTACCTCTGTTTGCTGACTGGAGGCCAGCACGACCTCGTGGAGCAGATAATGCTCCATTTCGCTGCAATAAAACCGGACAACTATTCCTAAAATGACCTTCCTCTCTACAATAGGCACATTGATTAGGTCCTAACAAAGGTCGCGGAATGTATGGCTCAGGTTTTTGATACAACCTCTGAAACTGCGGAGGCTGTTGAAATTGAGGCTGAACATAACGTGGAGGATAGGCTTGTTGCAAGAGAACCTTCGTTTTTAAATCTTTCGGCTTTTTCTCTTGCTTTTCTTTTTCCTCCTTATCTCTATTTTCATAATATTGCGCAGTAGCCAATATCTGGGCAGAAGAAGAAACAGCCCATGAACTTTCTGAATCTTTTAATTTGTGTGACAGCTCGGGAAGCAAATTGAATACGAATTTATCCACAAATAATCGCTGTCCACCCTCTGTAGCCATGTCTTGACCACTGTGGTCGATAAAAGTGTCCTCGAAACGAGTAAAGAAATCAGAAAAACTTTCATCTTTCTTTTGTTTGCATGCTGCTAGTTTATCCCAATTAACTCTCAATGCAAACATCATAGTTTTCATTAATGTAATAATCCTACCAGGAAGTTCCGAGATCAAGGCGTCAGGCTTTGCGCCACCCACTTGGTCTCTATCTGTAGTAGTTATAACATCCCAAGTAGCACCTAGTTCCTGCGTGTGATCCTCTCTACGAATCTTAGCCCATATTGTCTATGGGAATACATTTCCCATTAACATGTCGATATCTGCTGGGTTCATGATGCAAGCATCAACAATTCTTTGTAATAACCTGCAGGGTTTTTACGAGGATCCGGTAGAGTCTGCTTAAGGGCCAAGACTTCAGATCTCTTCCAAGGGACATGTACCCATATGCGTTGGAAATGAGCAGGAATAGGTGCATTACCACCTACTCCCGCCTCCTTCCATACTGGAGGAACCTCTCTCATAGGATAATTTTTCAGTGTCAGTTTAACCGACGGATCAGAATCAAAGAAAGCCTGAGAGGACAATAAGGATCTATAAGAAATAAGTGTCCTTACAGCTTTCTCAACTTTGGAACCCACAATAAGTCCTTTATCAAAATCAGTCTGAACATTTAACAGATCTTGTGGGATCGGACTCGAACTCATATTTTCCCATTCTTTAATGAGAGTGTCGCACATTGTATTAAAAACATATCTTTGCGTATGCGCATTCCATTGCGAAAAGGTAGGCATAATATCAAGCACACTGTATTGTGGACCCTTTTTAATCCATTTACGTGCAAGAGAGTCCAACTTCTCTCGTTCCTCAAAATCTGGGAACTGACTACGAGACTGTCTTCGAGCAAAAGCCGGAGACACATTTAAAGCTTCAAAGAAAGGAGATAGAATACCAGTAACAGTGTCTGTAAGACGCTTACGCACAGACGGAGAAATAGACATAAGAATTGGAGACAGAGTATTAGGAGAACTGACAGGTGGAGAACCAATAATCACAGGAGGAGCAGAAGGCAAAGGAGATCTAAGATCAGGAGATGAAGGCAAAGAAGTTGAAGTTAACGGTAAAACCGGCAAGGGCGGTACTACTGGAGGAGTCAAATGCGGAAGAGCCGGAACAGGCGGAGGTACCGCTGGCGGCTGGACAGGCTGTAACGGCTGAGGTGCATTGGCACTTTGTGCATAGGGCGGAGGCAGCCTTAATAAGTGGGACATTAGGGCATCTTCTTTTATATCTTTCTTTTTATCAGAAGGGGAAACAGGCAACACCGGATAGCATTTATCTATCGCCATACGATGCTGTCTTTCTGAAATTCCAGTCGCATTGTCAATTTCATCGTCTTTAAACTGTTGGGCAGCCTGTATAATTGTCATACCCTGTGCTTTTCTATCTCGTTTTGCTTGTTTAATTTCTTTCTGTTTGGCTTCCTTACGCCAAAGGCGGAAAGAGTCAAACATTGCGGGCCGGGCTTTTCTATTGAATAAAACTACTTCCAAATTGTCTAGCACATCAGGATCAAAACTACCATTTTCTGGCCATTTTAGAACACCATCTTTCTTCGTGTATCGGGTCCATGTCTCGTTAAAGGCAATGGGGCCAATACCATGTTTTGAATAGAGCTCATATGTGGGAGTTCCAACCGAAGGAATCGGACAAGAGTCCTCAAGTCGGGAATCCCTATTACAACCAAGACAACAAATTCTTCCAAACGTAGTCAGACCAGGCATCTCGAGATCTCACCAGACTGTTCACAAACTTCAAGGGAGTAAAACTCAGTTTACGCAGCACAAATGCACTTACCCTCGGCTTTGTTTATTGCAATAGACAAATCTAAGAACCAAAAGGAATCAACAAAGAACAAAATTGTGGGCGCAACCCACGAAAATACTTAACTAAGGACGTCTTCTCCCACCACCAGAGGCCCGTCTATCGTCTCGCCTTACCATACATCATCTAAGGAAGGGCCAAAGCAGGACGGCAGTCAGGGCAGCGATCGTCAGTAGCCATCAGGAAGGAGTAACCGCGCTGCAAAAGACCTTCAGACCACTTTCGACATACAGGGGTCGCTTAATGTGGCTCGGGAACCCTCCGGAATTTTCTTGCGGGGTTCCTCACGACCTTCAGGCAGAACCGGTACCACTGAAGCCGCCCCACGTTGGGTGCCAGTTGAAGAACCAGAACCTTTTGGGCCTGGCGGCGCAGGGTACGCCCAAGTCTCCGGAGTTCTCCTGCTCAGCTACACAGAGACACGGGACACTCTGTCGGCGTTAGAAGATCAGATTTATTTAGCTGCAGCTAGTACAGTTATCCTAGAAGTACACAAAGTAGGTTCTCAGGAGACTGCCACTTCACTCTGTGGTGCACAGGGTTTTATACTGTATAGGGTTCGTATACATTAACCAAAAGCACTCCCAGAACACACAGGAAAGAGCCAATAAGGAAAGTTAGAAAACAGGATAGAACCAATAGGAGAAGTTGGAAAACAAAAGTGTCAGATGGCTCGAAGAGACTTCTCATCCAACTATGTTTGTCACCCCTCCCTCAAGCTAATTTATTAACAGATTTGTAACTAACTTGCAGGTGGCGAGATACGTTTGTGTGTGTTGGAGGACAATTGTGAAACGAGAGAATGCTAGCAGAAGACAGTGAAGGCTAGACGATGAGATAGTTCCTCAACGAGACACCCAGAAGTCAAACCAGTATATATATTATGGGGCACAACCACATCAGATGATAGAAATCCGCCTCCTCTGTTCCACATATTTGACATGAGGGCAATGAAAACATGCCTCCCCTCCACATCCTCAGCGGAGTCAGATATGTAATGTGCAGGACATTTACCTGAATCTCCCGGAGATGGAAAGAAATGGCCAATTCTCTCGGGTCCATTCCCCGTCCTCCAGAGCTCCATAACAGGCCTCCCACCAGTTGCGGAGGCCCGCGAGTAAGTCTGGAGAGTTTGTGACAAGAGAGTGGTATATTTGAGAGACCCCTCCCTGACAGAGTCAAGCAAGAAAAACTTTTCCTTCCATGAGGCTAAATTCAGGGACCTTTTCCAAGTTGGACCTATAGACTGCTAGACTGTGGCGGAGCTGCAAGAATCTAAAGAACTGGGAATGGTGTATCTGAAAGTTTGCCTGTAAAGCTGAGAAGGATCGCATATGTGAACCCTGCCATACATCACCCAGGCGTGAAATTCCAACCAGGTCCCACTTCCTAAACCCTTCCAAGCCAGCCACTTGATGTAGCAAAGTGTCCCTCTACAGAGGTGTCTAGAGCGTAACCCTACCCCTCTAGATGGTCCACTTTGTGGCTGTGTGCTACACCCTGAAAACCACTCCGATAAAGTCCGGGATAGAGCAGGAGATCAGCGACACTGTACACACTTACCAAATGCTATATGTGGGACTCGATGTGCCCACAGAAAGGGCCCAACCATGCTGTGTATGGAGCAGAATCAGGCTCCGGGGATGGCATGAGGAAAGTCGTGCAGAACATACAGAAAGAATGGCAGCACCATCTTTTTACACAAAGCAATCTTGCCCATGATACTGAGGGGGAGAGAGGACCACTGCTACAAATCTTTACGCATGTGAGTCACCAGGGGTGTCAGATTGAGAGACCACGCCAGATCAGGGAGAGGCAAAATGTACACGCCATGGTAAAGGAAATTGAACCACCAGAGGTGTAAGGGGGCCCACCAGTCATAGTCCTGCAAGGGTCCCGCCAACAGAAATAGCTAAGATTTCGAGTGGCCATAATGGTTCAGCATGTGTAGTATTCTATCTTATATTTAAATCGTTCAGGAAATGCAACACATTATCAGCGTAAAGCACAATGCAGTCCTCCTCGACACCCAGCAACGACTGGAAACCAAGGAGCTGTGCGTCACAGTGGACCCATGTCACCAAGGGCACAATTGCGAGGGCAAGGAGGAAGAACAAACAGGGTGCAGCGCCATCTGGTCCTCCTCTGAATCAAGAATATCCGTGAGAGGGAGACATTCACATAAATCCATGCCATGGGTCCGGCACCAAGTCTGGACATAGTATATAAAGCTGGAACCAATGCCCAATTGAGCCAGGACATCCCAGAGAAGACCCCTATCGAGGGAATCAAAAGCTTTTTCAAAGTCTATAAGGAGAAGAGCATTAGAGCTGGGCAATAGATGACAGTAAGCCTCTGTCGATGCCACTCAGAGGATGCAGTGGCATGTACCATGACAAGGCATGAACCCACATTTATCGGGATGGATCAAAGCAAGGAGAAACCAAAGCAGGCGATTGGCCAGCATTTTGGCATATATTTTGAGCTTGAAGTTTATGAGATTGGGCAGTAGGATGCACAGTCCGCAGGGGATTAGCCGCCTTTGTGCAGGGCCACAATAGTCAGTTTGTTAAGTTTCTGTCAGGAAACAACCTTTGGTTATCACGTCATTGTAAAGTGCCGACAGGTGGGACATTAGGGCTGTATGATATTTTTTGTAGTAATCCAGCAGGAAATCATCAGGTCCAGGAGTTTTGCCCCTGTTCATGGCAGAGAGGACCGCAGCAACCTCCTCAAGGGTCAAAGGTTCATCCAACTTTGTCAGGGCTGCCACCACAAAAGAGCGCAGTGGCAAATCTGCAATCAAAGGTGAAGAGTACTCACACGGTGGCCGTGGGCGGTCCGAGTATAATGCACAGTAATAATCTGCAAACACCGTCTCAGTGTCCCGGATTTCAGTTACCAATCCCTGCTCAGGGACCCGTATACTAGGCACCACCCTGTCCACCAGACCTTGAGACATGAGCCAATACAGGAGCTTGCCCGATTTGTCCCCCCAACCATAAACGTTGCTCTGTGATTCCACCCAACATTGTCAGGCCTCATCTAGGCAAAGTTGTAGCAGTAAGAGCCTAACCAGTTTGAGCGGACATGCTTTGCCAGTCTTCAGTCATTAATGCCCCCTAGTGCCCCTACCCTTTGTAAACCCCCTCGAAAATTGAAATCCTCGCCCTCTACACTGCCCTTTCACTTTCTCACCTGGTGCTCTCTAGTGACCTGGATTTGGCGGTTGACGACTTTACCATCTGGATTAAGCAAGGGGTCGGCTCTGTCTCCCACCCTAATTGTAAAACGCAGTCACGCCTCTCTCCCTCTAGTCTTTGGTATTCTTGCGCATTAAGAGAGCTCAAACTAGGTTGTAAAAAACTGGAATGCCACTGGCGCTTGGAGTATTCTCCATCAGCGAAAACTGCTCTGCGGAAAGCTCAAAACATCTATTATTCAGCCATTAAATTGGCTAAGAGTAGTTTCTATGCTGATCGTATTGTCAAAGCAAAAAACAATGGAAGAGAGATCTTCTCCATTGTAAGAAGCTTCTTGACACCTCGCGCCGAACAAGTGGCCTCCCCACCTCATTTCAATGGTGTGAGGAGCTCTCCTCTTTTTTTAATCGGGAAAATCCAAGCCATCCAAGATAGCGTGTTGAAGGGCCTTGAGGGATTTGAGACTTCTTACCATCTGCCTCATCCCCCCCAGCTGTCTGGATCATCTATATGTTCTGGCTTTTCTCCTGCTAAAGGTTCAGATAGACTGGCCATTCTTAATACTCTTAAGTCATGCTCCCCTTCTGACCCATGTCCTGCCAGAGTACTGGCGGGTGTAGCTGAGGTTATTTATCCGGAAGTTACATCAATCATTAATCTGTCTCTGTGCACGGCGCGGGTCCCTCTGTATTGCAGGCCAAACTTTTGCCACTCCTAAAGAATCCTTTACTGGATCTGCTATTAGCGGCCAGTTATCGTCCCATCTCTCTTCTTCCAGCCTTGTCCAAGGTCTGCGAAAAAATCGTCTTCCAACAGTTGGATACTTTTGTTGAAAACTCCGGTGCCCTCCATCCGGCTCAATCCGGATTTAGGAAAAGCTACAGCACCGAGACGGCTTTAGTGGAAATGGCTGAATCAATCAGAGAGTGCCAGGACGCTGGCGGCAGGGTGGCTCTGGTTTTACTGGATCTCTCTGCTGCCTTCGACACGGTACCTCACCATCTCCTACTCACTCGCCTGGCTAACATTGACATCGCAGGCTCTGCCTTGGATTGGCTGAAATCTTTTTTGGAAGATCGCTTCCAACAGGTCTGGTAACCTCCCATCTCAACTGCTAGGAAAGTGGCCACTGGAGTCCCTCAAGGTTCTACCTTGAGCCCATTGCTCTTTAACATCTATTTGACACCTCTTATTTACTTGGCAGAGGAGCTGGGGGTGAAAATAATTGCCTATGCCGATGACCCACAGCTCCTATTCACGTGGAACGATGGGGACCTGTCTACTTCTTGAGCGCAGAATTGCCTCGCTTCCGTGTTTCAGTGGCTTGCACGTGCCCAACTGAATTGCAATGAGGATAAGTCAGAGGTGCTGCTATATGGCTCTTTTCCTCCTGCCTTTCATGAAAATTTGTGGCCGAATGTCTTTCCTCGTCCGAAGTCAGTGGGTGCGCCCGCGAAGAACCTAGGAATATGGTTCGGCGACGATCTCCGCTTTGCGGTGCAAGTTAGGAAACTCACCGGTGCTTACTTTGGCATACTCAAATCTCTTAGAAGATTTTTTCCTCTTCTTCCTAGCCAAGCAAAGGAAACAGTCACACGGGCACTCATCCTCTCCTGCTTGGACTACGCCAATGCCTTCTATTGTGGCATTCCCGGCTATTTGCTGAGAAAATTGCAAACGATTCAAAACGCCACTGTTAGACTTCTATTTAACATCTCTAGAAGATCTAACGTGAGAAAGCATTTGCACGACCTGCACTGGCTTCCAGTGGCCCAAAGAGTGCAATTTAAAGCTCTTACGGTGGCCCAGAGAGCGCTGCATGGTTTGGGTCCTGTATACATAAGGAAGCGGTTTAGCTTCTATGTCCCCAATAGAGCCTTACGATCATCCACCCAACACTTGATGACCATCCCCCGTTTTCGTAGGTCTCGGCTGGGAGGTCAGTCTATCTCTGTCAAAACTGCGCTGGCCTGGAATTCTCTCCCTTTGGATATTCGGAGCATTCAGGAGCTCGGTCGGTTTAAGAAACAACTTAAAACCTTCCTTTTTAATTAGCTGATTCAAACTTCCCGTCTCTCAGGTTCTCCGATAACTGCTCGCGCCAGAACACTCCTGAGTAATTGAGCGCGTTATAAAATCCTTTATAACATAACATATAACATAACATAACACAGTGTGCCGAGACTCCAACCATACTATGCATGCCTTCAGATTTTCAATCTGTGATGCCTTTTGCCGGTCCTGGCTGCGGAAGTGCCTGCGGTCAACTCCCCCTCATAAATACCTTGCCAGAGGCCCAAAGTGTACCCAGCAAAGCCACTAAGCCCATTTTGCGCACTGGGAGAGCGTCTAGTTCTTGTGACAGAAATTCCGCTGCAGCATTGTCCATGAGGCACCACACATTGAGGTCCCAGACCCGGCAACCCCCTGCAACTCATGGCCTAGATAAACAGTTACCGGGGCGTGGTTGGAAATACCCGGAAGGATCTCCAACCCGTTAGTGAGAAGCAAATAGGTTGCAGGCATGAATAAATCAATATGGGAGCTAATCATATGTGCTGCAGAGGTGTGAGTGAAGGTTCAAGTACGGGGGTGCCAGGTGTGCCTGACATAACCAAAATCGGGATGTTGAGGGCTAGGGCCCAGTCTGGGTCCTAGAACTATCTGCTGTGGATGACATTGGCATGTTGAAGTCCCCACCCACAATGGTGAACCCCCGAGGGAACACCGGACCGACCTGTTGCACTGCTGTCAATGTAGGGCCAGGCAGCTGGGGAGGAATGTAGACACAGCAGATTATGGGGCTGCCAATTGATCACCCCCTCAATGGCTTAAATACCTTCCCTGTGGTTCAGATATACTATGGGTAACGACCATGGGAAGGCATTTATGAATCAGGACAACCATTCCCCAAGAGCCCCTAGTGTAGCCTGCATGGTATACCTTTCAATATCTAGCCAGGAATGGACATTGGTTACTTAGGAGGTGCGTCTCTTGAAGTAAGTGCACAACAGGGGCATGACACTTGACAAATCCCAAGACTGCACTCACCTTGATACGGTCATTAAGGACGTTGACATTTCATGCCATTACTTTAAGAGTCATCGCGCTCCAAAAGGCGTTCTACTGTCTAAATCTTACCAATGAGAGCCTCTCATGAGTAAAAGGAAACAAGGATCGCAGTCTGCCTGAAACAAAACCAGTCAACCTAAAACAAACTAATAAAACAACCCACCCCCCCCCAAATGCCCCCGCCCCACACTTCCAACCCTGATGCATCTGTCACCCCAACCCCAAATATAACAATCACAGGGGGCCTAGAGCCATCTAAAGTCTTCTGGGTGGCCCCACAGAAGGATTACAGTGCCCGACAGCAATTCAAAGTATCCCACTATAGCATAATATCTGAGCGGGCCCAGAAGAAGATAATCAAACAAAACCAACATGACAGTGAAAGCGTGCATAAAGAGTAAATTGAGGCTTAACAGCTATAGTATCCAACTTTGAAGCTGGGGAACCAGGTTCCTGTCTGGCAGGAGGCTCAAACATCCTATGATTCTGGGCAGATCACTTAATCTCCCATTGCCTAACAAAAAAAAAGAATCCAACCAACTGTAATGCAACTGGTGCTCACGTAGAGTGCTCTGATACCTCCGGGTCGAATTCGCACTATATAAAACTGCACACAAAAAAAATTGCATCTCACACAGTTACCAGATTAGCGCTGCTCCGAACAGGGGTCCGAATGTGACGTGACTCCACACAGGCATCCTAGGATCAGAAAAGTTCTGGAGTATCAGAGAGCGGAGCATCAGGGTCAATGGTGCCGGGGCCAGCAGAGCTGAGATGCACTGGGGAGGCCTGCCCCCTCCACGGGCCGGAGTGGGCCTTGTGACAGTGTCTATGCTTCCTCCAGAGAGGTTTAGGAAAAAGGACAGGAACCTTCGCCCCAAGCCATGAGGTGACCCCATCTGGTCTATCAGATTGGTAGACCATTCGCTGCTCTGTAGCTCATTCCCATGCTTGCTAGGGAATGTCAGAGGAGTAGGACGAGGAATTGAATATTACCTTCAATCGAGCCAGAAAAAGGAGCATATATTGCAGGTTAAGGGCTCGAAGTTTCTGCTTAAAGTCTTCGAAGGAGTGCCTGTACTGCTGAACTGTGCGGGTAAAGTCAGGAAAAACCATAATCTTCACATTCTGAAAGCGCAGGTCCTGGTGGAGACGGGCCTCATGGAGAATGACATGGTCACGCTGGTTGAGGATACTGGCCATTTGTGGATGGGGGGGGTCTCTGGAGTAGGCCAACGGGCCAGGTAATGGTATGTCCTCTCCATCACGAATCATGGGGACAACTTGTCCACGAGAATCCAAGTCTAGAGTCAGCCCTCTAGCAGGTGATCAGGAGCTGATGTCTCCACTCCCTCCGGAAATCCAATGAAATGGAGATTGTTTCATCAAGAGTGCTTTTCAGCGTCTTTGGGATGCTTTTCCAATGATGCTGTGGTACAAAACAGCCTGGAGACTTGGAGTTTGAGGGTGGCCACTTTGTTCTCCACTAAGGACACCCTGGTCTCGGCCTCCGCCATGCAGCCTGCAACATAGCGGAGGTCCTGACGCAACGGGGACACATCGACGCAGACCTCACCCTCCTTATTTTCATTTTTTATTTTTTTATTTCTTTATTGATTTTTAAATCATCAGACAGCCGAGACACAAAGAATACATTGAATACAAACAGGTTAACTATATCATCAACTAAATAAACACATGGCCTATAAAATCATAACATAAAATTCAATTTATAGCCAATTAGAAAGTGGGGACCATAATTTTAACCCATTTGCCCTTCTTTTCTTGCCTTTAGTTTTATAAACAGCAGTTTCCAAATGATAAACAGACAATAATTTAGCTTGCCAGTTGCTGAAAACAGGTGGTTCAATATCAAGCCACTGCGTTGTAATGCAACACCGAAAGATTGACATGCATATAAATAAGAATCTATCCTCCAAATCTGTTCTTAAACTGCTGCTACTAGTTTGTACACCCAAAATAACAAGTTCTGGAGTAATTTGTGTTTGAACACCTAAATGATTCGACAAAAAGTTCTCTATATCTCTAATAAATTGGCTTAATTTTGGGCACAGAAAAAACATATGTATAGTATCTGTAGCAGTAAGATCACAACGGTTACATTTATTCACTTTACCATGTGCCCATCTCGCGAGTTTAGCAGGTGTATAATATAAATCATAAATGGACATAAAATGTTGGCTTATTAATGATCCATTGTATAACGTTTTAATAGATATTTCTATGACTCTGTGCATATTAAGTCCTTGCACATCAACCTTCTTTTGCCATTTATCTTCCAACGTCAATAGGTCATCCTGATAGTTAGCCAACATTAATTGATAAATATGGCCAATTCTCGGTCGTTTCTGAAGTGCTTCGATAATTTTAACCTTTTGAAACAAAGTTTGGTTATCAGAGCACTTTCTATCTAAAAAACTGCGAACCTGTAGAAACTTAAAAAATTCTATCCGAGAAAGACCATATTTTTGTTGTAAAGATAGAAAAGAAGCTATATGTTGACCATCCATTAGATCACCCAGTTGACTTATACCAGCCCGATACCATCTATGCATAATTGAGTCTTTAAAAATATCCGGTAACAAAGGGCAATTAATTAAAGGTGTATAGTAGTTTAAATTAGAGCTAAATCCAATTCTTTTTTTTATTTTCTTCCAAATCTCAAAAGCAGTTATAATAATTTTAAATTTGGTTTTTTTGTAGTAGCTCGGCTCAATAATGCGAACTAAGCATTGGCGTGCGTCCTGTCCTAATACCATCTCATATATTGAAGGTCTTACTGACTCATCCAAACATATTTCATTAACCAGTAAAACACCCATATTCTGTAAAAAGATAGACCAAAAATATAATTGAAAATTAGGAATTGCCCAGCCCCCTCTATCTCTTGATAAAGATATGCACTTTGAGGCGGAGTCTACATATCTGGGAATAAAAATATCTGCCGATATAGAGAAAATTGTTCGCTTAAATACTGATACAGTAATTGCCTCTGCCAATAAAACTTTAGAGAAACTTGATTATCGTTATACGGCCGCAGCAATGTTTTGAAAATGCTTATTTTTCCAAAATTTTTGTATTTATTTAGAACTATCCCTCTTTTTTTTTCCATTTCAATATTCAACCGGATTGAGAGAATGTCTTCCAGGTTTCTCTGGAGTTATCATAGATCTAGAAGAGCTTTAAAAAAATGTACTTTACCCTCCTTATTTTCAACTGCTTCTCTGGAGTCTTGAATTGCCTTAAGGATATCATCGAAATCAGCCAGGGGGTAGAGTGGTCCGCAGGAGGGAGGGGCCCAGCTGGTCCCTGAGTGCCGGAAGTGGGTTCCATGTACTGATCCATATTTGTTTTGGCCGGTGCCGGCAAGGAAGATCTATCACATCCCATCTTCAAGCATGTTTCCAGTACCGCCGTGAGGGATGGTTTATTTCACTTCGAGTGTCTTGCTTACCCCACTAAGGCAGCACAAGCAACCAGTCTGCTAAGGAGCGAGGTTGCGAAGCATCACAGGCATGCAAGAAAAATTCCTAGGCAAGCAACAGTTTGTCATACAAGGAGTCTCTCAATACTCCGCAGTCACTTCCGCGGGCCTCCAACAAGCAGCACACTTGAGCCCAAGTAGGTGGTGTCAGCCTAGGTCAGCTCCGCAATACAGGTAGGAAAGATGAGCACCAACAACCCAGGTCCAAGCAGGGGGTTGGTGCCTCTGAGCCTGGTCCCCCTGAACAGTTGACTCCACTCCAGCCACCCACACAATGGGGTCGGGGATCTGGTCATAATGCCGCGGAAGGGGCCTTGTGACAGTCACAATACTGTCCCCGTACTTCTTCAGACCAGGCAGGGCCCACTGCCAAAAGCTCTTCATTACTCCCCCAGCAAGCACACAAAGTTAAGGAGCAGTGGGCCCCCCACCGTCAGTAAGGGAGGCAATGTCCATTATAGGTAGCATCTCAGGGGGCCAAAGACACCAGGGGCAACGCAGGCTCCCAGCGGTCACAGGCGAATAGATAATTGCAGCGGTCCATAATCTGGGCTGCAGCACGTACCACAATGCACAGCCATCCCAGAGGCAGGGGTCTCGGTGGAGCCCACAGCGGCTGGAGGCTGGCGGCTCCCTCAGTGCGTAACACACTGGACCGGGCTCCCAGCAGCAATCCGGATGGCCTCCCAATCAGGGGCCAGATCCCAGTCTACAGGGCTGGTAGCAGCCAAGCCGTCGGTCACCACTGTGTTGGTTCATCCTCAAATGTCAGCCCAAAGTCACTCCCAGGTATATGATCCCCGCGACAGCAGGGGCTGACAATCGGCCGGGACCCGGAGGCCCTATCGGGAGCCGGAGGTCCTATGCCACGCTTCAGCCCAGGGCTTTAAATTGCGGCTGCTATTATACCCCACTCCTTGTGGCATGCACTGCAGCGCCCCCGCTGCAACATGTCTGAGGCTAGGCCCCGGTTGTCTCCCTCATACAAGGAGAGCCCGGGGGAGCTGGTATGCGTTGCTATCAGGCAGGATGGCAGTAGGAGCAGCGGGAGCAGGCTCAGGTCAATGCCGCCATTATGGCTGCCCACGCCAGCCCCCGAGGATGTGTTTATAGGTTAAGCCTAGCGTTGCAGCGCATGCGTTGCTCGCTCTGCGAGGCATATTGTAGTAGGCACAGATGTAGAAATACCGTGGAAGCTCTGCCCATATTTTTGATTGGCTGATGTCATTGTCCATGGTAAATGCTGGCTTCAAATTCATAATGAGGCTTCTTAGTCCCTCCTTGTTACCGCCCTGTCTCCTTTTGAGACTGCCGATCAGTACTGGATCTTTTACTTGAAGCGTTACACGGTCTCCTTCATTTATTTTCTTTCAGTCGGCCTTGGCGATGGTGGCCGCGTGTTTATTTTTGCATCGCACTTTCACTTTAACAATAGCTGCCACCCCACCCCGCGAGTGCTGTGTGGGGCGGAAGCTATTGTTAAATTGAAAGCGCGTTGCAAATATAAATAAGCGCTTGCCTTTGCGCAATGGCGACAGCTTGTTCTCTAGTGAAACTAAGTTCTGGATCTATGCGATGGGTTGAGGTAAAAATAGCCCTCCCGTAGCACTACCTCGCAACACTGAGACAGGCAGCCAGACGACACTTCATCTTCTATCAACAACCCCCAGGCAGGGGAGTGTGCGCGGCGCGCGCACTTGTCAGCATTAGAAAAGTGAAAGGCGGAGCGCAGATGAAAGTAATGGAAGAGCGATTCGCTTTGAACTGCTTTGACATCAGTGACGTGACGGAGGTGCAGTCCCGGTGATGTCACTCGCTGTCTCCCAGATGCTCACTTAGGTGCACGTGATCTTGCATTATTTGTTATCTACTGACCTTACGTCACGGTGTGATGCACCGAGACTCACTTGTGGTGGTCCAAAGCTGCTTCCATTGGAATGGCACGTGGGCTGAGTGGGCTCTCGTGTTAAGGTGTGCCAGAGGCTCAAAGCCTCCACCACCATGCAAGGGCAATCGCGCAGTTATTAAGCCCCCCCTCACCCCACCTTTAATCAAGTGTTGCTGTGCTCTCCTTTCGGTCCTCCTTTCAGCACCGGCGACAATCATTAAACTGTAACAGCAGATGGCTTGATATAGTAAAGTGCGTTAGTGATCTGACCTTGTGATCTGATGTCATAGTCAGATGGAGTGAGGACAATTTTTGTCCGTGTTTAATGCTGTGATGTTAGTTAGTATAGGTGTTGTAAAGATTTGCAGAACTAAGGGGCAGTAAGTGTTTCCACTAAATTCTGTTACCATACGACAGTTTCAGTGAAGTTGTCACTTGAGCTCTGACTTTACAAGGTAGTTTACACCAGAATACTCAGTTAATACTGGCTCTGACTTCACAGGTTAATTTACGCGAGGATTCTCAGTCAACACTTTCGTCACAGGGTCGCTTCATTCTTGATATTCAGTGAGCTTTGATGCCACATTGCATTTTTAGCAGAGATGCCACAGGATGGTGTTTAATGACACTTCGAGTGCACTCTCAGAGGGCTCAGTTAGTAAGGGTTTCTTGTGACTTGTGATTTCAGGCCGCATATCCAGGAAATCCAGTGGGTTCTGGTCTCTGTGCCATTTCGTTTCACAGTGCTCTCAGTGAGGCTATGCAGTGAGCTCCGGTCACTGTACCATTTCGAGTCACAGTGTTCTCAGTGAGGCTATCCAGTGAGCTCTGGTCACTGTGCGATTTCGTATCACAAGGCTCTGTGAGGCTATCCAGTGAGCTCTGGTCACTGTGCCATTTTGTGTCACAGTGCTTTCAGTGAAGCTATCCAGTGAGCTCTGGTCACTGTGCCATGTCATTGTGCTTTCAGTGAAGCTGTCTAATGACCTTTAGTCACTGTGCCATTTCGTGTCACAGTCCTCACAGTGAGGCTATCCGCTGAGCTCCGGTCACTGTTCCATCGCAGTCCTCGTTCAGTGAGGGTATCTAGTGAGCTCCGCTCAATGTACCATTTTGTGCCACAGTGCTCTAAGTGAGGGTATCCAGTAAGCTCTGGTCACATTGCTCTTTCAGTGAGCTTATCCAGGGTGCTCCAGTCACTGTACCTTTCCATCCCAAAGTGCTCTAAGTGAGGCTATCAGGTGAGCTCTGTTCACTGTACCATCGCAATCCTCCTTCAGTGAGGCTATCCAGTGAGCTCCGGTCACTGTACCATTTCGTGCCACAGTGTTTTCACTAAGAATATCCAATGAGCTCTGGTCACTGTGCCATTTCGTGTCACAGCACTTTCACTGAGGGTTTTCAGTGAGCCCTAGTCACTGTACCATTCCATGTCACACTGCTCTCAGTGAGGCTTTCCAGTAAGCTCTGGTGACTGTTCAATCACAGTCTCCTATCAGTGAGAGTATCTAGTGGGCTCTGGTCCCTGTGACATTTCGTGCCACAGTACTCTCTGCGAGGCTATACAGTGAGCTCTTGTCACTGTGCCATGTCAAAGTACTCTCTGTGAGGATATTCAATGATCTCTGGTCACTGTGCCATTTTGTATCACAGCGAGGCTATCCAGTGAGCTCTGGTCACTGTGCGATTTCGTATCACAGTGATCTCAGTGAAACTATCCAGTGAGCTCTGGTCACTGTGCCATTTCATTGTGCTTTCAGTGAGGTTATCCGGTGAGCTCTGGTCAATGTTCCATCGCAGTTCGCTTTCTGTGCGGGTATCCAGTGAGCTCAGGTCAATGTACCATTTCGTTTCACAGTGCTCTCAGTGAGGGTATCCAGTGAGCTCTGACCACTGTCCCATCTTAGTATTCTTTCAGTGAGGCTATCCAGCGAGCTCTGGTCACTGTGTCATTTCATCTCACAGTGCTCTCAGTGAGTGTTTTTAGTGAGTTCTGGCCACTTTGCCATTTCATGTCACAATGATCTTAGCTAGGCTATCAAGTGAGCTCTGGTCACTGTCCCATTTCAGTCTTCTTTCAGTAAGGCTATTCAGTGAGCTCCGGTCACTGTCCCATCTCAGTCTTCTTTCAGTGAGGCTATCCAGTGAGATCTGGCCACTGTCCCATCTCTGTCTTCTTTCAGTGAGGGTATCCAGTGAGCTCTGGTCACTGTGCCATTTCATCTCACAGTGCTCTCAGTGAGGGTTTTCAGTGAGCTCTGGTCACTTTGCCATTTCATGCCACAGTGCTCTCAGTGAGGCTATCCAGTGAGTTCTGGTTGCTGTGCCATCTCAGTCTTCTTTCAGTGAGGCTATCCAGTGAGCTCTGGCCACTGTCCCATCTCTGTCTTCTTTCAGTGAGGGCATCAAGTGAGCTCTGGCCACTGTGGCATTTCATGTCACAGTGCTCTCAGTGAGGGTTTTCAGTCAGTTCTGGCCACTTTACCATTTCATGTCACAGTGCGCTCGGCGAGGCTATCCAGTGAGCTCTGGTCGCTGTGCCATATCAGTCTTCTTTCAGTGAGGGTATCCAGTAAGCTTTCGACACTGTTCCATCTCAGTCTTCTTTCAGTGAGGCTATCTAGTGAGTGCTAATGTCGCATTGCTCTTTCAGGTCCAAGTTTACAAAGGTTGTTTTTGTGAGCAGGTGTATCTTTTCCTGTTTTGGTTGCAATTTACTTCTACATTTTCAGGCATAATGAACAAAACTTTGTTATGACTTTTAAAATTTATTTTGAAAAGTATTTCTTTGTCTGAAAATCCCAAAGTAAGTGACGTTTGTCTCTGGAGCAAGAGTCAATTACTCAGAGAAACAAGCATTTGCAATGCAATAGGTCTCGCATTTACACAAGTTTGAGCTATTGACATTGCAAATAACAATGACTTATTTTTGTTTTCGTTTTTAAAACATAAATAAAAGGCATTGTCATTTACAATGCCAATAGCTTAAACTCACGTAACTGCAAGACTTATTGCATTGTAAATGCTTGTTTTAACATCAGTCTGGTTCCACTAACGTTCTTTAGAATGGCTATGTCTTACTTGGGGGATATATCATTTCGATTCTTTTGCAGTCTTCACATGCTGCCAAATAACTGAAATTAAATTAAATGCTCTGCTAAATTACTTGAAACGAAAATGCTGTAATTCACCAGCTGAGCAAATAAATAAAAGTTATCATATGGTCATTTGCTTTTGAATTGAAACCTAACATACAAACTTCCATTACAATCTCCAAAAATCACCGGCAAAATCAAGCTTTATAAATTAAAACAATTCTTGATATTTTGTGTAGGAAAGTAGGATCTTCTTCTTATGGTTATCCCCACTTTTTGATTGATGTCTCACTGTTTTTGACTAGTCTGACTGGGATCCCGCTAATCAGGACCTCAGTCTATCTGCTGTCGCCCTTAAATTGTCATGCTTGTACTTTGGTACACTCCAGATTGGATACTGGGGTACCCTTATCAGTCCCCAGTATATGGTACCCATGAATGGCCATGCAAAATGGAACTCAAGGTCTGCTATTGCAGCCTGGGTAAGATGGTGCATGCACCACTTACTTTAGATATAGGTTGACTATATCTATTTGTCACTACACTTAAAACTTATCAGTCACACCTATAGCAGGCCTTAACAATCCTGAAGGCAGGGTGCTGGGTTTTATGCGAGAGGGTGCCCCTGCATGAGCAGAGCCTCTCTGCAGCCTTCAGAGACCATTCTCTCAAGTTGTGTGTGACTCAGCCGAACATATAGGTAGAGGTGCATTATAACCTCGCGGTAAATGCTATCTCAAAAATGGCTGCATAAAGACATATCGAGTTTGGTATCAAACACCTTGGAATCATACCTCCACACCAGTAACTGGTGTGGGAGGTATCATTCCACCCTTCAGAAGCGAGCTTCGTGGGGTCACTGGTCTAACTGGTGCCATCCTCCTCGGCTCGGACAGCACAAAATGGATGCTGCAGACCAAAGACACATTTCTGCCCTCCTGCTGCTGAGCCAAGTTCGAGCAGAGGAAGGCAGCACAATAGGCATTCTATCACAGAGAGGTGGGACCACCTCACAGACAGGATTTAGCGTATTGGAGCTGGGTGGGTGCACTCAGAGTGCCTGAAAGCCTCACTTAGGCCACATTTGGTTTCCCTGTGCATAGTCCAACACAAACCAGTTCTGTAAGCCATTGGCTCCTGCTCTGGTGCGAAAGTGGACAATGGACATGGGTAGAACCACCCTTCTGTCCTGCCCCTCCCGTAGGAGGGTCCCCTGAATCTGTTCAACCCTCCACCGTGGGTACAAAAGGGCTTCCCTGGCTGTAAGACTTTAGATTTAACGTGGACAAGATTCTATAAGAAGAAACCATTGACCTTCGACCGTCTGGACACTCTGGACTTCGCTGGACCTCGACTGGGCTTGACTTCATCCCCCTTTCCATCCGAAGCTTAGTTGGTGCCTTTGCTCTATACAGGCTCTGTGCAGGACCTGTGGTGCACTTAAGACAACTGAAGAATCTCCCTTGGAGTGAAGGAGTTACTCCCCTGCATTTACTGGCACCGAACATCAACGGACAGGTCTGCTACTCCTGAGCTCCTGCAGGCTCTGAAGCTTTCAGTAACACAGGAGGTGGGTTTCCAAAGGTCCCTGAGGTCGATCTGCCCTCTCACCAAGATGGAGGCCAGTATCCATCGTGGGGACAGCATAACCCAAACCGCTGTGCACTGTGTCCCTTTGCTGTTGCATATGCTTGTTGGCAATTTCCGAGCTTGTGCATTGGACTCAGTTTAGTCCTGACCCTGAGCAGTATTTGCACCAAAGAACCCCGGCCTCCTCGCACCGAGTGCTCCGTGGGCTGGTGCTTTGCAATCTTGCTTGAGGTCCCTTCGCGACTCCTGGTAATTCGGCCTGTGGGTCCTCCTGAGGGTCATCTTGATTTCTCGTGGGCTTTCCTGATTGCTCCAGATGTGTCCTGACTCCCCATTGCTTGGTGAGTCTCCTGGACCTTGCTGGTCCACACCGTAACCTGCTTGACCTTCCTGCGTGGGTTGCTTTTGCCATGGCTTGTTGGTGCTCCCGCCAGACACCGACCCCTCAGCACTCGACATCCTTCACAGGACAGCTCACCTCCGGCTCCTGGTCATCCTCGACTTCTCCTGGTTCTCGTGGCTGCAGAGTCAAGCATCCCTTCTTCGCATCTGAAGCACCCGACATCGGTGGGCATTTGTCTCCCTAGCCCCTGGTCACTCTGAAGTGACCCAGACTCTGTCCCCTCTGCTTTCAGGTTCCTTCCTTCCAGAATCCAGGCTTGGATTCCACCGGACCCTTTTCACATTCACGGCTGCAGTACTTCTTCACAGCCCTCCATTGAGAACGACTGGAGTGTCTGACGCCACTTCAGACCTATGCACCCGGCTCCTCTGGGATAGGTAACTCAGGTACTACAGTATCCACGGGTGGGGTGGCTCTTCAAACTCTTAAGTTCCAAAGGGTTCGCTTGAAGTCCTCCTTAAAGGGTCCTTAAACTTTAACTTTCCAAACGCGACTTTCCCATAGAGTTATACGGAGCACGCAGTCATCTTTCCTCACTGCACCCGTCCTCCGTGGGCTCCCTGTGTCATCACCTTGGGTGGTTCCTTGGGGTACCATCGATTCTACGTGCACTAGGTACTGTGTCTAGTCAAGTCATGATTGTTATACCACTATTTTAGTATATGGTTTTGTCTCCCCCTGGAGCCCACTGTGTATTGTGCTACTTACAACTGTTCTATTGATATCGTATTGAGTGCTTTGTGTTCTATCCTCGTGTAGAGAATAGTAGTGTGTTATATTAACAAATACATATTTTTATATAACTACTGTGAGGTTCTCCTTCATTTAGTCAATCAGGAGGTGATATTCCGGTAAAACAAGCTGCTTTACATTCCTATAAAATTAAGCCTGAAGGCTGCTCTCCACAGCTACCACTAGGAAAGCTTTCTAAAGGTTATCTTTGACCTCATACATCACAAGGGTCGTTTGGACTGGTGCAAGGTGCCCACTTTAATTAGTGGACAGCATATACCAGGCCAACTTCTCACATGTTGGTTCTTTCATAAGTGTCAGTGTGTCAATTGGTGAGTGGGTGAATGTGAGCTTAGTTGAGTGACTGAGATGATGAAAGGTAATTGCATGTTTGACTTGGTACTCAACCTTGCAATCTAGGGACCAAACGTTTCTTATTGGTGAAAATGGATTACATCAGACAAGCCTGACAAAACATTATGCATGTCAATCACCTTTCTTGTGTCAATAGAGGTTATTGTGATCAAAAAAGCTCTGACCTACAAAAATGACAATGTTTTGGGATATTCCCAACAAACTGTTTAAGACTTTGCGCAGAAGTGGATCAATTAGAATTAAAGTTAAACAAATGTTTTTGGTTAATTTTGTTTACGACCTGCAAACCCACAATGTACCCTTGATATCAATAAACAACATGAAATTCCACAATTCTTTGACTGCTTACTAGGTTATTCATACACCTATAGAGACCATGTGCATCCTGGCGCTAAGAATCTACATTAAGGAACAGGTAGCAAAGGAAACAAGGTAATCAAACAAATAGAATTGCTAGTGCCCTCTTAAATGGAGCAAAGATAGCCAGGCAGTGAACCTCTAGAGGGAGAGAAAGTCAAGGCTGGGGGCTTCTGCTCATAGTGTCAATTCCAGCATTAACAACATTCCCAATCTCAATGATCTTGGAGGAACATAAGGGGCCTACTTGTGAATAAATGCTGGACCCTTCCTAAAAAAGTCATTTAAGCTGGTAGTTTCCTGTGCACCAAATGCAGGATTTCACCCAGATGCAGCCCCGCCCCTCCGTCAAGGCCCCCCCCCCCCCCAACGGTTCAGGAGAGACCCATTTAGTACAAGGTCATTGAATATATGTGAGATTTACAAGACGCATGGGCCCCCATCACATTGTGTGGGGTGACCTGATCATTTTGCATTATGAAAATGATTTCACCAAAAGCCAGCGAACATAGCAATGGGATGAAGTGATGTGTAATTTATAAAGCCCACAGAAAACATGATTGCCATATCCTGAAGCATTTGCAGTTTCTAGATCAACAAATCTAGAAGCTTCAGAAACAAGGTGATGCCAAAGTGTAAAAATAGGAGTAAACGGGTCCCGCCTGACCATGTGAAAATTAGATACAGGTAGGTGTAAAGAATTTTCCTGTGCATTCTCAATTGCATGAAACCAGTTGACAAGCATTTGCAAAGCCAATATTTTTGGCATTTATCTTCTTATTTATTAATTTGGGTTTTTGCATAACGTTGTGTTTATTTTTGGTACCTTCGGAATGATGATATGAAAAAAAGAGTTTGATCGTTGGAAGAGGAGGTTAAAGCCCAATTAGGCAGAGTGGAAAAACAGATTTTCACAGCCTACTGTCCAATTCAATCGCAATTGAAGGCAAGTATGATGAGTTCCGCTTTTGAGTTTACTGAACTTCATGTCTCGTAGGTTTGGGTTAAGGGTATTCCATTGTTTGGTCCATGCACACCATGATCTGCTACCCACTTTATGCCTTTTGAAAGATCATTGATTGATCTGAAGATCACAAATTGAGAAAAAGGTCTCCGGGATGGAGGTAGAGCGATGTCAGTGTCTGCAGGACCTTTACCCACTAATTTAATTTACTCTTCGCATGCAGAGATCTTTAGAAGATGGGTTGAGGTGGTCCCACTTGCAAAGATTAAGGTACACTTGCCTGCCTGATTTTGAAGACAAAACGGCAATAGTATGTATGATAGGTTAAAGGTTCAAAGGATTTTCCTGAGTTTATATAGTTTGAGAAATTATAAAAAATTCGGGCCCTGCAGAGGAAAAGTAGGAGGAACAATTGGGTGACCCGACCACACCCATCTTTGCAGGCATTAGGTGAAAGTTGTGAACCCACATAAACAGTGCAATGTCCCATTTGTGGACCACCAACGTGTAGGCTTAGGGAGAGAATAACGGAATCTGACAATTGATGGGTTTTTTTCCAAATCTTTATTTTCAAAGCTTCATCAATGCAACACTCAACTAATGAACGTGGCAAATTTTTTCCGCATATCTCAGTTACTATATATTTTGAAAAATGCCTATCCTCCCAGAAGTTTAATCCAACACACATTTTCCAATCAACATATTGCCAAAGAAATTCCATATAATTGCAATGGCACAACAAGTATCGTCGATGCAGTACTCATCATGTCCTTTACTCTATCAATCATAATAACATTTTAACGATTTTGAGCAGGGTCCTATTCTAAGCCTTGATCCCCAAAGCCAGAGGTGTCCTGGAGTACCTCTGACCACACTGCGACACTGCTTTATCAATTTTTCATCTTTCCTGTTGTGTCTGAGCTAGACCTCCTCCGCTAGGGCCCCCTCCATCACACCCTCCACCCACAATTCAGCATTAGGCCCTCTCTCGCCCAACTATCCGATTGCTATAGTTCGCTTTGCTAACAACAATTGTAGATGTAGACACTTGTATTTCATTTTGGTTTTTTGGGCTTGAACAATGATGCCTAACAGGCACTGCTGAGGTGCAACAGTTTTATGAATTCCTGTGGTCTCTTCAGCTTTTCAGTAACAGCAATCCAGAATCCAGACGCCCTCAGTAGGTCCACAGCTAAATGAAGATATCAAAAGCCCCATCTATCCTACACGTTGGGCATTCGGCTGATTTAGTCAGATCAATTTAGCTTAGAGTAATAGATGAAAGGTAGGTGCGGTTTAGGAACTTGAAATGGATCAATTTAAAAAGAGAGGTATTCATCAACTACTTCAGCAGCTTATAGGCCTTCATCTATCCATTTTCTATTAATTACTCACCAAAACCCATCCCCCATGCAAGTCTAGTTTTTGGTAGAGGTTAGACTATGCGATTTCAGAGCTGAATACATTAAAGTTATCAGGTGCCAACCTGACCCTAGCTGCAGATAACCACCAACTCACTGGACGGATAGGGTGCATCAGGAAAATTTGCCCAGATCTCCCTGACCATACTGGCTAGTTGAGCAGATTGAAGAAATTGACCCACTCCTTTCCATATGCCTCCCTCGCTTCCAGGAAAGTAATGAAAACCTCTCCAGGATACAGATCGCCCATTAATTCACAACACCCCTCCCTCCACTTAACTATCGACATTGTGGAGTCAATGCTCTGAAACGGTGTTAAATCTCATTTATTGATCTGCTGCTACACATAGGAGCGTCCTCCTCACTTCTTGAATCCTGCAAGAAGCTGCAGCCTTGCCTTTCGAGTAGGCCCTACGTATGGCTAGACTCACACCTACACAGTGCCAGGATACTCTCCTGGGTGATAGTGTGCTCTACAAATATGCATAACACAGCATAACAAAGTCAATATAAGAGATCTAAGAGAAGATGTTTCCTAACATTCATAGGTCCCAAAATTAGGGTGTAATGGAGTGCAATGAACTTAAAAAGTCTTACCACATAGCAATGGCCCTTAGGAGCTCGATTACCTTTGAGTGGAGCAAAAGAATCAAATTCAAATTCTCATGCATCGCTTACAAGGCCTTTGAAGGGTCCAGTCCAGAATACATCTTGTTAGGCCTGTCAGCCTTAGGGTGGTCTTCCCCCAAACCTTTTGCCTGCTTGCCTCCAGTTTTGCTGATCTTGTTTTGTTGGCCTTAGGACTTTATGCTAAAGTGCTTGTGCTCACTCCCCTAAACATGGTTGGATTGAGTTATCCACAATTGGCATATTTAATTTACCTATAAGTCCCTAGTAAAGTGCACTGAATGTGCCCAGGGCCTGTAAATTAAATGTTACTAGTGGACCTGCAGCACTGATTGTGCCACGCACTTGAGTAGCCCTTTAAACAATTCTCAGGCCTGCCACGGCAGAGCCTGTGTGTGCAGTTTACACTGCTATGTCGGCTTTGAATTTAAAGCCCCCTTTCCAAGCCTTATGCTCTGCTTTTAGAACATATAATTCAACCCGGAGGTATGTCCTAGGCAGCCCTTATGGCAGGGTGCTATGCAAGTAAAAGGTAGGACATGTACTTCTACGTTTTACATATCCTGGTACTAAAAACTCCCAAATTCATTTTTCACTACTGTGAGGCCTACTCCTCCCATAGGTTAGCATTGGGGATTCCTTGGGACATCTAATAAGCTGTAATTCCAACTTGGAAGAAGGTACAGCTGTCATGTTGAGTACCTCCCCCACTTCAAAGGCATCACTGGGTATAAGAACTGCACTTCTGAACCTACCAATTCAGTACACATTTGGAACTGTTAAGACTATGCCAGGAAGGAGGACTGCTGGGCTGTGCAAGGACTCCCACTCTGCTGGACTGCTCCTCTGGAAAAACTGCTTCTTGCTGTGCTGACCTGTCGCCTGCTGCCCTCCTTGTCTGGTTGAGAAAGACTGAACCCACATCACTTGAACCAAAAACCAGAGTGACTCCAAGAGTTTGCTGGCTTGCCTCCTGATTGAAATCTCAGGGACATAAAAGACTTCCAACTCACCTTCGCATCGACTCCATTCTCAACAAATCATCGCCTTTGCGCAGCATGGAACAGAAGCATCCCCTTCCTTTCTGGACCACCGATGAAGCATCGCCTTGCCTGCACCCAGCATCTAGTCGTCGACGATGCAACCATGGTACTTTGTGGCGGGCCAGGGCTGGTCCTTGTATATGACCCACGCTCCATTGTGGTCAGCCTGAACCTTTGGATTTGACCGGGTCTAGCGCAACCAGATAGCCCCGGTTGGCGCTTTCTGCTTTTAATCACTACATTTAAGTCTATTTTTTACAAATTAATAACTCCAGTTCTACTTACTGAATATTTGTTGTTTTGGTCTTGTTTTGTTCATTAAATTAAGCTCTATTTTTTAATTTGTTGTGGCATCTTCTTGTGGGGTGTTTTCACTGTTTTAGTGTTTGAAGTTTTGCTCAAATACTTTACGCATTGCCTCTTAAGTTAAGCTTGACTACTCTGTGCCAAGTTACCAGGGGGTGAGCACATGTTAGTTTAGGGTGTGTTTGACTTATCCTGACTAGGGTTGTGGTCCCTGTTTGAACAGGGTGCATACCTCTGCCAACCAGAAACCCAATTTCTAACACCATCTAAAACTGGCAACATCTCAAGGTGCAAGCTGGAAAGGAGCAGTTCCATGCAGATCACACACCTGCTGATTTCCGCAGAAGGAAAAACAGGTCACGGAGTGGGAGGGACTATTAAAATGCATTGCGCATGCCCCTGTCTTGACCCTCACCTGAGGCATGCCCAACATCCTACCCTGCAAAAAGGCCCTCAAGAGAATGCTGTTCAAATAGGTTACTGTGTTAGAGGCTCATTTGCCACAACAGAGGGTCTGGGACCTCCCATATGCCTGATTTCCAAGTATGGTTGGGAATTACTTATACATGCTACCCTTCTATGCTTGGATGGCTCATAAACAATTAGCGACCACAAACACCGCCTTGCTGCGTCTTGAAAGTGATATTGTCTGAGATGTATGAGAGGTATTAAATAAAAAATGCAAATAAGGGGATGTCGGCCTCATCCGGTCTTACTGAGTAGCTACGAGGTATTCCTTAGCAATGCCTTTCAGAACAGAGGCACCATAAACACTGTGCACCTGTTTTTATCATTTTTGACTTTTCGGACTCCCCATTTTAATGTGCAAAGATCCTTTAATCATGCCCAGTCAAGTATTAAAGTCCAAAAATTATCTTGACTGATTAGTAGGCGCCTTCAAGACATCGTCCTTTGTTAACGGAACTTAACGCACAGACGAATGAACCTACGTCACTTCTTTGGCTTTGCCCCAGTTCCTTACATCATTCTGCCACCGCCAGCATTGCAACAGACACTTGGCAAAAACAGACAAGGTAGATTTCTCAGGCTCTGTGTGGAATCTAATAAAAGTAGAGAGCTCAGTTGGTGCTGTATCCAAGTTGTAGTTTTATTGCCATTCCAATTTCATAGGATAAGCAGTGAGATAATCCAAAGGTTACAAGGTACAAAGTCCCACCAGGAGCAGCAGCCCTGCTGCTCAGCCTTCAGGATAAAACTCACATACACAGAGTCAACATTCTGCGACATCACAGAGACTGGCTGAGCAGCAAAGAACAGGACATAGAAAAAGGACTGAGTAGAGTGGAAAGCAAGATACCACACACCTCCCTCCCTAACGGAGACAATAAGCAAAATTAAAGAGGTGAGTGGCAGGCAGAGAACAGATAACAGAAGCGAAAGTATTTAAGAAAAAGACACTAAACATACACATAACTCATAAGAACACTTTCCCCAATAAATGAAATAAGGGTGGGAGGCGAAGAACGGCCTATTCTAAAACACACTGTCCTTCTAACACCCATGTACTAACTGCATTATTCTGTCTTTATTTAGCAACCTCTGAAGTTGGACTGTTTGACTTAACGGAAATGAGGTAAATCCATTGGGTATTTATTGTCTTGAAATCATTGTTGGGAGAGGGGCGAGAGCACTGGGCCACATTCACACTGTCGAGCTCTGAGGCAATCTATTTCAGTGCGACTGTTGTTTTCTGTTCGGTCCTGCTGGGCCCCCATTCCTCACGGAAGACTCCTCTGAAACACTTGAATTACTGCCGGCCGATGCGGAGCTCGCGCTTTCCATTTAACTCCTCGGCTGAAACACGGAACAGCAAATCATTAAAGTAAGGGTTGAATCGTGGAGTACAATAATGAGGGGACAACTCTGGTTGAGTCAGAAGGTCAACAGCAGCAGGAAGTAAGCTCATTCATAACTGATCTGCCGCAGATTCAGAGGCGCAACTAGAGCCAAATTTCGGGGGGGGCTGAGCAAAAACTTCGGGGGGGGGGCTGAACTTTAAGCAATCGGCAGAGTGGAGCTGCAGGGGCTCTTAGATGGGGTGAAACAACAGCGAGGCCTCATTAACATGCAAATGGTCTTTTAAAGACCAGTGAAGTGCTCGGGTGCGGCTGCTTTTTTGCCCGGGAAGGTGTCTCATCCCGGGCTGCCACACACGACGGGGGGGGGGGGGGCTGAAGCCCTTTGAGTCCAATGGGTGTTGCGCGCCTGCGCAGATTGTTTTACGTTCGCCCCGTTCTAGGTCATGGCGACCAAGAACGGGGTCACTGTCCCGGCCCAGAGCTGCTTCTTTCATCTCTAAATACTTCACAGATTGGGACACGCACGGCAGCGTGATTGCCTCGACATGCCACCTTTTGGCAGTGCTTTTATTTTTCTACTGTCTTTTTTTCGGTAGAGGGGCGAAGGTTATTGCAGCAGATTTATGGAGGTTGACAAACACATTTAAAGAGCTGGTTTACTTCTATTTGTTTCTTACGCGCATTCTAAGCTAATGTCATCATGAAAGGTCATAACCACGCTTCAGACAGGAAACGGTGCCACAAGCCCACACCGATGGAATGAACGCGCATACCGATCTTCATTAATTTTAGGTTACCCCAGAGACTGAATGCACAAACTCCGGAGAGTGAATGCACAAGCGTCGAGGGCCCAGCATCTGCTTATATAAAGAATCTAGTGGAGGGTTCAATGTTGCTCTGTAGGACTGACTAGGATATC
The DNA here is from genome assembly GCF_964204655.1 of Triturus cristatus. Lineage (NCBI taxonomy): Eukaryota > Metazoa > Chordata > Amphibia > Caudata > Salamandridae > Triturus > Triturus cristatus. The sequence goes on along the minus strand of NC_140580.1, from coordinate 275,084,488 downwards.
GGTCTTACAATCCCATTCTTTATTTGGGAACTTGATGCCATCATCATAGGGACCACATCATAGACTGAAACAATCCAAATCTAAACCAGGACACTTTACATCTCAGGAATCCACATCATCACACAGAACCATAATCATTCCTATAATTTATTTGATGAGTTTTATATAGCGCTGGCTAGACCCGGAGGTATCAGAACGCTTTACATAAGAACAAGTTGCAAAAAGTTACATGACTTACCATAGCATGAAATGAGAAACATATACGAGTTACCTGGAGCAGGAGGGAGGGTGGGGGGTGAGGGTTCGAGACAGGAGTGTAGGAAAAAAAAACAAGGTCAGGTAGGGCTGGGAAGGGGAGTCATCCACAAGGATCACGGAGGGAGGAGGCGGGGGAGGGAAAGGAAACACAACGGAGAGACGAGGTAAAACAATGTCCAATGTCCGGCTGGGTAGGTGATGGCTGAGGGGGTGAAACAAAAGTCAATCTTCTCTGTAGCTGCCAAAACAGCTCCACTGGACATCGGCCATGTTGCTCGGGCACCGCAGTCAGTATAACATATAAGGTTTCGGCCGGAGGGCATCGTCATAGTTCCATCAGCCGCACCAGTCCCAGTGTTATTGGGAAACGCTGCCTGCCTCAACCTCCAGCTTTCGTAGACTCATCTCGCCTCAGCTGGTCGAAGGTTCTCCACTTTCCTTCAGGATCCCCATTACTGGTTCAGGTGCAGCAACGAGCCACCACCGACACGAGAGCGTAGACAGCAGCTGCGTTGATATTCGATGTAGGATAGATCTAGTTCTGTCCCAAGAGGCCCTCTCAATACAGTGTGGAGATAGGGGAGGTGTCCTCCTGCGTGGGTTTTTCGAACGAAAATGAAGGTGCACCAGAATAAAAGTCCAAAGTATCCAAAAGAGTCCAAGCAATTCTTCTTTATGGTGTAACAAATCTTAAAACTGGCCTTCAGCCAACACGTTTCATTCCTAGCCGGAACTTCTTCAGGGCTCTAAATTTAATAACGTCACCATACAAAGTAATACTGGATCAGATAACCATTCGTAGAGCACCGGTCAAGTAAGTAATATAACAAGTATTCTATTGATCTACTAACCCCAAGGTTCTTTCGCTCCCGTCAGGGGGGCCACTCCTTCCAGGTGGTGGCCTCTGGGCTTTGGAACAATTTACCTCTTGAGCTGCGTCGGGAGGAGGATCTTTTGTGCTTCCGTCACAAGCTCAAAACTTGGCTGTTCGTATGATCGGCGGCTCCGAGACGCTACAGTTGTGTTTCTGTCACTGGTCCCTCTTGTCTTTAGCGCCGGGACACTCCTAGGAGTAGCCGTGCGCTTTACAAATACCCAGTAACATTAACATTGATGAAAGAACGGAGGAGAATTCTCCTTCCATAAACGCCCAAAGTATGCAAAACTCCTCACACAAATAACGTGAGTACGAGATCCAAATCCTTGATAAGATATGTAGAAACTTCTATTCAATAACGAGATTCTTCGTAGGTGCCTGCAATGCCTGAACTCCCTTGACCGCTATTTTAGGGTTAGGCTTCCGCCTGGCTTAGACCCTCAGGCTAGCGCCTATAACTCCTCCACGGGCCCCTGCCGCCGCTGCTGTGCCCCTCTTGCGATCCGGCGCTCAGCACTCATCTGGCCGGGTGGCCTAGGGCCCCCATTTTAGGATCAGGCACAATCGAGTGAATCTGGTGGTCTTTCTCACCAGGCCCAGACCCTCAGGCAAATGCAGCTATCTCCTCTGCTACAGCCGCTGCACCGTTCCTTTCCCTGCTACCGCCGCCGCACCCCTCCTTCAAACTGGCGCACAGCACTTATCTGTTTGGGTGCCCTGGGGCCAGACAGCCGCTCTCCGTTACTTGCTGGTCTGCTCCCTGCTCACTCCCTGAGGCTCGCAGCACGCAATTAAGTCTGGTGAGTCAGTCTCCGTGGAGGGAGACTCCGCGCCGCCCAGGATCCAGCACTTTCCCTCTGTGTGCCTCTGGGCTAGCGCCCTTTTGCCCGTCTGCTCTCTGTTACACTGCAATGAGGTGGCCCGCCCCCGCCATCTTATGTGGCGCCGCGGTCTGCTCGCCAAGCTCAGATCTTTCGGCTGCTGTTGGCATTGGGGTCTGACTTTGTCACCACTTCTCCCATCTCTCCGTCAATCTTCCATCCCTGCCTCCAAATTGAATTTTCGCCGCTAATTATCTTAAAAACAGGCGCTGTGGCGGAGGAGCCGTTCTGGATCAAGTCCACCCGGCCATCTTGCTACACCCCTCAATTGGCTCCGATAATATACCGTACCAAATCGAACCACCTAACAGCAAGACAAAATATCCAGAACAGTCCATGCACCACACGAGCAAACATCATTACATGTTGTAAAAACAACACATGTTATAGCACAACCCCACACTGAAGTATCCCATGTACCTCCAACAAAAGCACGTCCAACCACAACCCAGCAACACAGCTGTCAGACCCCGTTTGAGGTTTCAAAGGGCAACCATGGGCTTCTGGTCCACAGCTGTGGTTGTTGGAATCATTTGCCTCTGGTGTCCTGAGTCCGTCTTACCACAACTCTGCAAAGTTGGCTAAGTACAACCTACATTTGACTCTCAGAACTGAGAGGGAGAGCAGTCAAAGGCTTCCCAAGGAGCTAGGCTTTCAAGAGCTCAGAAATCTGCAGTCAAACTAACAGATGTAATTATGCAATGGTCAGCACACTGCTTATCTTCAAATAAAAAGGAAGTACTTCAGTTTCAAAGAAAAACAAAACACCTCACAGTTCAATAAATTACAGAGAGGCAAACTATGATCCTCAGTAAGGTTCTGCTTCCCTCCCTCCGCTTCTGTCTCCCATCTCTAGGAGTTCTGTTACTGTTATCGGTATTCATATGGGCTTTAATCAAACACAGGTGCAGTTCGCACTAAATAAGCCCACTGGCCAATTAATAGATCAGTTCAATGACTTTCACCACAAAATATTCACAAGGGAAAAAGATCTCTTGCTCACGTTTCATACTTCACTCCACGCTCAGCTTTGAACGTATTTGCACTCAGACCTCAATTTACTTTCTTGGTGGATCTGCGGCTTGGGTGGTAATGGCTGGAATGCTCAGTGAATCATTCCTGCTGCAGTAACGTGGCCTAACAGCAGCAGCTTCACTTTTGTCACATAAACATGGCAGTAGAAATTTCAACTTCTCCCTGAGGTTCTGTGACAGAAATCTCATCATGCTCTTAAGGGTCTTCTTAAACTTTCCACCAACCAATTGGTCTGCGTGTGTTATAGATTTAGTGAAGTGGTAGCTCACACCAGCTTGTTACCACATGTCACTCATATAAGATGATATAAAGGTGACATGATCCACCATAGTCATGATGTGCTTGTTGCCAGATGATGGGAGAGGTGGCTCAACTACGTCAGCTATATCAATCAGCATATCTTTGAATGGAACACCTATTAATAGCGGTCAACAGCAGTGCATGCCTTTATCTTACCTCCTGACTTACCACTAAACTGGCAGGTGTGACAGGTTCAACAAAACCTCTGTGTCTTCATGTATGCCTGGCTAATAAAACAATGAGTATAATCTTTCCTGGGTCTTCCTAATGCCCAAGTGTCCTGCAAAAGGCACATATTGGGATAATGTCAACAGGACATTTCTGTGCACTAAAGAACTATTAGCCTTTTGCTAGCACCTGGTTCAGGATTCAAAGGCTCACTATTCAGCAATTCCATCCTCCCAACAAACATAATACCTTCCAACCACCCCTTGCAGATCTGTTCCTGGGCTTCCTTCCAAATTCTCAAAATTGTAGGGCTCTCAATTTATGCCTTGCAGAACTCCTCCCAGGTAGGTCTTCCAGCAGCTAACTAACCATGCAGCTCTCGAAGTAACCCAGACTCCAACACCTGGTCCACTTTCAGGGTCTTATCCTTCTCTGGGAGCAGGGGCAATGGGCTCCATAGCATGTGCCTCCTCGGAGACTGCCCTGATCTGTTCACTAATCTTCTCTAGTCCTTGTAAATGTGTGGTGATTCCAGCCACTTCCTGATACTGATGCAGCCTGACCTCTGGTCAACACAGCAGAGGTGGTCCAAGCTATATAGTCTTCTGGTTCAGGTACAAAACTAGAGACAATCCAATCATTACCTAAGAGACACCCAGTACTGTGTGTCTCTCTCTCTGCATTTCATTTACAATGGCTGCTTTCCCACTGATTTCAAATTCGACTAATTTAACCAGGATAATCTCATATGGTTTGAGATACTACTTCTCAGCCATTAACATGTAAGCACCTGCATCCTTCAGGAAAGAAACGTTCCTCCCATTGAGCCACGCTCCCAACATAAATCTTAAATCTCAAGATATGTGTCAGGATGTGCTTTAGAGCACCTTGGTTCCCTTTCCCAAATGTTCATTCATACAAGGTTGAGTGCCATGGAGTCCTCTAAGTTACCCTCACCCTTAGTCAATACTCCTGCTATACTATATATAGATGCAGCTGGTACAGGGTCTCACACCTAACAGTCCCTTTTATACTGTCCCTTCTTATGACACCAGTAATAAGTAAACACTTTGGACTTGGTTGAACCTCACTTTTGTTCCTGTCTAGGAGCCCAATTTGCTTCATCTCTGTGTCCACCCTTGGAGAACTGGAAATTGCCCAGTCACTTGTTCGTCAGTTTAGAACCTGTTTGTTGACAATTCCTCTCTTCCTGTGGCATAGGGCCATGATGACCCAGCCCTGTTGGCTATCCACTTGTCAGTCACTACTGTATGTTTCTCTGTATTCCTTCTCTGTCAGGTCAGAAGGTATTACTTAAGTGGGGCAGAGCACTCCTGTTTTTTTGGAGGTGAGGGAGAACATCATCCTGGGTGAAACATTAGATGTTGCACAAGAAGGTTGCATCAAATACAAAATCGCACATGGCAGACGTGTCGGATGGCTTTACATCGTGGGCAAATTGATATGCTCACATACAGTGCTACTACTCTATTATGAACCTTAGCACAAAATAAGTAACAATGCTAACACAATATTTCTTGTAATCGGTAATCATAGGTGCTATAACAGAACATGCCATGGCACATCAACATCCAATACAACGAGACCGAAGCTGAAAGAAGGAATGTATACACCAGTGACAGAAGGAAGAGATAGTGTCCTAATAGGCACTGCATGACTTCAGCAACAGGGAAAACCATTGTAAGTTTCCAGGGATGGGAGGTGGACATGTAATGGTCGATGAAGGACCCCATTTGCGATACCCTAAAAGCAGGAAGGTAAAACACGAAGATGGGAGAAGAGTATGTAGAATAGGGGCCAGGGGGGCAGAGCGGTCAACAGGGCTAACAAAATAATCTCAAAGCACGGGTGCTCTGTAGTCTCGTGAGAATATACTGAAAGGCATTGTCACAGCATCAGGTTAAGTAGTAAATAATTTTGTAGTGTGTAGATTAGCACCTCAGACGAGGCCATTTTCTACATTTCAGTGAGTCATTTGTCATGTTGTGGCAGATGCTACGACCACAATGTCTAAATATGAATATCTTTGCCGTAGTTATAGCCGTAGTCAACAAGCAGAGTGCATGGTTGGTTAGTAATGGAAAATCAGTCGTATCACGGAGTAATGCTAATTTGCTTGGTAAAGGGTATATGAATTGTACTACTAAGTGCATTCCCGAACTGGGACAAAAAATTACGCAGGGTGGGCGGTCCTGGCTGGCACAGGTAAGAGCGGTGGGCAGGGCAGGGTGAGGGGCAGGGAAGTCGACATACGACGGGATAAGTTAAATTATTTTTTTTTTAAATAAAACCACTTACCTTGCGCTTGCCTAGGCATAGAGAGACAGCGATGCGGCGAGTGCAAGGGAAGTGTTTTAAAAAAAAAAATATTTAATATAACTTAACCTGTCGTATGTCGACTTCCCCGACCCCCACCGTGCCCCCACCCCACCGATCTTACCTGTGCCGGACGCTACTTCTGTCAAACAGAATATGTGGTGTGTCACAATGCTGTTGAGCACACCTCCAGCAGCTCGAGTAATATAAGAGCCCTGCCCTTAACTTTTCACATGATGTCTAATACCAATCTTGCAATGACTTAAAGAGTCAGAACTTAATTGTAGAAACCTCAACCCTCATTCTAGCTTTTCCGCCAAATTCACCCATTCTTCTTAAGTGTATTCAGTGTGAAGTAAATCCTGCCAGTTGCTGTGAAGGTGTTTGTAATTTAAGTGTGTCACAAGCAAGTTATAGAGCCCTGCTGTCACTCCTTTACACATCCCCCAGTGCTTTAGATATTGAAAAACGGGTGCAAATTGAAGATCTCATGGAGGTGTGACCAAACGTCTAGTGAGACAATGGGTCAATTGTATATATTTCCACTTCTGCATTAGGCGAAGACCAAATTATGTTTTTACCATGCTGAATGATTTCCATTTACCCTGGTGCAGTAGTTGATCTAGGGTAAGAATATCAACTTTCAGCCACACTTCCCACACAATAGGTCTACCTCCTATGCAAATGCTGGTTTTGTCCAATACAGAGGCATGGCAAAGTATTGTAGCATATTTGTCTGCAATACATTTATGTGAGAAGAGCTATGTACGTACCATTGTTTGTACCATGGGATTGGAGCTCAGTACTGATGGTGTTTTATGTTTATATGTCATTTGGAGCCCAGGCTCGCCCTGCGGAAGGCTACATTATATAATAATCTATAAAGGTAAATCCCTAGTCTTTGGCCACAACTATACTAATTGAGAGAGGTGGAAGGCTGCATCAGTGTTCAACACCTGGCCCCCTTGTCTCCTATGAGCTAACAGTCTTGAAATTCATAGCCTGGGCTTCATATCTCCCAATATGCTGTGCCTTATCTTTCTAGCAATAGAACACAATAGGGTAGTCTTGACCAGCAGAGGTATTATACCAAGAACATAGGTGAAACTAGGCACCAAAACCATGTTACTGCTTTGATCCTGCCCCACAATAATAGGCCTAGGTGCAACAATTTTGTATATTCAAAACAGGTTCTGACGAGGAAGGTGTTAAAGATTAGCACGCATGCACCATGTTTTACAAACCTTGGTTGACATGGACTTCTAGATATTTTGGGTTGTCTGTTTTCCAATTGAACTTGTAGTCAAAGAGTGCAGACTTCGTTGTGTTGCGGGTCATGGGTGATGCCTCAATTTTGTCACAGGTAGCTCTTGAACTGTAGAATTCTGTTATAATTTCCCTAAGGACCAATTGGGTGGTCTCTAGGTCTGTAAGTGTAAGTAATATATCATCTTCATTTAGCAACATTTTCAAAGGGCCACCGGGGTGGGAACCCCTACGGTCACTTTGGATTGATGAAAAGCCACCACAAGGGATTCATGAGCTAGAAAGAACAGTAAATGGACAGCAGAAAGCCCTGTCTTGTCCCCCTACAGATGATGGAGAGGGTCTGACACCAAGCCCCAGCAATTGACTTGTGAGATATGGAAGTCATCTTACTGTCTGAATAAGCTCTTCACTTAACTCCAGACTACAAAAAGTGAAGAAAATATAGTGCCATTCAATCTTGACAAGGTAACTATATCCTGGTGAGAGTCCTTGAAAGTCCAGAGTAGATATGCAAGCGATCTCATGTGATTACATGATGTGCAGAGCCCACTTGTAAGGAGTGTATTCATGTTGGGATGACCCATTAAGAGGCCAGGACACTCGCCTAGATTTTGATATCCACATTGAGGAGGGATATGCGACAATAACTGCAGCATTGCAATGAGTCTTCACCTGGCTTCAGGTGAACTGCAATTAATGCTTTATTGCAGATGGACAATAGTGTACTGGACAGTTCTGCTTCTTTAAAAACATCATAGAGAAGATCTGTGTATTCAGTTTCTTCCATTTATAAAGTACTCCTGGGAAACCATTTTCCCTGGGTATTTATTGTAAAGATGGCTTGCACAATTTCATCTTTAGTGATTACGCCATCAAGAAGCATCCTTCCTTCGTCATTGAGAAAGGAGAATGTGATAACCGCAAAATATCTGTTCTTGCGGTCCTTGTCAAGTATTGGGAACTATATACTTTTTGGCAGTAGTTAGAGAACTGTCACTCTATGCCCTGTGGGTCTCAAATCAAATGGCCCAACTCATTGCTGATGGCAGGGATGGCCATCATTGCTTACCCCTGCCATAATTGTGCTGCTAAAAAGTGACACACTTTCTCATCCTATTCACAGTGGTGGGTTTTGAGCCTATAAAGCATATATATTCCACGTTAGTGGTATAGAGGGCATTTATATCCATCTTCACCTTTTCTAGTGCATGACGAGATGCCGCCGTAGGTCCCTAGTACATTTTTGTTTTAAGGATTTAATGCTGCAGTCATGGGTAGTTTGTTGTTCTAACCTTAGTTTATTGGCCACAACTCAATCCTTCATAATTTTCCTCTAATGGTGGCTTTGGCGCTCAACCATGGGTGCAATCTCGTATGGCATCTAATAACAAATTCCAGTTGCCCCCAGAAATGTATGGGTTATTACCAACTCTGCCACTATTCTAGACAACCTCAACAAGAATTTCTTTTTACCTCTAGTCAGGGGTATATGGATCCCATGCTAAACACTTTAGAACCGATTAGCAATTTTCCAAAGATGTATCTGCCTCATCGTCTGTCCATGTCTGTAGAACTGTACAGGGAAAGGATTTTTATTTTCTTATGCTCGCCACCCCACATTTCTTATGACTGACTTGAAGTGGTTGTGTTTGAGTTAACTCCTGTGTAGTGCAACTGCTATAGATGCTCTTCCCCACCCAGTATCTCTCTTGAGTCTCTCGGTCTATTTATCGTTAAGGTGTGTCTCCGGCATAACACTGTTGTCAGCTTGCTTTGGGGCCTTTTGCATCCCAGAAAATAACGTTCAGCAGTCTAGTTGGCATGGTCTCTGCTATTTGATGTGTCCCTATGAGAGCATGTACGTTCGTCAGTAGTATATAGTGCAGGCCACAAGAAATAAGGTAAAGCCATTAGTATAGAGCCGATGACGGAAAATAGGATGAGTGTTGAGGGTATGTATGTGTACGAAAGGGTAGGGGGAAGGTGTTGGTATCCCTCGTTAAGGTTACAGGCAACTATATTTGTAGTTGAGGAGCAGCATTATAGTATATTATTCTATAATATAGCAGGGATGATCAGGATAATTCTGAATAATCGGTTGTGTATTAAAGAATGTGTAGACGTGCTTTCCTTCTAACAAGTTTCGGCAGATGGGTTATGGTCCTATGGTTACCCTTCGTCCCACTTTGGATCGCCCTAGCTTCTGAAGTCTGCCAATGTGGCGCTGAATCACATTTATAAAAAATGTGTGAAGATGTAATGTAGGGCATGGCCTGCAAGTGCAACCTAAGGATAGTGGGGATTGCTGTTAGTGGGATGGGAGAGATGGGAGAGGAAAGATAGTGGAGAGGGGATATTGGGGGTAATGGTTAGGTTATGGTCAGCTTCACAATCTCATAATAGTTTTGCAGGTGCTCAATCAATCAATCGAGGTTGGTGAGTGCACTACTCACCCAAGCAGGTCCAAGGTGCTTGTGTGTGGGGGGGGGGGGGGGGGGTCAGCAGCTCCGGTGGGGTCATTGTAGAGCCAGGTCTTGAGGTCCTTTCTGAACTGGTACAGTGTCGGGCTACGTCAGAGATTAAGGGAGAGTTTGTTCCAGGTCTTGGCTGCGAGGTAGGAGAAGGATCTATCTCCTACTCTGGTCCTGTAGAAACAAGGGATGGTGGCTAGGGCGAGGTTGGCTGAGGGGAGGTTTCTCTTGGGGGCGTGGAAGGAGATTCGTTCGTTGAGATATTGGGGTCCGGTGTTGTGGAGGGCTTTTTAGGCGTGTGAGCAGTTTGAAGGTTATTCTTCTTTCAACAGGGAGTCAGTGGAGGTCACAGAGGTGTTGGGTGATGTGGTCATGGGATGTTAAGGACAAGTCTGGCGGTAGCAATTTGGACGGTCTGGAGTTTGCGGAGGAGTTTTTTGTTGATTCCGGCGTAGAAGCGTTTCTGTAGTCCAGTCTGCTGGTGATGAGTGCGTGGGTGACTGTTTTCCTGGAGTCGGGGGGATCCACTTTTAAGTCTTGCGAAGGATGCAGAGGGTGTTGAAGCATGCGAAGGATACAGCGTTGATCTGGTGACTCATGGGGTGTCAAGATTGCAGAAAGAAAAGGAGGGAAAGTGAAGAGAAGGGAAATCTGTGGAAATTTGAACTGCATGTCCATCCAGATCATATGGTCTGTGTTTATGTGCTACCTGTAGAAGCTCTCATGCTTGTCCATGATGAAAAAGCATTCGATGATTGGTCAGGGTCTATCCCAGACTCTAGTGGAGTTAATCCTAGACCTTATTCTGCGTGCCTTTATTGTTTTAGCTGTGGAGAAAATGTCAGGCCTGAGAAGTGAGGTAACAAGTCTGTCAGGAAACGTTATCTTGTTCCAGCTTCTCCGGGATTCAATTAAAACGCTCATTGTCCTAACGTTCACGGTCCTGGTCCTCTAAATCAGTCACCTTTTATTTAAAATACCACAGATCAGAATTTCAGGAGGCCACTGTATCAATTTGGTTTACTAGCAGGATTACTTCATGTTCCAGGCCATCTACTCTTGATTTAAAAGAGCCTATTCCATTTCTAAAGGATTTGACTTCTGTGGCAAGAACTGGTATGGTAGCATCCATGGAGCTCAATGTGATCTAACCACAGCAATTCCTTTAAGTATGGCCTCTAAGGAGACTTCTGGATGTGTTGAGGTAGTAAACATCTTGGCACTCCCAATCACTTTTGTGAAAAAGCAGCTGCTGCGTGATCTTGCAAGATGCCATTGTATGGGTTAGCCGAGGCCATTCCAGACAATTGTAGCCTGAGCAGGTCAGGAGCTTGTAAGCAATTGTACCATGTACTAAACAGGAACTGCTGATGGGCACAGGGAATACATAGTGTAGAAGGGGGATAGGGGTTCCCATGAGGCAGTGGGTGGTTAAAGCCCTAGCATATGCCGCAAATAGCTGATCCTAAGAGGGAATGTGAGACTGGCAGTGGTGTTTGGTGTCCATGGCTCCTCTTCTAAGGCCTCACTGTTCTAATAGTCTTCGCTCCAAGGTAAGAAAGTGGAGAATTTGGCTTTCTCTGGTCCTTTTCCGAGACTTTCCTGTGGCCCTCTCTATGTTCTCAAGTAGCACATAGTATCTTCTCTCTATGTGGTCACGTGAAGTGTGTCCATTAATCAAGCACTGCTGTAGATTGTTGTTAATTACCCCTCTGTCTTTTGCTTTATTCACAAGACTTCTTGATGAGAAAACATTTCTCTCTCACATGGCAGATTCTCTGAACACTCCTTCTTGACTGCCAGAGATAAGGGAGACCCCTTCCAGTAGCCACATTGCTTCAGACACAGAAGCGTCTAAGCAGAAAGTGCCTACAGGAATTGGCCCCAACAGGGAGGAAAAAGTCAATAACCCTTCAAGATGACTTCAAGGCGCTGGAAGAACTTCAAATCCAGATTCAGGGCAATGGCGGAGAAGATGCAGACCAACAGGACACAACAGGATAACAGCGAGTGCAGATTCAGGAAGAAAGACAGTCAAGTCCCGAAAGAACTGCAAGAAAGTTCCTGTGCGCTGGTACACACCATAGGAAAAATTGAAGAGTGTCCTGTGCAATGACTGAGCAGAAAACTCCTCTTTAAATAAACAGAAAATAGGATACACCTCACAGGAAATCAGACCACCACATTAGATTGGTGAGGCTCCATGGAAATACATGTGGGAACCGCCATCTTGAATTGGGAAGTATGACCTATCCCAAAAATCCTCACTTGAGGATTCTGGGAAGAAGACTTTCAATGGAAATGCTGAAGCTATCCCCTAACATGTAAGTCCAAGAAGAATGCAGTTCCTAAATAGAGAGGAAAGGGAGAGGTTGGATCTGGTTCATCAGGAGCTAGAGCTCTCACACACCCAAATGGGCGTCATGCTTCATAATCGGGCAGCTCCTCGATGGGCTGGTGCTGCAACGCCCAATGGGCCTTGCGAGGGGGCTCTTTGCCAGAGTTCTTTTGTTTTTTGCCAATGTGAAGGGTGAGGTGTAATGTTTAAATGTGAAAATGTGATTAGACTGGTGTTGCGAGAGGCTAAATATACCTAAAGGGTGCTCTAGTCTTAATATTTGGGTGTCCTTGTTATTGTTAAAACAATAATGAATGGCTAGAAATGGATGCAATGGCTCAAAAGGTGATATTTTAAAAGACGGTCAACATGCTTCTTGCCTATTTATTGTCAGAACTAATCATGGCATTTCATCAGGACTGTAATCCTAATCTACTCGTGATTGGGTCACAAAGAGTGCATGGTATTTAAATCGTACCCTAAGGCATTGACACAAGTGTATAGTATACCGTCAGGGCTAAAAAATGACCATATTAGGGGGGAGTACTATGCCCCATCAATAAGTGGTAGAGTAGACGCTCACTGGCATTAAACAACGATTATGAGGATTGCTCTTTGCAAATGATCTATCCCAATCTCCCACCATACCCAGAAGGAAGATTGGTGCTCCAGGACACACAGGTAGGCAGGCTGAGGGACGGCGGCAGCCCACCAGTGTCTCTGCTGTCTCTCTCTGTCTGTTCTGCTCCCGCTGGACTGTGAGCCCACCTGACATGGCCTTTCCCACAGGCGGGATGCAACAAATAGTTTGTCTCAGGGGTGACTGTCTTCTAAGGGTCAAGACCAGTGAAGTGTAACTGGCTCCAGCCTGGACTTAATCCACTATGAATCATGTTGGACAGAGGATGAGGTGCGTCAGTATTCCTGGCCATGCTCACCATTCCCTTATTATTCCTGCCCCACCGCACAGCCACAGAGAGTCTTCCTAATGTCCACTTGTGAGACAGGGGAAGAGGTGTCCCAATATCCTACATTACATTCCCCACATTTAGATTACCCTTGCTTATTATCCCTTCCAAGAGGGATAAATGATTCTACTGAAACAATCTGGCAGTTTTTTGGTGTATCTGTGTGTTGTCCTACCCATGTTTTCATCTTTACCATCCCCAATGGGTTGTGCATACTATCTCTTACTTCTAGAGGCTCCTTCTTCCCCATGACCTAAGCTACACCATCTATGTTTTTTCTTTCTCCCTGAGGTATCCTGCCTTCATTTTTTTTTGTCTTTGGAATTAAAGAGAGAGTTTCTTAAACGCCCGTCACTAAGGCAGAGTCATACCCAGAGTAACTTCCTGCTCAGAAACCAACTTCCACTTTGGTGGTGTCCCCAATACACTGCCATGCTCAATCACTGCTCTTGCAAAGGCCTGCACACCGAACACCTGGTCTCTCTTCCGCTCAGAGGCTAATGTTGCTTCTCAACAAAGCTTGAGCTTATATAACTTGACAGTCTGCTCCATTCAGGAAACCTGCCCCATGAGGAAAACCATTATAGATATGGTAGACCAAGGCCCTAGCAAGAGGACATATCACACAAATAACAATGAGCCCATAACAAGCCTCTTGTATTGCTTCAGACCACCAGATACTAGATCAGAAAAAATACACCCAAGACTAGAGCAGCTCAGCCTTAATTTCTCCATTGAGTAACATTTGGTGTCCTTATATCTCTGACGCTTTTTCATAAAGCTTTGAAGCCTAATTAATTAAGAAACGTTTTTGCTGGCATATGTACATGTAAAACATGTATTGCTTAGAGCTGTCTGTTCTAGCCTAGGATTTCTGGAATATTTGACAGTCTTTTTAAAAGCCTCTCTACCCACAGCTTTAGCTGTATCAGAAGACCTCTTTCCATCACAAACCACATTCAACAAAAACACATTAAAAACAGAAATGGCCTTTAAGCATGGATGTCAATTTGGGGTCACCAGGGGATGCAGTTGTGACCCCTAGCTTGCCCATTGCTACCCCTGGCACTGCCTTTGCGACCCCTGGCCTCAGAGGTGGCATAATCAGTGCCAAGAACACAGGGTGTCTAGCATTATCAGAGTCATTCTCTAAACTCTTTTTCTGCTCAATTTTATTACACTAATAGTCAATAATAGTGTATTATTCACTATTAGTATAATAAAAAGTGGAGCAGCAAGATCTTGCCCTTCAATGGCATCTTAGATAAGAAAAATAAATGGTTTTAATGTATGTTTTGTGTGCATGCGGGTGAGGTTGCGTTTGGGTGAGCAAGTGTATATGTGTGAGCATGTATGTTTATATATGGCATTGCGAATGTGTGCGTGTGTCAAAATGAGTAAGTATAAGTGAGTCAGAGTAAGAGTGAGTAAGAGCGAATGAGTGATTTAGGGTGAGAGTGAGTGCACAAGAGTAAGTGGAAATGAATGAGTGCAAGTCACTGCTAATGATGGAATGAGTGTAAGTGAATGTAAGTGAGCATGTGTTGCTATTCTTGCGGATCCACTGTTAGACCTGGCATGCTTCTTGGGTTATAGAAGCACCCTTGACAAAATGTTGGCACTGGAAGAGTGGAGGCAATACTTGCATATGGAATACCCTCAGCACAATGCTACTGCTGGCACTCTGTAGGTAAGCTTTTGCATGGAGAACCCATGAAAAAATGTCAGCGCTGGCCTCCTGGAGGAAATTCTTGGCATAGTTGGCACCTGTGGCAAATTACTAGCGATGGCACATTGGAGGAAATTCATGGCATATAAGAAGACAACTGTGGCAAAGGGCATGGCGCCATCCATGACAAAATGTGTCCTTGACATATTAGACATAACCTTTGATATAAGGTACCTCCATAGTGCAAGAGAAGCAGTATCAGGAAAATTATGGCTCTGGCACATTGTATGCAATGTTTGGGCGAAAGGGGCCACCATGGCAAAATGCTGGTCCTTGCAATGAAGGTCATTTTTGACATAAGGGGGCACCAATAGGACATTTTAAAAACATAATTGGGTGAACTCCTGGAGACTCTCATATTTCAGTAGTTTGGCACACCATGAAAGGACTTGAATAATTAGTGAGTGTTTTATAGAGCCTATGGCTTTTTAGGAAATATATGTGAAAATTGTGCATTAAAATGAACTAGTAAAGCCCATTTGTTTCAATATTTTCTCACGGATGAGAAACCCCAACCTTTGTTCTCCCCTAGAAGAATATATAAAATTAATTACTCAATTATATAACTTCAGCAATGTTAATTATTGTAATGTCATCAGGATTATGTTATGTGACCACTTCTTGGGCTGATGCAGGGTCAAAGGTCATATGATGTCACTTCCTGTGGCATCATTATGGTCAAAGGGTATATGATGTCACTTCCGCTACCCTTGACATTTTGCGGAATCGACATCCATGCATTTAGGCCAGCCCTCCTCAGTTTCTGGCTTCTTTGGGTGAGTCCCCTGCAGGCTTTGTCTCAAAAGGTGGGCTGTCATTTTCTGGATCAGCCCACAGCATGTCACGGAAATCCACAGCATATCATGGAAATGCAAGCTTTTTGTACATGTTTCATTGATTACTAGTGAAGAAAGTAGCCATCACAATATGAGCAATGAATACAATTATTTCAGCTTCTGCTACTATTCAGAATTCCTGGCTGCTACCCACCACCTCACTGAGCATCAGGGGAACTATATATTAATTTATTTTACTTACAAACATTTTTTTGGAGCTCTGCACCAGTTTGACTTTCAAGGGCATTAGTCAATTTGGAAGCCTCAATAGGAGTAACACTGTGTGAGCATTGGCAGATGCACCTCACACCACCGTAACTCTACCAAGACGAGCTACCCTATGTGGTGTTGCAGTTTATTGCTCAGACACAAGACACACATGGGAGAGAAGGGGCAATGGTACAGACAGATAGTGATAGACAGCCCAAAGAGGCAGCAGTGTTGGAGCAAGAAAATATGGCTTATGTTGTGTCAGGCAGGATTGCTGGTCGGCTGGAGGCAAATTCCCTATCGCCCTCCCTCTCCTGTCACTAATACCAGTGTTGCCCATTCCTCTATCATCCTATCGAATGGCACACTAGCCTCCCATCGTAGAAGTCGTACCTCAACTTAATCTGTATTTGGTTTTGGTACTTCCATTCTCCAGCAACTCCATATAATGCCTGAAGGCTCCTCCATATTAAATTTAACTTTTAATACAAATTGCAAGCAGCAATACATTTCTCACTTGTCCCTCGTTAATCCCAATTGCTACTCTCAATCACTTACTTCCTGTTTTGCACCTTTCATATTACCTCATCTAAGATACACCCTTACCTTTATTCTAAAATATCTGCCTCTTGGAATGGTTGAATACCTTGTCAATTTTATAATAGCTCATACCAATATCCTCTTATCTCACCTCCGTAAATGTCAGCTGTAGAACCATTGTAAGAACAAAACTCTGGTGACAGCCAGGATAATCACTTGCATCAAACAGACTCTGGCTGCCCATCGACGCCGAAATACATTCAAAATCCTGCATTTCACAAATTAGTGCTAAGCAATTTAGACCCTTTCACCTCCTTGCAAAGGTTTTCTTTACAGTTGCCGGAGAAACCTACACTTTAATAATCTACTTGTAACTCAACCTCCATGTATGACACAAGAGGTGATCACCATATTGCATTGGTATCCAAAACACTATACGGATCTTGAAAAAATATTGTCCAATAAATTCCTCTTACTTCTATCCACCTTTCCTGTTTCTGCTATCCTCTTCCAATCATTGACTGTGCCTAGACAAGATTTGATTTGTGGTGGTATTATTTCATGAATAAATAAGTATACGTAGAAGTTTGGCAATGGTTTTGCCCATTGACAGCATAGGATGTGAAAACAGGAATTATCATTATCTAATCAAGTTTGAATTACTGCAGGTATGCACACATGATACAACGACAATGTTAATGGTTCCAGGTAGGTGCACAAGGTTTTTGTATATGACGAATTAGTGATCTAAAAGCCCCCAGATCGAAGTGCGAGTGTTAATTTCTCAGTATAATACATGTTTAAATATTCATTTTCTTATAGTAAATTAATGTGTTTTACTGTATCAAAAAAAAATAAAGATAGCTAAATATTAACGACACGATGTCAGAACCTTTTTCAGAGAGTTACCGGGCATGCAGGGGTTACTGTGCCCAACAGTGAGGGTTGAGGCCTTTTACCCCTTATGTCCCGGGGCTCGACCTACTAAGTATCCTGACGATTGCGTCATGTACCCCTTCTGCACTTGACTCTCAGTGATAGCTATGGTCGAGCAGTCAAAGGCTGCCTCGAGGAAGGGGAAGTGCGAATGCAGGTCAGTGAACATGACTCCTAACACAAAGAGAGCACAGCAATGTCAATAAAATCAATGCGCAAATAGTTATTTTTATAGTAAAAAGGAGTATTTTATCTATATCTATGTATTCAAAGCAATATTAAGACATATATATATACAACAATAACACATTTTTTCTTGAGGTGGGGCTCTAGTGTTTTGCTAGCAAATTCCTCTACCACACACTCTAGTAGGCCTTAACTCAAGAGTCCACTCCGACTCTTCATAAAATAGTCAAAAGTTTCTTGGAATTGTAGCGTCCTCAGCAGCAAGTTCCCCTGGGCCCCAATAGGTCCATGACCGGTCTTGACTGCTCCAGCAGCGAGGTGGCTTGGAGTATGATAGCAAGTGCCCCGACCACAGCCACTCACTCTGCTTCGGTCCTGTGCGGGGAAACAGCGGCGCACTTTTTTCTCCTGAGCATAGGCAGCTGGCTCCAGTAGTGATAGGAGGTGCTCTGGTGCTCCTCCTGCACGTTAAGTCTTGCGCTCCCCACATGAGGTGTGACGGATTGGATTACTGTGCTCTCATCATGGGGCCCGGTAATGCAGCGATGCACAAACAGCATCTTCCTCAGTTTCACTGGCAGTTCCAGCTCAATCCTCATTGCTTTGTGGTGAATCACAGGTCACGGCTCAGATTCCTCGGGTGATAGGCGGATCCTTGCAACCATTTAAGCCTTGGCTGCCCCTCCTGTCATAACTCCACCGGCCAAGGCGCCAGCCCTCAGCACACGCTAGTCCGCACCTGGCATAAGGGTTCACGCTAGGCTCAACAAAGGCTTTGGCCCTTTCGATCTGGCAATACGGGGTCACCACCACAGGCATCCACATGGCTTCACTTGTCCGGCACACTACTCTGCTCAGAGCTATCTTCATGGTGGCCCCCTTCTGGCATACAGGGGATGCCCACTAGTCTCTGTACGTGGGCAACTAGCTGATCGGTCCAGTAGCTGTCTCCTCACACCATGAGTCCAATCAGCTGGGCTCCTCACTGGATTGGGCTCTCTCTTGTGCTCTCCTCCTCACAGGGCACACTGACATTGGCAAGCAGGCTGGTGCTCCAGGTTCCAGAGGAGGTGGTGTTGGTTTTCCTGGTTGATGTCCCCTTATCCAGCAGGGAGATTAGCAAGTCTTGGTCCCCGTTTCTCCTCACAGGCAGAAGTCTTGCAGAGCATCCCCTCCTCACATCTTGATGCTTGGCAGAAGATAATTTTTGGGGTCTTAACCTCCCCTTCTTTTACTTCATATCCAGACACCAAATGTGAGTAAGGGGCTGGTTCTTTGAAGTTTTATGTTGTGGTCCTGCTTCTTTTGAAGTGTACACTTTTTCCCTCTCTCGCTCTTTTTCCTCTTGCAAGGCTATCTGTCAAAGCTTTAAAGATTCAGAAGCTGATAGCCCCACAACACAGGCCATGGGAGTGACTGGAGTTCACACCTGAATGTCAGAAACACATATATCAAGTGCAGTCACTACTCCTGTGCCACACTCTACATCTAACTACTGTAGGCCAAGGGGGACTTAAGCACACAATAGCTGAATTTTAAAAAGGTGAATGAACCTGTAAACCTCACTCCAGTGACACAAGTTAAAATGGACCTATTCACTCCTACTGATCACTACACAGTTTGCTGCCACCACCGCACTCAAGCTGCTAAATTCTTGGTGAAGAATAGCCATGTGTAGGTATTTTCACACCATGCAATGCTTACACATCACTTTGTTAATTTTTGACGCTACAAGATGGCCGCCGTTTCTGACTTATGAGAATTAGTTGACTTTTGTCATCGGTTCGTGATTTTATCTGGGCTCGTGAGTGATTTGGTAGGATAGTACCACTGACACATTTGCTATTTAACTGATACAATCAGTCCATTTGAATTATATCCCATTGGACAGTGATACACTTCACAGGTGCCAAGATGGCTGCCGGTGTAAACAGGTTTGGACGCCGGTGCTTGAGGGGCTGTGACTCAGCGCAGTGACGTCACCCACACTCTCCACTTCAACCTGGAAATGCGCAGACCAGCGATTCCTGTGGTTTGAAGTAAGAGAGTGGCACTCGATAACAACGGTAAGCGGGACCACATGGTGGAAGGGTGGAGGTCCATCTATTTAACATGGACCCGTTTTGCATGTGAGTTCTTATGCGGAGTACTTTTTTTCACCAGATTTGAAGGAGGTGCTGGTAGCTGCTTTTTGGATGGACTTGAACATCCTCTAACTACACGAATTGAGAGGGGTGGACTATCTGAGGTTTCACATATACCCCTGGAGGTAGAAGTACGTGACCAGAGGGGTGAGTGCAGTAACTTGTTTATCGTATCTTGAGGAGAATGATTTCTCTTTATGAACTATTATGGAAATAGAGTACTTAGAACCTCATTCGCTTAACAGGTATATAGCTGCAAGTCTTTACTCAGCTGTTGGTCATTACTGATTCATGGATGGAGGCATATTAGTAAGTGCCACTAGCATTATGTACAAATACAGTGATTGCTCTATCCATAGGTTGTGTGATTGTAATGGGCCCCTCACACTTTTTTCAGATGTTCCCTGTTTATTAAAGAGTGTTTCTGACAAGCTCTGTCTGGGCTCGGAGGAGTTTCTTTTCCCTTTGGAAATCTAACTGAACTAGGGTGAGTATCCCTAGAGCATGATTGCTCTTATACTTGTCATGATTTTATGCCACACCATACTAATAGGAACTTCATTTCCCCCTTTCTGTCTTTTGTCCACTTTTGTCCTGAGGAAGACCCTACATGATGTAACTACAAACACACAAACACAGGGTCGAAACGTCGATGTGAAAACTAGCTCATGTCCAGGCTTACTATAGCGAATAATTTATGGAAATAATATATGCTAGAGTGAAAGACCAGAAAAGGACAGAGAACCTTGGTATTTGATATTGTTTTGTTATTGTATGAATTTGAAAAGTCAGGCTTTTCACTTTATGTCACCACAGTCACTCATTTAATTGTCTATGTATGTGTTTTTGTTTCTCGTTAGACAGCTCATATTGACTTTCTGTGCAAAGTGCTTAAAAACTAAAAAACAAGAGAACCAGAACAATACAATTAATACATTTATATATTTTTGATAAATTGTTGTAGGTGTGGTACATTCAGGAAGGTCTAGTACTATTCGATAGTGATCGTACAGTAATGTTTTGGTTCTGAACAAGCACCTCATGGTGCTTACTCAACAGAACCAATTGCAGATTTATAAAAAAAAATCTATTAGAGAAGGTAGTAGCCTTCCACCACTATGAGGGTATCGCGTTGGGCACCACTCCCGGTTGCCTCTGACAACAAAAATCAGCATTAGGTATCCAGACAACAGTACAGTTGGGGCCTCGGGGCAGGGGTGCACGTTCATTCCCATGTAGAGAACACACGAGAAACGGATAAATATTGATAAATATAGATGGAAATGTAAAAAAAAAAATAATGACTTGAGTTAATTTGACTATATAATGCAGCTATAAAACACCCCCTGCATCTTTATTCTTGAGAAACAAAATACATTTAAAGTTGAAATTACAATTTATTGACAAAAAGTATGTAACAATATGCAATAATGCAAAGTAGAAACAAACATCCTTCCAACCATGCATCAAGGCACAACAGCTGCTCAACCTTTTAGTTCAGGTCGATTTCTCCAATGATTTAAAAACTGAATTCACAGTTCATACCCACCTAAATTTGTCATGGTGGTAATAAGTCCAGCCATGCGAGCATTATCAGCAGTGGGTTCAGAGTTCACAGGTCGCGAGCAACAAACTATACATGCAAAGCAATTAATACATTATACTGTATACAGGACAAGGAGAACATTTACTGGCGAGCAAATCTCCAAAAGTGGCATGCTCCTTGCCATACGTCTATTTCCTTCTCAGGCATTAATGATTTCGAGATTAAAGGGTGTTACTGTCCATGTGGGTGGGCTATCTGCCAAAAATGTGGTCATCATAATGTTTTTCTTTTCAGAGCTGTCATTAATTATAACATAACATGGATATGTGTAAGCGCACATTCACCCGTAGGTATCTTGGCGCTGAAAACAGTGAGCTTAAAGCCATAATCATAATATAATTTAATTAATGGCAAATCTAATTAACAAATATCACGTGGACATCTTTTATGATTTGAAACTCATGTTAATATAATTAATGGCAGCTCAGCTCTAAATAAAAAATAAGTGTATGCTTTCATTTTATTATTGCTACGTTTGGTGCGAGTGAAGCAGTCACCGAAGGAACAAAATGAATAGAGCATTGGCCAGGCAACATCTGGAAGAAAAAAATGCACATCTATATGTTTCTGTTCTCTATTTATGTTTTCAATGTAGTGACAAATGCTGCCTGGCAGGTTCCAGCAAACCCATAAATTGCTTTGTGCTTTGAAAAGATAAGAGTGGTGGACAATTAAGAGAATTATTGTGAAGAGCTGAGCCGTGGTGGAGGTACAACAAGAGCCGAGCCAGCAAGCATCCTCCTGTGTTTAGTTTTTTGCTTTATCTCATCCTCCCTCCATCTACCTATTTGCTTCATAATTATCCCTCTTTCGCATTCTCCATGTCCCCCTTTATCGCTTTCTCTTCCACCACCTCTCATTTTCTTTTGCTTTGTTGGAAGAAAGTTAGGGAATCGATAAATGGATGGGAAGGAGAAATTAGGGAAAAGAGACTCTCACAGGCACATCACATATGTCAGGGAAAGAACTCAATTTAGCTACCACAATTAAAACATTCTTTAGCAGTCCACAGACTCCCAAATTACTTACATATAATGAAAACTAGGGATGGCACATGCAGTTCTAAATTATTTGTAATACTTTAAAAGAGTTGGTGAATAAAGAATGGTGCAAAATTCTGACATTGTTATGTTGTGGACTACTAATGAATTCCTTTTTGATAAAGTCCTGCATAACAAGATTATTGAAATGTGACAAAAAGAGCACTCAGTCTGCCATGGTTTTGACCATGTTACTGAAATTGTCAGTGCCAATAAGTGAAATCCTGAGACCAATGGGTTCAAGTCATTCAAAGACTTTGGCACTGAATTGTTTTTATGATGTTGGTAGCTGTGAATGCTTTCTCATTGGATAACATTGCAACTGTTTTATGCCAAAAATGCCTTGAAAACTTTCTGTACTGGTGGTAAAAAGTGACCTGAACCTCACAAAAGAAAAGACAAGTGTACACTGATGCAGATACCGCTGGTAGCATAACAACTGGTCCACATGTCAGCACTCACCTTCATTGCATCAGCAGCTGATCCAAGCACAGCACAGAGTAGCTATGGCAAAACAACAGTAGAAAAATAGGTCTGGGTTGAAATCTTCCATTATGGACAAAGGTCTTCCAAAAATTCCAGAAACCGCTCTTTCTAAATCAAATAAAATACCCAATATGTTGGTCAGTTTCCCATGTATAAATGGGTCTGATAGTAGAGTTGGTGGTAAAGTCCATATAATATATGGTGTCCCTGCTGGGGTCGTTGGAGCCACGTGAGAGGAAGGGGAAATCTATAAAGATCAATTACAATAATTAAAATTAATAACCATGTCCCAAAAAGCCAAATCACCATTGCAGCAAATTTTGAAAAAATGTACAATAACACCTGGTGCCCCTCCAGGGCCAATGGGAGTCATATGACAGCAAGAGGAAAATGTCAACATTTGATTACATTAATTAAAAACACTAACCATGGCCTGAAAACTAGAAGCACACCACAAGCACAGTAACAGAATATTTGTGGACTCCTAATGAATTGTTACATTCAATGCTCCCAACTGAAGGCTTTTTTAAGTGGCAGAGAATTGTTAATAATCAACCATCAGACACTCACACTGGTCCCACGAAACGGTGGGCGAGCATGAAACAAGGCAAAGAAGTAGGAGGCATAGAGCGCAAAAAGAAAATTGCTGCCTAACTTATTATTTATTTATTTTTGAGTTTTATAGAGCGTGAACTTGACCCGTTAGGGTATTTTACAGGAATCAAGCAGTAGTATACAAAAGACTTGGGGGGGAGGGCTGGATACAAAGGGATACTAAGGGACAAAATACAAATTACATTTAACGAGAAACGAAGGTCTTCAGGTCCTTGTAGGGGTGCCCAGAGGTGCCGGGAGGGTAGTGTCTGTGTACTCCAGGGGATGCATTAGAGTGGAATTAGAGCAAGGACTCTGTGTGAAGTAGAGGCACAGTTTATGCGAGGATTTTGCCCATTAGGAAGGTTTTGGCATCCTTTTTGAAGCGAGCCAGAGAAGGGATTCTCCTAATTTCGGGCGGGAGTGAGTTCCATATTCTTGGTGCGGCCCCTGAGAAAGCCCGATTGTAAGTTTTCTTTTTCCAAAAAAGGGTAGGTTGGAGCAAGAGGTCTCTGGAGGACCACAAGTTTCTGGTTCCTCCAGAGATTACGAGTTTCTGGGCAAGATATGCAGGGAAGTTTGAGTATAATGCCTTGTGCGTGATACATGCCATTTTGAGTTGGATTGTGGCCTGAAGAGGAAGCCAGTTCAGAGCTTTTAGATGTGATGAAATGTGATTGAATTTCCTTGAGCCTGTTAGTAGCCTAGCGGCAGCGTTAAGGCAGGCTTTTAAAGGTGCCAGGGAGATCTTGGGTAAACCCGAGAGGGTAAAACAGCCATATTCCAGTCTATAGATGACTAGTGCGTGCACTGCCATTTTTAGGTCGGGAGTATCCAAGAAGGGTTTCAGTTTCCTTAGATAGCTCAGGTGGAATCTGGCTGATTTGGCCACCGAATTGATATGGTCCCGCATGCTCAAGTTGCAGTCCAGGGTAATTCTAAGGGATTTGGCCAAGTCCACGATGGTCGGAGGGCAGTTTAAGGCTGTGATGGCCTTAATCCATATCGGAGCCTCAGGGCTGGTTTTGGGCGGGGAAATTAGAAGAAATTCTGTCTTCTTTGCATTAAGTTTGAATTGATTGGAAGGGAGCCATTGGACAGTCAATTTCAAGGCTTCGTTCATGGAGAGAATCTCCTCGAGAGAGAGAGAGGAGATCTTGATGTAGATCTGGGTATCGTCAGCGTACATGTGGTATGAGATATTCGCGGTGTGTAGTACTTCGGCAAGCGGTTCTAGGTAAAGTGTGAAGAAGGTGGGGGACAAGGTTGATCCTTGGGGGACTACAACCGTGACCGGGGAGGGAGGAGACCGGGGAGGGAGGAGACAGGTTACCATTAATTAGGAGTCTCTGTGATCGGTTGTGGAGGAAGGACCTAAACCATTCAAGGACAGAGCCATCTATTCCCATCCTGAGTTTAAGGCATTCAAGTAGTTTCTCATGGTTGACCGTGTCAAAGGCCGAGGACAGATCTAGAAGGATTAGGAGACAGGTTTTGCCTTGGTCAAGGGCTTGGAGGGCATCATCCACAATATGGAGAATGGTGGTTTCCGTGCTGTGCCCTGGCTTAAAACCGGATTGGAAATCATCTAGTAGGTGAAAGTTGGTGATGTTTTGGCTCAGCTGCTTTTGCACACATTTCTCCAGAACTTTAGCTAAAAGTGTGATGTTAGAAATAGGTCTGAAGTGGTCAGGGAAGGCAGGATCCAGCCACTTTTTTTTTTTAAATGGGGAGGACTTGGCCAGCTTTCAGAGAGTCGGTATGTATCCCTGAAGCAGGGAGGCGATTATTGCCGTCCAGCTCGGAATGATGGATTGGGAGGCGGCAGCTAGGCAGTTAGAGGGGAGTGGGTCATTAAAGTGGTTGTTCGGGTTTAAGGTGGAGAGGATTTTTGAGACAGAGTGTTCGTCGTAGATTTTGAAGTCGGTCCAGTGTGCTTGGTTTTTGGCTGAAGCCTGGGGAGGCGGCACGGAAAGGAGGATGTAGATCTGGAAGGGGTTGAGAGTAAGTAGTGGATCTAAGTTCGTTTCCAAAAGATGTGATTTTGTCAGAGAAAAAGGAACACAATTCGTCAGATGATATTAGTGACTTGGAGTTTTCTTTCGATGTTTAGGCCAGTTTCTTTGATTGGTGTTTGACCAGTTTGAAAGGTTTACGGGGTCTGTTTTTGGCGTTCCCCAGTTCAGATCTGAAGAATTCTTTTTTCAAGTTGAGGATGTTTCTGTTGTAGGCATTTCTGGCCTGGCGGAGAAGTTTTAAATGAGCGGCTGAGGGGTGCTGTCTCCAGATTCGTTCTGACTGCCGCAGGGATCTCCTCTCGCTATTGAGGGATCCATTGAACCAGTGGTTTCTGTCTTTGATTTGGGTGCTTTTTAGTTTTAGCGGGGCAAGGTCATCAAGAATGTTAGTTATAGTCCCAGAGTAATGATCGTTGAGGTCATTGATCGTTGTGATTGGGGGGGGGGGGGGGGGGTAGGTCAGACTGGCAGCGGGATGCCAGTTCCCTAGGAGCAAGGTTCTTGGTGTCTCGAACCCAGCGTTTAGGAATCACCTGTTGTGGAGCTCGTGTTTTGAGGGTCCAAGTAGTAGGAAGGTGATAGAGTGGTGGTCAGAACAATCACAAGGGTCTATAGCAATAAGCTTGACTGTTGTTTCCTTGGCGATGATCCAGTCTAGAGTGGCGCCTTTCGAGTGTGTAGGGAGTGAGCAGACTTGGGTTAGGGCTTGGGCAGCCAGGAGATCTTTGATGGCGTTGACATGAGGATCATTGAGGTCGTTCCAGTGAAGGTTGAAGTCACCAAAGAAAATGTCTTTGGAGTTGGAGGAAACTTTGGCTGTAATTAGTTCCATGAGGTGGTCAGTGAAGATGACATTCGTGCCTGGGGGGTGGTAAAAGATGTGCAGATTGCACAGTTGGATTGGATTGGATTGGATGTGTATTTGTAGAGCGCGAATTGCTGCCCGGAGGCGTCCAAGCGCTGGGAATACCATGGATCCGCACAGTGGCCCAGGAGGGGAGAGAATGGGGGTTAATTAGACTGGATGAAATAAAAAGGTTTTCAGCTGTTTGCGGAAGGCCGTAAGATTGGGGTTAGCTCTGAGATGCATCGGGAGGGCGTTCCAGGCCTTTGCAGCATCACAAGAAAATGTCCTACCTCCGGATCTGGATCTTTTAATTCTGGGAGCCATTGCAAGGAAAGTCTGACTAGAGCGTAGGCTTCTGTTGGGCGTGTAGTGGGTAATAAGGTTTTTGGGCAGTTGCGTGGTGTTGCTGCATATGGAGAGTATGAGGTATTCACAGGAGTCAGAGGTATCTGCCAGGAGTTCAGTGACAAGGAGATTAGAGCGGTAGATGCAGGCAATGCCTCCCCCTTTTTTGCTGGATTACCTCTCCAGCCTTGCAATATTCTAGTTGGGAGGGACTAGGAGGTCTAGGCATGGAGATGAGGATTCATTGAGCCATGATTCAGTCAGGATTGCTAAATCAATGTTTTGGCTCAGTATGAGATCTGCGTTATCGGCGGCATGCTTAACTGCAGAACGGCAGTTAATTAGGAGGCCAGACAAAGTGGGGTCAGAGAGTGTTGTGCGCTGGGGCGGACAGGAGTACTGGCGCTATGTTGCTATCAACCACACTTCTGTTGCGGAGAGTAGCTGATCTGTTGCAGTTGATTGCGACCGTGCAAATGGCATGTTTGACATTCACGTCTAGTGTACTGAGGGTTGCTAGGGCAGAGTTGTAGGAAGGGAGGGTGGCTAGAGTTTCCTCTTCAGTGAGGTCTGGCGAACTCGGGGTGGCAATTGTGGAGTTGTAGGAGAGGAGGAGAGCTAGAGTTTCCTCCTCTGAGAGGTGGCATGGTAGTTTGCGAGGGCGAACGTGCCTCAGGGATAGCGGTAATGGGTAAGTGTGGGGCTCAGTGATAGGGAGGGGAGTTCCCCGGGGGTTTGAGTTTAGAGAAGGCGAGCTCAGTGAGGTGAAGGAGGTTTTTGATATCCAGAATGGAGTTCTGAATGCTCTGTGTTAAATTGACCGCTCTGTGATGCAGAGTTTCGATATCCATATAGGAAGGAGGCACTTGAAGGCAGGGGAACAGTGGCCTGGTAGTGGTTTTATTGACAAGCGTTGGTGGTTTGGTAGCGGTTTTATTGGCATGTGTTGGTGGTAGGGTAGAGGGGCTGGGTCGACTTGTTTCGTAGGCCAATGGCAGAGTATCGTACTCGGAGTCAGCGGGAGGAGCTGGCGGGGAGGAGACCAGCGGTCTGGGAACAATTCTGTTGGTAAGCCCAGGTCAACTTGTTTCGTAGGCCAGAGAAAGAGTTCCAGACTCAAAGTCAAAGGGAGGAGCTGGCGGGGAGAAGACCGAAGGTCTAGGAGCGATTCTGTTTGTAGGCCCAGGTGGGGTGATAGAGGGGTTAGGTTGATCTGAGTTGTGGGCCCTTAGGGGGGCGGCTTGTGAGTGGCTGGGCACGCTAGTCGAGGGGTCGTCAGGGCTAGTGTTTGTTAACCTGCAGGTGTTGTGCACATGGTTTTTGAGGAGAGTAAAAAGGTCTGCAAATTTATTGAGGTTTCTGGTTGTAGTTTGGATCAGGACGATGCCGTTTTTTTAAAGGGTGATGGTGAGGTCAGCTTGCAGGATTGCGGAGTGCGCTATAGTGAGCTTGGTATGTTCCTGGTTCCACGTACATTGAGGAGATGTGCGATAGTTTTGCGCCAAAAGGATGTTCTTCTGGAATAGAAAATGAGGTCATTTATGACTGTACCCTTGTCAGCGTTGTATCGTTGATCAGAGGTCAAGGTCTATGGGTGAGATTTAAGGGTGGAGTGCTTGAGAGATTTTGCAGCAGTTTTGGAGAGGTTGGGAGGATAAATAAGAGTTTAATAGTTTTCCCCAGTAGCAGACAGGCCATGTCCAGCCATGTTGACTAGGGTGGGGCAGTGTAGGACACTAAGCAGCGGGAAAGGTGATTCCCCCCCTCACTGGACGTTGGGGAAACTATGGAACTGTGGAATCAGAGTTGGTACTTGAGGCAGAAAGGGTGAGTGCCCACCTCGCGGAGGCGTTGTCGAGATCGGTGGCTGCAGCGGAGTCCGAAGGGCCGAGGGCAACTTCAGGACAGGCCGGGACCCCAGTAAAACCTATTCTGGTTTTACAAAATGGTAGATGAGCATATGGCTTAGCAAGGAAGGAGTCATGAAGATCAAAAAGAAAATGGCTGTCTAACACAAACAAATGATGAATGAGCAAATGTCTTAGCAAGAAATGAGGATGAGGCAAGGAGAACAAGGAAAATGGCTGCCTGATGCACACTGATTTTACAAAATGGAGGACAAGCACGTGGCAAGGAAAGAGGAGGCATGGAGGGACACAGTGGAAAAAGGCTACCTGCTCTGCTGCTCTCCCCCCCACCACCACCAAATAAATGCATCAGTGCAGACCAAGAATTGCACAAATATATAACCAGAATGTGAATAGGCCAATCCAGAGGCTCACGTCCCACAGGCAAAGCAGCTATGAGAATTTGAAAAATCAATTACAATTACAAAATATTGAATATCTATGGATTCAACAAGGGCTGTATAAATACCCTACAGCAACAGAAGAATATGAAAAAGAAAAAATATCAGTTAAAATTAATAATGCCCTGACAGGAATATATAATTGCTTGTGGCAAATACTTGTTTTAAATGTAGTAAATACACATTATTCAACCATCTTGCACTCACATAGACACGTTTGACAAAATGGTGGGCAAACGCATGGTAAAGCACAAGGAGGAGTAAGAAAAAAGGAAAATGGCTACCTGTCTGGGCCTGGATCCCCCTCGGCCACTAACAAGCACATGCAGATAACAAATGATGCAGATCTGGCAGGCATTGAAGGCCATCTTTAGGCCCATAAAATCATTATAGTATAGCCATAGTGAGCATGTCAGAATGTGAGAAAACAAATTCAAATAATTAAGAAAATCATCTACAGCATACTACAACTGGCCACAAACTATAAAACACCACAATACAATATCAATACAACAATAAATAGAAGAAAAATAAGCACCAACCTAAAATGCTCACTAGGCATTCACTCTTGGGTCTTTCTCCCAAAATGTGCCTGCCTGGCATCCCTCAATACAGACTTCAGGCCCTCCAGGAAAAGCAACTGTGATAATATACTTGAAAAAAAGGAAAAACATGGTGGTGCCTCTCTTGCCTCCAACATCAGCCCATCAAAAACTATTTTGCAAAATAACCTCACTGAACTTACTTGACGTTTACTTACTGTGGATGATCCAACAGGGTTTGAAGACACAAGATGAGTGAGGATTTCACAATGGTGGATGATCCAGCTGTGTTTGCTCATAGAGGATGAGTGAGGATTTCACAACGGTGGATGATCCAGCAGTGTTTCCTGACAGAGGATGAGTGAGGATTTCACAATGGTGTATGATCCAGCAGTGTTTGCAGAGGCAGGATGAGTGAAGATTTTGCAAAGGTGGATCATCCAGGAGTGTTTGCAGACGCAGGATGAGTGAGGATTTCGCAACGGTGGATGATCCAGCAGTATTTTCAGACACAGTATGAATGAGGATTTTGCAGCTGTGGATGATCGAGCAGTGTTTGCAGACACAGGATGAGTGAGAATTTCGCAACGGTGGATGATCCAGCAGTGTTTGCAAACACAGGATGAGTGAGGATTTCACAACGGTGGATGATCCAGCAGTGTTTGCAGACACAGGATGAGTGAGGATTTCACAACGGTGGATGATCCAGCAGTGTTTGCAGACAAGGGATGAGTGAGGATTTTGCAGCTGTGGATGATCGAGCAGTGTTTGCAGACACAGGATGAGTGAAAATTTCGCAACGGTGGATGATCGAGCAGTGTTTGCAGACAGAGGATGAGTGAGGATTTCACAACTGTGGATGATCCAGCAGTGTTTGCAGACACAGGATGAGTGAGGATTTCACGACAGTGGATGATCCAGCAGTGTTTGCAGACACAGGATGAGGGAGGCTTTCACAACGGTGGATGATCCAGCAGTGTTTGCAGACACAGGATGAGTGAGGATTTCACAACGGTGGATGATCCAGCAGTGTTTGCAGACACAGGATGAGTGAGGATTTCACAACGGTGGATGATCCAGCAGTGTTTGCAGACACAGGATGAGTGAGGATTTCACTACGGTGGATGATCCAGCAGTGTTTCCTGACAGAGGATGAGTGAGGATTTCACAACGGTGGATGATCCAGCAGTGTTTCCTGACACAGGATGAGTGAGGATTTCACAACGGTGGATGATCCAGCAGTGTTTGCAGACACAGGATGAGTGAGGATTTCCTGAAAGTATCCAAATCCAAACTACCCAGGGAACCAACAAAGAATACTGAGTTTTTAGGAAAGATGTTGCTACTGTACGTGCAGTAGCCTCACTCTCTATAGCACTTCCTTTGATAAAATGTTTTTATTTCGAAAGAGGTTTCTCGACTGGTGCTATTAAATATAATATCCACTCATAATGAAATTCACTCAATAGTCGATGACCCGAGACAAAAAATATAACATACAAAAGCCTTGATATGCTGCTCACAGTTACCCAATAGCTTTTTGCTTTGAAGGAAATCTTATTTACAAAATGTGGCGTAATAAAGTAGCACTGGGTATTTTGCATCACATGCAGAACGTGAAACGCCCGCTGTTATGCAAGCTTATGCTGGCGAAGCTAAATTACAAACTTAAAATTACAAGTTTAAAATTATTTCAGTTTACACTCAATTCTACAGAAATGCATTGTATGTGGACATTCTTAAAATCTAGCTTTCGATCAGGCATTCGGCGCCTTGAATTAATTTACTATGGAATGCAAACCTGTTCCTGATTGAATAGTCAAGAAAATCAGAATCTGCTTTGGGCCAAAATAATATTTTGAGACGGAGATCAGTTCGCGGTCAAAGGTTATCAAGAACTCATCAAAACATGTTTCATATGTGACATGCCAAATATGAAGCATATCTCGTGGGTGGCTGACCATCTCTGAAGCTCTACACCACGGGAGACTGGCGCCATCAAATACACATTCTGGGAAATGCAGAAAGGCAAAACCAAAGGGAATGATGGACGGAGTGTTGAACATTGCAAGCACTCACCCCCAGTCAACTGATCTGGGTTTAATCCATCACCGTTCTTTAGCCCACTCTGCCACCCTAGTTCAGACATGGCCATATGCAAATCAGTCTGACCCTGTGCCCCATAGGAACATTCCAGCCCGAACTGCCAAGCCATGTCTTCCCTGGACCGGAAACAAGCTTCTTAGGACCGGTTTCTGGCATTTCAGCCGTCTTCAGCCAGGCTTGCTTGAATCCAGTGGCAAAGTGAGCAAGGGACTCACGTCTGAGCATACCCTGCCAACTTATGGCGAACAAAGCAAAACCAAAGGAAATGATGGACGGAGTGTTGAACATTGCAAGCACTCACCCCCAGTCAACTGATCTGGGTTTAATCCATCACCGTTCTTTAGCCCACTCTGCCACCCCAGTGCAGAAAGGCATCACATTAGATAGCCTGGCAATGTTTCCTGCAAGCGTAATGCACACATAGTGCCGCTGTTTTTCACATTATGGAAATTTAAACAGACAACAACAACCTCACATAACTCAGTTCAAATTAAAAACCAACAATTAGATGGCTTGTGATGGAGAGACTTGAGAATGATAAGATCCGATATGAATGCATTATTTAACCAAACACGGGGGGACTGCACAGGGGAGTTAAACGTGTTTATGTGGCACCACAAAAAGACACGTTGACAAACAATGCATGAAGGGAGGAGCTTATTACAGATATAATAACTATATACATATGCATATATACATATGCCTCCGGATGTTATATGAACATTTATTATAAAATCAAAGTATGATTTACAAGGTGTCATTACGTATACAAACACGGAAATTGTTATTCTAAATCAATAAAAAAAAGTAAATAAAGATACCCAAAGGTCTGGATGGGGTACCACATTACCCTTTTTAACTTCTTTGTTGGTATGAATTGTTGAGGTTGTATTCTTAATTAAGCTGTCAGATTGCTCCCAGAGATCACCTACACAAAAAGAAAAAAATAAATGTTGAGTACACAAGCGTCCTAAATGTTTATTACCTGAACGTGAGTAAATGTGGTATACCATTCTGGTCTTAGCATCATTCTCAACATTAACTGATACTACAAATCAATCTTATATCCACCTAGTTACATATGTATTTCCCTAGGTCACAAGATGCTTCAGTCTCCACTCCATCTAATGACAAGAAGGAAAACGTGCCAGCCAGCATTCCACCGTAGTGGGCATCAGTGGGCAACAGATGCACCTCGTCTGCTGGCTCAGTGCAAGTTGCAATAAGCAAATCAAATGCCAAAGTAAATCTAACACCAACGATCCAAACGTAAAGAGAGCAAATTAGAAATGGTATAATACAAAGCCTAATTGATAAAACTCTTATTGGATTACAAAGTAAATGAACCACATAAATAATTAACACAAGCCTTCTAATGTTTTATGTGTTATGTCTCCCTTTCCTCACTCGTTCTATTTTTAGTCCTGTTTTACACTTTTGTACCCCACCGACATTCACAAACAATGCAGAAAGTCGGGATTTTTTTTTCTTATAGTAGCCCCAATATTGATCCTAACTCTCTTGAATGCAGGTAAGTCTAATTTATAATGTGACTGATTTTTATATTTGGTATGTCAAGGCTTTATTTTAAAATAATATAAGCTTTGAATGTCAAGTTGATTAATGAGTCGATTTTGCAATTTATTCAGAGAAGTTGTATGGTCAGAGGATTTAGATTTAATTTTAATTGCATAGAATAGGCTGCACTATGCAATTTGTTCATTTTTTCAGGCTAGAATAATTTAAGTACTCACTGCATAAGCTGGATCACTTTGACAAAGCGTTAAATCAATGAGTCTTAAATTAATTTAATTATGATTATTGGTCTAAACATTTTTGTTCGCTCCTCAAAGCCCTAACACTGCACCACAAACAACCTCTTATTCTCATTGAATTTAGGATTGAAAATAGTGGTAGATAAGGTTTTAGCTTTCTTCTACAAATAAAAACAGCCCTCCTGAAGTAAAAATTCTACTTGACACATCCAAAGCCCTCACATCAGACTCTCTCCAAAATGACACCAAGCACAATAACACTTAGTTTCATTTTTCAAGAATTCCAAGATCACCATTGTGCCAAGTGACGGTCAATTCGCAGGATGTTGTCCTACCACGTTTTAGGGCCATCTCACCATATGTGCCTCATTTCTTTAAATACTTCACTTTTTGTGTTATTGGCAACACTGTGGCATGTAAAATGACCAACACAACAACCTTTTATTTTAATCCAGTAGAATCCTACAGTGTAAATTAGGTTATTGTTACTTCTTTTCTTATTCACTCCTATCCTAGCTGTAAAGCAACAAAGCGTAGCAAGGTGTAAATATAAACCAGGGTAAATGGGGGCAGCAAGGTGCAGATGTGAGACTAGGCAATCAATTAATACATGTTTTAACTGCTGCTTTTTTTATTCTACTTTGATTTTGCACCTGTTTTGTTCTTTGAGGTCATGAATTTTGCTCCACTGCCTTTCTAAGATTCTACATTGAGTGATCTTTGATCAATGTAGTTACTAGTGAAATTTTGTATACTACACCTATTCCCCCACACCACCGGGTTGGTTGATTTCTTTACAGAGCTTACTATCCATTACAATGTTCACCTTTCAATTGTCTGAATAAAATGCTATTGTTCAATTATTTAAGTTTCGGGCTGGAACCTACAGATACAACGAGATAGCTATGATCCCTTTTTGATATCAGGAAAAGGCAAAAAAAAGGCAAATGCAGTACTCATAGCCTAGGGCCCTAATATATACCTTCAGTCACAGGCCCATAAAACATACAGAGAACTAGACAAAAACTGAGCAGTCAAACGTGCACCACGCCAAGAGCAAAAGGATGGCGCAAATTGCAATACAACCATACATACACCAAAATAACCGATACATAGAAGAGAAATTGGACTATTCTTGTCACTAGGAGGCATGGGTTATAACTTTCACTGTGGGTGCTTTGAACTGAATAGGGAGAACAATCAAGCAAGGCGTCAAGGGAATTCGTAAATCTGCTGTTTTTGTTGAAAAAATACAACTTGTGAGTGGTCTTTTGAATTTACAATTAGTATGTGGTTGGAGTAGAAAAGTGGAAAGGTGTGACAGTGGGTGTGGGGTGTGAGAGCTGTTGGTGTGAGCAGTAGCAGGGCGATGAAATGTGTTATAGTGTGAAACTGAGAGTAGGGGCGTGTGAGAGGACTGGACTGTAAGGGTGTAAGAATAGAGGTGACGCAGAAGAGTGAACAAAGTGGCTGAGGATTAGAGTATTTGGGATGAGAGAAAAGATGAAACCAGACAGTGGATATAATGAGAGAATGCATCTGATGAAAGAATGGATGGACGTGGGAGAGGTTCAGCAGAGAAAATTCATACTTTATAAACGGAATGAGAAGCGGGAGTGGTAAGAGGTGCTGAGAGCGAGATTAAGTTGGTGTCATGTCGGCTTCAAATTCAGATGAGCAGACCGCAAAATTAAGCATTGGTCAGGTTTTGTTTAGCGATGTATTCAATGATTTTGCTTTTTAAGCACCTTTTGTTTTAATTTCCACTCATTTGAAACTGGCTACCCCAGCGTATTTAGATTGGCCCTTTCAATTTTTGACCAAAATTGCTCTTTAGCCTCAGACACACAATTATAAATCCACCCACAGAGGACGCCACTGGTTGTCCACTGTCATACCCGGGGCCTCTGGAATTTTGTGATTGAGTAGCTCCTGCGTTTTTGTCTTGGTTATGGATTTGCTGCATCTGCCACATAATCCACAGTTCCTGCATAATCTGCAGATTTTAACAAAAAAGTTATTTCTTACTCTGACGGATGGTTACTAAAAACGCAGCAACACGTGTTGCCGTGCAGTGGAAGGCCCTTTGCCCCCTTTGAATGGTCACCTTTCTGAGTTAGTGCTCTATTTGTTTGTAAACTAGTAATAATGAGGTGCAAGCTATGCCCAGAGGTAAAAAGTGTATAAATGAGAAAATAATGAAGTAATGCTATCACAAATATCCCTGATGCAAAATGTTGCCCTCCCCTGCTGCATAATTCCAGTGGCCCTAGTCATACCCTCTTCCTTAGATTCTTCTTGCCACCGGAAATGTTCTAAGGAAAGACAACATGTGCTGTCCTATGTCCAGCAAGAAGAGATGTGAAACAGCAAACAGAAGGTTTACTTAATTTTATGATGTAAGCTAGAAGAACAAGACAGAACACAAAATGAAGAAAATACTACAGGCCAAAACTTACTCTTAAATAGAGAGAGAAACTGCAGGGTTGTTGTGCTTGGCCCAGAAAAGTGGAACTCCCTTTGATACAGTGAGAAAAATAATAAATCATCAGGTCTAATAACCTGTACATTTCTTTCGGGATGGCATTGATAAATTCCTCTCTGTCCAGCTAGTAATATGATAATAGCAACTGAATCACAATAATGTCAAAATGGGGAGCATCAGGAAGCCAAATGTAATGTAATGAACTATTGGTTTGCACGGAAAAGCTGTAGTTGTGTAGGATGCATGGTTTTGTCAGCTATGTCTGTCTGAATCCATTTGCAACTTACACAGGTTCTGCATCTATTTCTGTACTGCTGTAATGTTCTGACCTAAAGATCTATAAATATACATTCTGGATTAAAACAGGTTAAAACAAGAATGCATAAGTGTCCAGGGTTAATATGGTGACCCCAAAAGCTGGAGGGTTTTCCCATGGTTTTCCAAGTACAGTCAACCACGTCACAAGTCAAAACTTGGATTCCCCAGTAGATATCAACAGGAAAATGCAACAGGTCTGCCAAAAGTGGGGAGTTCACAGCAAAACTACAATAGAAAAAGGAAAGCTCACTGTGGGTTAGAATATTTGATAGCTACCTAGAGCGGAGGTGCAGTTGTCACTAGTTCCACAGATGCCATGCCTCCAGGGCCTTGCGGTTTGAGGGACCCACAGCAGCTCTTTTGTTATGTGGCTTACATTTAGTGTCCATTCTAGCTATTCATTTTAACTTAGCATTGTTTTCTAATGGCAGTTTGCATGTTTTCTCTATTGCAAGTGTGTGCTATGCACGCATTTTTCCCTGATAGACATTGTCGCCTTGTAGTCTGCACATTTAGTTTCAGGATCATATAACTCAGAACACAATACATCGTTTCATTTTCATGTGCTCTTCTGCTTCAGTCTAAAACGTTGTTCTGCACCTCTGGCACAGTTTGATAAGTTTGTAATTTTATTATAAAAACAGCGTCCGTGATGAAGTCGGAGAGAGGTTCACTTCCCGCCAGGGTCATGATGGATCGCTGCTGTGAGGTGTGATTGAGATGCAGTTTAGCTGTCCCCGACCGTCATCCTGAGAAGGAAATTAGCCATGAGCGAAGTGTGCAGTCTTGCACACTTGAGACAGGGTGCACCCTCTAATGCATCAAGGCTGAATTCCTGACATACAGTGTCAAAGTGTGGTGTTGGGTCATTCCAAAGCGCCTGGTAAATGGGTTCTCCCGACATGCTCTCTTTAGCATAGTGATATCAGTAATAGATAGGAGTAATCTTAGTAAGATTATAAATCGTTAACATGATTGCATTGTTAGTGTTTTTCATCATTGTAATAATGCTTGAAACGATGTGTCTTATCTTTTTGATAATGGCAGTTCATGTTATATTTATAAAGATTAGAGCTTGTCAATAAACCTTTGAAAATGCATTATCTTATCTTTTTTGGTGGCACTTTGGGAATGCAAAAGTGATAAATGAAAGGATAGATCTGTTTCCACAAATTCCTTGGTAATTTTAGGGTCGTGTTTGAAGTTACTGACAACATTTATACCTCAGTAAGTGCAAGAGTTTAGATGCAGTAGAGTGAGCTAGCCAAGCAGACCAACACTTACTGATTATATTAGAAGATTCAGTCTCTTTATTATGAAGATTTGTTGTTCTACATACACAGTCCTACCAGAGTCATAGGAACGGTATAACATGACTCCAACAGAGTTTTAGGTTATGGTTCCTATTTAATGGGTCTCCTGAGTAGTTTACTTGTCTGTGTCCAAAGCTTCTTTATTGCCTTTATACGGAAACGTAAGTGGTGATAAGGGTTTATATCCTACTTCAGCTTAACAAGAAGCACATATTTATGTCTAGGTTAATCAAGTTTGATTGTTTAAATGGATCTTCCCCTACAGTGTTTTCCTTTAATTGAATTCTATTCATTAAATATGGTACTACCAGTTATCATTCTTAGCAGCAGACAAGCAGTAACTGCAAGCTTAACTAGACAGTGTTCACCAATGGCAGAGAAGAAGTTACCTTTGTGGTTGCGGCACACGAAATGTACAGATTTGAAAGTTTTTATTTCTGGTCTGATTTTCCTGCAGTCAATGCACATTCACAAACATTTCACACATACACTTTAGAAATACCATTAACTTACCAGAAACATCATAATTGGTTCCAAGGCACCTTCCCACATATTGTTCAA
Organism: Triturus cristatus; assembly: GCF_964204655.1. NCBI lineage: Eukaryota > Metazoa > Chordata > Amphibia > Caudata > Salamandridae > Triturus > Triturus cristatus. Next base: position 275,046,661 of record NC_140580.1, on the reverse strand, counting down.
AATGTTAAACTGCGTTCTCTCAGTCACGAAGGGGCAACCTGGCCATTCTTAGCAGGCTATATGCCTTACCCACATGCAAATACATTACACCAGACCAACACAATTGCATTTTTAAACCATTTGTATCATATCTGATGCAATATGATCTGCGTACAATCATTACTGTTATTACAAAGTCTTCTCAAGATGGTCAGGCTCAGCTGGCTGTGCCTACAATTAGTCCTATTACCATTAATGCCAACATGGGTAAAGTCCCTACCAAACAGGAGGAAATTCTGTTTTGGATTACCCACAAATCTAAATCAGCTTGAGGCAGTATTTCCCCATACGGGACCCAATGATAAATCCAGAATTCTCATTATGTGTCTTCCTCTTGGTATCGTTCCCTCTGTTGAAGAGTGTAATACGAGTGGTACTATTCTTGCAGCAATCTACCTGAAGTCCTTAAACAGAATCAGGCTGAACATGGAGCAGCCCCTGCTCTGGATTTGGGGATGAAACTCACTGGCAACTTCGCCCTAGGTGTCCTCCAATATTTTAAGTAATGTTAAAGGAGAGGCAGCTTCTTTGGTAATTCGCTAGTGGCTTCAGTTCCACCAACAGATCAGGAATGTGAGTTCCCTAAAATAATTTCTGAAATATACCTATATAGGTCGTGACAGTTTGGGAACCAAGCCTAATAAACCAGTACTTAAAGAAAAATATGCTTAAATTACCAAGCAGACACCCGAGTCTTCTAAAAAGCGCTGTGATAAAAACAAAGCTAAAAAGAAAATACAGACTGGATTTCTGCAACAGGAGTCTTACGAAAAACGTTACAATCTACATAACCGTGATACACTTAAACAGCCTGATAGGTATCAGTATCTGATACACATCCTTCTTGTTCCTTTCAGGCCTCCACAGACAAACGGTCAGACGAGGGGGAGGAGGCGACCGCAGACAGGAGGAGTATGTGAAACCGAAAACTGATTCACAGTGCTCTTTTGATGTCATCATAAAAAAGGAAAGAAAAACCCACAACTAAAAGAACAATAAAAAAAAAGAAACTGGCTGGAATTTAGACTAAATATGCCACAACTCCCCAGAACTCTTCTTCGGAATAAACCATGGGCGAGAACTCTGCTCAACAGCTCAGCAGAGGTCACCATAATCAGGGTCACTGGAATAATGCAGCAGAGGAGGGCAAAATTATGTGACAAGGTTGAATACATTGAGCTGCAAAAAAAAGGCAAAATATGCGGCACATTTTGTGAGAGGATTAATTCGTTATTTTGTCATTTTTACAGTTGTTAGCACAATCCAGGCATTAGTTGCAACTCATTAGCACCAGTTTCACACCCAAATATAGCAAGTAGAGACAGAAAGGTGACCAGTCAACCTTTCCAAAGGGCCTTCCACTGCGCGTCAACATGTGTTGCTGCATTTTTACTTTTGAACCATTTGAGCAAGACAGAATTTTTGTTGTTGAAATCTGCAGATTATGCTGCAGATGATGGATTATGTGGCAAACGCGGCAAATCTATAATTATGCGAAAATCACCTTAGACGCACAGTTGCATAATTCCAGTGGCCCTGACCATAGTTCATCAGACTCTTTAATAGTTTCTGTTGGCGAGACTAATGACTAGATAAAAGTAGAAACTCAAGATCAGCAACTAAGCCCTCCTGATAGACTCTAGAAGTTAGACTTCCAAATTGAGAGAGATATACCATGTACTATTAAAGTAATATTCTGGCAGAATGTAACTAATGAATACAACATTCTCCTGGCTCAGCTAAATTGGCCACCAGAGTTTGTTAGAAAAGTCTTAATAGGAGAGTATGTAATCATGCCTTCCTTTTCCGCTATTGTTTCAGAGGAAGCTAAGGCAGCATCTGCTGCAAAATGGGCTCTTGCTCAAGCACCAGCTTTATATTGCAATTAGGAGGGTTGAGATAAAGACTCACCTTAAGTTATACCTAAACGGTCCGGCAAGCAGGTGCAAGCACAATACCCTATTAAACAAGAAGCTAAACACCCTGCTAGAGCAATTCTATCACAATTAGAATATAAAGGTGTGATTGAGGCTTGTGTCACCCTTATGAGTAATCCTTTATTTGCTTAAACCAGATCATTTCTATTGCATAGTCTTAGACCAGGGGTCTCCAACCTTTTCTGCAGTGAGAGCTACTTCTGATCCGTGAAAATCATTGCGAGCTACTAAAGGCCAAGCAACTTGTACATTATTCCCAAAGTCCCTCCATGCCTAGCTTCATTGACGAGGAATAAACAGACACCTATTTAGTGTCTGCAATGCACAATATGAAACAAGAGAGCCTGTTATTAGTCCTGGCTTTCCTCTTCAACAAACTGCGTACTCCTGACCTCTGCCATAACCAGCTAAGAAACTACAATCATAAGAAATCATACTAAAACTAGAAATTTCATACTAAAAACCATAACCTGTACATCTGTCTCTCAAAACCTTTTCATCCACCTCACTACTACGTTCCATAACTCGGTAATAGAACCTCAGTGATCATCATGCATAACATGGAACACTTCCCACATAGGCTCAAAAAATAAAGACAACACCTTTCCGACCAGAAACCCTACCTGGATTGGCTTGCACTGCAGGTTAGTAAGCATTATAAACAAACGCTGCAATACAATTATTTTATTATATCATACCTCCTTTTTCTACATCATCACATGACCAGACCTTGAAATGCCGGAGTTCAGGGTGTGCACTGAACTAATTCTCTCATAACAGACTTTAAATTTGTTCCATGTAATAATAACCGATTCCACATGTATGGTGCACATGACTTGCCACTTAGTTCAGTATTATAGAATTATCACCAGGGATGGTGGTAGTCAATGATTGGTTCATGTTCAAAAGTTATTAATTCTAAAAATGCCTCTCAATGTAAGTACTGTAAAATGCTGTTCATACGAAAGAAATATACGTTAAGATTTTCAATACATTCCATCATATTTTTATATGCCTTTTGTGCCACTATTTGCATTGTTTTCAACTCTTTACTCACGCAAGGAAGGGGCCTCAGACCGTCGCTTCCTTGGCCCATGCTCAACTCTCCTAATTAATTTATTGGCCTCGTTTACAATAGAATAGAAACATATGGCCACTGCAAGGGTGAGGAACTGTTTTGAATGGGATACAGTAGAAGTGAATTGTGAAGCCTTGCACTTCATTTTAAATTGCTCGCATGATATCATGAAACTAAATGCGTTTTACACGTATTTTGTGTTTAAAAAAAAGCACCTCTTGGAAGTTCTTCCTGGGCACAAACCGGAGCCAGTAACTTAATTTTACATTACATTTCTTAAATTATTTAATTAAAATGTAATGAAAAGACTTGTAAAATTATGTTCTTGGTTCCGTTTTGTGGCCAGGAACAATGTGCAAGGTACACTATTTCAAAATAAAAGATGCCCGTGAAACGCTGCTTTAATTTAATGATTAAATTAAAGCATAGTTTCAGATTGATTTATTACTAGTTCGAACTACTGCTCATGTTTCAGATGCCTCGAATAACGGCATGGCCCGGCATCTATTTAAAAAAAAATAAAGTTTGTCTTGGCCACAAACCTGATGGCTGTCTGGTTCTGCTTCAGGTGGCTGGTACTGCATCTCCTGTGTCGCAGCATGGAGACCTAATTATGCATTCTTTGGACTGGAAGAGGAGAGTGTGTGTGTCTTCAGGCCAGCGGTCTGAGCCGCATTTCTCAGCAGTAGCAAATGACCTTATTAATGTCTGCACCAGATACAAGGACTGGACGTCTTGAGGTAGCTAGAAATCACGAGAGCTGTCACGGATCTTAACCCTGCACGCTAGGGTTAGAGGGGGCAAACAGCGTTTTGTCGAGCAAATCCTCCCTGTCTGAAGTGATCGTTGCCAGAGATGGAAAGATTACTTGGAGGAGGGAAGATCCGCGCTGTGGGTAACAGTGCAATGTTTCACCAAAAGCCCCCCCCCCCCCCCCGACCCCCTCTCACTACTCTTTTTACGGTGCCAAGGCGATGTCGTTTCCACAGCAAAATTAAAGTAGTGTAAAACAAATGTTAGTTAAGACCGCAAGACTCTTATTATTTAGAAGGCATGTGTACCTGGAGTTTACGTGGTGCTGGCCTACAAACTTTCCATCAGTGTCAGGACCTTTCCATTTGGCTAATTCTGACGCGGGCTGCCGCTCCGGACGCAAAATGCACAGGATCATGGCAGGAAGGCATGCAGCAAAAGGCGGGCAGCAAAAGGCGCGCATACTGGTTCTCCGTAGGCAGCCAACACTGCCCATGCGCTGGCTGACGCCAACAGTTTCACCCCGCCCTAGATGGGCTCAAATTGCAATTGGTTCCCACCGCGGCAGAGAAGGAACTGCAAAAGGCCTAAAAAATAAACAAAATAACAACAATAGGCTACTAAAGTGGGAGTCAGGCCGCGAGCTACTGGCAGGGCATCTGCGAGCTACCGGTAGCTCGCGATCGACCGGTTGGAGACGCCTGTCTTAGACTATAAAGAATTAAACAGTCACACACACACTTTGTTGTACAAAATTCCCACAGCACAGGCTTCATAAACAACATTGTTTGTAAAAGCAAAAAAAGAATACAAAACTACATTGGATATTTCCCATGGCTTTTTCTGTCAAAACATCCACCTGAAAGCTGTGATTTGACTGTATTCACAGTCCTAGGAGCCCAGAAAAGGTTCTGTAGTCACCCAAAGGGGTATAAGAAGAATCCAGGTCTGTTTGCTGCCCAACTAACTTCAATTGTGCAAGAAATTGACACAGAAGCATTGTCATATGTTGATGAAATTTACCTCATAGATGATAATTTAAACACACATTTGGCTAGTGTGGATCGCACAATTCTGGGATTCGCTGACCATGACTCTTAGACATTGAGTCTGTAGTTGGCAGGGGTATGCACTCTGCCCAAGTAGGTACCACAATCCAAGTCAATCACACACTTAAATCAGCCTCTGCTCACCCTCTGGTAACTTGGCACTGAGCAGTCAGGCTTAATTTAAGAGGCAATGTGTAAAGTATTTGTGCGAACTTAGATACAGTAACAGTGAAAACGCCACAAAAAGACTACACACTGGTATAGAAAAATAGTATACTTCCCATTGAATAAAGTAAAGCCAAAATGACAAAAAAACAATCAAGGATTCACAAGATATGCACTTAAAAGTATACAAATATACACAGTGCTTAAACAGCACTCACGATCATCAGGTCATGTTGCACTGGAGAAAAACAACATAAATCAAAGTAGGGACAGTTACTATTTGGTTCCCCGCAGGACCATGGCAAAAACAGTGCTTCATGAGGCACTGAAATGTAAGTTTCTCACCTGTCCCTCGAGACCTGTGTGATCAAGCAATTTTGGCTGCCCGCGAGAGTGCACATCGGTGACAGGGAACTTGCGGGTCCCATGTGCACAAGACTGTACCTGGACTGGGCGAAGCAGCGGGAGTGCCTGCCTCATAGCTCGAGGCCCACGTCACAATGACTCTCTAGGCCGGAAGGCGTTGTGGCCACAGGCCGTGCTGGTCAGGACAAAATTGTCAGTCTGAAGTTGAAGGGCGCACACAACAGATGTAGAGTTCTTCGATTGGGCCCCTTCACCTTGGGTTGCAGGTGTGCGGCTGCCTCGGGAGAACAGCATTTGTTTTTACTCCCTGCAGATGGGCAGCTGTAGTGTAGTCGTTGTCCAGGCAACATGTCAGAAAGTAATGAGGTGGTGATTTCAAACAGCCCGCACAGCCCTGGTTGATTGTAGTGTTAATCTTGACAAAACAAAGTGCTGATCCTTGGTTGCAGGTCAGGAGCAAAGTATGAACGTTATAGAGCCCCTTTGCAGATCAGGGGGCAAAGCGCTGACTGGGGTGGAACTGGGCTGCCAGGCCCACATATAATAGAGCCCAGCAGTAGCACAGATGGGGAAAACAAAGGTTTTTATGGCCCCGAGGCAAGCCAGTGCGTCCTTGGAGTTACTTTAGGTCTTTGTATGTTGCAGCGAGAAGATTCATTCATGCAAAAAGGCAGCAGGCAAACACAGCAGAGGAGGTAGCAAAGTGGCAGGTCCTCCTATAGCAGAGCAATCAGGAGGCCGCAGACCAACACAGAAGAGCAGTTCGCAGAGTGACAGTCCCACCTGCAAAGCAGCTCCTCCTCTTGACAGAGTAAAAAAAAAACACAGGCTCTGCAGTGGCAGCCCTGAGCCATGTTTTAGGGCTACTGAAGTGAGTGGCACAATCAGTGCTGCAAGCCCACAAGTAGCATTTAATTTACAGGCCCTGTGCACTTTACTAGGGGCTTTCAAGTAAATTAAATATGCCAATTGTTTTTAAACCAATGTCAACCTGTTTAGAGTACAGAGCATATGCACGTTAGCACTGGTTAGCAGTGTTAAAGTGTTCAGAGTCGTAGAGCCAACAAAAATAAATTCAGCAAAAAGGGCAAAAGGAAGGCAAAACATTGGGGGTGACCCTGCAGAAAGAGTAATTTCCAACACAACACCCCTCCATACTAAAGCCAGAGTAGACTAATCAATACCTTAATGGACTTCCCTGCTTAGGGTGATAGAACATGGACAATGGTCCACTACTGCAGAGAAACTTGCCAGTTCTACTCCTCTCTGATTCCAGTGTCATCCCTCTGTCTATACTCTCAGGGTCCCCCAAACTGACCCATGGGGAACCAGTCTCCTCCCCTGTGGACCACATATGTGCTGCACCTAACCTTACTTTGCTTACAGCTGCATCCCAGGAGGCAGACAGGACCACCGTGGCCAACAGTGTGATGCGGTCTATTCCACCCCTTCTGACTTCTATCCCCTACCCAGGGAAAACTCTAACCACAAGGACAACAACCAACAGAGGCCACTGACAGCTGTCAGTGTAATGAGCTAGGCCCTATAACAATCCAGGGCTCTTTGACTTATATGGGTTCTCAAAGTGGGGGGCAGTAGCTCCAGGTATCTTGCACCATTTCTCCACTACACCTCCCACCAGTTTAGGGGGGGTATCCTGAGATTGGTCACTCAGTCCAGGATCTACACCCTGAGGCTTAACAGGAGACAAGGGTGGGCTCACCCTCACCCTGCTTCTCTATCTGTGGTTCTTTACCTTCCACTTGGGAGAGGTACCCCCAGAAAACTGAACTGTTAGGGGGCTGTGGCGGCCACCCCTCCCAGTTCCCCTGAGACGAGGGGCAACTCATTCACCAGAAGCCAGTCTATGGCATCTGGGGACTAACTATGGCCCTCCTCTGGGTCACCTCCCCACCCCACTCTAGGGATAAAATATCTCAGATAGCGGAAGAAGTGCTGCCCATGGGCTGGAGTTACTCTACACACCTGGTCAGGGTCCTGCTCTGGGGAAGCCTTTTTCACTATCATGGTCCGGCTAGCCCTGGTGTCCCACAAAGCATTCACAGGGACCCCATTCACTGTCACCGGGTGGAAGTTACGACTCCCTCACTCTGGCATCACTAACTCATCCTCTGAGTCCACCTTCCAACTTAGGGAGATCACAGCATGTTCTATGACCTACCCCTGGGGACTACTTATCCCTAAGGCCAAATTGGCCAACCCTGTAGAGATACCACCAGTGGGTGGCTTCTTCGTACAGGCAGAGTCCTCCTGCTTATGTTCTATCTGGGACTACTCAAAGCAGCAGGGTTGGAAATGGAGTGACCTGAACTACTGCCCATCAGAACCTCCTCCCTGATTTTCAGAAGGGGCGTTGCTCCTCCTCTTACCCTGGGACCTGTCTGTGTTTCCATTGACCCCCCTCACTCTGCTAGGGGGAGCCTGAACCACCCCCTCTTGGGTCAGTCCCAAGTACCTTCCTTTAGACCCTGGTGTTGATCCAGAAGTGCACCTCCTTTGCAAGCTCCCTGGGGTCCGTAAGCTTACAGCCACAAATGTGTTGCAACAGATCTGGAAAACAAAGATGGACCATATGCTTTGTTGCAAACAAATTATACTGCCCCAGGTAATATTTTATCTGACTGCTCTTCACCCAACCATCCAATGACTAGCAAAGGAAACCCACACAATCCACCCAGGTCTGTTGGGAAATCGTCTGACTATCTAAGAATTGTTGTCTATACCTTTCTGGAGTCAGACTAAACTTCTTGATTAGGGCATCCTTCGTGGGGGAATACCTCATCCTGTCACTCCCTTCTAGGGCCAGGAGAGTGTCCCTCCCCTCACTAGGGATAGGTCTCCAAAGACTATCCTCCAATGTGTCTCAGGGACCTTGTGCATTTAAAGTACAATTTCATAGGCCTCAAATCATCCATGTTGTCGTCTCCCACCACAAAATCAAATACCAGACCATTGGGTATATGGACCCTTCTGTCAAAGGGCACAGAAAGATTGCTGCCACCATCACTGCTGAACTCCACTTGTCTGCCTTGATATGCAGCTCTCTCAGGCTCAATTCCTGAGCCAACATCATCTTTTTGTCCTCGATAGTCAATCTCTTTTGGCTTTCCTTCAACTCCATGGCTAGCCTTTTTGTCTCCAAGGCCTGTTTCTTCTGTTCCAAGGACCTTAGCTTAGCCAGTTTCAATTTTAACTTTCTCTCCTCCATCCTGTCCACCATCTCCTCTGGGGCCAGGCCTTTGGGTGACACACTGCTCCCTGCCCTGGAGGGAGCCCCTACTCCTGGAAGTAAGACAGCAGCCTAAGGCCTCCTCTGAGGATTCATCAAACAAAGCATGGGCTTCAGACCAGATTCTCAGTGCATTTTGCAGTTCCACCTTCCTTGTGGTTCTTTTGAGAGAAAGCCCAAAATCCTTGCAGGAATCTTTGAGCTGAGCCACAGTGTAATGCTCAATTCTTCTCAGATAAAACTTCATTTTTGCAGGTGCAGAACCACCAGAGACCTGATTTTAGGAAAAAGCAAAAATGCCAATGAGGGGAATTGAAAAATCAAAAATGCCAATTAAAGCGAATAGGGAAACAATTGTCAATGGGGGTCAGAGACAATTGATTCAAATTGGTCTAAATGTGGGTAGCAGTGTACACCTAATTACTGTAAGGTACTGTAGAAGCATAAGTCCTATCCTCACCGCTGATCACCAATGTTAGATTTTGGGTCTGTAGTTGGCAGGAGTATGCAACTTGTCTAAGTAGGGACCACAATCCTAAACAGGTTAAGTCAATCACACACTTAAATCATCCTGTGCTCCCCCTGGCTGCTTGGCACAGAGCCGTCAGGCTTAACATAAGTGGCAATGTGTAAAGTATTTGTGCACACTTAGATACAGTAACACAGTGAAAACACCACAATGAGAATCTACACTGGTATAGAAAAATAGTACAATCTTTGCTGAATAAAGCAAGGCAAAAATGACAAAAATCCAATCAGAGGTTCACAAGCTATATACTTAAATGTATCCAGGTAAACACAGTGCTTTAACTGCACTCACGATCATCAGGTCACGTTGGACTGGGGAAGAACAACACAAATCAAAGTAGTGACAGTTTCTATTTGGCTTCCTCACAGTATTGTGGCCACAAAAGTGTTCCAAGAGGCATTGAAATGTAAGTTTCTAAGAGGTCCCTCGAGATTGGTGTAATCAAGCAATTTCGGCTGCCTGCGAGAGCGCAGGTCGGCAACAGGGACCTCGCAGGTCCCGTGTGCACAAGACAGTACCTGGTCTCGGCACAGCAGCAGGAGTGTCGGTCTCATACCTCTGTGCCCACACCACTGTGTCTCTCCGGGCCGGAAGGTGGAGTGGCCATGAGCCGCTCTGGTCAGGACAGACTCGGTGGTCTGAGCATTCTGAACCAATCAATCACTCACACCCAGTCAACAGATCTGGGTTTGATCCATCACCGTTCTTTAGCCCACTCTGTCACCCCAGTTCAGACATGGCCATATGCAAATCAGTCTGACCCTGTGCCTCATGGGAACAGTCCAGCCCGAACTGCCAAGCCATGTCTTCCCTGGACCGGAAACAAGCTTCCTAGGACCGGTTTCTGGCATTTCAGCCGTCTTCAGCCAGGCTTGCTTGAATCCAGTAGCAAAGTGAGCAAGGGACTCACGTCTGAGCATACCCCGCCAACTTATGGCGAACAAAGCGGTACAAAAGGGGGTGGTGATGGACGGAGCATCTGAACCAATCAAACACTCACACCCAGTCAACAGATCTGGGTTTGATCCATCACCGTTCTTTAGCCCACTCTGCCACCCCAGTTCAGACATGGCCATATGCAAATCAGTCTGACCCTGTGCCTCATGGGAACAGTCCAGCCCGAACTGCCAAGCCATGTCTTCCCTGGACCGGAAACAAGCTTCCTAGGACCGGTTTCTGGCATTTCAGCCGTCTTCAGCCAGGCTTGCTTGAATCCAGTGGCAAAGTGAGCAAGGGACTCACGTCTGAGCATACCCCGCCAACTTATGGCGAACAAAGCGGTACAAAAGGGGGTGGTGATGGACGGAGCATCTGAACCAATCAAACACTCACACCCAGTCAACAGATCTGGGTTTGATCCATCACCGTTCTTTAGCCCACTCTGCCACCCCAGTTCAGACATGGCCATATGCAAATCAGTCTGACCCTGTGCCTCATGGGAACAGTCCAGCCCGAACTGCCAAGCCATGTCTTCCCTGGACCGGAAACAAGCTTCCTAGGACCGGTTTCTGGCATTTCAGCCGTCTTCAGCCAGGCTTGCTTGAATCCAGTGGCAAAGTGAGCAAGGGACTCACGTCTGAGCATACCCCGCCAACTTATGGCGAACAAAGCGGTACAAAAGGGGGTGGTGATGGACGGAGCATCTGAACCAATCAAACACTCACACCCAGTCAACAGATCTGGGTTTGATCCATCACCGTTCTTTAGCCCACTCTGCCACCCCAGTTCAGACATGGCCATATGCAAATCAGTCTGACCCTGTGCCTCATGGGAACAGTCCAGCCCGAACTGCCAAGCCATGTCTTCCCTGGACCGGAAACAAGCTTCCTAGGACCGGTTTCTGGCATTTCAGCTGTCTTCAGCCAGGCTTGCTTGAATCCAGTGGCAAAGTGAGCAAGGGACTCACGTCTGAGCATACCCCGCCAACTTATGGCGAACAAAGCGGTACAAAAGGGGGTGGTGATGGACTTATTGTGCCACCCACTGAAGTAGCCTTTTTAAACGTATCAGGTCTGCCATTGGAGACTGTAGTAAGTTTTAAACTACCATTTAGACCAGGCAAATGTTTTGGAAGGTCTGTTCTGGGTGGAGGAGTCTAGAAGCTTCTTTTACTCCAAAGCTCGCACCAGGTATACATTTTTTACTCTTAGACCTACTTTTCAGCCTTCGAGCTGTGGCTACTATAGAACAGCCCTGCTGCTTGAAGCCGGCCCTGCTGTCTGAGAAGGTAGATTAGACCTGCTCTCTCATTCCCAGATTACCTGAAGTGACTACAAGAGTCAGCTGATTAACCTCGTATTCTTAGCTACAGAGGCCTCCCCTCAACTAACCTGCCACAACTGCCCCTGCCTGGCCCTGCAACTAGACCTGCTAGAGGCATACTTGCCTCTACCAGAGTGAGTCCCTGATCCCAAAGAGGCACCGCTTCAGGTACTGGGCAGTTGGTTGGCATCAGCATGCTATCCTCTGAAGAGAAAGGAGATATGCTGAAGTTTTGGGCCTTTGCGATTGCGACTGGGCCCATTTGCACCAAGATCTTACCACTCGCGATGACCACCAGTTTGCTTGTGCTACAGTGGCTGCCAGTGACAAGAGAGAGCTGCACTTCATGCTACAACATCGACAGCCCCTGTTGACTGCCAAAGCAAAGCTCCAGCAAAAACTGTCCTTGACGCCCAACCGTATTTTTACGCTACAGTGACAACCATCTGTGACATCTGGCCTGCTCCTCCCAGTAAAGCGAGGACCATCTGCGATGGTCTCCCTGCTCCTCGCGGCTTCCTCCACCACAAACTGGGCTCTTAGCACCAAACTTTAAAATGGTAACTTTTTCAGCTGGACTAACCAGGACCTTGTATCCAGTCTGCGCTCCATCTCGGTCAACTTGATTGTAACTTTACCCTGGTGTAGCACGACACACTTTCTGCTTTTAGGCACTATACTTACTTACATTACTGAAATTGCTTATCTCTGGTTCTACTGGTTGGATTTTTATCGTTTTGGTTTCAAATAAATTGTTACATTTTACTCTATTTTTCTACATTGGAATGGGATTTTTCTTGTGTTGTGTTTTCACTTTATGAAGGTTTGTGTGCTGCATACATACTTTACACATTGCCTCCAAGTTAAGCCTGACATCTTTTCTGCCAAGCTACCGGAGGGTTAAGCACAGGTTCATTTAGTGAATTTTTTGTGGCTTAACATGACAGGGATGGTGGTTGTTCGTGGAGTAGTGTTTTACACTCTCAGCCAATAACCCAATTTCTTATACTCTGGATATATTTAGCCATAGAGATTATAAAGAAGAGGTTGATTAACCTGGAAAAATGTTGGCATGGCTCCTCAAATGTGAACGGCCTTCCCCCATCATAATGTGGACGAAGCAGGACGGCACTAGGACTGTGACCCAATCAGCCATAAATCGCACCCAGTTACAATATTTAGCAACAATATATGCTCGATCATTTCCACCGCCTGAGTCCTTGAGCAATAGATTCCTGGTGAAATTTCCCATTCCAAAACTCACTGATGATGAAGTAACTATACACGAGCAGGATGTTACCAATGATGTCTGCCCCTGGCGTTTTACAGAATGTTTTAGGGACATTTAGTGGAAAAGTTGTTGGAAGTCTCTATGGATTCCTCACAGCTGGGTTAACTGCCGGGCACAATGAGGAAGGCAACTGTCCTCATGATATTGAAAGCAGATAGAGATCCATAAACATTGAGATTCTATAGACCCCTGTCCATGATAAACACTAATGGGAAAACTTGGCTAAAACCTGAGCACATAGACTTAAAGTCATTGCTTCACCATCTAATACATCCTGATCAATGCAGCTTTATTTCAGGTTGTAATGTGCACATGAATCTGTGATACTTAAATCAGGTATTACATATTATGGCCGAGTCAAACCTAGAAGTGCGCCTTGGTGTCCCTAGATATAGAAAAGATGTTTGATATGCTCGACTGAAGCTATTTCATGGCGGTCCTAGAGAACCTCAGATTCTGACTCAAATTTAGGGGCTGGGTCCAATTATTGTACACAAGACTTACAACAAGGGTGAAATCGGGTGGTCTGATATTAGATAGCTGGATTGTGGGTAGAGGCACGAAGCAGGAATGCCCACTGTCACCCTTATTTGCCTTGGCAATGAAGCCTTTAGTAGCACTCCTACGTGATCATATGAAGGACCGAGGGATACCCAGAGCAAACACCACACGAATGATAATACTGTAAGCAGATGATACTTTATTTCTGACCCACCCACAGAATTCAGTCCCCATATTGTTTGAGGAACCGAACAAGTTTGGTTACATCCCAGGCATTTAATGAACAAACATAAAACCAAACTTTTCCCATTTGCCGTGTATATGAGGCTACTGCTTCAAGACTTAACAGATCTGTGGATGAACTTGGAAACTGACAAATTCCCCTGTTTGAAATGCAGATTGCCCATACAGTTAACGAGCACTAGTCGGATAGGGTTGCCCTTGTTCATATGGTTTTCTCTCCACAATGCCTGTATTTCTAGATCACTGTTTGAAGAGCTGGATAGGCTGTTGGTGTCACTTAAGTGGGCTGGAAACAGGAGCAGAGTCCAGCTAGCCTACTTAAAAAAAGATAGGTTGGATAGTGGTTTTAGCCTGCCCGATATTGAAATATATGACATGGGCACGCAGCTTCAGCATGTAGAGCAGTGGTGTCAAGGTGGTGGCAACAGAGAAATTTCTCCTTTGGAGCGCTATTCACACCTCAAAGCTCGCATGCACTTGATGAACGTAAGGAATGAATGGTGACATCAAATTGGGAAATGGCAGTAATGCCAAACTTGAAGTGACTTTACTTTTTCTAGAACGTTACTATTATGGGGGATACATCTTTTATGGCATTAAACTGAACATGTCCATGCCACAGTGGAAGGATATGGAATGTCTTGAAATGGAAGACTTGTACCCTAATGAAGAATGTATTACCTTTGGGGAAGCATGGAATACATTTGGAATTGGAATTGGTTGAGGGCAATACCTACAATTTGCAAAGCTGACACGTGCTTTAAAAGAAATATGGACCGAGTTTCCTGCTATTACAATTGTATCTGCTATGCTGTAGGTGTTGAGGGTAATGGGTCAGAGTGATAGACTGGTATCAAGCTTGTATTAAGCTCTAAACACTGAAGTGAAAACCCCTTGGAAGGTGGGACAACAGTTGGAATCACACCTCCAAAAACCACTCTCATACAAAGAATGGGAGACATCATGAACTCAGGTAAAACTGGTGGCTAGTAATGTTCGATTTAAGCTGGCTTGCCTCCAAGATTTGCACTGTATCTATCTCACTCCAACATGACTTCATAGAATATTTAATAACTGATCACCAGCTTATCCTAGATGCGATGAGCATGGGCCACATTCTTACACATGAAGTGAGTACCCAGGCTAATAAGTGGCAAGCTGCAGTTGTGATACTAAAGAGAGTAACTGCTATTAATACTGCTATTGCACTAAAATATTGTGTACTGGGAATTATCCCCTTATCTAAGAGCAGTAGTTTCTTCCATAACTATGCCACATTCGGATTGGTGCTGGGCAAGTGCAGAACAGCGATTCATTGGAAGTCGCATAGGTCGCCAAAGTGACCGCATGGTTGAGAAAAAGGACTGAATGGACACTGATGGAGGAGAACCGATCGAAAGATGTAAGAACAGAGAAGAAAGCTGTTGAAGATATAGCACTGTTGGGGGAAGTGATCAACTCCCTCTCATCCCCAGATGGGGAGGAGGAACAAACAGACGTAACAGACACTAGTGTTCATAGTTAAGCACCCTTGAGCGAATAAAGACTCTGGAACTTTCAGATGAACACAATGGTGATGTTGGCATGACTCCTATTAATGTTTTCACAACATAATAACTGTTTAAGTTAAACCTGGGCAGCGCATGCACTGCTCTGTAAGACATTCAGCGATGGACTTAACGTTCCGCCCACTCTCCACACATATTTTTCATTGACTTGTGTCATTATCCTTTCTAAATGTTGGCTTCTGATTTGTTAATAGGCTTGCTAGTCCCTCCTTAGTATAGCCTTTTCTACATTTGTAACCTCCCATGAGGACTGGCCCTTTTAATTGTGTAGTTACACGTATGTTTTCTTTACAGTTTGTCAGCACTATTATCTTTAATGTTTTTCTCCTACAGTGCAACACTGGTGGCGTGCTGCGCTGCTTATCAAAATCTTAAAATATTGAAAAAAAAGACTTCGGCGAGCCGCCACGAAGAAAATAAAGTCGCTACTCACTCAAGTATATTTTTTCTAAATGTTAAGTTTTTAGTTAGCAGCGCGCCACAGGCAACAAGCTGTGCAGCTGACCAAAATCTTACAATATTGAAAAAACAGACGTCAGTGAGCCGTGTCTTTCTTTTAATCAGCGCGGTTCACTACATCTGACTCCTCCTCCTCCCCATCTCGCTCCCTCTCTTCCGCTGCAGCAGGAAGCAATGCAATAGGTCTTGCATTTGCAAGAGTTTAACCTATTGACATTGTAAATGACAATGCTTTTAATTTATCTGTATTAAAAACAAACATAAATAAAATGCATTGTCACAGATGCAGACCTATTACATTGCAAATGCTTGTTTTTATTGTATTGGAGTAATTATGAGGGAGGTAATGCAAAGCAGTTAGGGTGGGAGAGGGCAGGGCAGCACGTCTTTTTCTTTTATAGAGGGGAAGAGGCTGGGAAGATGAATGCACAGATGGTGATGTAGGAGAGAAGGTGGGTGCCAGATAAGGTTTTTTAGGTCTGGTGTTAGCCAAGATCTTTTGGTTTTACTAAAATTATATACATACATATAGGATTTTCAGCCAGTGCACTCCAATCATTAGTCTGCTATTGTGTCATGCACATTTGTCTTCCACCAGTAGAGCAGGGAGCAATAGATAAACCCACTTCAGCCATTGGCTAACTTCACTGTGGAGTAATGGCATTGTGCCGTTTTACAAGGAGCACAGCCGCACAAAAAGTAGTAACTAGAAATGGTTGGACTATTAAGATAATGTGAGATTTTGAAACCAAAACATATAGTGTTTTTATTTCTTTTTTTAGATTGATAAGGGCCCGGCAACTTACCCAGCTATAAAGTCTTCCAAAAACCACGACGAAACAAGAAAACAAGTATTGATACACCCAAAGGCTGGCGGCCTCGTGGCTTTGTCGTTGCATTTTTGAATTATAGGAGGGTATTGCAGCGGTTGGATGGAGGTGGCAGAACACCATGCAGTTATTTTATCGGTCTTGGGGCACCATGCTTCAAACTAAGATGCGCAAAGAGGTTTGGGAACCGGGCCATAAAACCCTGTAATGAAAGTGTTAAAAGCATTTCTGGCAACAAGGATACTAATTTTGCTGAATTGTTCACAAAGAATCCAAAAATAAAAAACCATTAGGTAACCCATTTCAGGGAACATTGTTTAGCTGGATATAAAATGTTCCAAATACCTTTAACAGAATTTTGTTGACTTAGTGAGTATTTAACACTAAAAAAAACTTGGCTGTGGGACGTGCATTTACACATCTAGTGCATGTATGACTGCTTGTCATCGTTTTCGTTACTTTTCTAGTCTAGGCCTTGTTTTCTTTCTTTCCTGGGGAAAGAAAATCTAAATACTATGACCGAGATATGCCGAGACATTACATTTTAGATAAATAAACAAATCTAAACAGAAGGATAACATTTTCCCCAAATGAGAAGACGACAATAGACGCGTCTGGAGGGCTATATTCAGTGGTCCTGCATTTCAGAACAATATTAATTGCGAAGGGGAACGTGTACTCAAAGCGGATTGAATGGGGTTTGAATGAACAACGTTTTCCACAATGCGTGCATCGTCACGCTGATCTCAGACGGGAAGGCCGAGAGGCGATCCTGTTTCACAACCACACAACACTGAACAGGCAGCCTGGAACAGCTCCATGCGAATTCCCACTCCAACCAAAGCAATTCAAGATGGTGTAAAGAATTTATAGAGGAAGGAAGGCATTTATGAGTGGGAGCTAGTAATCAGCACACCTGTTAGCAACGAGCTCTTAAAGTCCCACAGTAACAACAGAGCTCACAGCCCCCCTCCCGGTGACTTCCACATGAGTAAGTAAACTTACACAGCATCTTTCTTGCAGAGCACTGGCCGGGATCTTTCCATGGAAAAACGACTGAAAATCGGCAATTGAAAAGTTGTCTCTCGTCTCAAACTAAACATAAATATCAATTTCAATAGGACCACACACCAGTGGTTGCCATATTTAAAGTTGGAGAAACCCGTTTAGTTAATTTTTTGTATAAACAAAAAAACACACAAACGTATAAAAAGACCTTCTTGGTACGAGGTTGACCCTCGGCGGACCGGAAGATATACCAACCGGCCTCGAAAAGACAAAAAAGGAGAAATTGCGGCTGGCAAGAATGCCCCTCCCTTTGAATTTTTCTATTTGAGGCACCTTTCGAGACCCTCCTTTGAGGTTTAGTGCCCAGTGAGGGGGGTGGGCAGAGGTGTGAGGTACCAGCTGCAGTTCGGTGAGGAGCACACCGACAATGGCATCATGCCTAGAGTTTCTGCGGCGACTGTGGACGTTGTTTCACCAAGAGCCAGAGGAAGCGAGAACGGCGTTCCATGCACTTATCCTCATGACATCCCAGCGTTGATCGCTCAACAGTCTCCTATTTTCTGCTGAGGGGATGATGAAGGGTAGGCAGTGGAACCAGCTATCTAGCCAGTCTATTCATGATTCCCGAGACCTAGGGTGGCGAAGGCAGTGCTAAGGGTGCCCAGTTCAAGCAGACGAAGCAGCTGTAACACCAGCTTGACTAACCCAAACTGGCATTGGGAGCAGTGAGAAGGCCTTCACTTGGGCCTTGGAATTTCCTCCAACATGTCAAATTGGAGGAGACGGCTCATGGGAACTATACGCTGAACCATGTGGAAATTGGGGGCCTTGTGACAACAGATAAAACAACAGGCATGCAATGCCAATTGGGCTGAAAGGGCTACAGACCAAGTACCCCAAACTCCTCCCCTCCCCCCACCCCCATCATGCGACCTGGGCTGTTGCATGTTCCAGGACACACATAGGTTTTTTAGCAGGTTAAAGTGCATGCATTAAAACCTGTGGGAACTCTGATCCAATATCTGCGACATGGCTAAAAAGCAAAAAATATTTTGTTGCCTTTCACCTTCACGTAAATACATATGAAATATAAAGCACGCACCTTAGACTGAAATCAACGGTTAAACTAATTGGTGAGAAAGGTATTATTTTAATTGTATTAAATACACCTTGCCCCTGAAGGATTTAAAAACAACATGGATATTTTTGTGAATTTCATATGTTATGTGCTGGGGCTTCAGAACAAAATTGAAAGCATGATTGTTATAATAGCATATGGTATTAAGTCACATTGTGTTGAAGTGGCCTCTATGCATGGCGTTTCGCATCAGTCACACATTCTGTGTGTTCTGGAGCTTGAAGGAATACTTGTATTCTGTGTATGCTAAAACTCCATGTGTTGCAAAGTCATTTCAAGGCAACTATATTTTGTGCATTTCTCTGGGCCTTGTGGCTTCCTTCATGGATGTGGCTCAGTCCTCTCATATGAGAACTGCTCAATGTGGGGTGCAAACAACAACTATTTTGTTTTGATTTAGAACAGCACAGATTCCTGGCAGAGTAATTTACAAGTGGTAATATTGCCAACAGCCTTGCACTTGCTTATTCAATCGCAGGAAGAATGGAAGATGTATTAGGAATCTAACCAAAGACTTGCCAGTCACACATCCAGAAATGAGTGTGTTAAATTGATACTTGTAAATTGATACTTGCATAGCGCACTACTCACCCGCAAGGGTCTCAAGGCGCTTGTACGAATACCGCTGTGGAACCCATCCTGGCTTTCCCTGTGAGGAGTCCACTCCTGGGCACCCCCAAGGTGGAGGCCAGGCATCCTTAGCGTTGTGGGGGCCGTTGTGGAAATTAAGCAAGCTATTGCCCAGAATTGCAGAGTGGGACTCCATGATTGGAATGGCACCGAGGCGAGAATTATCAGGTCCATGGAATTTTGAGCCCAAGACCCACCGAGGCGGGGAATTGAACCCTGGTCCCGGGCTAGACCTCTGCATCAGGGTCTGCCGCTCTAATCATTGAGCCACACTTCTCCACACTGTTAACCCACTAAGGTCATTATTCTGAGATCTGTGCATTTATGCAGCCTCAAAAAAAAATATGTTGCAATGCACTGATGAACAGAATGAAAATGCACGTCTGATCAATAGTCACACAGGAGCATCTTTCTTAAGATGCAATTAAAAACATTTCATAAACTCGTCATTTCACAGAAGGAATTTTTCAAAGATTTGGAAACAAACGGTCATCATGCAAAAACTGGTTCTAAAGCGCTTTGCACTGAAATCTGTAGAAGTTGCTTGTTGGTTGTCAAATCACTCGTTCCCCTTTTTAAACATTTCTGCCAGTAGCATATAAACATGGCCAAATCTATTAAAGTTTGTTGTAATGGCATGGGGTTTATCCAATTTTTTTCATATGCACAGATAATCATCGTATTCGCCCCAAGAATAGTTTTGTACCATTGTTTGAAGTGTTAATACTGTTTCACAATCTAGCCCCACGCTCCGCCCCTCCACACCAAAGTTTGGGTCTAGTAGTGTCTGTCACTGTCGACAGCATCTCTGCACTATTCATATTTACAGTAAAGGTTTTTTTAGTGTAAAACATACTGTGTCTCATACAGACAGTCACACAGTAAGTGGTCATCACATGGCCGTTTTATGTACAAAATATGCCACCGGAAATGAATTAATGCGTTCCTGGGATCTATAATTTGGTGCTAGTTAGACAGCATGCTTCCGGTTTTGTCCATTTTTGTTGCTCCCCTAAAATTGTTATCAAGAGAGAATAATGCACTTATTTAAGTGTTCAGGAAGTGCAATAAAATTATAATTTAAGCGCTGATTAACTGTGGGTAAAATCAGTTTGGTCATGTCATGAAAAGTCCAACTAGACACCTATTTAGATCACGTTGCTGTGTCATTAATGAAAGATAAAATGAAATCAAACGACCGAATATGTGGCCTTGGTGGTGTCTGCTTTAACATTTCCCCCCAGCATCAGTTACAATCCACTAACAAACTTTTTTAAAATACAACTGAGACTCCTCTGATGAGTGTTAGTCTATTGAGCCTGGTCTTGTGTTTCTGAGCAAAGGCAGACACCGATTGCTTCTCATTTGAACTTGGGAGATGAAGTATATGGGGAATTAAAGGAAGAAACCCCGACTTTAGCGAATCGCTGAATAAAAGGGCTCTTCGGGATTGAATTGCAAATGAGCACATGCGACATTGGGAGCCTGCTCCGGAGGGCATAGGCTGACCTTTGGCAGGCGGCGGAGCTCTCCTTTCAGGGCCTAAATCTACTCCTTCCTAGGCACCAGGCCAGGAACAGTTTCCACTCCTTGCCTAAAGCAATGTTTGACAAAACTACAGTGACTTTTTCTTCAAACATCTTGCACATTTATAATTGCAATGGTGAAAGCCATAACCAGGACGCAAATGTAAAAAAAAAAAAAACAAGCAAGCTGCTTTTTACATGCTTTGTTCGAGCACATACACCCACTTGAATTTCCCAAACTAACTATTAAAGGGGAAATACATCGCTTCCAGATTTGCGCAGCATTCTCACATGAGCGGTACGAAGTCTACTTTAACTGTTCGCACAGGCATCTTTGCAACCATGGACAGTCTAACAGAGAAGGCATTGTAGGACTAACAAGAATGAAGAACTCGTTGTTCAAAATCAACTGCAAAGATAAAATAGGAAATAAAAAGAGCTTGAGTTTTAGATGTGAGGCTTGGATTCAACCTAGCATTGATTGCTCAGGTAATTCTTTTTTTATCTGTCTAGACAATAACATTGTTGCTGAAGGCAAACTACTGAATTATTTTTCTTGCATTTACAGCCTAGTCTGTATGTACTTATCTTGTATAGGGCGTCTAGAGTGACGTCTGCACATTGTAAAGTTCTTTTCCCATTACACCAAAACAAAATCATCAAGTATAGGTTTGATGGAATCAATTCAAATGTAAACATCCTGAACATTATAGTGAGGGTTAAAGAGTACTAAAGTGAAAAGGATTTTTTAAAGTCTTAGCAGGATCTGTGAGCCATTCAATAATGCTGCACTACCATAAAGCCTACTATCTCTGTCCCCTACTAATGTATGTGAAACCACAGACTTCAAATGGTTTAAGGGCACCAGGTCACTATGGGCCTCCTCCCTATGGGGTTAGAATAATAAACGTCATTAGCCGTATTACAAAAAGTGCCCCGGGGGCACAACAGGAGTTAGCACCCGCTTTGTGCACCCCTGGTGCACTTTGGTATTCCAGAAGGGGCCGCAGACGCTTGTATGGCTCCTTCTGTAATACCAATAGTGCTGGCGCACAAAGCACCAGTGCTATCTTCAAGGCGGCATTCCCTCAATTGCATGGGGGCGTGCCCCTGCCCCATGCAAATGAGGGAATCCCTTTACCTTTGTCCCTCCGCCGTATTACCGACGTGGGCGCAGAGGCAAGGCAGCCCTCAGGAGGCGCACTGTCAGTATGCTTCCTGAAAGCAGCCCTATGCAGGGGGTAAAAGGGATCCTATGGACCCCCCCACATCCACTTGTAGGCGAGTGCAGTCATTGACTGCACCCGCCTGCAAGAGGAACTCTAGTCCCCTTTAAAAGTGCAGGCGGGTTGCTGCCTACACAGTGAAAAACGGAGTGGCTTCAAAGCAGCCGCTTCAAATTTCATGTGAATGTGCTGCCCCCAGGGCAGAACGAGTTCGCAGCTGCCCTGGGGGCAGCGCATTCCCAATAATGCGGTGCATTTTCCTTCATTGCACTGGGTGCACCTTTTTAAAGGTGCGCCAGGCGCATTGAAGGAAAATGCGCCACATCTATAATGCGGCCCCTGCAATTTTAATAGGATGCATGGTTTATTACGCAGATTGTCATGAGTGCCGAGCAGTGGAAAGACCATGTGGGCAACTTGACACCAGATGGCCAGGAAAGATGTCAACCGAATTCCATCTTTGTTTTTTATGCTTAGGCAAATGAAATGAGCAGAATGTTGATGAGTCACACGTCACTGGTTACTAAGGCCACCAACAGGTCTGGTGCACTAGGAAGTAGAAGTGTCCATGGCCTAGGACACAGAGAATCTTTTATTACCCTTATAGCATCAGTTTCTCAGCAGCAGTGAGGCCTGAAGGCAGAGTGGGTTGACTACACTAAGTTTTGCTGGTATGTCCTGCAGTTCTATTGCCAAATTCTGTTGAGGACTTTCGAGAGGAAGGATGGTATGTACAGGTAGTAGTTGCTAAGCTTATTTGGAGCAAGGACAGAGACACATTTAGAGGAAGGAGCATTAATGACAACTAGAAATGGTGTAGGGCGTGGCTTGACAACATGGCCGCATAGATGTGCTCGAGAAGAGCTCCGTGGGGCTGCACGTGATGTACTGGAATCCTGTGGAATCCTGACCCCTAACGACTAAGAAATACATCTCCGGGGTGCTCCGAGACTTACGCCTGTGTCGTGGAGTAGGCGAGGAGGTTCGGGATACCATGAATTGAACTGGGGCCTGGAGTCCCGATAGTTCGGGGGAGCGGCCGCCATCTTGGGCTGGAACAGAGAAATCGGACCGAGCTGTCCGGGCTGTGAATTAGCAGAGCTCTGCAGGCTGGGCGAAGCGTCTGCGGCAGGACTTGCGGAACAGTGAATGCCTATGCGGAGCGGATCTTATAAGAGCGATCCCAGGCCTCTGCCGGTATGGGCACATTGATTCACAAGTGCCGCCTGTTACTGCGTGGATTGCCTGCATCCCCAGTGCGGGCTGGCTGAGTCTCCCCTGGCAACAGAGTTACTGAATATTAGCCCTCGCGCATTCTGTAAGTTGCAGGGCGCCTGAGGTCTTTGGGTGAGACTGGCTGTGGAGGGGCTGTGCCCAAGGGATCGTTCTGCGGGCCCACGGAGCCTGGTGCTGCTGTAACCCTTGCCACCAGGGCTCATCTCGTAGCGCAGATCCCGGCCCTTGCTAGTCGGGTCGTGGTTCAAGAGCGCTGGGCGGCTGGGCAAGCAATGACTATCAGGCGAGATACTGACGTCTGAAGGAGGAGGCGGGCCGGGCGAAGCACAAGTACGGACAGGCCCTGATTTACTAGTGGCAGTGTTTTGGTGGAAAGTGATGCTGACTAAGAGCCCTGAAGTAGGTGTTTGGCATTTAAGGGAGTTTCTAGATGCAACGAGACCGGACGGCTCACGGTCGGCGAGTTGGCTCGGTTGCGTGCAAAGCAGCGGACTCCCTGTGGACATGGGGGCATGACGCTCTGATATTGGAGGTGAGGCTGTACTGCTGCTGAGAGTCCCCTGGCCGCCACTGGACACACCTTGGGTCATGCACCTCCGCGATTTGGGAACGTTCCATAAGATATATAGTGTGCACCTATAGACGGCAAAGATGGGTAAAGATAAGACGGCGATATCGCAATCCAATAAAATGCTGAATTACGCCCAGCCCATACTTCATGGTCCAGATGACAGAAACCAGGATAGACCACCGGAGCGAGGAGCACACGGGCTCGCGAAGATTCTCCGACATTGATGGATGTTATTAGAGCCGCTCAGTCGACCAGAGACGAGATGATCCGGAAGATCGATGCAGTGGCTATAGACGTCAATTTGTTGAGATGTGGCCTCAGGAAAGTTTCGGACAGAGTGACGACTACCAAAAAAGACATGGGGATCCGTAAAGAGGAGGTCAAGAACCTTGGTGCCACGGTGGTGGAGTTAAAACGCCAGGTGATTAGGCTCGAAGACCGGGCTGAAGACTCAGAAGGTCAGTCTAGACGGGGGAACCTGAGATTTGTGGGGTTTCCCAAATGGCGGAGGGTCCTGCGACAGATCTATTCCTGGAGGATTGGATTCTCAGTGAAATGGCTCCCAAGCAGCTGTCAAAATTCTTTACCATTGAATGGGCACATAGGGCGCTGGTGGCCCCCCCTAGACCTGGAGCACCTCCCCGCGCCATTATAGCAAAATTGTTTGACTTCAAAGATAGAGATCTGTTGCTTCAGCTCTCTCGCAGTGGACGGTGGTTCTTCTTCGAGGGCCATTCCATAGCTATTTATCCAGGCTACACCCTAAGAGTTCAGGAGCAGGGAAAGACCTTTATCGCAGTCAAACGGTGGCTCAGAGACTTAAGTCTTAAATATAGCCTCATGTTCCCTGCGAAACTACAAGTGGAGCACGAAGGCCGAGCTCCGGTTCTTTTTCTCAGTAGAGGAGGAGAGGGACTGGCTGGATGCCAGGGCACCGGATGGGAGGCGCCTGGTCCCATCTACGAGTTCTGCCGGGACGCATGTTTCGCAGTTTTACCTGAGGAGCGGCAGACAGCCTACACTGCAGGCGCCTACCAAGAGAACGAGGAGCCTGGGCAGATTCACTGTCCTCCGCGATGGTACACTGCAGGCATCGGACTCGGAGGTTGCCCTGGATTTAATGGAGGCGACGCCAGACCTTGTCTGAGTCCTACGAGTAGCGCAGCAACTTTTGAGCTGTCTAGATAAGCCCAAGATGGGTTTCCGACCTACTGTGTGTCCTGAAAAGACTATTCTGTAATATTTGTGGGAGTGTTGGAGGGAGGCGGGTGCTTTGAAACCAGGGGAGCAGTCTCTTGACCCTAGGGATGCTGTGCTCTTTCTCGATTTCTAACATTAGGTCTGGGGTGAGAGTTGAGGGGTCATGCTCATTCCCTAATTGTACTGGGGATTTGGTCAGCCGCCGGAGTAGCGATGTCCCCACTAGAGACTAGGTCCACCGGGGCAGCTTGAGAGAAATCTCGCACCATGGTGTAACCAATCTCTTGCATAGCACTTGGCTGATATTTGAAGGGAAGGGAGGGAGGTATGGAGCGGTACGTATGGTTGTGTATCTAGGAAAGTAGGCTTACATTTATACTGCTGCCCGAGGGTGGGGGTAGGGACAGCATTGTTCAGTTTTCGGGGGTTTCTTGGTTACATGTTGGGGAGTTTATGGGGTCACACGGAGATCACATCGCACAATATGGACAATGGAGATAAATGGAGGAAGATCTAAGGTAAGGGAAAGGGCATGTCTGCAAGCATCACTACACTGCCATGACAGCACAGACTCTGAAGTTTCTTAATTGGAACGTCTGTGGGATGGCTGGTCAGGACAAACGTAGTAGAATACACGCATTCCTGAAGAGATCTGGCATAGCGATAGCGGGGCTGCAGGAGACACACATTTGGCGAAATACTATAAAATGCCTTCATAGATGATGGAGTGGACACATTTATGCTACATCCTACTCTGGCTTTGCAAGGGGGGGGGGGTTTGATATGGGTGACCCCATTCCAGCACCTCCATCATGTTCTCGATCCCGAAGGGAGATATGTTATTCTGTTTGGAAGGTGGGAAGGGAGGGGATTGTGTTTTATTAACGTCAATGCGGCCAACCTAGATTGCTCTTGTTTTTATCCGGCAGTCCTAAGGGCAGCGACACCTTACATGGGTGCTGAAATTCTCCTCTTTGGAGATTTTAATTGTATTTTTGACGGGGCATTAGATCGGGATCCCCTAGAGATAACACTAAACCCTGTATGGGGAGATCCCTAATGGGTATTCTGCAGGGCACGCAGCTGCAGGATGAATGGAGAGTGCCAAATCCAACTAAGAGGGAGTTCTCCTGTTTCACTCTGGCAGCCAGCACCTTTTCACGGATTGATCATTGTTGCATCACACTGGTCTCTGCTATGACGAGGGCCAATGCTTATTTGCCGCGCTACCTATCAGACCATGCGCCTTTGTTGCTGACGCCACGCTGTAATCTGGACTGGGGCGACCATCCATCCCACTATGGTGGTTTCAAGCTGAAGCCCTCATGGACCCTCCATACGTACAAACCGCCAAGGAGGCTCCCAGACATTATTTTGAGAAGAACTGGGTGTCCACCACCACTAGATCTACAGAATGGGAGGCCATGAAGGTGGTTATTCGAGGGGTTTGTTTGAAGCCCACCTATGGGGTCCAGCATCAGCTTAGTGCCGATATCGATTCCCTAGAAAAACGTTTACAGATCCTCGAGACCGCACTATACCGGAACCCTACTGATAGGACTGCATGGACACAGGTGGAGGGAGAATTACTCGAGGCCTGGTCACGTCTGGAGAAGCACATCTACACCACTTACAGAGAGAGGCTTTATATGGAGGGCGACAGATCAGGGGCATTGTTAGCTTGACCTATTAGGACGGAGGCTGAAGAAACGCCAGTGCTACAGCTTTGGGATGGTCTGGGGAATGTGATACACACCCAAGATGCGCTCATTAAGGAATTTGCGTCACAATTGCGCCAGACTTGTTCGACTAATGCCCGGGCTGGACCTAGTACATTTTCAGGATTTTTTTGAAGGGATAACGCTTCTCACCCTAGATGAGGAAGAGGTGGGAGTCCTTGGGGCGCCACTTACTAGGGAGGAAATACTAACCTCCAGTAAACAGCTGAAGACCGGGAAATGCCCCGGGAGCGATGGTCTCCCGGCTGAATTTTATAAGACGTTTGCCCATCAGTTAGTGGATTCCCTTCTCGAGGTATACACGGAGACTCTAGCCAAGGGGACTCTCAGGGCCTGACTGGGAACCAAAACCGGCCCTGGCAAAGTGCTCGCCCCCCCCCACCCCCGGGTGTTGGGAGTGCGGCTGAGCTCATTGCCAGGGCCATTTTCGGCCGATTTTGTTACAGGGCCGATTTTGCAGCTATGCTTCAAAAACGGCCCTGTAACAAAAGCGGCCCCCAGGGGCCCAAAACCGGCCCCCACCCATGCTGCACACCGGGGGTTTGCCCGGTGCCCGCTATGGCCAGTCCGGCCCTGGGGACTCTTCCTAATACCATGATGGAGGCGCTAGTCTCCATGATTCCCAAACCGGATAGAGATACCCTTTTCCCGTGTTTCTAGAGGGCCATCTCTCTCCTAAATATAGATGAGAAAATACTAAGTAGGATATTGGTGACGCATTTATTGCCATACATGACTCGACTGGTCCACGCAGACCAGTCTGGGTTTATCCCAGGGCGGAATACTACGCATAATCTTCGTAGACTTGCGCATGTGTGGCATGCATCGGATCTTGCGGAATCAGAGTGGGCTCTCGGTCTTTTAGACATAAGGCAGGCCCTTGATTCTGTCGACTGGAAATACATGTGGACGGTACTTGCTCAGATCGGGTTGGGTGACGATTATATAAAATGGCTGAAACTGCTCTATTGTAAATCAACGGCTGGCATCTGTCTCCGGAATCCAGTATCGGAAAGTCTAGAGCTCCAACGGGGTACCCAACAGGGATGCCCTCTGCCGCCACTATTTTTTGCCCTTATGATGGAGCCTCTGGCAATCACTCTCAGAACCCAGATGGAGTGTTGAGGTACCCGGATAGGGACAATGATACATGTGGTGTCCATGTACGCCGACGCCATGGTGGTGTACCTTCGTTGCCCCAGGTCGGCAGTCCCGGAGCTCCTTCAGGAGTTAAATAGTTTTGGCAAAATATCAGGTCTTTGTCTCAACCCAGGGAAATTGAAGCTGTTCCCGATGGGCAGCCTGCGGAGTGTGACAGAGAGTGAGCTGCCTGAAGTGGGGATGAGCTGGGTCACAGATACGGTTCGGTACCTGGGAGTCAGGCTGGTGCACATACAGGAATCCTATCTAGGAACACAATATCAGGAGATGTGTGGAAGGTGTCGCTAAGTCAATTGAGTTTTGGCGGGAGCTACCTCTATCTTTAATGGGGCGGGTAGCCCTCATAAAAATGGTAATCCTTCCACGATGCTTATATGCTTTACAAAATTCCCTCTATAGCATTCCATGGGTGTACTTCTGCAAACTGGACCGTCTGCTAGTTGATCCAAAAGGAAAAGGGTGACATTAGGCACATTACAGAGCACATGGGAGTAGGGGGGGGTGTTGGAGGTCCCTCGATTGAGCTTTTACTATAGAGCAACACAGCTCAACATGCAGTAGAGTGGCTAGACGAGGACGACAACTGGGAGAAACTGCTTTTGGATGGTACACATCCGGGGTGCTCTCTATCGGACCTTCTTATAATGGAAGCGAGGGTGCCAATGAGATTCCCCTATATTATAAGGCATGTGGCCGCAGTTTTGGAAAATGCAATTAAAATAGTGGTGAAGCGTGCTCCATATGCCCCGGAAGCCCCACTATGGGCAGTGGTTCCGTTCAAACGATTTAGTCGAAACATGGCAATCACTCAGTGGACAGAGGGGGGTTGTTGTATGATGGGCGATCTGTATACAGAACAACGGTTCCTCACAAGGGAGGAGGCGGAGTCAACGTTTGACTTAGGCAGGGGGCAG
The DNA here is from genome assembly GCF_964204655.1 of Triturus cristatus. NCBI lineage: Eukaryota > Metazoa > Chordata > Amphibia > Caudata > Salamandridae > Triturus > Triturus cristatus. The sequence goes on along the minus strand of NC_140580.1, from coordinate 275,017,992 downwards.
TACCTCCAATATGGGAAGATCTCGGCGGTGACACGAGAACTGTGGCCGATGTATCCGGAAGACCCGCCCATCACTGCCACTCTGCAAGCTCTTGTGTCGCTGGCGGGGGGACGTAGATTAGTGTAACATATATACAGGGTGCTACGAGACGACCTCGTCTCGGACCAGCTTCCAGTTCAGGCCAGATGGGATGGGCTATTGTAGGATCCTTTGACGGATTTAGAATGGAAGAGTGTGCACGAGGGGTTTAAGCAAATTAGTTCCAATGTGTGATTTAAGCTTACCCAATTTAATATTGTTCCTCACACATACCTCACTCCACATGTACTGCATAAAATATATCCGGATCATCCAGCTTGTTGCCCCAGGTGTGGCCATTTGGATGCTCAGTTCTTGCTTATGATATGGAAATGCTCAGAACTGCGATTGTTCTGGGGGTCGATACTGGAACGCCTGACGCAGGTCTCGGGTGGTCGTTGTCTCACTCCATTAGGGAAGGACTCCTGGCACTTCTTACCAATCCCAAGGGTAAGAAACTCACCCGTAGATTCATCCAGCTGGGATTAGTCCTGGCCAAAAGAAGGATTGCAATCAGTTGGATGAGCTCACAGCCCCCTACAGTAGGAAACTGGGCAAAGGATCTGAGAGAGGGGGCTACAGCAGAGCTAATTTGAATGCGGCATGTTCGAAGAGATGTAAAATTGGAGAAGGACGCGAGGTCGTGGTATATCATGATCTCAGAAATACCTAGTGGTGAAACCCCCAGCTCACAAGAGACTGTGAGAACGCAAGATGACAGTAGCGGAACAGACAAGGGGGAATAGGCAGGGTACAACTTTAGGTTGTAGCATATATTAGAAGCTCACAGTATGTAATCCAGTGATCTAGATACAGAATAAGCGGTGATGTTTATTGCGTGTGACTCAGGGGAGGGTGGGGAGGGATGAAGTAAATGAAGACGTCAGGGACACGATGGTCGTCTACAGGTAAGCAGGTGTGGATTTATTCGGTACAACAGCAAACAGCAACCACTCTCCAGCTGACCAGACACAACTGCCAAGCATGGAATACACCTTGATAGATAAACACTCTGAGAACACACTAAAGCTTCTAGAGCGATAGGAGGGAAAGGACACAAAGGAAGGGCTAACGTAATACAGCCTAGTAAGTATTTACAACACATCTTCTCCCTTACACATGAAATTTAAGAAAGATTACAGCAAAGAATAGAAACGATAAAATCAAACAAGAATAAACCTCTATAACTATAATAATGTTTCAGCCATTAATAATGTTTCAACCATTAATATTAACACAAATAGTCCTTCAAATACGCAGGAGGTCTGCGAAATCTAGCATTTCAGGGTTCTACCGACGTAGAACATTCTTGATGACTTTCACTTTGAAAAGCATCTCCACCACCTTCCTCCCTCAGAGAAATTGAGGAAGAAGATGGAGTGATGTCACAGGGAGTAGATAGCATATAACCAGAGTTAGACATAGAATCCAAGTCACCCCTAGTAGAAGTGTTGTCAGAGATAGACTTTTGATACAAAGCCACTCTCCTAAGATTCCACTTCTCACCATTATCCAGTACAACATAATTTTGGAAGGATTCCTTAACTCTATAAGGACCTCTAAACTTATTGAGTCCCGTTTAACTTTCACTAAATCCCCTGGTGGGATAGACTTGGTTGATGAAAGAGAGCAATTTCCACTTGAAGTTTTGCACACCTTGTTTTTAATCCAAGATGGATTCAATTTGGTACCAGGACGTCTACCTCTCATTAATTCAAATGGAGACTTTCCACTGGAATCATGAGATGTAGTGCGATAGGCCCACACCATATCTTGTACCATTTCGTTTGCAAAACCACCAGATGCGCACGACATTTGTATAATTCCTTTGACAACCCTGTTAGCTCTCTCACAGACACCGTTCCCTTGGGGATTATAAAGTGAAGTACGGTGATGTGTTACACCACAACCAGATAAAAACGTGCACATACTATGTGAAGTAAGCTGAGTGCCATTATCAGTTATTAAAAACAAAGGGCACCCCTCCTCATGGAACAAATCTTTGAGAAACTTTATGGTGCATTCTGTAGTGATATCTCTCACAAAACTTACCGTGAGCCATTTAGAAAACAAATCAACAACTACGATAGCAAAACGTTTGTCTAACGGGAGTTCATTCATGGGGCCAATAAAATCCAAGCAAATACTATGCCATGGTTGTTCAGGAATAGATATACAATTCTTAGCTTGGGTAGCAACAAGTTTCAATCTTTTTTCACTATCCTTACAAAACGAACAATTCTCAACCCAAGAAGAAACCTGTGCATCTAAACCTGGCCACCATAAGTCTGCTTTAATTCTAAGTTGAGTAAATGTCTGACCCATATGGCCTTCATGGGCCAGGCTTATTAACTTAGGTCTAAAGCTGAATGGGGGAATGAACCTGTCTCCCCTCATAAGAATATGGTCGTCACAAACGGATAATTCATCAAATACTTTAACATATGGACGAACAGAGGGTTGAACGCAGCTCTCCCGTCTAACGCCCAATTTGACCATGTCCATGACATCCAACAATACTATATCTTTAGACTTTGCAGAACACCACTCCTCTCTATAAAATGTACCTTCGCACAATGCCAAAACATCCTGAACCCAAGCGATAGCCCCATCATCCTGAACTTCAGACGTATCAACGCTACACTCATCGTCCTTACTACTTAACCGAGACAAACAATCGGCCTGTATGTTCCGCCACCCTTGAATATAGAAGATATCGTACTGGTATTCTTGGAGTCTAGATGCAAGTCTTGCTAGCCTAGGAGATCCTTTGCCAGCACCACCTGGAGATAACACCCTAATCAATGGTTTATGATCAGTCATAAGCTTAAATCTGGTACCCCAAAGATATGTCCTAAAGTACTGTACACCCTATGCTGCAGCCAAAGCTTCTCTCTCGATTACAGAGTAATTTACTTCTGACTTGGACAAGGTGCGTGATGCAAACGCAATAGTTCTGTCGCCATCCTGATACCTTTGCAGAAGAACGGCACCTAAACCCGTAGCACTAGCATCAACCATAAGTATAGATGGACGTTTTATGTCAAAAGGCGCTAACACCTTTGCTTCACACAATTCACTCTTGATGGCATTGAAACACTCCATGTGAGACTCATTCCAAACAAATTTTACCCCTTTTTTGAGAAGAAGCCTTAATGTCAATGTTTTGTCTGAAAAGTTTTTTATAAACTTAGAATAAAATTCAATCAGTCCCATGAAGGACCGAAGTTGATCTTTATCAACAGGACAAGGCGCTGAACCTATCACTTCCAACAAATTTTTTTTTGGTTTAACGCCTTGTGCTGAAATCTCATACCCTAAATACTCAATTTGTTGTACTAAAAATGAACACTTCTCCTTGCGTAATGTTAACCCCGCATTCTCAACCCTGTGTAACACCTCTTTGAGAACATAATTGTGATCCTCAACAGTTTCACCAAAGATCAAGATATCATCTTGAAAGAAGACTGCCTTCGTAATACCTTTAAACAATTCAGTGACCATCCGCTGAAAAACACTAGCAGCTGACGTTAAACCAAACGGAAGCCTCGTGAATTGAAAGGTACCTTCAATGGTAATGAATGCAGTCAAACTTTTGGATTCATCGTGTAATCGAATCTGGTGGTACGCACTTTTAAGGTCTAATTTGGAGAAATATTTTGCACCTTTTAGGGTAGAGACTAACTCACCAATATTGGGAAGGGGAAAAGTATCAGCTATAACGTTCTTATTGAGGGATCTGAGGTCTACACAGAACCTAATTTTCCCATCAGATTTCCGGGAAATCACAACCGGAGAAACCCATGTTGAAGCTTCGACTGGTTCAATAATTCCGCCCTGTTGCATTTCATTAATCAGAGACCTGACTTCGTCCCTAACTGTAAACGGAACTCTTCTGAGTTTGTGTTGGATTGGCAGTGAATTATTTTTCAACAAAATCTTATGTACATAACCTCTTAGTTCACCTAACTCCTCTCTGAAAACGTTGCTAGCTCCCTGAATTATATCTTCAAGTGACATCTCATCTACTACCATCACCTGACAGGATGCTCTAGGGTTCACAATGATATGTAAGTTCGTATTGGTGAATCCACCCAAGGATAGGAGGACCTTCCATAGCAACGTAAACTTTGCCTTCGATAGACTTGCTTGAAAAACAAATAGTCGCATCGAAATAACCTAGCATGTCAATTAGTTCACCTTGATACCCTGTGGGACAAATATCACATTGTTTTAGTGGTTTATCCACCCATTCTTTCCTAAATAGCGGTTCGGGGATTATAGTGTACCTAGAACCAGTATCTACCATCAAAGTCACCATGTGACCATTAATGTCAAACTCCGCCTTAGGGCGTCTTTCACGCTTCTCATTGATGATATTCATATCAGTATCTGGTTCATTTACAATCAAAATTTTATCCTTCTCTCGCCTAATCTCAATATTGTTTTCTTCCACTACTGCTACTCTCGGTTTCCCTTTATACCTACACATTTTTAAAAAAGGTCCCATTTTCCCACACTTCAAACATTCTTTGTTGTTTGCAAAACAGAATTTTGCATCAGACAAGTGAGTATTACTCCCACATCTTGAGCAAAATTTTGTGGGAACCTTTACAAATTGTCTTTGTCTTTCCACAAACTTCGATTTAGATTTGAGTACAGCAATAGATTCTTCATCCCCACATTCACTTTCTATTGAATTCTTCTCCGACACCTCGGATACTTGTGCTTGAGCACCTGACTTTTGCAGTTCTTTCATGCCGAAGCCAAATCCACCGCAACCTTCAAAGACGGATTCTTAGCTGCCCAGAGTCTCTCCTGGATTTTTTTATTGTTGCATTGTACGATTAATTGGTCCCGTATCATTTCATCCACCATCGTTCCAAAATTACACTTGACGGATAACTCTCTCAAACGAGACACAAAATCATCAATGGACTCCTCAACACGTTGTTTGTTTTTATAAAATTTGTACCTATTCATGCCCAAGTTTTCCTCCTTTGAAAATCTGACCTCTAGCCTGCTCATGGCATCTTTGTATACATCTGGTGATGATTGGCCACTAGCTTGTAATGCTTGAGGGAGATACTTAAAGATTCTTTGTGCTTCTTTACCTAAAGCACTTAATAATAAAGCTTTTTTCCATTTAGCAGAAAATTCTTGGCCGTCCATGGCATCCAGATAGTTGTCAAACATGACTATCCAATCTTCCCACGGAATTTCAGGTGTGCCAGGTTCCTTTAAAAAAGGTGGTGGAAGTGCAACTGTGACTTGTTGTGCCATATCCTTTTTTTTTTTTTTTCCACCCCTCAGTCAGACCAGAAAATAACTGTTACACTAAAAGTTCACAAGTATAAATAAATGAAAAGTTACCAGTGAATTTTGTTGATTTTGTGTGAGAGGCTTCAATGTTGACACAATATGCTCGTAATCGTCGCTCCTGCTGCAGGAATGTAAGCAGAGCGTCTCGTTGCGCGCCTTCTAAACGATGGAGGTAAACGCCCTATGTCTTACCAATTGCTTCCGCTTATGACGCTCAGGCGTTGCGTTCTTACGTGAGCGCTCTGTGTTGACAAATAAGGTATCCTGGCAACCTTCGTGTGGTAATGCTATGTCTGATGTCATCAACTAAGTAGAACCCGGAATGTAGAATGTAGTATGTTGTGAGTGGGGAGGTTCTGGAGGCGACAGTTACTGGGATGGAAAAGTGGCTGGGACGTTTACTGAGTTGTACTTCGAAAATAAAGAAGACTTCTGAATCTCTTCTAATACCTGGGAGCTTCGTTATTACACTGGCGACGACCGGGAACTACAAGAGAGAGAAACCCTCGATGGACTCTTCGAGTTTCGCTTGATTTCTTGAAGAAATTTCTCCCTGAGGTGAGATTCAACCTTTCATGCGTCCTAACACATCGCGCTGTTACTCTGCCTGCTTCGTTTGGTCTGCTTCGCATTCTCTCGCCTTTTCATGACTCACAACTTGCAAATTCATTCACGGCTGCATTCTGGATTTAGCGCGTTATGACAACAATTACATCTTCATAACGTATTTACAATTTCATCGTCATAACTCACCCTGCTAAATGTTCCGGTTTTCGTTTCATCGCGCATGGAGTTGCTGTGAGTCCGTGATGATTTGATTTTGACTTTCAAAATTCTACCCTGCGCTGTATGCGTCATACCCAAGTTCGTGTGACTCTCTCTTAAAGGCATTTCTTACATGTCTGGAGTCTTCTTCTTTACACTTTGCTGAAGGTATAGACGATTGCTATTGGCATTACCTTTAAGACATTTCTTAAACCGGCAACTGGCAAGAACCAATACAAGTCGTGGGAGCCCTCCACGTGACCTCGCTAATGACTCTGTTCCCTTCTGTATCCTAGCAACACTACGAAGGTCACTTCGCCGCTTGTCTTTATCCTTTGCTGACAAGCACAGCTGCTCGCTCTTTCCTGTGTCTTCTGCATCCCAACAACACCACTACAAGTGATTTAGTTCGCTGCTTGTCTTCATCTTTCGCTGACAAGCACAGCTTCTGGCTCTTTCCTGCGCTGACAAACACAGCCTTTTGTTTGTCAGCTTCTGGCTCCTTCCTGCGCTGACAAACACAGCCTTTTGTTTGTCATTCCTCGCTGATGAACACAGCAATACATAAGACTCGCGTGCTTCTCTATATTAAAGGGAAAATAAGTTTTATCTAGATTATGGTGCAAATGAGCATCTTAGCTAAGTTTCATTCTTTTTTTCTTTTTCTCTTTATTATTTATTATTTCACTGTGCAAGTGAACATCTCTGGTCATTGGTGAATATTCTGATTACTTCTCTTTCATTCTATATTTTAAAAAAAAATGCAAAATGTAACGGCAGCCCCCTTCTTTCTTTCTGATCCCGGGGACCCCCCTATACGCTGGTCTAAGTGGAAAAAAGTATTTCTCAACTATGCCAGAGTTTGTGGGACCTCCCTAAGCGCAGAAAGAAAGTTCGCACTCTTGTTACATTGCTTGGGCTCTGAGGGTCAAGACGTTTTTGAACACCTGCCAGACCTTGATGATGATGAGGCTGATAATCTGAATGAATTTGAAATTGCTGTAAAGAAATTAGATAAACATTATCTGCCAAGACTTAGCACTATTTTAGAACGATATCATTTTGGAAGACGTGTTCAACAATCGGATGAATCTGTTGAAAGTTACATTACAGCCTTACGCAAACTGGGTGCTACTTGTAAATTTGAAAGTTCGTTAGAGGAACGCATTCGCGACCAGTTTATGCTTGGTTGCAATGTAGAAAAGATAAAAGATGAACTTTGGCAAAAAGATGATCCTGATCTTGATGAGGTCATCAAATTAGCCAAGAGAATCGAACATTCCGTTGCATGCGTGGAAGTCATCAAAAAGAAGGAAAGTAATCATTCTCAAGAGAATACTCACGAGAAGAATCAGGAAAAGGTTCAATCTATTAATAAATATTAATAAAGGTGTTCAAAAGCAGTCCACTTCCAAATCTTCTCTAAGAACCAGTGACCCAGACACCAGGAGCCGACCTATCAATTACTTTTCATCCAACTCAAGGTGGAAAGAAGACAATAGAATCAGGTGTTTTCGTTGTGATCAGTATGGTCATCTGGCTAATGATAGATTGTGTCCAGCTCTTTCTTCCAAATGTCATGTCTGTGGGAAAATTGGTCATTTATCTAAAGCATGTAGGTCCAAGAAATCTAAGTCAAACAAACGTGTTAAAGAAATTTTTTTTGACGATGTTGACTCTGAAAGCGAACATGGGAATTTACATTGTGGGGAAATAATCTCTCCTGGTGATATCAATAAGTGCAAGGGTCCTGTGGACTGTGTTCTTGTGAATGATTGCAACATTAGAATGTTATTTGATTCTGGTGCTAAGATTTCTCTTATACCAAAAGATTTCTTTGATTTGATGCTTAAAGGTAAAGTGGAAGTACATAAACCTGACATCAAACCATTAGCGTATGGTGGACAACCCATAAAGCTAGTTGGTTATTTTCTGGGTAGCATAGAATACAAACAGAGATTAACTGCTGGGAAAATATACATATCTTGTCGTGGTGATAGTATCATTAGTTGGTTTCACCAAGCTGATCTGGGAGTTTCTCTGGTTCCTGGGGCAGATCCTTGTATAGTTCTCAGAGATTTAAAAAATACTGATGTCTCAAAAAACATTAGGAGCGTAGAAGTCCATGATAAAAAAAACATTTGTGCGGATAACTTCAAAACGCATTTACAATCTGAGTTTTCTGAAGTCTTTAATGAGAGTCTGGGCTGTCTTTCAAATTATGTTCATAAAATTGTTTTGAAGCCAGGTTCATGTCCCGTTTCCTGCAAGGTACGAAACGTTCCCTTTGCTATGAGAGATGCTATGCGTCTCGAACTTGAGAAATTAAAACGTGACGGTATTATTGTTGAGACCGAAGCTTGCCAGTGGTTGGCTCCGGTCGTTCTTGCACGCAAGGCCTCCGGTGAGGTGCGTCTTTGTGTGGACTTGCGCGCACTTAACCGTGCTGTGATTGCGGACAGGTACCCACTTCCCAATATTGCCGAAATGCTCACACAGTTAGAGAACTCATGTGTGTTCTCCACTCTGGATTTGCGTGCTGCTTACCATCAGGTAAGAATTGACCCGAAATCCATGGATCTGACAGCCTTTGTCACCCCGTTTGGGACTTTCAAATTCACCCGCCTTCCATTTGGGCTCGTTTCTGCCGCCTCTGTTTTTCAGAGAGTCATGGAAGATGTGTTGAAAGACATAAAGGGGGTTAAAATCTACCAAGACGACGTGCTGATCCATGGCTCTTCTCAAACTGAACACGATTCAAGACTTAGGAGTGTCCTTGAACGCTTTAGCAAGAGAGGGTTGACGCTCCGTGAAAATAAATGTAGGTTCAACCTTAGTGAAATAGAGTACCTTGGGCACAAATTGACTTCTGATGGTGTTAAACCTAAGGAAGGTTTAGTCAAGACCATAGGTAATTTGCCTGTTCCTCAATCTCGTGAGGAACTTGTAACCTTTCTAGGCATGGCTGAGTACTATAACAAATTTGTGCCCCATTTCGCCACCCGCACTCATGCTCTCAGATCACTCCTTAAAAAGGGTGCAAGATTCAGTTGGACAGCTGAGTGTCAAATTGAATTTGAAGAACTCAAGGAGGCTCTCACGTCAGCTCCTTCCTTGCAAAGCTTTGACACTTCCTTAGATTCTATTTTAATCACTGATGCTAGCTCCAAAGGTTTAGGGGCGGTCCTCAAGCAACACAAATGCGGGAAAGAAGTAACAATCATGTTTTTGTCTAGGGCACTTGTTGGTCCAGAATTACAATATTCTGTCATAGAAAAAGAAGCGCTTTGTATTTACTGGGCCATCAAAAAGCTTAAGAAGTTTCTGTGGGGCTCTTCTTTCCTTGTTCATTCAGACCATAAGCCTTTAAAAGATTTGTTTGGCAAGAAAGATCTCAACGCAGTCTCTTCAAGAATCTGCAAGTGGATCATTGCTTTGCAAGATTTTGACTTTCTTGTCAAATACATCCCTGGTGTTGACAACAAAGTTGCCGACTGCTTATCACGGTTAGTACCGGTAGACCATGGGATAGGTGACACTGAAGACTGTTGGGAATTTGACACATTCAAGGTGTGCGAAATTGTTGATGGCGTTGTTTCAGAGTTAGAGTGGCGGGAGTCGTTAAGGAATGATGAAACCTTACTTGAGGTGTGTCAATTTGTGTCTAATGGTTGGACAGGCATTAGATCCTTATCTGAGGATGCTAAGAGATTTTGGAATGTGCGACATGAACTCTCCTTGCACAAAGATCTCTTATGGCGTGGCTCTCGTTTAGTTCCACCTAGTTCTTTGCAAGAAAAGATTGTTCGTCTTGCACACGATGGTCACCAAGGTATTTCTAAGACTAAGGAGAGGGTTCGGATGCACTTCTGGTGGCCTGGGGTGGATATTATTGTAGAGAGAATGGTTAGGGATTGCTTGGAATGTAGAATCTCTGACAAGGGTTGTAAAACGAGAACTCAACCCATGATTATTCGTGATCCTCCCTCTAGGTGTTGGCAGGACGTTGCCTTAGACCTGCTGGGACCAATTCATTCCAGCTCTGGCCAGAGTTTTGTTTTAGTTCTTGTTGATATGTACTCTAGATGGCCAGAAGTAAAAATCACTCAGAGCTCTGAAACTAGAGACGTGATCAAATTTTTGGAAGAAATATTTTGCAGAGAGGGTCTTCCTGAGACTTTGTTAAGTGATAATGGTGTGCAACTCGTCTCAAAGGAGATGGAAGAGTTTCTCTGCAAAAGGGGTATTGTTCATAGAAAATGTTCCCTCTATCATCCTGAATGCAACGGGATGGTTGAAAGGTTCAACCGTGTTTTGAAGGAAGCTATACAATCTGCTAAAGAATTAGGGCATGACTGGAAGAATGCTATTCAAGAGAAAGTTTTAGCGTATCGGTTAACCCCTCATTCCACAACGGAAAAGGTTCCCTTTGAGTTGTTTAGAGGGCGTACTCCTAACACTCAACTATACCAATCCTGGATGAGGGGTAATGGTTCTGAGGTTTGTATTCCTGAAGATCCCCAGTGGAGGATTCGTCAAGACACAAAGTCTAACAAAATGAAGGCAAATTTTGATGTTAGACATGCGGTTGCTCGTACATTAGTCAATGTTGGGGACAGTGTAAGGGTTAAGTCTCCACTAAAGAGTGGGGGTAACAAATTCTCTATTCCTCACAAAGTGGTCAAATTGTTTAAGAATGCTGTGAGGCTTGATGATGGACGTATTTGGAATCTCAATAGAATTGCTCCTTTACGTAATGTTATCCCTACTGAGGCTCCTATTCAAGTGTCTTCCCCTGTCCAGCATTCATCTCCTCTGCGTAGGAGTTCTCGCACCTGTTCCATTCCTGCTAAGTTCCAGGATTATATTTGTGACTAATGTTCTTTCTCTTGTTGTTTATTGGTTATGTTCGGGGGGAGGTGTGTGGTAATGCTATGTCTGATGTCATCAACTAAGTAGAACCCGGAATGTAGAATGTAGTATGTTGTGAGTGGGGAGGTTCTGGAGGCGACAGTTACTGGGATGGAAAAGTGGCTGGGACGTTTACTGAGTTGTACTTCGAAAATAAAGAAGACTTCTGAATCTCTTCTAATACCTGGGAGCTTCATTATTACACTTCGGCTTACACGAATCTTCACGCATGCGCCGCAGTCATTATGTTCTTACGTGACCGCTCTGAGTTGACGACGAGGTATCCAGGCAACCTTCGGCTTACGCGAACCTTCACGCATGCGCCGCAGTCGCCCCTCACTCGATGACGTAGGCGCTCCGCTTCTCGGCCACACAAAACCAAGGAAAGCTTGTACACTTACGGAAACATGCTTCGAGGCAAAACGTAAGGTACCGTGACACGCGGGATCCGCTGTTGGGAAGAAGTTACTGTCTCGTCGATGTTCCGAACCACACTGTAGACACGTTTGAGTCAGGATCCGGCCAGCTACTAAGATCGTCGCCAAATGAAGTAAATGAAGACGTCAGGGACACGATGGTCGTCTACAGGTAAGCAGGTGTGGATTTATTCGGTACAACAGCAAACAGCAACCACTCTCCAGCTGACCAGACACATAACAGCCAAGCATGGAATACACCTTGATAGATAAACACTCTGTGAACACACTAAAGCTTCTAGAGCGATAGGAGGGAAAGGACACAAAGGAAGGGCTAACGTAATACAGCCTAGTAAGTATTTACAACAAGGGACAGTTGGAATTGTTAGGTTAAACGATGTAAGAGCAATTGTTATATCCGACTCATCAACAAGGTGAACTTACGTTGAATTGTCAATATGAATATATCCTTCGCAGATGTAGATGTATTATCTTTTCTCTCTGTACACTATTTGTAACTCTAAGTTTGTACCTTAAGTTGTCACGAATGTAATATTATCCTGGTCGGATGATATTGAATAAAAATATTTAACCCCCAAAAAAAAACTAGAAATGGTGTAAAGGCTTCAATTGAGTTATTTATTTATGTGACATTTTTATATAGCATTCATGCACAATACCCTTTCCATAGCAACATATTAAGAAATACAATAACCTGCGAGAAGAGTCAAGTAACACATTTAAAATTGTAGATGGTTAAAAGTTAATTACAGAGATGTATTTCACCGAGGGATTCTGAATAATATCAAATAGTCCGCAAGAACAAAGCTCGAGGTGCCTATGATATCACCCAGAACCCGAGGTCGAAAACACCCCCATAATTAGTTTTTAACCCATATATAATTTTATGTTATGTCTGTCGCCCATAATCATCCACCCCTGCCTTAAACAGCAAGGGCAGAGGAGTAATGAGGGACTCATACATAACATGGCCTCTCTTCCCTGATGGAATGTGTAAAATAAACACCTCACCTACCATCCTTAACCAGCTCCCTCTCCCCTCCCTGCTTCCCTTCCACTCCCTAAAGCTGTGCTTTCTGCTTTCAGTCGAAGCAGAGAGGTAGCGCTGTGCTGACAGGCTCTCGGGAAGCCCTGTCAGCCTGGCCTGGAAGGCCTTTATGACGTAGCAAAAGGTTTTGTTATCAACTGCTGCTATGTCATAGAAGTATTACCATATTTTTAATCTAGAGTAAACGATAGAGGCTCTCTATGAGAGCCATACGTAACGCTTCTATAAATGAGTGCTACTGTGTGTTGGGAAGAGATAGTCAACCACGGTTGTTATTGTTGGGTTATGCAGTCTTAGTTCGTTCGGCAATAACCTGAAGAGTTTGTGTTTTTTCGTTGTTTCCTAATGGCGACTGCAGCAGGCACGGTTCTTAAACCAGAACGGAGAGGGTTCTAAAATGATGTTGCTGGTTACGGCTTCCAAGGTTTGATTTTGTCCTTTGGAGGATTTGAAGTTCAGCACTTGCAGAACAATTTAGTCAGTGCATCCGTGCACTCAGCCTCACAAAATGTATTTTAGGGCGAATGAGTGCCTCATATGAATGACAGCAATGTTGCTTTAAGTAATGCAAGAATGTTAAAGACTGAGGGTTGACGTGTAATGCGCTTAGGTACGTTGTGTAAGATCAGGGGATGACGGCTAAGTGTTAGATTTGCTGTGGCTTCAAAAATTATCTGATGTAGTTTAGGTTTATATGGCATTTGAAGTATGAGAGTTGTTTGTGAGGTGATGCATTGAATGCCTGCTTTAACAGGTCTCTCCTCCCAATAGTTTGCTACAACAGCTGTTTTAGATCACATTACTTTGGCAATAGTGAATTTATTTCTTTGCATTTAATTGAGGTTTGTGTCGAGCCTTGTTTTTAACAAGAGCTTTTCTTGTTTGCATTTAGTTAGCTCTTCTGCTTGCATTCATGTATTGATGGGATTGTGATGTGGATGGTTTCCGTTGGAAGATTCTGTTTTGAAGACACATGCATGTCTAAGGATGATTTATGCTGTCAACTGAAATGTAGAAGTTATGGTCAGGACCACAATTCACAACTCGTACAACAGACATGCAAACTATAATTCATAAACCTGATGCAATGCTCTTGATCTCACCCTTGATGTGACAGAAGAAATTACAATTGTTGTTTATTATGTTACATTTGAGATTACATAGTTTATTACCCTTAACACTAAGAAACAGACAACTAATAATATAGAATTATTTATTCGGTTGCATAGGTTTTATTTAATTATGTGCTTTTAGGTGTTTGTTACTCTTTAGAATATTTGTTGTGAGGTTAAAAGCATTGCATTTGTGCAAGTGTTATGGTTTGCATGTTTGCTGTGCAAATTAGGGATTGGAATACTCATCATAACTAGAAAATTTCAGTTGAAAATCACTTTTAATTTGCAACCATGGTTCCACTTTATCTAAGATTCTTTTTACTGAATTTCTAAGGTTTTTATAAAGGTATGTTGATGTGTTATAAACACAGCTATGGATGACTTCAGTTTAACCTTTAGCCTTCAGTCATGCAGAGTGGGGGTTGGCACCCAGCACAGGCCTGCAGCAACCCCTTTGAGGGTGTTCGAACCCTTTTCTGCACCGTCTTTAACTGTGCATAGCAGGGGTGGACTGCAACACGTGAGCTCTGACCAGAGCTGGCATACAACTTTCCAATGGGAGGGTTTCTCCACCTGCACATAGACCATGGCCATGCCCATCTGTGGTTGTCTGCAGAGCCTAATCCAGCTGCATTTGGCCAACTTCAGCACATGGCCTTGTGCTGTGTGCAGCAGGGTTTGGCAGCTGGAACATAACTGCTGCCAGGCCCAGCTCCAAACCCAGGGCATGCGGTGAACACTTGTGCGTGGCAGTTAGCCAAGTGCAGAGATAGTGCACTGAACAATTGTTTTTCATTTATTTTCAGAATTTGTGAATCCTGTGCTGGATGCACAAATCCCGAAGTCCCAGGAGAGTCCTCGGAACTTTGGAGTTTCAGAATTCACAAATCCAACATAGGAGTCCTGGTTCTCATGATAAAACAGTTTTGTAAATATTTATTTATTGCCATGGGGTCCCTTTTTCCGTGTTGGATACTGGCGACTGCATCAGCCAATAAGAAAGCGACACATTGATGAATCCGCAGCTGGATTCACAAATCTGCAATGGTCTATGGAAATATAAATTCCCTAGTCCAAAGATGTGTCTTTAGTTTTTTCGACTGTGTGAGTCTGAGCAGTCGCAAATTCAGAGGATCTGCAAATTAACAGTCCAGATATCTCTAAAATGTAATCCTTCATGCCAAGATTATAACACTTTAAATGCCAATTTCTCAAAATTTCCAGAAAGATTTGCGACAAAGCAAGCAAAGACACTTTCTTGAAGTTCTTCTATTTATATGACAAGTTTGGTGTGATTCCATTCATCTGTTTTTATATATTAAAAAGCAAAGATACCTATGGGAGATATACTGGGAAATATCACATTTGGGACAGCCCTCTGATACCCCATTTGACAGCCCTGTATCGCTGGAAGGAAAAACACGGGATAACAATACAAATTTTATGGGGTAGGCTGGCTTGCCTTTACCAATTCATGAAAGGGGCTTTTATCTCAAAAGAGAAGACTAGGGGAGGTCAACTACTTACAGTGACTTCTGGTTGTGTCTGTTTTGGAAAGGTAACTTCTTCACCATGAGCCGATCATCCTTGCAAAATCATGCCACGCCTTTCTTAACCAAACCTACATCACAAACAACAGCAACCTAATATGCATAACTTATAAGTACTAAAGCATCCACAATCAAAAGTGTTGATCTTCAGGCGTATCATGCCTATTCAGTAGTCCTCTGTGCGGCACATATGACAGATGCTGACATACAACACAATATTTATAAACTGTAGAAGAATTGTGGCTAACACGCCTCCCAAGCATCCCTTACATACTTGCCCCAGTTGTTGCAACACACATCTCAGTAATATAAACACAAATGATTTGCTGCCTAGTCATCAAATTCCATTTGCCTTGTATCAGACTGTAAGCAGCCCTCATGAGCTCCATCAAAATTCTTCTGTCGCTTCACCTTCTCGACACTACATGCTGTAAACTGTCATCTTGTCTGCAAACACCCAAAATTTAGAAAAACCATCTAAGATGCAGAGCCAGCCTCATAACACTCTTTTCTGTGATACATTGTAAAAACATAATTGCCATACGTTTCAGACTCCAAGGCAGACCCTCCATCTAGACCATGAAGGAGGTTCTACTGTGCCTCATGTACATGCACACGTACAAATACATGTACACGTACAAATACATGTACATATGTGTGTATTACCCAGTGGCAGGAGCCTATTGGTAGTTATAGTTAAAACTATGTTTCCATATGGTTTGCTAATAATTTTGGCTCTGTTTGATGAATCATCACAAAACTTTCGCCCAAAAAATAGCTAGTTCACCTGAGCTTCTTCCTGGAAAGTTTTGGGGTGATCTGTCAAGTGGGGGCTGAGAAAAAAGGTGGCAGTATCCCAAAACATGTATTCACCCATGCACTTTTCCATAGGAAAATTAAACACCGCTACGGACAAATTGGCTAAACAGAATTACACCAAATTGAGCAGGATGCTAGATCTTGTTCCAGAGAGCGTGTTTTAGGGATTTGGTCTTAATCCATTTAGTACTTTTTGAGAAATTAGGGTTTACAATATATGTATATATAGAGATGTGGCGCATCTGCGGATCAAAATGATTGAAAGGAAATATACAATTAGCTGCCTCCACATCAGCAAAAGATGTGGCGTCAGCCTTTTTAGGCCTCAATAATAAGGGGGATACCCTGTCCATCTAGGCGGATCTGCTGCATCATTTAATTTTTTTTTAAAAAATGCGGGTTGTTGGACCTGGTCCTCCAGGCGGGGTCACACCACCAGATTTATGACTTCTGTTGCGAAGCCCGTTTTGTTGACATTAGGACTCTGTGCAGTTTTTCCCTGCTAACTAGTGGTAAAGTGCTTGTGCTGCCTCCCTAAAACATGGTACAATTGGCATAAACCAGATTGGTTAATTAATTTACTTGTAAGTTCCTACTAAAGTGCACTTAATGTGCCCAAGGCCAGTAAATTAAATGCTTCTAGTGGGATTGCAGCACTCATTGCGCACCCACTAATGTGGCACTTCAAAAAAAGTCCCAGTCCTGTCGCTGCAGCCTATAGTGCAGTTTTAAACTTCCATTTTGACTTGCCCCCCCAAAAAAGCATTTTCCAGGCCCAAACCATTCTTTTAATACTTATAAGCCTCCCCTAGGGTAGAGCATAAAGGCGCATAGAGCAGGGTGCCTTGTATTTATAAGGTAGGACACGTGTACGAAAGTTGACATTTTCTAGTCCCATTTGTGTCTCCTACCAGTGACGTGGGTCACGACTGTTGTTCGGGTTTCTGTATTGCTTCCAGACAGTAACAAACAGGGGGGCGTGAGTGTGGACAGGATGGGCCTGGTAGGATGGCTGGGGAAGAGCTGTACACAGCCCCACTTACATGTAAAAGGGGTGTGACGCCAGCACACAAAAAAGAACCTGACACCTGGCCTGTCCTGTTTTTTGGCACCCCGACAGCTTGGAGTCCTGACCATAGGGGGACTTTCTAGAAGCAGGCCCCCCACACAAAGGCTAGCACCAAGTATAAAAACAGGTCCCTCAGAATCTTCTTCAGTATACTCCCGGACCTGTGGAAGATTCAGAAGGACTTGCCTGCTTGAAGGACTGCCTTGCTGCTTGAAGAACTGCTTGCCTGCTTGAAGGACTGCCTTGCTGTCTGAAGAAGGACTAGGCCTGATTGTCTTAATTCCAGGCTACCCAGAATCGCTCCAAGGGTCAGTTGGCTGAGCTCCTATGTAAGCTACAGGGACACAGCAAGCTTCCAGTGGCCGCCCTACAACTGCCGAGCTGATCAGCTGCAACTGGACTTGTGTGAGACCTGCTGCTAGCCTCTGCTGGGGCGAATCCCAATCTTAATACTTGGCTGGCATCAGTGGAAGCTTCTCCAAGAAGAAAACTGTGAAAATCTTGAAATTGGGCTTCTTGCGACCTCCTCAAACGTAAACTGAACTTTTGACGCAGGACTTGAGAAGGTAACTCTTTAGCTACACTAACCTGGTCCCTGTATCCAGACTGCGCTCTGTCACAGCTTGCCTGAACTTGCAACTTTCCCCCAGGCTAGCGGGACCAGATGATTGCAAGTGGTGCTTTGTGCTTTTAGGGGATTTTTTTCACTAAAATCTTAAAAATTGACGATCTCCAGCTCTACCGATTTTTTTTTTTTGTCATCCTGGTATCATTTTATTTATTAAAATGTACTCTATTTCTCTAAATTGGTTTGAGGTTTTTCTTGTGATGCGTTTTTACTTTATTAACATTTGTGTACTGCATAAATACTTTACACATTGCCTCTAAGTTCAGCCTGACTGCTTTTGTACCAAGCTGCCAGAGGGTTAAGCGCAGGTTAATTTTGTGACTTTTGTGGTTCACCCTGACAAGATCAGTGGTTGTTGACTGAGTGTGGCTTCCACCCCCTTCAAATAAAAATCCCAATTTCTTACACTGCTTACTTGATTTTTCAGAATTTGGGGTGTGTCAGGGCGCGGGAGCTCAGCATACAAAATTGTTTGACAATAAGCGGCGTGGGCCCTAGGAGAGATTGCTTTATTGGGGAAGAGGTGTGCACCTGCCCCCCGAACCTTCATAAGGCCTCAGGGACCCCATCCCCTAAAGCCAAACTAAAATTTTGTGGAGGAGTGCATTCGGCTCTCCTAAGAGAGGCCCTGATGGCCCCATCCCCAGGGACTGTCCTTTTATGAGGGGGCGGTGTCAGGCCCCCATAACTAGGGCCCGAACAAAGCAGTTTCCAGGGGATCCTATCCCCTGGGTGCACTTTGAAAAATGTTTTTTTTTTGTAAAAGGACTCAGACATATTTAATCTTTTTTTAGTGCTTTATTAAAAAATACTTAATGGCAGTCACTATTAATAAATTAATTGCAATGCGCGCATATATGAAATATACATTTGATTATAGTTATTGGTGTGTTTTTGACTAGGCCAATAGATCTGCTTTATATACGTTGATATGCTGACACCTTGATAAAGCCAATTGCCTCTCTTCTTTTTATATGTTGGTGTTCTGACCCCTTGTTAGAGCCAAAGAAGTCAGCCTTACTTAAAATTTCAGTCTGGACTGTTCCCATGTCGAGAAAGGTCAGGACTGATTTTCATATGGCTGGGTCTAAACTGGAATGGCGTGGTGTGTAAAAAAACGATGGATTTAACTCAGATCTGTGACTGGGGGTGAAAGTTTGATTTGTTTGGCATTCTGTCAATCATCTGTTCTTTTTGCATCTTTTTACTTAAAATTATAGCCTTTATATTGTTACGTGACATAGTCAGCCATGTGCACCAGCAGGGGTTTTGGTGCAGAGCTTGGCTGCAGGCCAAGCTCTGCGCCCAATCCCACCCAAGGAGTTGGGCATCCATGGTGTATGGGAGCATGACCTTGCCAGCGGTCAGACCCTGCGCCCAACCCCAGTCTTCTAATGGCAATGGACATTTTCTTTACATTAAAAAAAATCCAACATAATAATTCACTGAACAAGAGCAAAAGTTAAAAAGACGTTATAGTTGGGTGAAAATGGCAGTTACAACATACTGTTTTAATCTAACAAAACCACTGGAAATCACCAGTTATAGTAATCTCAAGTAACTGTAACTCATGCCCTAAAGCAACTACAACTCCGGCCCCCACCACAGGGGGATGGCTGTGCCTAGTAAGGTCTTAGAGAACTAATGGTACTTGGAAGCCTGTAGGAGTGGTCTCTTCGTACATAGCTATCTGCAGGACAAAGGCTGTAGATAGTAGTAGATTGTCCATCTAAATGGGCTTGGGTGTCCGGAGGAAATGGGTTCTCAATTAAGAGTTTTCCATAGAATAAAGGCTCTGTGTAGAAGGGGCTTGGGCACCTAATGGGACATATGTGTCCAGATGGAGTGGAATACAGTGTAATTATTTGATCTAAGTACATATGTTTATGAAATTTATGCTTTACATGCTTCGGCACCTCATCTACACATGCACACACAATTGCCTATAGTGTGTGTATATATATTTAAAGCTTCTATATCTATGTATCTGTATGTATGTTCATATATATATATATATATATATATATTCACTGAAAAAACCATAGGTTTCAGGCACCTTATAGTTAGGGATTAGCATTTAAAAAACCTTAGAAATTCACTGAAAAAAACATAGGTTTCAGGGGTGTTATAGTTAGCTGGACTTTTTACTCGTACAAAACCATTGAAATTCCCCCGTTATAGTTAGTTCAGCTAACTATAACTCGCGCGCCCGCAATGCACTGCTGATGACGTCACATATTACATCACTCATGACATGGTCAGTGACATCATTCATGACATCACTGATGACATCTCAAATGACATCACTGATGACATCATCCAGTGAATGTGTGTTTTTCTGAAATTACATATGTTTTATATATGTATATCTCAAGGTCGATGGAAGAATAAATGGGTATATAAGTGTCTAAATGGATGATTTGTTTTTGAAAAATTGATTGTATAACTGACTGATTAAGCGTATCTTAGTGAATAGATGGCTTAGTGAGTAATGTTTAAATATGTAAATATCTGTATCAGTCTCTAACTTGGGTTGGTGAGTAGCTACATGAGTGTCTATATAGGTTATTAGTTGTTTTTTTGAGTATCAGTATGAGTGTCTGAGTGTCTGTATGGTTCGGTGGTGGGGTATTACGTAGTGCATAGGTGCATGAATGAGTGACTCACTGTTTGTATGTGTTGAAGACAGCATGTGTGCAGGACTGTATGGGTGGATGAGTGTGTGCATGGGTGTGTTAGTGAGTGAATGGCTGTCTCAATAGTGTCTTTATGAGTAACTACTTATGTTTTAAACTAGTATATGTGACTATTTGTGTATATAAGTGAGTATATGTGAGAGTGAGAGATTGAAAGAGTTCCTGTATGAATAAGTATGTGTTTCTATAAGTGATTGTTTAAAAGACTAAGTATGTGTAAGTTTCTGTAGAAGTAAGTGTGGTGTGTGTGTTTAACTGTATATGCAAGTAAATGGATTTTTGATTCTTTATTAGCATGAGTGACTATGTGTGTGAGTTACTCTATGGATGAGTGGTGTTGTGTAACAGGATGTATAGGTGTATGAATACATATGATGAGTGAGTACATGTATGAGTGACTGTATAGGACTGTTGGTGAATGTGTGGATGTGTATGTGGATCTTAGAATTACTGAATAGGTTGTTGTAACTGGTATTGGTATGTCCATTGTTTTGAACATTTTAGTTTCTATTTTGGAATGTGTGTATCAAAGGTTATATTAGGGGGAGAGGAGGTCTGCCACTCTATCACAAGGATGATGTCATCAGTGATGTCATCAGTGATGTCATTTGAAATGTCATCAGTGATGTCATGAGTGATGTCACTGACCATGTCATGAGTGATGTAATATGTGACGTCATCAGCAGTGCATTGCGGGCGCGCGAGTTATAGTTAGCTGAACTAACTATAACAGGGGAATTTCAATGGTTTTGTACGAGTGAAAAGTCCAGCTAACTATAACGCCCCTGAAACCTATGTTTTTTTCAGTGAATTTCTAAGGTTTTTTAAATGCCAATTCCTAACTATAACGTGCCTGAAACATATGGTTTTTTCGGTGAATTTCAAAGGTTTTTTAAATGCTAATTTCTAACTATGCCTACAGAGATAGGACATGTGAAGAAAGAAGAAAAAACACACAGAAAGAAAAAAGAAAAAAAAGAAATGCAGAAAGAAGCAACAGAAGTCCTCAAAGACGAAGAAAAGGGCAGGAAGAAGGATAACGTGCAGAAAGGACAAACAGAAGAGCAGAAAGAAGCCTTGTTGCAAAATCATCCTGTACCCTCAACTTTTTCAGACAGATACTGGTGGTAACTGAGTCTGATTAACCAGTTCTAGAGCCAGTGCTATGTTAAAAGACACTCAGAATACAATGAAAACACCTACATACACTAGGGAACACTATGCGTTGGGGTCCCCCTGTGATTAGCATGACCTCCTCTGTAAGCCCCTAGTATATAATAGGGCAGGGGATTAAAACTACCTCTTGAAACGCACCACAGGGCATGTTTGCACACGTCACCTCAGGCCCCGTCCCCTCCCTTCCCCACTGTGTAAACACTCCCTGTGGCCGTTTTAAGTTGGGAGATTAAGTCCCCTTGAATCCTGAGGGTCCCTAGGGTCCACCTAGCCCACTAGGTACCTCCAGTAAGAGCCACAGAGCTGCGTTGCAGAGAGGTGTAAAAAGTGGCACGGCCTGGACCACCTCTCTGCAACGCAGCTCAGTGGCGCTATCTGGAAGCACCTGGTGGGCTAGTTAACCCCCAGGGGCCCTCAGGATTGAAGGGGAATTATTTCCCCAACTTAAAAAGCGCCATAGGGCGTGTTTGCACACGTCACCTCAGGCCCCGTCCCCTCCCTTCCCCACTGTGTAAACACGCCCTGTGGCCGTTTTTTAAGTTGGGAGATTAAGTCCCCTTGAATCCTGAGGGTCCCTAGGGGCAAAATAGCCCATTAGGTACGTCCAGTAAGCGCCATTGCAGAGTGGTGTAAAAAGGGGCACAGCCTGCACCACCTCTCTGCAACGCAGAGCAGTGGCGCTTACTGGAAGCACCTGGTGGGCTAGTTGGCCCCCAGGGTCCCTCAAGATTGAAAGGGAACTATTTCCCCAATTTAAAACGCGCCACAGGGCGTGTTTGAACACGTCACCTCAGGCCCCGTCCCCTCCCTTCACCACTGTGTAAACGCACCCTGTGGCCATTCTAAGTTGAGAGATTAAGTCCCCTTGAATCCTAAGGGTCCCTAGGCCCAAACTAGCCCACTAGGTACCTCCAGTAAGCACCACAGAGCTGCGTTGCATAGAGGTGTAAAAATGGGCATGGCCTCAGAACACCTGTCTGCAACGCAGCTCCCTGGCGCATACTGGAGATACCTGTTGGGCTAGTTGGCCCTCAGGGACCCTCAGTATTGAAGGGGAATTAATTCCCCAACTTAAAACTGGCCAGGGGATGCGTTTGCAGAGTGCTGCAAGGAGGGGGCGTGACCTCCGGCGCGATGCCGGTCTTTTATTTATTTTATTAAGAAGGAGGGCTGTGTGGCCCCCCTTCTTTTTCGAATTTATTGGCCCCGGGGACCCCATTGTAAAAAATTAATTTGGCCCTCCAAAGGCCTTAATCCGCCCCGGGGACCCCATCCCCCGGGTCATGGCCTTTTTAAAAAAAAAAACTTTAGGAGGGGAGGCTGCGTTGCCCCCCGTCTCAGGCCACTTATGGCCCCGGGGACCCCATCCCCCGGGGCCAGCCTTTGCTTTTTATTATTTTAAAAAATATATATATTTATAGAAACACCTAGGACATGCTGGACAAACCGTATGTACCTATCACCAAGACGATTTGCGTGATATTCATTAAAAGGCGACCATGCATACAATGAATCCATGTGGAATGTATTTACACCGCTAGTGAAGCTCTGACGTGTCTGACGCCCTACCGTGCCTAATCCCGGCACCCCCGCCGGTGGATACTCTCCAAGTAGACACCCTTGTTGTTTATTTATACAAACGTGGATAGCTATTGACGGGCACATTTAATACACACACACACACCAAGCCATTCAAAGGGGATTCGACAAAAATTTGACCAAACTATGCAAGAAACTCCCCTCACGGTTAATAAAACACACATCCACCGCCGGATGTGTAATAATTTTTCTTTTACTCTCTGGAAAGGAGACGAACCTCACTTGAGAGTCACAGCGTGCTCCTGGCTGAGCCCAATCCTGTGTTACACCCACCAGTGCCTGCCCAGTGCCACACACCTCTGTGTTGTATTCCACCAGCTAGTGCGTATGCTATGACACTCTCTAGCCCATGTGCACTGTAACACCACCCCGTGAATATGTCATGCCACACTTGCCTTCGCACGGGTTATATTGCCCCATCTAACGTGCCTTCCTCGATGCCTATGTTATAACGCACAGCGCTATGCCATACATATTACAATCTGGGATCCATATCTTTGTCACAGTGCATATGCAACATTACACTCCCCAGCACATATTTTATATTACAACTTTAGAGACTAGTTAGGTTACACAACACTGCCCTGTCCATATTACACTCCAAGGCGCATATCGCATAGCACGCGCTAGTGCCTATGCTATCTCGCACTCTCCAATGAATCTGTCATTGCGCTCAATGTATTGCATATTGCATATTATATTTCACACCCCGGTTCATCTTATATCACACTTTTTGGTACATAGTTTATACCATATACTATATCTAGTTTTCATTTTCAATCGTGCTCTCAGGACTATGTTCTATATAACACTGCGTCCACCTACCCTTTTCACGGGCATTACATTTTGCGATGGGGGTGGAGGGTCAGGGGGTGTTTCTGCCAAGTGAGCCTGGAGTCACAGTCACAAACGTCCTCTTCTTCCTGAATAAAAGTGAGATTATGCTGCATTCTTGTTCATATTTTAAGTAGTTCGCACAGACACACATTTTAAAAACAATAAAGTTCCTAATACCCACCTTCTCTGAACAGTTAGCTTGCTGCCCCTTCCACCTCCTCCCTATCCTCTGTTGTCTGATTCCATGGACTAGTCTCCTCCCTCCTGCCATGCATGGTCTGATGTGCTGCCACTGCCCTCCATTTAGCATGATGTATCAGTCCACTCCTCCTGCCCTCCATTGCCCAATTCTATGGCCCATCATTGACCTCCTGCTTAGCCTCTGTGCTTAGCTTGCTGCCCCTATTCTCCTTCCCTCTGCCCTCCGATGTCTTTGTGCATGCCCCTGCTCTATCCTTTTTGCCCACCATGTTCCATGGACCTACCACTCCTATCTACTCTGAGTGTTCTGTTGCGCTGCCACTCCCCTCCCACCTGCCTAGCATTGTCAGATGACTGTAACCTGTCCCTGCCACCTCCACCCTGCCTGTCCACATGCCATGCCCCTATCCCCTTCCTCCTGTCCTCCATGGTCCATTTTACTGCTGCACCCTTCTGCCCTCCCTGGTCTGTTGTGCTGAAACTGCTACTCCTGCCTGCCCTGCGCGGTCTGTTGTGAGGCCCCTTCCCCTGAACTCTCTTGTCTGTGCCCAGGTCCTGACCCTCCCTTCTATCCTCCATGGTCCTTTGTGCATGCCCCTGCACCCTCCTTCTTGCCCATCATAGCCATTGTGCTGCTACTAACCCTCCCGCTTGCCATGCTTGGTCTTCTGTGCTGCCATGGCCCCTCCCACCTTCCCTGTGTGGTCAGCTAGCTGCGCCTGACCCCCTCCCACCTTCCCTCCATGGTCTGTGTGTATGCCATCATAGTCTCACTGTTGCTCTCCATGGTGTGTCTTGTTTCTAGTGCCCATCCTGCCTGACCTCCATGGTCATCTTGCTGCTCCTGCCCTGCCCCCTTGCCCCCAGCCCTCTGTTTCAATGTGCAGACCCCTATTCCCTCCCTCCTGTCTTGTCTGTTCCATTGTAATGCCCCTGATCCGTCCCTCCTGTCCTTTATGGTCTGTTATGCTGCAGCTTTCTCTCCTGTCTGTCCATTATGGTCAGCTAGCTACCATTGCCTCTTTCCCCTCTGTTCTCTGTTGTCCATGTGCATGGTCCTGTCCCTTCCCTTTTGCTTTCTATGGATTGTTGTGCTGCACTCCCGTCCCGCATGCCCAGTGTGGTTTATTGTGCTGCTGCAAACCCTGATGCCTGACCTGTAGGGTCAGTTTGGTGCACCTCTCCATGTCCCTCCTGTCCTCTGTTATCCGAGTCCATGTCCCTACCCCAATTCCTCCTGCCTACCATGATCCAATGTACCATACTTGCGAACATTTTGAAAAAAAACTGGGGTATTGATTTTCCCCTTTGAGTTACATTGAAAAAGAGGAGATTGTAAACAGATCAAATAAAGCCCATTTGAGCTTAAAAACATTGGACGTTTCCTGTCTGAAACAGGTCTGTTGGCATGTATGGTTGTACTACCACTGCCTCTTCCTTCTGCCCACAACGGTCTATTATATTGCCACAGCCTCTCTTGCCAGTCCTGTATTGTTGGTTTGTTGCCCCTGCCCCCCTTTCCAATGCCCTCCATAGTCTGTTGTGCTGCCTCTGCCCTTCCTGCCTGCCCAGTGTGGTCAAATTGTTGCCTCTGCACCCTCCTACCTGCCTTCAATTATCAGAGTCCATGCCGCTGGCCTCTGCCTCTCAACAGTATCCCAATGAACAACTAGATTGCTAACATTCTATATTTATTACAAAAGTGTGGAACGCCTGACGTCATCTTGATGTAATCAAAACTGTAATACCTAGAGCATTTCCTTTAGAAATTACATATATGAGAGGGTCTTATTTGCATCAAAATTATGGTTAGTGCTCTAAAAAACTAAAATTAGGACTTATTTTCTGAGTTTTCAAATAGCGACAAATAACTTTTACATTATTTGTAATCTTTATGTTTTTTTATCCAGTTGACCACTTGATTAAATGTTGCACTTAGGGGAGAGGATGTGGTGTTACTTCCAGAGCTGCAGACTTTCCAACTGGGGAACCAGGTTGGAGTTTCTGCTTCAGCTCAACATTCTGAGATTCTGGTCAAATCACTTAATCTCCCCATGTCTACAACCAAAATGAATTTGATCTTGTGTGATGTAACCAATGCTCATGTAAAGCACTCCAATACCTGACAAGTCTGCACTATATAAAACTGCAAAAACACAAAAAATAAGTGTTTTGCACACTTCTGTCAGTGGGCTACATGTGGGCTACATCTGGGTGATATTTGTGCTGCATTTGGGCTCTTTTGTCTCTGGTGGCCATCTCGGGAGATTTATTTGTTATGAAGTTTCCTAATTTCCTCATTTACTGCAGTCTCCTCAGTAGGAAATGCTTTCAGTTTTTTACTTTGATTCCATCAAGAAGGTATTCAGATATGTCACACATTTGCCATCAATTCTGAATGTTAGCACTCTAGTTGCTCATTGGATCACTGTAGTAAAGCTACTGTTCACCACGGAAATCTGCTGCTGGTATTCAAAGTGTAGGTTTCAGTCTGCATGTCAGAATTTTTTTATGAAATAGAAGAGGATTTGAGAAGTCAAAATGTGCCCTAATTTTTCTTTCTGCAGCACTGATCATAATTTCTATGGCAAAATGAACCCCCTCATTTTGTTCCTTTTTAAATTAAATGTTTTAAGAGTTACCACTTTATTACAATCAAGATGGCTTCAGGTGTGCAATACGTTTGTCATAAGTAGGACTGTTAGCGCTCTAGTTGTTCTTTAGAACACTCTGGGAAGCTGCAGTAGAACACAAAGGAATCAACTGACAGTCTCTGCCCTTGTTGGATGTAAATGTTTTACTGAGAATGTCAGACGTCATTCTCACATGACTGAGAAAGATAATGTGAATTTACTGAAAATATGCTCTCAGTTTAGCTTATAGATCACCTTCTAAACCTCTGTGGGAAAAGCATGAGAAAATAGTTTTCTCTCAAACATGATTCATGTTATCACAGCAGAAGGCTTTTTCACATGGTAAAATCACCTTAGAACACACCATGAAATGAAATGAAATGAAAGAAATCTTATAATGCGCTACTAAGCCCAAAGGCATCAAGGCGCCTAACCAAGAAAAATAATACGGACCAGGGACCAAATTACGGGTATGCCTTGGCAAAGAGCCATGTCTTTTATGCCTCCCTGAACGTCAGTACAGAATGTTGAGTTTTGATTTCAGGGGGAAGAGTGTTCCACAGTTTAGGGGCTAAAGACGAAAAAGCCCTTCCTCCCCATTTATCTCTTCGAAAACGGGGCACTGACAACAGGCTCTTTCTCAAAGAGCGAAGGTTTCTGCAAGGGGCATAAGGTACCAGCAGATCCTTCACCCCCCCAGCCCCATCGCCGGATAGCGCCCCATAAGTCAGGCAAAGGGTCTTAAAAGCAATCCTGGCTTGGATCGGGAGCCAGTGTACACTCTTCCTAGCAGCTGTAGCGGAAGAAAGCCTAGGGGAATCGAGCACAAATTTAGCCGCCGCATTCTGGGCAGTTTGCAGGCGTTGCACGAGGCCCTTATTTATGCCGGCATAGAGAGCGCTGCAATAATCAAGCCGTGAGGCGACCAGTGCAACAACAATCTGTTTACGAGCCTGCAGAGATAGGTAATGTTTAATTTTCCTGAGGATCTTAACCTCTTCTGTGCCCATGATGAGATAGTCTCGTCATGGAGCACGGTCGCGCTGTGCCCATGACGAGACTATCTCGTCATGAACCCCACCCACTAATGCAACGCCCGGCACAGGAGGGGGAAAGGGCGTGGCACTGAAGGGGTTAATGATGCCCCAGCAAGTAGCAACCGTCCTATTTACCTGCTGAGCCATGGAAAGAGCGGGGTCGATCATAACTCCCAGGTTACGAGCCGAGTCCGTAGGTGTGGGACACGCTCCCAAAGAAAGAGGCCACCATTCAGAAGACCAAATGTCCATATTTCCACCAAAAACAAGGACCTCGGTTTTCTCCCCGTTCAGCTTCAGTGAATTGTGAATCATCCACTGAGAAACTGCCTCCATGCAGTTCCTGAAGCTGAGAGCGGAGGTACTGACCGAGTGGGAGAGGGACACCATAATCTGGGTGTCATCAGCATATGATACCACCTCCATCCCGTAAGATCTTATCAACACGGCAAGTGGGGCCACATAGATATTGAAGAGGGTCGGACTTAAAGCCGACCCCTGTGGAACCCCACATTGCACCAGTGTGGATGGAGATAGATACTCTCCCAATTTGACCCTCTATTCCCTCTGATCGAGGAAGGAGGCCAGAAGGCTCAGTGCCGAACCTTCCACCCCTATCTCACTAAGACGAGATGTTAGAACCAAGGGAGATAGGGTATCAAAGGCGGCTGTCAGGTCTAGCAGAACCAGAAGGGTGGTGTGGCCCAGGTCGACCTCAGTGCGGATGTTGTTTAGCACTACCTGAGAGCCGACTCTGTACTGTGGTACCTCCGGAAGCCATGCTGAGACTGATCCAAAAGACCCGAAGTATCCAAGAAAGCCGCCAGATGCTGATTTAGATCAGTCTCCAGCATCTTTGCTGGTGCCGGAAGCAATGAAATGGGGCGAAAATTCTTAAGGATTTCAGGGTCTAATGTTGGCTTCTTTAAGAGGGGCTTAACCACAGCACTCTTCCACGGGGATGGAAAAATACCCTCCTGCATCGCCCAGTTCATAATGTCCAGGAGAGGGGGCAATAGGGTTTCCCTACAATCTTTAAGAACTTAAGAGGGCATGGGTCCAGTGGGGACCCCGACCTAGTCTTACTTAGGAGCAGGTCCAGTAGTTGTAGGGAGAGCGGCGGAAAATTAGACAGGCTCGCAGAGGAGGCCAAGGTTCCACATCCT
Organism: Triturus cristatus; assembly: GCF_964204655.1. Lineage (NCBI taxonomy): Eukaryota > Metazoa > Chordata > Amphibia > Caudata > Salamandridae > Triturus > Triturus cristatus. Next base: position 274,988,905 of record NC_140580.1, on the reverse strand, counting down.
CTGGGAGATGTGACCAAAGTGGGGGGGGAAGGCATTGATGCCCTTTGGAATTCAAGGGCCGAATAAATGTCGGCTATTTTAGAATGGAAGAATTGGGCGATCTTGTCACAAAGATCTTGGGAGCTAACAATAGGGTCGGGCATTTGCAGGGTGCACAAAGAGTCTACAATTCTAAAGAGTGCTCTGGTAGAGGTAAGGGCGATAGTTAAATTAGAAAAATACTCCTGCTTTACTTTGATTACCTCCGCTTTATACCCTATGAGAAGAGGTTTGTGCTTTTCCCTCTCTTGATAGTCCCAACTCGCCCGCCACAGCCTTTCCTGCTTCCTGCAGCCCTGTCTTAAGAGTCTCAGAGACTCTGAGAACCAGGGGGCCGAAGGTCTCTTCCTGGCGGAATAGCGAAAAGAGACAGGGGCCAACAAATCCACTGCCGCGGTGATAGAACTAGTCAGTTCAAGCGCCGCCGTACTAACATCCTTCGCTGTGGCAATTGCAATATTAGAAATTAGAGGAGCAAGGGTGTCGTTGGAAATCCTCCTATAATTTCGCTTAGGTTCTTTCTTACTAGGACCGCTCAGCTTAGTATCTGCAGGAGAGGCCTGAAGTTCCAGGGGGACAGCTAAATGATCAGACCAAACCAACGGAATAGGCAAGTCTGTCGTTAACCTAAGATCATTTGAAAACACCCCATCCAGAATGTGACCCGCCTGATGGGTAGGGCTTTTAACCAACTGCTGAAGGCCACAAGCGGACAGCGAATCCAAAAGGGAGAGAGTTTCCCTAGAATCTAGGTTTTCAAGATGAAAATTTAAATCTCCCAGAACCGTCAGATGAGCACAGCCAAAATAGGGTTCTAGGATATTAAACAGGGTCTGGCTAAAATTTGCTCTGGGCCCTGGCGGTCTATAAATCAGTATGCCCACAAAAGGAGCAGCACGGGGAGAAATTATTGAGAAATGTAGGGCCTGAAGACTATCTGAGGGGGCAGTTAGGGTAGTAATGCGACAGATGTGGGATATCTTATAAAGAATCCCCAGCCCTCCTCCTCTGTGTCCCACTCGGTCCATCCTGGCTAGCGCATAACCATCAGGAATGGCGTCCACCAGATCAGGCCCAGAGGAATCAGAGGCCCAAGTTTCTGTAATAAAAACCCAGGTAGGCCTTCTTACAGACAGCAATATTTTTCTTCACCAGCGATCTTGCATTGATGAGAAAGCCGCTTTCATTAGCGGTAATAGAAATAGAGAGAGATTTAGTAGGAGGGCATAGATTGAAGGCACACTCTGTCGACGACGTGCAATTTCTAGAAAGACAGCAAGAGGAATCCAAAAGAGCCTCCGGAAGGCAAGAATAGTGACACGGTAACCGTGGGGGGTCTATGGGCAGTTAAGTCCTGATATGAATACGTAAAACTTACATGACTGACACCACTATGTCCATATGCCTTTACGCCCGGCCCATCCCCTAGCCCATCCTTAACGCGGACGGGCGCAGACGGGCTGGACTCTGGCGTGACTCCGGCGCGAGTACGGCGCGCCCGCTGCGCGCACACGCTGCGCGCTTGCATGATTGGTTTATATAGAGGTCTAGCGTGTCAGCCTGACTACTAGACCGCTAATCAAAATGGCGCCCGCCAGACGTCCCTTCCTACCCCCAAGATGGCGCAAAGTATCCGTTACACCACGCTGGGGACCCGCTGAAGCCGCTGTGTGTCTGACAATTTACAATGCAGGTATGCGGAGATGAGGTGGGTTAAAAACAGGGGATAATCTGAAATAAAAAATTAAACATACAGCAAAACGGCGTATTAAAATATCCAAGTGTGACGCGAGATTCTGCAGGAATTAAAGCGCACGATGCCTAAGCGCTAAGCGTAATGTTAGTTGCCTTGTCCAAAAAGACACAATTCCTAAAATGAGTATGGTACCATCAACAAATGATTTATAATGTAACTAAAGTCTTAAAACCTTCTATAAACTGCAATGCTTTTTAATGAGGTGCCATCATGTATATTGGTCCCAAGATGGCTGTCAACACTTCTTGGATGAAGTACTGATAGCCAATCAGATCTCACGATGAGATGTGTGGTTAGGCTCCGCCCAGATATATCTATCTTTTTAACTCTAATTTTCTCAGGAACTACTGAACGGATTTACACCATTTAAGCAAAAGGCATGAGTCTGAACTGAGGACTACCTCTTCGCCAAATTTGGTGTAATTCCGTTCAGCAGTTTGGGCTGTAGCAGCGTCAAAAGGTCCTATGGGAAAATGCATGGGGAAAACGCGTTTTGGGACCCCCCTTTTTTCTCGGCCCCCGCTTGACGAATCACCGTGAAATTTTCAGGTTAGGAGCGGACCAGAGCTGGCCAAGAGTTTGGAAAATTTCGCGAAGATTTGTCAATCGGCGCCAACGTTATTCCAAATAGAATGTTGCGGATTTCCTATGGAAAATAGGTCCTAACTATAACTACCTACTGGCGACTGCCAGTAGGTAATGTAATATATAAATATAATATATATATATATATATATATATATATATATATATATATATATATATATATATATATATATATATATATATATCAGGAAACAATTCCTTTTGAAAAAAGGAAAGCCGACGACTTGTCTGTTACGCTCAGTTTTTTATTGTCAGCACAAACGTTAGACGCGTTTCGCCTGTGAAACAGGCTTGTTCACTAACAATTCACATAAAGTTTTCTCCCATTTTTAAACACAACAGTGATAACGTGACACGTGATGAACTACACCACAATGGATAGTGACAACAGACTAGTAGTTTTTTACGAAAATTTCTCCAATTCTCTATTTTTGACCAATACCACAATAGAAGCACTGTGGGCTTTGAATATTGTGTTATTGATGCAGTCCCCATGAGTATTAGGGGAGACGATCGATTGAAAAAGCTGAGAAAACTAGAGTCGAGCTACATTATTCGTCTAAACACTAAGATACCTGAGGGTCTTAATATGGAAGAAGACTTCCATACCCATCTATGAATATGGTTCCGCTTCCTCGCCAGCCCTATTATCTGTAAAGTAACTTTTTAAAGATTAAATTTGGTGAACTTTTTACAAAAACTTTTTTAGCACATGCACTTTACACAGATTAATGTAAATTAAAGGTGGTTTTGATGAACTTGCTCATCTTTTTAGCGCAATGTCAGGGTTGCCCACTTGGGCTAGACTGTTTATAACCATGGTTTATTCAAGAATTATGCATACCAATTAGTCTATTTTTGGCAATAGGTTAGCCCACAGGGGCTGGCCTGAGTATGATTGTTGACACACTTGACCATTGTTTACATCCGGATATACTAGCAAATTTTATTCAAGAATTTGAAGTGTCTGTTTAAATTTTAAAATCGTTACTTAATGACCGTATTTAATTTAAATTGGTTCCGAGACACGTAATAATCTGGATGGTACATTCATTGTTGTAATATTATTATGAGAACTGACGCGCGAGAAATTTTCGTAAAAAACTACTAGTCTGTTGTCACTATCCATTGTGGTGTAGTTCATCACGTGTCACGTTATCACTGTTGTGTTTAAAAATGGGAGAAAACTTTATGTGAATTGTTAGTGAACAAGCCTGTTTCACAGGCGAAACGCGTCTAACGTTTGTGCTGACAATAAAAAACTGAGCGCAACAGACAAGTCGTCGGCTTTCCTTTTTTCAAAAGGAATTGTTTCCTGATATTTTCGGGCCGGGCTTTGGCGGTCCGTTTGCCGACGCGCCCTCTGCTTAGGAGGTGGCAGGCATACCGAAGCACTTGGAAGAGGAATATATATATATATATATATATATATTCACTTAAAAAACCATAGGTTTCACACACGTTATAGTTAGGAATTAGCATTTAAAAAACCTTGCAAATTCACTGAAAAAACCATAGGTTTCACACATGTTATAGTTAGCTGGACATTTCACTCGTAAAAAACCATTGAAATTGCCCCGTTATAGTTAGTTCAGGTAACTATAACTCACGCGACCGCAATCCACTGCTGATGACGTCACATATTACATCACTGTATTCACTAAGATACTGTTAATAAGTCAGTTATACAATTAATTTTACAAAAAAAAACATACATTTAGACACTTATTTACCCGTTTATTCTTCCATTAACCTTTAGATATACATATATAAAAAATATTTATTTTACAGAAAGACACATATTCACTGGATGATGTCATCAGTGATGTAATATGTGACGTCATCAGCAGTGGGTTGCAGTCGCGTGAGTTATAGTTACCTGAACTAACTATAACGGGGGAATTTCAATGTTTTTTTACGAGTGAAATGTCCAGCTTACTATAACATGTGTGAAACCTATGGTTTTTTCAGTGAATTTGCAAGGTTTTTTAAATGCTAATTCCTAACTATAACGTGTGTGAAACCTATGGTTTTTTAAGTCCATTTGCAAGGTTTTTTAAATGCTAATTTCTAATTATTACATGTGTGTAACCTATGTTTTTTTTAGTGAATTTGTAAGGTTTTTTAAATGCTAATTTATGTATGTATTATTAAATTTTTTATATTTTTATTTTACAATAAACTACCTATGTATACAGTTATAAATGGACTGTATCCTGTAATATGGAATGGCTCAGCTTTTTTTAAATTTGGATAAAGTTGAACAGCATAGTTAATATCTTCTATAAACTTATAAACATTTTAAAATGTTTTTTTTTATGGGTTTTTCACCGTGCGCGCACCCCGCGATTATTTAAAAAAAAATAAAAAGGCCTAGGACGTTAGGAAGTGTCTTCCGTTACTTGTTTTCACGTTCTTAACTTTTCTCTTTGGCTATCTTCTGCCACGGGGGTGCGTGCTCCGTGCGTGCTTTGTGTGCGCATGCGTGCGTGCACCCTGCGCGCACGGTGCGCGCACGGCAAGTCATGTGATTACCAAACAACACTTTTCATTGGTTCATAGTAGTTTCTGTTTCAGAATCTTCAAACACCACACCCACTCCCCTCACTATTTCTTCTTATTTCCTTGGAGAAGGAGCTGAACAGCTTTTCCATGGGGAAAACGCGTTTTGGGACCCCCCTTTTTTCTCAGCCCCCGCTTGACGAATCACCCCGAGACTTTCAGGGTAGGAGCTGAGCGGAGCGCCCCATTAGTTTTGAACATTTCACGAAGATAAGTCAACCGACGCCAAAGTTATTCAAAATAGAATTTTCAGATTTCCTATGGGAACTCGCTCCTAACTATAACTATCTACTGGCGCCCGCCCGTAGATAGTAGATAATATATATATATATATATATATATACACACATTCCACAACCTACCCAGTCCGGAGGAAGGGGCATACTTCAAAAGGTGTAATCTGCATAAAGTGTTTATTCAAAAAGTGTACTTTTTTTGTACGTGCGCCACCATCGCAGGTTTTTTTACACTGTTGAACTTTGGTGAGATAAGCAAAATATATATATATTCACTGAAAAAAGCAAAGGTAAAGTAAGATCATAGTTAGGTGATAATGTCAGTTAAGAAATTACTTTTTTAAACGAAAAATAAAACCACTGGTGAAGTACGGACATTCTAACATTCTTTATGAATAAGTGTGATATTTTGTTCCTGTTGGGTGATGTGATAAATTTTAACAATCGTGTGCAGATATTGCATGTAAATGGGGTGCGTAGAGGACAGATTAACAAGCACTTCTGTTGTATTATTTTAAGAGACATAACCAAATGTATGAAAAAGCATATTGGGCAGTAATCGAATGCAATGTTTGAAATGATCGAGGAGACAATATGAATTCTGGGGCTTCGCTGTAAATGGGAAGAATACCAATTGGTGACAGGATATCGTTAGGCTTTACAACAACGAATTAGGTTGTGAAGTTGAAACCTGGAACACTTGTTGAAAGAAAATTAATTTGGAACCGTCTGTGGATGTTGATGAAATTTATTTAAAAAGTGTTGCAACAGTGTGGTTATTCATTACATATTATTTAATACTGATCTTTGTGTGATTATTGTTTATTGTGAAACAATTAAATAGGAACACGAAGGAGTATAGTGCATCTTTACTGTATTTGAATTGTCCTTTTTCACTTTCGATGTATTGAGTACATGTAGTTTAACCAAGATGTCACCTGTTGTGATAAAGGATCCTGCTAGGAGTCGGACCACTTTGGTTTTTACACTGCATTGATGGATGAATAAAAGTTCAGGCAGGAACTGGGGTATAGCCATAGACTCCAGAAGCTCTTGCTTCTACATTTACAACCAGAGTCAGTGGCGTAACGATAATTGAGGGAGCCCACCTGCAAGTTACGTGGAGGGGCCCCCTCCTGGAGCTTGGGGCCCACCCCCGCACTGCGGGGGCTTGTGTTACGCCCCTGACCAGAGTGAAAAGTATTGGGCCTCTCAGACTACATTCGTAGATGACATCAGGGCCAGTAGTTAACCCTCAGTGGGTGTGTACACAATGTTCAAGGTGGTTTCACCAGATTGGTTATTATATGCCGACATATAAATTGACAGAAGGCATATTATCTTTTTGATAGTACAGTTGAGTTCACATTGTACTGACGTGAATCATTTCCATCGACATTGGTGGCAGCATCAAGTAAGGCTAATTTATTGTAATGCTATAACCATGGCAGTGCCTGTATACATGTATTTCCAAAGTACGTGAAACCTTTTTAACTTTCGGCTATTTAGCTCTCACAAGTTTCTGAATGGAGGACATCGCCTTTTGCTACAAATGCAGTAATTAATTCCCATATATTGTCGTGGCATACATCTCGCTATGGTTGTTAAAGGTGATTCGATTCTTGTGCCATTTTGCTGAACCCTTGCCCCAATATGATGATATTGGTCTTTTTGTTACAATAGCAGAAGTGCTGTATACTTTCTCACGGGTTTAGGTAGCTCATAGACATAGCCCAACAAGGCTATTATGGAATAGGTAGTGTCTCTGGCCCCCCATTTCCGACACATGGTGGAAGACCGCCATTCACTATGTAACTATGCCTGAGCATTAGGGGTGGGCGGAATTTGATAAATTGACTTTCGCAAATTATCGCGAAGATTGCTTTTCCTGCCCGTTCACGATGTGTTTTTGCGTGCTCGCGGGGAAATATATCTCCAACCTGCCCATGCGATCACTAATGGGCACGGCCATCTTGCTCGCGATGCTTATTTCTTGTTCGCGATCGCAATGACGTGTTTGCGATCGCAAACTCTCACAGGATAGCGCGACCGGCTACCAACAATCCAACATCTTGTGGCGCGCGCGAACGGATAGGAAAACTCGTCGGCGAACGCAGGGATCCGGTAAGTCGGGACCGCGCACACGAGAACGCATTTTTAAAGCACGAACAAGAATAATACTTCCATTTAGCGGAACGTGAAAATATCAATATATCGCAAATTACGCGAGCGGAACGAAATTTACCGCCCACGCCTACTGAGCATGTCCAAGCTTTGTGAACAAAAATGTGTTATCCCTGTACCGCTACATGTGCAGCTTGAATCCCCTGTACCTGGAATCATAATCACGGAGAGCCTGCAGAGTTTTCGGCTCATCTCATACCCAGTGTGTGCGTTATAACTCCATCATTGCACAAAAGCATAAGGAGACAACCACCACAATAATGGCATCTAGAGCTACGTTCAATTCCTCAGCAAATTTACACACAGATGAAATTGTTTTCTTGCCACCAGTGCAGCAGACTTAGGGTTGCTCTGCAAGCAGAAAAACATCCTAGAAAAGCTGCTTTAAGCACCGTGAGGGACCTGAAAAAGTATAATGATAATCTCAATAAGGTACATTCATTGCCACGACCCCTGACAGAGGCCTTGAAAGCAACGTCATGAGCAGGGAAGCACGTGCGCTGCTTCTGCCTGCAGGGTCCTCCTGGAAGTCTAGCAGGCAAGCTCAGCACACAGTATCCGCTGCTGCGGAACTTGCTTTCCTGAACTGTCAGAGGCCTGGCACTGCAGTGTGATTAATTTAATGCAATTACCATTAAGGCACTCACATTGCTTAGCCTCTTGCACTGCTGGTGCCCACGTATTCCTCATTCTTGGCATTCCTCACTGCATAGAACAAGAAATACTTGTGCTGCAAGGTATTCCGAATACATCCCTAAGCGCAAAGTTTCTCATATGCTTATCATAGTTAAAACAAGAAAAGAAATCACCCACCCTTGCCTTCATTCCTAAACATCCAAGCCAGTTGTATCCTAAACTGATTGTGGGACTCCAATATATTGTAGACTCTGGATCAGGGAGATTACCATTATATAGAGATAGTTTACAATGAAAAGTCAACAACAATATAAGCTAGTCTGTAATGTTGCGCCTGTGACGCAACAGGCGCAAATATTAGCGCAAGGGTCATGTGACCCTAAACGTGAATAAAGGTTGGTCGCGCGCGTGCGTACGCCACTAGGGCTACGACCCCGAGACCAGTAACACACGCAAACACTGGCTCCGTCTTTCATTTAAGGCCTCGACCCTATGCGCGCCTCCTGTGTAGTCCTGGGCCCCCTGCAGCATTGCGGTAGCCACAGGACATTACAACTGACGACGAGGGTGGGAGTGCCCTCTCCGACCCGTGCGCTGGTGTGGCGGCCGCGAGCGCTGTCCTCTGTGTGGTGGGAGATGCGCGGAGCACCGCCCCACTGCCCACGTGGTCCGAGCCTTGCTGCCTGCTGTGCAGCTTTCACCCTGGGCCCTGCTGTTCACCGCCCTCGATCTCTCTCCAAGACACGCCTCAAGACTGGAGCTGCACCCACGCTACCTGTGAGTACCTCTGCATTCCTAGCTGTGGAGAGAAATAAGGGGAAAAGCAAGCCCACGTTCCTGAGTGCAGAAGCACCTAGCACCACTGAGAGGCCCAGTAACCGGGAGGCCCAGTAACAGGAGGGACAGGGGACACCACCCATGGCAAGAGTCCCAGCATAGGAGGGTGAGAAGTGTGAGCCCCAAGAAAAGTACAGCCCACGTGCACCTGAATTGCACACACGTGTCCAATCCAGAAAGGTCATAGAGGTCAGGAGGGACCTGGGTACCAAGGCACGACAGGAAGATGGCCACCATTTCACCCATTGAACCATTCACAGTGGAGGGGTCGCCATCGTCACTAGCGGCCAAATGGAAGGACTGGGTGGACCGCCTGCAAATCTTCTTTGAGGCCACCAAGGTCCACAAGGACCAGAAGCGGGCAATGCTGATCCACTTGGGAGGCAAAGACATACACAACATCGTCAAAACGCTAGCCGAGGTCACCCCCAAGAGCCACCACACGCTGATAAATGCCCTCAACGAACATTTCGAACCAATGGGCAATCAGGACTATGAAAGGTTCATTTTCCGAAAAGCGCGCCAGCTTCCGGAGGAATCATTAGACACGTACCACGCCAGACTAAAGAACCTAGCGGTCACGTGTGGGTTTCGCGATGAAACCGAAGAAATTAGGGGACAGATAATCCAGGGGTGTGCGTCGGCCAAGCTGCGAGAACGCATACTAGAAGAGTCCGGCAAGTCCCTAGCAGAAATACTAACCCTGGGGCGGACCAAAGAATTGTCAAAAGCGCGGGCGGCGCACATGGAGGCGGCTCTCCAAACACCAGTAAAGTCGGAACCAGTAAATGCAGTAACAACCAAACCCCCACAGAGGTGGGGCAGGAAAGGACCAGGGACGCCCTCTCCGGGATAAGCCAAATCCTGCGGATACTGCGGAGGACCACCACACTCGGCGGCCGAGTGCCCCGCGAAAGGCAAAAGATGCTCGGGATGTGGGCGATTTAACCACTTCGAAAAAGTGTGCCAGTCAAAGAAGTATCGCAAACCTTGCCAGGTAGCGAACACTCTCAAGGAAGATGACCCAGAGCCCAGTGACATGGACGATGATGAGGAGGAAGAGAGAGTGGTGCACAAGATCCACATGATCGGTACCACCATCCGAAAAGCAAGACGCCTACCCCAGTGCAGCATCCGGGTAGGATCCCAGGAGGTTACCGCAGTGGTGGACACAGGGGCCACCATCAACATCATGGCGTCCACCCTATACAGCACCATGAATCCAAGACCAGCTCTCCACCCCTCGACCATCACCGTATTTGCAAATGGTCAAGATGCTCCCCTGAGGATACAGGGACGGTTCCGGCCGACCATAGCACACAGCTCACAGTCCATCACAACTAACGTCTACGTTACTGAAGACGGACAGGGGATGCTTCTGGGGTGCCGAGCGGCTGAGGACCTGGGAGTCGTAACATTTGCCTTCGGAGTACACCAAGAATCCCTCCAGCACCTCCTTGCGGAATTCACAGAAGTATTCCAGGGGATTGGGAAGTTCAAGGGGATGAAATCCACCTCCATATTGATCCAACGATCCAGCCTGTTGCACTACGACACCGACGAATAGCGTTCAACTTGCGGCCCCTGGTAGAGGAGGAGCTCAAGAAGCTGGAGGCAGCCAGAATAATTGAAAAGGTGTCGGGTCCCACTCCGTGGGTGTCCCCGATCGTCATTGCTCGGAAGCTCAAACAGGTGAGAATCTGCATCGACATGAGAATGCCCAACGTCGCGATCAAGCGGGAACGTCCCATCACCCCCACGATAGACGACCTCATTGGAGAAATGGCGGGAGCCTGCTGGTTTTCAAAACTCGATCTGAGGTCCAGATATCATCAATTGGTGCTAGACGAGGCCTCCCGCAACATCACCACATGTTCAACGCACGTGGGGCTCCGGAGGTACATAAGCTTGAGTTTTGGAGTGTCCAGTGCCGTGGAAGTGTTCCAAAATGTCATACAGGAGTTGATCGCGGACATTCCCGGTGTCATCAATGTCAGCGATGACATCATGATGCACGCTAAAACATACAAGAACGCAATGAACGCCTTCTTCAAGTGCTACGCCGGTTGCGGGATGCAGGCTTCACTCTTCACCGAGAAAAATGTGAGTTCCCACACCAGAAGCTACAGTTCTTTGCCTACACATTCTCCACGGAAGGGGTCAACCCAGACCCAGAGAAAGTTCGGGACATTAAAGAGGCTGTCGCTCCCACCAACGTCACGGAAGTTCGCAGCTTCCTCGGTATGGTAAACTACTGCGGGAAATTCATCCAAGACTTGGCTAACCTGACACTACCGCTGAGGGAACTCACCAAAGAATCCACCACCTGGAGGTGGGGCCCTGAATAAGCCAAGGCCTTCGAGAAGATCAAGGAGGCTCTTTCAGAAGCTACCACACTGTCATTCTTTGACCCCAAGAAGCTGACATTAGTCGCAGTGGATGTTGGCCCTGTAGGATTAGGAGCAGTCCTCCTGCAAAGAAGGAACCCGCAGGAAGAGTGGACCCCCGTGGCATTCGCCAGCAGATCCCTCACTGAAACTGAACAAGGATATTCCCAAATCAAAAAAGAAGCCATCGCTATCCACTGGGGGTGCCACCACTTCCACCAGTACGTATACGGGAAGCCTTTCATAGTAGCAACAGACCACAAGCCGCTGGTGGCACTCTTCTCAGGAACCTCGACTAAACCGCCGCCACGGATTGAGAAGTGGATGCTGCAGCTCCAGAACTATAACTGCAAAGTAGAGTATCAACCTGGGTCTAAAAATCCGGCTGACTACCTGTCCCGCCATCCTCGGAAGGCCACGGTGCAGGAAATGGAAGATGCAGCTGATACCGAGTAATACGTCAGGTGCGTCACCGCTCGATCCTGCCCCATACCCATTTCCATGGAGAGTCTACGGGAGGTGACGAGCCAAGACGAATGTCTACAGCGCGCCAAGGTAGCTCTCCGGAACAGCAGCTGGCACAGAGCCAAGGAGGAATGGAAAAGTCTGACAGCCATGGCACAACGGGTGATGGACAGTCTACACCACGTCAGGGACGAGCTCACCGAAGATGATACAGGGTGCCTGTTGAGGGGGCATCGGCTGGTGATTCTCACGTCCTTAACCCAAAGAGTGGTGGACCTTGCACACATTGGGCATCAGGGCATGGTCAAAACAAAGTTGCGGCTTCACACCAAGGTGTGGTTCCCGCTGATGGACGACCTTGTGGAGGCCACGGTCTGGGCCTGCACGGCTTTGTCAAGTAACCGGGGAGATACCCTGACCTGCTCCGATCATTGTGGAACCCAGACCGAGAACCCTGTGGTCTCGAGTGAGTTTTGATTTCGGCAGCCTTCCGGATGGTCGCCACACCTTGGTGGCCATTGATGATCACTCCAAATATCCGGAAGTGGAAATAGTGTCAGTGCTCAGTGCCATGGAGATCATACCAAAGCTCGAGAAAATCATGGCGGCCCATGGCATCATGCAAAGTCAAGAATTTGCATCATATCTACAAGCCCTCGGCATTCACCATCGGAGAATCACCCCTCAGTGGCCCCAAGCAAATGGGGAGGCTGAAAGATTTATGCGAACACTCAACAAAGTGATCCGGATTGCGCATGACAAGGCCCAGTCTTTAGAGCTGGCCATATTCCCGTTTCTTAGGAGCTATCGTCAAATGCCACACACAACAACAGGCATAGCCCCGGCTCATCTGTTAATGGGGCGGGTGGTTACCGACTCAATCCCTCATCACCCGGAGTGGCAGCCGGAGACCCCCAAGGACAATCACATAGATGCCCGGCGCCGTAAAGCACACGCGCATGTCAGCCTCCGGAGAAGAGCCACGATGCCCAGCATCCAAAGAGGGGACGTGGTACTGCTCAAAAACCGAGTCACCAGTGGAAAGTTTCGTCTGACCTTTGAAGAGAACCCTGGACAGTGGTGTCCGTCAGGGGAACCCGTGTCGTGGCCACTCGAGGGAGAGAGAGAATAACACAGAATGTTTCACACTTCAAGAAATATCACCCTGAAAGGTTCGGACAGTCACCTAGCCAAGGGGAGAACCGTCCCAACACACGAGCGGTGGAAGAGGCCAGGCCACGTGGAGCCAAAACGGGGCCGGCCATCGAAGAGGCGGGAGAAGCCGGAGGGCCCGAAACCCAGATGCCAACTCCGCACCGACGAGCCAATGAACCAGTGGCGGGCGATGCCAGCCACTCTCAAAGGGTTATGGCCCCTACCGGGTTGCCGGACAGTGGGAGCGGGGACTCCCAGAGCCGTGGCCTGTCGCAATACAGCCTGAGGGGCAATCCTGAACCATCCTCCCGGTTGGAAGACTACCTAACGTAAGACTGTTTTATTTTGTTTTATTGGGTGCTGTTTTGGGGTCCGAACATTGGCCTGGAATGTGGCGCTAGGCTGAGAGCTGACTCAGAGGGTTTTAGCAGCAATGTTGTTTTGATGTTTGTTGGGGAGGAATGTAATGTTGCGCCTGTGACGCAACAGGCGCAAATATTAGCGTAAGGGTCATGTGACCCTAAACGTGAATAAGGGTTGGTCGCCCGCGTGCGTACGCCACTAGGGCTACGACCGGGAGACCAGTAACACACGCAAACACTGGCTCCGTCTTTCATTTAAGGCCTCGACCCTAGTCGCGCCTCCTGTGTAGTCCTGGGCCCCCCGCAGCATTGCGGTAGCCACAGGACATTACAGCTATTCTTACTTACACAAAGTGAACAAAATATTAGTTGCAACCACACTTCCAAATCAAAGAAATAATGCGCATAATAGAAAATAATCATCTTTACAGCTTTATGGGAATTATCGTATACCCATATCATAAGCAGTTTGAAGACTTTTCAAAATGCGGACCTCAAAATTGCAAAATACAGCCAATATATTTATTTGCATCACATCTGAAACAAAATGTTATAACCTTACGTACTGTTCTACAGCCAGCCTCCCTACAGCATGGTGGTAAAAACGTTTTCAAAGATCAACCTAATGTAAACAAATATATGATGCGTTCTAAATATATGTCTACACACGAAAACAAAAAAAGGATTCGATACTCATTTCTTCCTTTGGCCGCGCACCTTCATTTGGAAGAATTCAAAAATAACAATCTTAAACGTAAGGAAGAATCGAGTCTTAATAAGGGTGTCTCTTCGCTGAATAAGTCTGCTGGACATAGTTACATTTTTTATGACTAAAGACAGTGTTGGATCTTTTCATTAAAAAGAGCTTTTTACAGAGTTTTTTTTTTTTTTAGAATTTGATCACTTTGAAAATTGGTTGTTTTGGAAAGAATTCCAAACTGGGAAGCAGATATATATATATTTTCATTTTTATTACCACCCGGTTACTTCGGAAGGTGTCCTGGTGCTGGAAATAATAGAATGAAGAGGATGGAGAAAACTAGAGGGTAAATAGGCAAGTTCCCAGAGCCTTGCCGAAAGAATATGGAGAGAGCATAGAAGCGATTTCCAGAGATGTGCAGCAGAAATAAGAAGGCACAGCCTCCTGTTCTAAAGCGATGACATCTTAAGATAGCAAAGAGTTTAGCTGAAGCTGATCTCAGACTTCAGGGGGGATGTATACCAGGCATGTTTTGTAGACTATGAAGCACTGGATATTGAAATCTGGGGTAAACTCAGAAAAGGGCATTACAGTAATCTAGTCTACTACATATTGTGTGTTGGACAGTAAGAAGTTGGTAATTCATTAGCGTGATCAACATTCACGTGCAAGCTTGCTTACCTCGGTGGAAAAGGACAGATCCAGGCCAAGGTAAAATCTTAGGTCATGGACCGTTGCAACAGGAGCAGGTGTGGGATCCAAATGTGGACCCTTACGTTGAGAAAGATTAGGTCAAGGCTTAGCTGAGAAGCAATAATCAGAATCTCGGTTTTATCTGTCTTTAATTTAGACAATTTGGTGACATCCAGTTGATGATCTGAGTCATGCAGTCCTTAAATATTGTTGTACCTCCAGAGGCAGAATAGACGAAAGGGACAGCAATTGGGTTTCATCTATATATCTAAGAAGAGTGAAGCCTTTAGACTGGATAAATTGGGCCACTGGATATTATGAATACATTAAAGAGCGTTGAGCTCAGGGGTGACCCTTGCAGGACTGACACCCTGAAGGACAGCATGAAGGCAGATTAAGAAGACGGGTGACTGCTCAAGTGTGGTTTGTTAGGTAGGATTTCATCCAAGCTGAGGATAGCCCAAGAATCACTACCTCCTGAAGTCGTTGCATCAGCCGAGAATGATCTATGGTGCTGAAAGCAGCCAATAGGTCTAAAATAATAAACTGCTGTAGTGTCTTTGTCCGTGAACTATCAGATGTCATCAAGCACTGAAACAAGTGTAGTTTCTCTGCTGTGAGCTAGTCGGAAGCCAGACTGCCTTTCGTCCAGGAGGTGGTTGTTTTCCAAAAAATTGAGAAATTTGGCATTAGTGACTTTAACAGGCTTAGCTGGGTAGGGTGAAAGAGAGAATGGGGTAAAGTTTTTCAGGCATGAAGGGTCACATTAGTTTTTTTCAATAGCGTTATAGCATAAGCTTCTTTCCACATGCTGGCAACCTGAGCTGAATTCAGATAGGCAACACATAGTTCAAGAATGGAAGAGATTAAGGAAGGGGTCCGGAGAAATCTGAAAAACGTTGATGGGCGCAAAGCAGATGGTGTCCCAGATTTGACTTAAAAAAGTGCGAGGAAATCTTCATAGAAAATGGGCGAAAGGTCAAATTTTGGGGAAGAAGGGGAAAGGGGAACCATATTGTTATATGAGCTAGAACATGTGAGAGTTGATGGAAGAAATGTTATCGATTTTATTAGTGAGACAGATAAATAGTGGCACAGGCTTTGTGGCGGAGTTAGTTTTGTAGTTAAACACTTGGACATCTGGATAGACTGAAATATACTAGATAGTTCCTTGGATGAATTATGTCAATTAAAAATGCGGGTAGAACAATAGCCAGCTTTAACTTTGTCAGAACCCCTTTCAAAGGGCAGGGATTACTGGGCCCAACCCTGCGCACAACAGTGTCAATATATCAATGGCCATTCAAATAATGATTTTTATATTAAAGTATTTTATTTCTAAAGCTATGAATGCAAAGTTGTATAACGACATCATTGAAAAATAACACGTTCCCCTTGAGGTCGGGACTCTACTTTTCCACTGTCAAATCCCTGCCCCACACACACTTCGTAATGTGGAAGGAGTTGTTCCCTGTTCACTGGTGGTCGCATCTAGGGAATGCTCACTAGAAGGACTGAACTCAAGAGTCCACTCCGACTCTTAGCAAAGTAGTCAAAAGAGTCTTGGCGCCTCCGCGCCCTTAGCAGTGAGTGCTCTGGGGCCCGATAGGCCCAAAACCAGTCTTACCCACTCTATCAGCGAAGAAGCTTGCAGTGTCAAAGTGGCTTCCATGATCACAGGCACTCACCCTGCTCTGGTGGAAGAGTCGGCTGCACGCAGGAGGCACAGCAGCACCCTGTACTTGGACCCTCCCTCCTGAGCTTACATGGTAGGCTCCAGCTGCGGCTCTAGAAGCGATCAGAGTTGCTCCTGCTGGGTTAGTCTGATGATCCCCTATGTGGGGGGGTGGATTGGATTCCGAAGCTCCCAGTGGGGATCCCAGTGATGTGGCGCTGCACTCAAGGAATCCTCCTCAGCTCTCAGGGACACTCCGGCACAATTCTCGATGCTCTGTGATCCATAAGTCACGCGATTCACAGTTCTTGGGCGACGACCTGATCCTCAGCAATCCTAGATAGTGACAGCCCCTCCTGGCATACAGGGTTCCCTTACTTCTACCGGCCAAGGTGCTAGCCTTCACCACATGGTAGTGAGTACCACGGTGGCCGCTCTTCACATACAGGGTCACCGCTAGGCTCCACACCGGGCTTGACACTTCTACTCTGTCAATACTTTCACAGCGGCCCTTCCTGGCAAACGGGGTCATAGTAACAGGCCACGCACAGGCTTCATTCGCCCAGCATGGCACTCCTCTGACAGCTAGCTTCACGGTGACCCTCTCCTGGCATATGTGGGTTGCCGAATAGAATCTGCGCACGGACAACAACCCTATCGGTGCAGCAGACATCTTCTCACACCTAACAACGGCACAACTGACACTGGAAGTCCACACGATTTGCCTCTCAACTGGGCCTCGCTCCTCCCAATGTTCTCCTCTCCCTCACAGGGGACATTGGTCTTGGCAAGCAGCAGACCCTGGTGACCCAGGCTCCAGAGCAGGTGGTCTTTGTTATCCCTAAAGACGTTACCTTACTCAACAGGGAGACTAGCAGGCCTTGACCCCAAGTCCTGGTCAAAGGCAAAAGTCTTGCAGAGCTTTCTCTCCTCACACAGCCCGCCTGGCTGCTGGGCTGAAGACACATTTTGTGGACTCAACCTTCTTATAGTACATTTCCAGACACCAAATGTGAGTAGTGTGGCTCACTGGTTAGAGGCTGCAGACCCGGAAGCAGAGGACGGCCCGGGACCAGGGTTCAATTCCCGACGCGGCAGGGTCGTGGACCAGGGCCAGCGGACTCGATAATTCTCGCCTCGGTGCCCACTCTAACCAGGGATCACACTCGGCAACTCTGGGCATTAGCTTGCCTCATCTCCACAACGGCCCCCCACATTCGCCGGGGATGCCTGGTTTCACCTTGGAGATACCCAGGAGGGACCATCTCACAGGGATAGCCAGGACGGGTTCCCCAGCGGTCTACAGCGCCACGACGCCTCGGCAGCAGTGCGCTTTACAAAAAACACTTACATTACTTACATTTAGTCCCACAACACAAGCCATGGGAGTGATTAAAGTTCATACCTGGTTGTTATCCACAGTGATATGTGCATCAAAAGGTTTATAATGGGCTGCCAGCTCTACCCTTTGTGATTCCCGTATCAGCCCCATCTACTTTTGGAAGAGTACAGTGGGAGTCTCTCTCCCCTCTCCAGTGGGTGTCCCACCCAGCTGACAGGAATGCAGCATTACACAAATCTGTCTCGGGGGTATTCCTCTACCTCCTCATGTCTTCACCATGCAGGCCTGGGATTCCTAAAATAGAGCCCAGTGCCCTACACATAATGCACCATTGCATGCACAGCACACACAATGTCCAGTACTGTTACCTCCATGTACTATGCCACCCCAGGCACACATACAGTCTGCACACAGATTCACTCTGCACGGACTGCTCAGTAGTGTAGCCTTTCTGTATTGTGTCATGATGTGCTACTTAAACACACACACACACTGCTAACACACATATTCACCTTGCAGGCACTGCACAACTCTTCACCCTTCATGTATTGTACATGTTGCACACATATACCCAGCACATGCTTTTACTGTGCAGCACTACATCTCTCATGTAATGTATTCCTCTCCTGTATGCATTCCTTCCAGTTCTCGCACTCACCAAGCATGCACTGCACAGCACTGCTCGATCCCTGTATTGTATTCTTCTCATGCATATACACATCCAGAGTGGAGTCACTACTCCTGTTCAGCACTTTACATCTAACTGATGTACGCCAAGGATGAGTTAAGCACACAGCAGCCAAACTTTAAAAAGGTTCAGTGAACTGGTACCCTCACTCCATTGACAGGCTAAAAAGGACCAGTTCACTCCTACTCATCATTACACGGTATGCTGCAGCCACCTCCCTCATGGTGCTTAACACCTGGTGAAGGCAGTAGCCTTTCACCACTATGAGGGTAGTGCTTTGGATGCCCAACTTGGTCTAACAAGACCGCAATCTGTGAGACAGGCATATAACAACGTGCACACGCATGATACGTATTTGCCTATGACAAAAATAATCAGCATTGGGGTTCCAGACAACAGTAAAGTTAAGCGCTTAGTGCAGGGGTACACGTCCATAACCAGGCAGAGGACTTTTCTGTCCCAGCAAACTTGTAGCATTATGTTTTTTGTATGTTCTTTTAATGCAGGGATTTACCAGGGCATGTAACGGAGACGGTGGAAACGTTTAGTGGGAAGAACTGTGCCAGTGAAATAGGAGACCCAGTTTGTAAAGGCATAGGCCATGGAATATATTGAGGTTGCTGGGTTACTAATTGATAATGGATGGCTTAGTAGCCTAGTCTCAAATTCATTAAACATAATTTGGCCCACTGGCATTATTTTTTAGAGGGGCACATAGGTACTGAAGTTGTATCCACTAAAGGCAGTAGCTTAAGCGCAAATGTAATAAGTTACTGATCAGTCCATGGAAGAGGAGATGGGGGTTGACATACAATAACAGATATGGGGGCAAATATTAAATAGATGGTGTGTCCAGCAATATGGGAAGAGCTAGTGACTAGCGGTTTCAGATTTAAGTCTGTGAGACTGAAACAGTCTCACAGTGAAAAGTGGTGAAAAAGGCAGATGAAATAAACTGAACTGGGGCCCAGCAACTTCAGGTGACTGGATCTAGGTCCCCTAGGCTCTGCACCTACTGGTTTAGGAATCCAAACTAAAATAAAAAAGACAACACAAATGTGAGAAATTTCAAAACATGAAATAACTAAAATCTCAATGAACGTCTATTAAACAACTCGGCGCTGCGAGCATATACTGTGAGAGGCAGGCACCTCTCAGAATACAAGAAAATCAGTCTTAGGTTCCAGTTAGCTGGATGTATTGCTCCTCCCATTTAGCTGGTCGTATGCTTTCCAGACTTGGAAAAATGCGGGTGAAGCCTCTCTCTATATTATTGATTGTAATGTGTAATAATTTTATTTGTACATTTTGCAAAAAAATGATTGAAAAATAGACTTGCTAACAAAAGCTTCCTTGTAAATTAGTGCTTTTAAGGAGTCTTCATCAGCATTACCACAAGCATAAATCAAGTTAATAATATGAATATTTTCTACAGCTATCGATCTAGGAAAACCCATTTCAAGTTGTACATTAAAATGAGGGGTTGAAGGTCTCAAGTTAAAAAGACAATGTTGGATTGGGACCACCATACATCAGTGAGGTGCAATGTTGGAATCCATTAGTTAAACACTAGAATCCAGCAGGGCAAGTGACTAAATAGAAGAGGGAAGCCCTATAGAAGTCATCCTACAGATATTCGAACAGGCCCTTACAAAGAACTACTTTATGTTTAAAAGGAATTCTTTTTACAAACCACAGGGGGTGGCTATGGAGGCATGCTTTGCCCTGGATATAAAAAACCTCTGTGTGGCGAAATTGAAGGCTAACACTGTTCTATGTACTTTCATTTGACATAGAGAAAATATCTGTCTGTGGCACAGATATATAGATGATATATTTATGGTATGGCAAGGCAGCATGGTTGATTCAAAGGTAGTCACTCGCTGGCTAAATAATCAGAGTATGACTCTTAAGTTTACATGCAATTACAATCAAAAAGAGAAACATTATCTGGACTTTTTAGTCAGATATGAGGAGGGTGTACTGCATACTACATTGTACTGTAAACCAACAGATAACAATTCAGTGTTACTTTACAGTAGCCATCATCATAAACCTCCATATAGCCAGTTTCTGTGGATACGAATTTACCTTACTAAAAGGAATTATTAGTTTAATGAGGCAGGGTGTCTATCCAAGAAACTATTAGAAGATATTAAAAAACAAATAATAATACACAGGGTAATTAAGAAAGCATGGTATTGACCTAGGGAACCCTTGTTTATATTGAAAGAAAAGAAAAATGAGACAAAGTGGATCATAATGGTGTTATCATTCAGCCCAGTAAGCAATTCCATCCATAAAATTGTCAATAGACACTGGAAGCTGGCAGAGGGGGTGACCAACCACCCCCTTATTAGCATTCAAACGTAAAAGATTTTGTGGTACGGGCATACCGAGAGTCATGAGATGTCACTGACCATGTCATGAGTGATGTAATATTTGATGTCATCAGCAGTGCATTGCGGGTGCGCAAGTTATAGTTAGCTCAGCTAACTATAACGACTGAATTTCTCGGGTTTTGTATGAGTTAAAAGTCAGCCTAACTATGCCTAAAACGTGTGGTTTTTTTCAGTGGATTTCTAAGGTTTTTTTAAATGCTAGTTTCTAACTATAATGTCCCTGAAACCTGTGTTTTTATTTCAGTGAATTTCTAAGGTTTTTTTCACTAGTGTTTGCAGAGCGGAGGACAAAGGGGGCTGGGCTTCCGACCAGCACTCAGGAATTCCGCTGCATAGGAGTTACAGGAGCTACCAGGAGGGCTTCTTGGCCCCCAAGGTCCCTCAGGAGTAAAGTGGAACTCTCAGCAATCCCACTGTGTGGGGATTACTGGAGGTGCCTGGTGGGCTAGTTGGCCCCTAAGGACCCTCAGCAGTGACAGGGACTTCATCCCCCAACCACGAGCATGCCAGGAGGGGGCATTTGCAGAGTAGTTGAGAAAGACGTAGGAGCCTCCGGCTAATTAACGGTTCCTATAATACTATTTTTTTATTTAGGAAAAGGGGCTTTGTGGCCCCATTCCCTTGGCGTATTTGGGCCCTGGGAACCCCATTCCCCAGGGCCTGGCCCATTTTTTTTATTTTAATTTAATTTAAAAGAGAGGGGGACCACGTGGCCCCCTCCCCAGGTCACGCTATGCCCCGGGGACCCCATCCACCGGGGTTAGGCCTATCTTTGCGTGTGTCTAAGCTTTTTTCTAGTGACATGATACATATGAAGAAATCTAGAAAGAGTAGAATACCGGTGTTTCAGACCACATGCTCTCTAGGTTTCTGGTGAAGAAGGTGTATGTATTCCTTTTATGCTCATAATACAGGGCACATGGGTATTCAACAGTCTAATTGAGGGGTTCTGTGACACCTACATAGGTAGGACATGTCTCTCTCTGCAACCCAATGATGAAGAGGAACTGAGAAGATTTGTGCACCTGTATGAGAAGCTACCAGGGTTTTAAGCTAGCATCTTCAGATACACAGCACGTGCCAGAACACATGTACAAGTAGACACATACCTGAGCCATGAGAGCACGCAGACCTTTAAAGATGACAGAGAGCACTTCCCATTGCAAGCAGACACCAAAATGATTACGGCCTACTTCAAGTATACATTTCCAGAGACTGATACCTCTCTTGCTTCTTTCTGCACTTCTCTCGCATCTTTCTGCACCTCTCTTGCCTCTTTCTACACCTCTTTTGCATCTTTCATCACCTCCTGCTTCTTTCTGCACCTTTCTTCCTCTTTCTACTCTTCTCTTGCCTCATTCTGCACCTCTCTTGCCTCATTCTGCACCTCTCTTGCTTCTTCCTGCACCACTCTTGCCTCTTTCTGTACCTCTCTTGCCTCTTTCTGCACCCCATTGCCTCTTTCTTTCTGCAAACCTAGTGCCTCTTTCTGCACTTCTCTTCCTCTTTCTGCACCTTTTTTCCTCTTTCTGCACCTCACTTGCATCTGTCTGCACTTCTCTTGCTTCTCTCTGTGCCAAGAGACAAGAGAGGTGTGGAAAAGAAGCGAGAGATGTGCAGAATGAAGCAAGAGAGGTGCGGAAATAAGGAAGAAAGGTGCAGAAAGAAGCCTGAGAGGTGCAGTTCCCTGGGGCTAAAAAGCAAAGTGTACTCACTTTGAACAAGCGGGAGCAAAGTTTTCTTGCCTGTTCAAAGCTAGTACACGGTTTGCTTTGGGATGGCGGCAGCCATCCAATAGCAAACAGTGGTGATCCCTGGGGCAGTGTGGGGAGTTCGAGCCCCCCACACTAAATTCTTTTTTAACATAGCCCTGGGAAGGTGGCTGTCCCCGGGGCTGCAGGGGGGCATGTGACCCCCCACATTTAATAACTATAGCCCCGGGGAGGTGGCAGTCCCTGGGGCTGTGTGGGGAGGGACAGGAGCCCCCCAAGCATTTTTAAACAATAAAGTGCCGGGGAGGTGGCGGTCCCAGGGGCAGCAGGGTGCACGTTCCCCCCGCATTTATTGACTATTGCCCAAGGGGGTGGTGGTTCCCGGGGTAGTGGGGTCCCGTGGACCCCCACATCATAATTTTGCATTTCCCCTGGGACCTGGCCCACCTGGGGGCTTAAAAGAAACCAAGCGCGGGAGACCGTGCTTTGTTTTTTGAAACATTTCAGTGGGATTCGCACATCCAGCACAAATCCCACCAATTATTTTTGCTTTTTTGGGCCCTCGGATCCCTGTGGGACCCCCCTGAGCAGGTCTAGGGGGTCAGGGTGTTTCTACCCGGCCACTTTTTCTTATTTTTTTTACCATTTATCTTGTGACTCGATTCAACCGAGTCACAAGATGACTGCCAACACTGGCTGGTTTGATGTGTTGGCAGCCAATCAGATCTCAGGCACGAGATCGGGAGGGTTTGCAGATCCTTCGTGGGGATATATGGATATGTGTAAATGTTTACATTTCTCAGGAACTAAAGAACAGATTTACACCATTTAACAAAAAGAATGCACTCTGAACCAAGAGCTACATTTCTTCCAAATTTGGTATATTTCCGTTCAGCAGTTCGGGCTGTAGCTGCGTCAAAGGTTTCCTATGGAAAATAACAGAGATAAAGCCTTTTTCTTGGCCCTCGCTTGACGAATCAACCTGAAACTTTCAACACAGCAGCTGAAGTGAGTGGGCAATACGTTACAAAAATTTCACAAAGCTTCCTTAAAGGCCGCCAAAGAAAGTGGCAAAAGAAAAAATGACGTTTTGAATAGAAACAAGGTTCTAACTATAACTACCTACTGGCAACCGCCAGTAGGTAATATACATATATATATTCAATGAAAAACCAAAGGTTACAGGGACGTCACAGTTAGGCTTAGATTTCACTCATACAAAACCAGTGAAATTCATCAGTTGTAGCTAAATGAGCTAACTATAACTTACGCCCCTATAATGCACTGTTTATGACCTCACATATTATATCACTCATGAAATGGTCCGTGACATCTAGAACCAGAATTGGACCCAGAGTCCCTGCATCTATAGCCCTCGCAAAACCTTGATCATCACGCGGGACAAAAGGCAGGAGACCCCAGTGTTCATAATGACTCCACAGTCAATGCAAAGAAAGTCCAATAGGACAACATTGCCCTAGGGTCAATACTGTAAGACATCTAGCCTTTAGCACACATGGATTACATTAACATTTGTGTTCATATAGCAGCGAAAGAAGGTGCCAGCACTTTATGTTTTATGTGTACAGTGTTCCATGTACTTTTGTATTAATAACAATCCTTTTTAATTCTCAAAGATAAAGCATTGACAGGGTGCTTATGTTATATAGTGTTATTTACTCTTTCCTACAGTATCTGAGCTTCTACTCCCTCAGCCCTTTGAAGTAAATCTTGATGAAATGCCCTTGTTACTTAAGTACATAAATAGAGGAACATGGTTATCTAATTGGGGTGCATTAGTATTGTGACCTTGGACAACCAGTGGTAAGTGGCAGTGCCCTTAGAGGATACTTTCCTGGAACCATTGACTTCCTCGGGACACCAAGAAGAGTCTTGAAATGTCCCCTGGCTGAGAAGGTCTAGAATGCGTGGTCCAGTGTGGGAGGATTATAAAGAGAACCATTTTTTGGGCAAATGACTTGGGCTTGACAAAGAGATCAAACAGAAAAGTATGAAACATTGAAAACAATGTTATTTCTTTCTAATAATTACTTTTGAGATTAAACCTCTGGTAGTGGTGTGGGCAATAGGGAGTCTTCAAAGAGGGTGCTTGATTGTGCAGGCATGTGTATTAAAATGGAAAGCAGCACTCTAGACACAAAACATAGGCCATGTAAATCACACAGGCTAAAGAGAAGGGCAAAATGGAAGCCATTTGCAGAACAAAGACTACAGAAGAGCCAGAAAAATGTATTTGTTTTATTAATACTCTTGCTTTTATTGAAGAAGAAAGTTGAGATGGTGGAACTGTATTCTTTGCCACATGTTGTAGTCAAAGGTTCCCAGTAAGTAAATGTGCATGCTCTTTTTAACTCCTGTGTTTTAACCAAATAGATCCTATGGAATCTTCTAACAGTTTTACCATCTCAAATATGGTAGAGTAGCTCTAGCTATTCACACAATCGTTTTATTGAGCTTTTCCCATATCATGCACATCTATCCCCCTGAAATGTGAACTGGAAACAAATATTGACTGTGCAAGGTTCGACGCGGCCACAATAACAATAGTGCCTTTAACCTAAAATGGATTGTGTCCTTTTAATATTTTTATATTTCCACATGCTATTGTACATGTAACAAACAGGCTGTTTGTGCCCTTCTAAACGAAGCAACAGAGAGCTAAATTCAAAGATACTGTGAATTAAAAAATATTGTGTGAAAATGACTGTTTATCAAATGCTACCAAATTAAGCAATTGGTTATTACTCTAACTAAAATTGAGATAAATTTGCTAGGTCAGAAATACTCTTTGAACTTGGTTTTCTAGGTAAACGGTTAAGTAACAAAAATGATTGACTCTTGACATTATGTGGGTTAGCTACGCCAATGGATTTGGAGGAGGACCTTTTGGAAAAATCGACTACTGTCTTAGTCCAGTCTTCCTCCATGCTCAAATGATCAAATACAACATAGATATTTGTGAATTAGCAGATCAAAAGTAATCTTGGTGAATTTCAAAGTAAAGCCCGCAGAGCGACACTGTAAGAAGCAAACAATGTTACTAGTGCACATGTTAGCAACTGTATTCACGTTTTGCTGCTGGAAATGATAACATTTGTTTATACATCAACACTGTATTTGAAGACAATAACCTATTGATGTCTAATTTGTATAAATTGTTTGCCTTCTTGTTTCATATAATACTCTATTATCATATATTAGAAACATATAAAAAGTAGAATACACAAATACGTGTCTTTAAGAAGATGTCGAACTAATTGTTTCTGCACCGAGCAACAGAAAAATCGGATATTGGTAGGTTGAATTTATTAAGTTAGTGCTGACTGCACAATAGATTAATATTGCTTGATCATTAATCGCTGTTCATTTATTTTGAGCATTATAGCATAAAATATGCACCCTACAAATAAACGGTTAAAATAATTTCATTTGAAATCATGGTCTAAAACATGCACTACATAACACAGATTCTATTCTGATAAAACAATAATATGCTCATGGTGCGGAGTCCGCTCAGAACTTAAACAAGCATTGGTAAAGGCATTAGGTTTCGCCTAGGGGATTAATAATAAGTGAAGAGGTGTTGGAGCAGTGTATGAGTGCAGGGGGAATGGTGTAAGTGCTCTCTGTGCAGGGTGAGTGGTGCATGAATGTAGATTGATAAGTGTCTGAGTGCAGGGTAAAAGTGCCTCAATGCATGATGACTGATGTGGGTTCAGTGTAGAACGAGAATTGAGTGAGCTTACAGGTTGAGAGATGTTACCCTGTACAAGGTAAGAGGCGTTTGAGTATAGGGTGAGCGGTATGTCAATAGTATAAGTTCAGGATGAGCGGTTTGAGTTCAGGGTGAAAGGTGTGTGTGTGGAGGGTGAGAGGAATGGGAGTGCTGGGTGAGAGGTATGTCAATGGTGTGTGAGTTCAGAGTTAGCACTGTCTGAGTGGTGGGTGAGCAGTATCGGACTGCCAGCGCAATGTCAGGGTGACTGTGCAGAGTAAATGTGGGTGAGTGTGAAAGGTGTCAGAGTAGGTAAAGTGCTTAACATTTCTTGTATAATGGTCCCTTTCAAAATGGGTAATATCGAGCATTAAAGCATAGAAATACAATGATTTCTATATCTATGATCTCCCTAATGGAGATAAAGTCATTTATTTCTTCAAACAAGATTTTAAAACCATAGAAGTGGGACAGTATTTACTCAGAGAAAAAGTGGGAAATCGTGAGATTTCCAGAAGTTGAAGCATTACACAGTGTGCAGCTTAATTATAAACAGTAAATGAGCCATAGTTTTACAAAGTACATGTTGTCATATAAAGTAACAAATAAACAAGTAAAGTCAAGATACTAAGGTCGACAATGTTTCGATCCCTGCCAGGGTAGGGGGATCATCATCAGGATGCAACAAGTTATTCCTGAGAGCTTGACACAGTTCGGGTGAGGTATGAGGATGCAGTTGTGGTTGCACCAAGAAACTGGAGCGTCAACGTGGAGCAGGGCAGGAGCCCGCCAACTACAGGAGCGTCGAAACCTGAGACGAGATCAACTAGTTGTTTTGAACTACTGGGCATCGGCCAATTTGGGCTCCATACCACATCCCATTTATATGGGGAACTTGCCTCCAGCCATTACGGGGCTTGCATTGTTCCCCCGATTGAAGTTGGGCGTCTTCGTAATTTATGAATTTGAATGGTCGGACTTGCACAAATACTATGCTGGTATGGACAGCGCAAGCTGAGGGTTACCAGAAAGTTGATGCGACACAGGAAAGTTGGCAGAGGGTCACGGATTTGAGGAACAGGCACAGACAGGTGAATGGGTGAGGTAACAGTGGTATAGTGGCAGAAAAAAGAGAAGTTGGAATAGGATACAGGAGACTTGGTAAGACAGCAAACAGTACAATAAGGAAGTATGTCAAGATTGCGTTGACCATAAAATACAAAGCATAAATTATGGTCAGACACTGCAATTATAAGGCAGGGTTGACTAATTTGTGCAGCAAGGAAAGGTAAATCATGCAGCGTAATGTACCAACTTTTTTGATAGTATTGCTACATTATTTTCTAATTTTGTACACTTAATAACACTATCTGGGCATAGGGTGTACCTCATTAGTACCAACCAACAGAAAGATGACCAGTCAACCTTTGCAAAGGGCATTCCACTGTGCAGCATCACATGTGGCTACGTTTTTAGTAACCTTTGAACCATTTGAGCTAGAAACAAAATGTATTTTCTGTTGGAATTTGCATATTATGCTGCAGATGATGGATTGTGTGCTAACTGCGACAAATCCGTGATTATGCGGAAAAACGTTGCAGCCGCATAATCGCATAATTCCAGCAGCCCTAATTATGGTGCTGCTACACAATTGGGATGTATGGTGGTTTCATCAAAGCTGGCAGGAATAACTCACATACAGCACAACAGTGGAGTCTTTAGCAGAGGCACCTATATAAATCAATGATGCTGGAACTGAAGCATTGTAAATAACTAGAACACTCAAAACTAACTTTGAGAATGTCGAAATACAGTATCAGTTCTAAGCAAAATGACCAGTAGTAGGTGCCAGAGTGCCTCTAAGCGGCACACGCCGGCTACGTGCCTTGGGGAGATACCAAAATATTGTTTTGTCTGGGGCAGCATTATACTGGCCCTTCACAACATGCCACTTTTAGCATCATGGATCACATCATACCCATACTCAACACTTTTTTGAAGGAATTCTCATACTTGGGCTTTAGTTACAAATGTTATCTCTCACTTTGCCATCTATGCACTTTCGCACTGTTCACATTTCCAATCGTGCATGCAATAAAATGCAGGACAAGGACATGTCACGAATGACCCACGAAATACGACTTGCTAATTAAATCACCCCTTCTCTTTTTCTTCACCATTCAACAAAAGCCGAAGAAAGGCTTCTATGGGCTATTTCTTATCAGTGTTCACAGCTCTCCCTTGAAAGCATCAAAACAAACCATCAATAGATCTGACCTTCAGGAACTCCCATGGGGGGGGGGGGGGGGACTAAATAATTAACTGCATCATCGTCTTCACAAGGTCAGGAAGGGCTGTACATTCGTGTATCGAACGCAAACGCCCCACCTCTCACCAAATACACAGTTAAGCTTTACGGATGCTATACATCTTGGATATGCTTTTTCATGTGAAATGTCATCTCAAAGTACAATTCACAGTAGGCACCTATTACGATATTTTTTTCACCTTATTCGTCATTTTTCCACACAATGAAAATAACCAAAATAAATACAATTTTTATTTCTTTTACCTTTGTGCGTTTTCTCCCATTTGAATAGGCTGCACCCGAATGTGACAATTATGCCTTCGATTTATAAATCCTATATCTACCCTGGAAACTCATTTATAGCAACCAGGTTTCTCAGTCCATTTCCCCACAATCGAGGTTTATCCATATGAGTGTGAATAACGTGTAACGACCGAGCATCTTCTGAGAAACATTTTTATTAATGTTTAGGTCTCGGTTAGACAGCACATGCACTCTCCTGAAGAGACATGTTGTGTTCTATCTGTGGGCTCACTTGCTACCGATCTCCTATCATTGGTAAACGTCAACATCGCTCCCATTTTCTTTGATGCCATTGGTCATGGCATGCGGGCGTCGTGCCCTCTTCTTGTGTTTGGCCCTTCCATAGCGCATGGACCAAGGTCATGTCTCCTAATACTCCTCCCAGTTTGCTGATCTATTTTTTTCTTTGCTTTCAAGCGTACCATAGGAGTACCTGTGTTTTCAGGCCATCTCCCTTGTACACATACCACTAAAATGCATACACATGGACATAAACAAATACAACCCCTTCGCTGCGGCGCGAATTCTGCCGCAGCGCTGGGGGGGTTTGGGGCGCCGCTATGCTCATGACGGAACCACGCCGTCATAAATCACGGGCGAGCTGTGCTCATGACGGAGTGGTTCCGTCATGACTCCACCCACTTGCGCTAATCGCCCGCACAAGCAGGAAATTAGCGCCGCGTGGGCGGAGCGGCCGCCAACGGCCGCAGCATGACGGAACCACTCCGTCATGAGCACACAGCGCCCGTGGCTCATGACGGAGTGGTTCCGTCATGAGCGGGGAACGGGTTAAAAAGTGAAAACACAAATAGCACCTTTTTTTTGTTGCACAATTCAATAGTATTGGAGCATGCTCCGTCGTCCGTCTTGCCATAGCACGAACACAAGCCAATGGAGCGCTTTAAGTGCTCACCAGTTACATTACACAAAGACACATTCATTTTTGTCGCTGATCCTGCTTAAATTAAGGTTTTTTTCCCCGTTGTTGCTTGCCCATCTCCCCATCCCCTCCTGCTTCTCTGCTTGACCCGTCCCCCCACTACCTCCCTCATCGCTGCTGCTTTTGTTTTTTTGCATGATCTGATGGTAGAGAGCTTGTTTGGTCTTCGGTCTTGTCATAGTGTTAACGCCAGTATTGGCCTGCTTTCAGTGCTTACCAGTTACATTACACAATGACACATTGGTTGTCCTAGGCAGGGGGAAGCGTCCGTGATTTGCCCAGAATCACAAATTGTTCAGCTGATCCGAGATTCAAACTGGATTCCCCAGTTCCCCTGTTAGCAGCTCTGGCTGTTACTCCACATCCTCACTTCACCTCACAGCTCCTTAACTATTTCTCACTATCACTTCCACATTTGTTCAGCAAGACTCCGTGAACACTGAACAAGCATTGGCAACACCAATAGATCTCAGCAATTCCTGAGCTATTGGCCTTGTCAATGTGAATACCTTTTAGCCATGTTGTCCAGCAGCACATCTGCTAGGTAGAATGGGCCACATCACTTTGTTGGCCATGGTGGTACTGTCTGCCTACTGGGATGAATCTGTGAGAAGGGTAAAGTTAGGTGTTTCACAGATGGGGTCCACTGATGAAGAGAAGTGTTCATCATGGGTTAGCTTAATGGGCCCTGAGAGCATAGACAAAGAAATACCACTGGGTTCAGAGAGGCGTAGAACTGGAACAGGCCACTGCAGTTGTGAGCCAGCATCCATGTTCTATAGCCCTAGGCAGGGATGTCCATCAAGGTATTGATTAGTCTACTCTGGCTTTAGGCTGGAAGGGGATTGTGTTGGACCTGGCCCTTTTTGCAGGGTTATCCCCAAACATTTTGCTTTCTTCCTCCTATTTTTTCTGACCTTTTTTTGTTGGTTGTAGGACTCTGGCCACTTTACCACTGCTGACCAATGCTGAAGTGTAAGAACTCCCTGTGTAAAATGTATTGGTGATTGATTTATCCATGATTGGCATATTTGATTTACTAGTAAGTCTCTAGTATAGTGCACCAGGTGTGCCCAGGGCCTGTAAATGAAATACGACTATTGTGCTTGCAGCACTGATTGTGCCACTCACATGAGTAGCTCTGCAAACATGTCTCAGATCTGTCACTGCAGTGTCAGTGTGTGCAGTTTTAAACTGCCATTTCAACCTGGCAGCTGAACTCACCACTTGCCAGACCCAAACCGTTCCCTTTTACTACATGTAAGTCAACCCTAAGGTAGGCCCAAGGCAGCCCAATTGACAGGGTTCAGTGTATCTAAAAGGTAGGACATGTACTAGGACTGCTTTACATGTCCTAGTAGTGAAATACTGCCAATTTAATTTTTCGCTATTGCAAGGACTATTTCTCCCATAGGGTAATATGGGGATACCCTTAAAATATCTTTTAAGTGCAATTTCCCATTGGGAGCAGATGGAGATTTGAAGTTTGGGGTCTCTGAATTCATAATTTGAAAACATATATTTGGTTAACTTATTTAGAAAGTGGGCATTTTCTTAACCATTCTGTGTCTTTGCCTGTCTGTAGAATACACGTATGGGTTGGCTGACAGTTGGGCTCTTCTGCATTCACTCTAGAAAGTCCCACAAAGGGCAGAGGTTGGCCCTGCATATCTTGTTGGGCTAGCACCCTGCTGATGGGCTTTTAGTTGTCACTGAGGCCCGAATAGGGCTGTGACTGTCCTCACACAAAGCTTTCTCTCTTCGCCACCCCAGTGTTTGGATCCAGATCAGGGAAAGGCAAGTATTGGACCTCTGACACCCCAAAATCAGAACTCTTCTAGACTGAGGATATTCTGCCAGGATGAAGAGCTGGATGCTTTAGGAGGGACTGCCACTCTGCCTGTTGCTTTGTTGTGCTGGGCTGCTGCTTTCTGCTTCTGTTCTGTGAGCGAAAAGACTGTAAAACTTTTTCTACATCCTGCTTCCAAAGTTCTCCATGGGCTTGTGTGTGCTTGCCTCCTATTAAGAAGTCCCATGGCCACCAAAGACTTCACCTGCCAGTGCCTGGGCTCTTCTGCTGAGAGTCCTGACTTGCCAAGTGGTGCCAAATCTAGTTCCTGGACCCTTGAAAGTTAACCTGGAGATCTTAAGGAGAACATCCATGCATCAAACCTCAGTGTCTGTTTTCTCGATGCATCACTGCAAAAGATCATTACATCACCATTGCCTGCACTAAGGCGTGGTTCTCGCCTGAAACATCACCATGGCTTTCACCGCAGGCCCCATCTCACCGTAGCGGCGTGTCAGAACAATAGCCACAGTGTGAGTCCTGAGCACTGTGTCACCGACGTCCATGGTACCAGCTCCAACTCCAATGCAGCACTTGCTCACAGCTGAAGAATCAATGCAGCACCTTCCTCGTGGCTGTGAAATTGACTCAGCACCTCCATCACTGCTCTTGCATTGATGCAGCACGTCTGGAGTTTTGACACATTGTCCCTCGGCGCAGACTCTTCATTGACACAGTGCCGTAGTAAGGAACGGAGGGCGCATGACCAGAAACCGATGCATGACATCCTCTGTCAGCATGGAACTGACAGATCACCTCCCCTGCCAATAAGGAACAGACGCATCACCTCCCCTGTCCAGCAGTAAGGAACAAGCGCAACACCTCCCCTGCCAGTAAGAAACCTACACATCACCTCCACTGTGTAATAAGGAACAGACACTTTGCTTTGCCGGTGCATCATCTCACCTGGGCCTTGCACCCTCTTTGATTTTTGATGCATATAAGGTACTTTGTGCTTAAACAATGCATCTATTGATTCTATGGACTAAACTAGTTTATTCTTTTAAAAGTGATATTTTGACTTGTGTATGTTGGATTTTTGTCGTTTTGGTGTTTTATTCAGATAAATATTGGCTACTTTTCTAACTAGGTGTGGATTCCTTTTGTAGTGTTTTCAGTGTTACTTTAGACATTGCCTCGGAGATAAGCCTGACTGCATTTGCTAAGCTACCAAGGGGGTGAGCAGGGGTTATCTTAGCTGTGTGACTCCCTTACCCGGACTAAAGTGAGGGTCCCTACTTGGACAGGGTGCAAACCACTGCCAACTAGAGACCCCATTTCTATTAACTCACAAAACAGATATAGGGCTATGATATTTTGAAATATCCAGTAACATGATTAAAACCTGTGTAGGGTTAAGCACAAAGGATTACGTCATTTGTGGAGAGTGAGATGTTACTTGAGCCTTCCTCTCTATCCAGGCCTCTATCAAAACACTTCTGTCTAACAGCACAGCCAACTAACTTCATCAAAAATATTAAAAGGAATGAGGAGAGAGGATACCTGAGGGCAGCGCACTAATGAAAGATGGACCAAGCTTTTGAAGCAGCCAGACTCCTCTTACCCCTTCCAGAGGGGCACTGTCGGGGTGCACACAGATTCTGTGCCACCTATTTGCGGTGCAGTTATTGCACCTCCAGATAGCCTCTTTGCCTCTGCGCCCACATCCAAAATATGGCACAGAAGCATAAGCAGGTTTGTTTCCCTCATTGGTTTGGGACCACGTCCCCATGCAAATAAGGGCGCACCCCTTTAGGATAGTGGCGGTGGTACATGTGCACTGACGCTCTTCCTAATACAGAAGGGGCCGCACAAGTGTTTGCGGCCCCTTCAGTAATGCTAAAGTGGCTTGGGGGCACAGAAAATGGGCACTCATGACTCCTACTGCACTGGGATACTTTGCATAACACAGCCTCACTTTGTTCAGCATACAGATGTAAATAGAAGTTATTGACCAATATGTTGATATTTGGACTGAGCGTTGAAAACCACCAAGTCATCCCCTCACAAAGACATGATAACCTATAAATACAATGCTGATTCGATCAGTCCTGTCGACAAATGAAACTCTCCATGTTGGCAAGCTGTGAATTTCCAATAGTCCAGACAGCAGGGTCTATCCTGTGCTACACTTCATTTTAGAGGGTAGCAAAAGGGCCTTAGCAGGATAATTTGAATCATCTACTCTTCCAGCATTAATAATTCAGCTTCTAGGTGCTGTACATCACTCAATATAGATTACTTGGCATCTTTAACTTACCGTGCACCACCACTTTAAAGGCCTACCTCATGGTGACCGATGCCTACTAATTCCTCATTATCTCTCAAGTAATTTACAATATAATCTTTACTTCTATACGGTCTCCTGTCATCTTGCTACTTGGTGCTCTACTCACAAATAACAGCATTAAAATTGACCAATATGCCTATGATATACAACTCTACTTGCAAGTCACCTCTGCTTTATACATCCAACACTGGTTGCTTGTCATCCAGACATGGATGTCCAGTGCCTACCTGAAGTTCAACCTAACCAAGATAGAATCCCTACTTGCCAAGGACAACAGATACGATGCAGTACAAACCAGACTTAATGACATGCACCTTGACAGTTTTGAACTCCAACTTTCACCAAATGACAAATCAAATGATTCACCCTGGACACAAACCTCTCCCTTAAGGGACAGATTACTAAAAACACAAAGACTGTCTAGTACCAGCTCACTCTTCTAAAGAAAGTAAAACCACGTCTTCCAGAAAGCAACATCAGATCTGCTGTTCAAGGTCTACTCTATTGCCGCCCAGATTCCTCAGTGGTGCCCCTTAGGGCATCCTACACGCCATAGCATGTCTCAACAAGGGTTTGACGAAATATGATCACATCAGTCCCACCCTGATGGAACTCCACTGGATCCCCTTGCCATCTGGCACCATATTCAAAACTAGCTGCATCATTTAGAAACCCATCTTTTTTTTCCTTGCAGACAAGCTCACCATGTCCGGTAGGTCTCGGCACACCCGCAGCCAGCAGGACTGCAAACTAAGAAGTGTGAAAAAGAAAAAAACAAGACTTTTCCATCTATGCACCTAGGAAAGCAACAACATCCTTGAATCTATCAGGAATGCCTCAATGCTGTTCCAATTTAGGAAAGAGTTCAAGACTCACCTCTTTATAGAAAACTACATCACAAAGCTTTAACCGTCCACAGCTCAGCTTCCTCCCCTATTACTTATCAACTTTAAGCTTGCCTTTTACCATGTAGAGCACTTTGATGCCTTTTGGCTAAGTTTGCACCATAGAAACATCATATACGCACATACATACGTACCATTAAACATGGAGTTGTGCTAGGTAGACACCTGCAGTTGGGGTTGTCATGGTTGTCCAGGTGGAAGTTTAGGTCTCCGAGTAGTATGTAGTCTGTGGAGGCACGGGTGTGGGGTGCAATGAGGTTGGCAATGGTGTTAGTGAAGGGAGCTGCGGGGGCCAGGCGAGATGAGGGTTCCGCGGAGAGTTGATTTGGGGTTGGTCTGGATCTGGAAGTGGAGAAGTTCTGTGGGGAATGTAGCGTCATCCGGGTCAGTGGTTGTCATGCAGAGGGAGTTTTATTGCGATCCCTGTCCAAACACCTGTCCTATCTTCTTTAAAATTTATTTTTTGCATTTTTCCAGTAGTGCATTACATATTTGAGTGTCCCATGTCTTGCATTACACAATATCGTTCACAGACACCTGTCCTAATGGAAAGCAAAAAAACTTTTCAACACTTAACATACAAAATAGTATTACCCCAGAAAGTATCAGAAATATACGCTGTCGACACATAACATGCCAGTTGATGAGTAGGGCTGGTGCAAAAGAAAAAAACCCACACGTCTGACATTATTTATTTACTTTCTCACTGCAGATGAAAATGAAATAGGGGAAAAGTGGGGCCTTATGAAACCAAGTAAATGCATATTAATCAAAGAAAACAAAATTTTAAATTACATATAAAACTCAAGAATAAAGCTAGTACAGTGAGTGTGGAGGTTGAGAGAGGGGCTTTATAGTGTACAATGGGGAAGAGTATTGCAAGACAGGGTCAGTACCATGAATACATGCAGGAATGTGTTGGGAAATGTGAGCAAGAGGTGGAGGAGTTGGACTCAATTATATGTTGCCAGAAATCAGCGTGTAGTTGGCTGGATTGCAACGCTTAAGAGAAGCGATGAAGTGTTCGATTATTTTTTGTATGTTAGAAGAAACAGCTCCTTTCTAAGCACATTTTCTGATCCTGGCTGTATCATGATAGTCATGGGCATCCGCAGAAATTGTTTCGGGGGGGGGATTATTTTACCGCCATCTATCCTCTGACCCTTTTTGACTATGTCAAAGGGCATGGTCATTATCGCATAACGTGCAAGCATGCAAAAGGTTGAGAAACCTGATGGAAAAGCTTAATAGAAGGATGGAGCTGCCATTGTCTGATTAGCAATTTCTAATCTGTTTTTATGTTACCACTATTGAATGCACCACATTATTCATACACACATAATCAAGGCACTAGAACTGACTCATAGAAAAAGCATGCAGAATCTGCATTTGGTGTTAACATACACAAACGAATGACAATTAAAATATATATCAAATGTATTTATTTTGAAAATGTATGGACTTAAATATATTAACTGAAATAAAATAACTGTTCTCATCCAAATTAAAAAATAAAACGAATACATTTATGGATAACTGTTGTAGGTTTGGAACTGAAAAAGCTACACTCTTGCTCAAATTTACCAATCACATTTTTTAATGAGTAGTTTTATGCAGTGTTTGTTCACTAGTTAGTGATCTCGAAAAAGGAACTCTCAACGTCTGTAGTCTTGTGCAAATTTCTCAATTGCTTTTTCAGTCAGCTGCGGTTTGTTTTCATCAATTTTTGCTCGGTGTTTGCTCATTATCTACAAACCAGAAAAGCGAAAATCTGCCATTGTCGACCGTCTAATAGTGCTGGATGACCTTTTGACTGTACAAGTGTTCACTGATAAGGTGAGAGCAATGAGAATTGCTTACTGGATTGAAGGACATAAATCTGCATGGTTCAGCAAATCCAGAAAGCCATTGTCAAACTGCTCATCCTTCGTTAACCAGATCTCAAACCATGCGACTGCTTCTGTATCCAGGTTTTCAATGACATAAATTTCTCTTATGGTTGCAATCTGGCATTAGTATTGCTCAAGTGTCATTTTTGCCATGTGTTTTAGGTAAAGTGAGAACAGACAGAATTTTTTTCTTGTTTTCATTGTCAAACCGGCTTTCTAATGTTGCGATGAAAGAGTCCATGTATGGCAATAAGATAGACTGGCAATAGTATTCTTCCACAGAAGAGAAACCAAAATTAGTACGAAATACTTGCCGGCCACACTGTTTGTGAACATAAAGTTAGATGTTACATTGTTCTGCCATTGTTTGAACATTTGAAAAAAGTTCCTTAAATTGCACTACCGATTTTTGTCTGAGGAAGGAACACAGTCAGAGGGTCTTGCACATGATTACACACCTTGCGGATATCAAGCTGAACAGCTTAGAGCGCCTGGCTTGTAGATTCCAATCTTGATGAGTAATTTGAAAATATGGACATGCAAAAGAGAAAGCTCACTGTGTTTGAGGAACATTGCAATTCATATGCATCCTGATATGTTTTTCCTGATGCTGTAGTAACCAGTAAACTAAATTGCTTAAAAATCTCTTCACAGTTTGAGTTAAAAATTTGAATGCTCTTGTATTTTGCGGTCTATACTTTTTCACTCAGCAATGGTACATTGGGAATAAAAGATCTTCTTTTTGGTCTCTCATTGAAAAACTTAATCTTTTCCAGATAAGTCAGCACTTTTCATCAGCAATGATTGAAAATCCATTTGACATGTTGACTAAGGATACTAGATCTTCTTTTAATGTTTCTTCGTATAATGTAATAAAACATTTTCAACACAAACTGATGTATAACATGCATTAACTGGTGCCTTTTCCACATGGTTCTTCAGGATCTCCTGCTTCAATGCGAAATTGGTACAGGCTTTGCTTCAATGCGAAATTGGTACAGGCTTTGCATGTTTCCGTTTGCACTTTTTTTCCCCCACATAAAGCAATGTCATGTGCCACAAAATAGGAGAGTGGACAAAATTGGAAATAACTCTTTTCAATGTTCCTCAACTTGCCTTTTCACAGAGCTGTCTATTTGGCAAACCATACTTTATTCCGGTTTCTTTCTGATTGCCAACAAGTGAGTTGCATCCTATTGTGCGTTTTTATGTCTAGACGATGAAACATGGTAGGGTGCACTTTCATGGAAGTCTTTATATTTACTGAAAAGTGTAGTTATGAATGCTCCTTGTGTACCACAATGAACTGAGCGTGGAAAAACTGTGCAGTACTTGCAAATCACACCTTTCCGTTGTGGAGAGTAACTAAGCCATGGTGAATATTGATTAATCCACACATGACGAAACAGCGTGGTCCACCTGAATCCTTCTAGAAGTCATACTTTTCTGGTGGGGTATACACATTTATTAGTAGATTGTATTTAAAATCATATGTTAGTTGTTTTGATGAATTAAAATGCAATCCAATATTATTTACA
This sequence comes from Triturus cristatus, assembly GCF_964204655.1. Classification (NCBI taxonomy): domain Eukaryota; kingdom Metazoa; phylum Chordata; class Amphibia; order Caudata; family Salamandridae; genus Triturus; species Triturus cristatus. Next base: position 274,950,710 of record NC_140580.1, on the reverse strand, counting down.
GAAGCACAAGCATGGCTACATTATGTTGGAGCTTAAACTGAACCTGCAGAACTGCTTGTGCTTGGTTCTTCTGCCTCCTGTTCACCATGTCTAGATTCTTTTCTTGCTTCCTTATCAGGTTCTAAATCATTCAATTTTCATTTTTAAATATCTCCTACAAGGAGAACCAAGCTTTCCTTGCATAAAGCATAGTTATACTGGTAAGATAAGGAATGAGGTATGATTTGGATTGTAATAATTGAGTTAACAATGATAGCATGCAGTATGAAAGGGCTTGTGACATTATCGATATGCGCATTGTATTGACATGAAAATGAGTGACTATGAGTACTTATGTGTTTACTGTCACAGCCAGTAATTAATTTCTAATGATGAAGCACTGAATGCGCTGTCGATTATTGCTACACTATGCAGCGGCGGATCCTTCGCTAAGGCGGAGGACCATCGCCTCACTGCTTTTCAGCAGTGCAAAGAAGGAAAAATAAAATTATAACACAATGTTATTGTCATTTTAGTTTTCCCTGCTGAGGCAGTTTTGCGGGGCGTAGCCGGGGTGGGCTGCGCAGGGGGAGGAGGGGTTGGGGCACTTTCTACGTACGCCTGACTGCTTAGCCGTCCATCTTGGGCTGACCAAACAGTCACGTGCACTTAGCATGTTGTCCACCAGGCTGTAATGCACAGCTTGGGTGGAGAACATGCAAAGGCTCCCAGTCCCTCTCTGAGTGCTGGACCTCAGCTTTCAGGCCAATCACAACGCTGATGTCATGCTGGAGACAGCAGCATTGTGATTGGCTTAGGGGAGCCTATGTGCTTCTTGCTTCCGTTTTGGGACTCATCTGGAAGAGAAGCAGAGGAGAGATGCAGCCATTATGAGGCAAGTGTATTTTTTTTTCTTCAAACCCCCTGCACCGTCACCCCCGATCCGTGTCACCCGCCACTGACACTATGGACACTCTGAAGAAAAACTGTGAGAGGGGAGATTAAGTCTTTCTTTTGTGGTTACCTTTAAGAACAGTGAATGAAATCGACAAGCCTGTCTATGATTAAGGCTCATTGAGGGAGCTGAAACGCATCAGAGGAGTCAGTGTGCTTGCCGCATTTTGTGATTTAAAATAAAGTGCCAATAGAATCGGGCGTACAGCGTTTTCCTGGTGGATGGAAAGGGGCAGCCTTGTGAGGGTCAGAGGCTTCCACAAAGGAAACCTTGTGTTGGGATATTTATTACCTACTGGCGGTCACCAGTAGTTAGTTATAGTTAGGACTTAGTTTCCATAAGACAAGCATTTTTTGATTTGCCAATATCGTTTGACGAATCTTCGCGAAATGTTAAAAACGAATGGCCCAATCACTTCAGCTGCTTTATTGAAAGTTTCATGTTGATTCGTCAAGCGGGGGCCAAGAAAAAGGGAGGGTCCCAAAATGCATTTTCTCCATGTTAATTTCAATAGAAAACTTTAGACACAGCTACAGCCCGAACTGCTGAACGGAAATACACCAAATTTGGCAAAGCACTCTTTTTGTTAAATTGTGTAAATTCATGAAGTAGCTCCTGAGAAATGTAAACATTTCTCAGATATCCAAATATGGACGTGAAGGATCTATGAACCCTCCTGATTTCGAGCCTGCGATCTGATTGGCTGCCAACAGTTCCAACCAAAAATTGTTGGCAGCCATCTTGTGACTCGGTTGAACCAATTCACTAGAAAAAGGTAAAAAACAAGAAAAGGGGGCAGAGTAGAAACACGCTGACACCCCTGCTAAAGTGCAACAAAGCATTTTATTTTTTTTGTTACGTTTTCAGTGGGATTGGCGTTGGGTGCGCGAATCTGGACAAAAATGTTTTAAAAAATGAAGCGCGGGCTCCCTTGCTTCGTTTAATCATGTGCCCGGGTGGGCCAGGTCCCCGGTCTAAATACATGCGATGGCCCACACAGGCCCCCGCAGCCCCGGGGATGGACACCTCCCCAGGGCTTTATTATCTAGATAAGGGTGGGGGCTCCTGCCCCCCCCATGCTACCCCAGGGGCTGCCATCTGTCGGGGCTAATTTTGTTAAATGTGGGGGTCACATGCCCTCCCCGCAGCACCGGGGACCGCCACCTACCCGTGGCTAATTTATTGTAATGTGGGGAGTCACGCAGCCACAGGGACCGCCACCTCTCCGGGGCACAATTTACATAAAGGCAGGGGTCCGATGCGGACCCCCAGCCCCAGAGACAAAAATCTCCCCGGGGCTACATTGTAGATGGGAGGGGGGCTGCGTGGACCCCCCTCCTGTAGACCTTCATGGCCCTGGGGACTGCCACTCCCAGGGCCAGCTTCAGCAATGTCCCAGGGTGCCCACCCCTGGGACATTGCAATTTTCTATGGCATGGCGGGAACACTGCTCCCGCCATGTCATAGCAAACTCTGCTTTGCTTCATGGAAGCAAGGGCATGGAAAATGGTCTCGCTTCAATAAATCAAAGCAGAATTGCTTTTGGGCAGAGGGAGCTGCATGTTTGCCGCGGGGTGCCAGCAGGGAACGCGGGGGCCTTGAGGCTCCCCCATGGTCCCCAACGACGGATGGGGTCCCTGGGGCAATATCGGCAAGGGTAGGGTGGCAGCACAGGCCCCCCTACCCATTTAATGTTAAAAAAATAATAATAATAATTACGTTGAGGCCTGGCACCAGGGGACGGGCTCCCCAGGGCAAAAATTGGCCTCAGGAAGGGGGCCACGCAGCCCACCTCCTATAAATGTATAGTTTTGTTTATTGAAATAGTCATGCCCCAGGGGATGGGGTCACCGTGGTCGAAATCGGCTTGGGGAGGGGTGCTGCACCACCTCCTTCCACTTTCCAAAAACAAAAGATAGGCCTAGCTTCGGGGATGGGGTTCCCAGGGCCAAAATCGGCCTCAGGAGGGGGCCACGTGGCCCCTCTCCATTTTTATCTAAAAATGGGTCTGGCCCTGGGCGATAGGGTCCCCAGGGCCCAAAAAGGATCAAGGGAAGGGGGCAACACAGCCCCCCTTCCTTAAATAGAAAAAAAAACAAAGCCGGCAACTCACTGGAGGCCCTGCCCCCTCTCTGCACTACTCTGCAAACATGCCTCGTGGCACGCTTTTGGTTGGGAAATGAAGTCCCCTTCACTGCTGAGGGTCCATATGGGCCAACTAGCCCACCTGTTACCTCCAGTAAACCCCACACGGTAGGATTGCTGAGAGGTAGTCAGAGGCCACGCTTCTTGTCTACAACTCTACAAACGCGCCTCCCCTTTTCCCTCTGCTCTGTTGTCCATGTGCATGGCCCTGTCCCCTCCCTATTATTTTCCACTGTCTGTTGTGCTGCGCTGCCGTTCGCTTGCCCTGTGTGGTGTAATGTGCTGCTGCAACACCTGACGCCTGCTCTGTGAGGTCAGTTTTGTGCCCCTGCCCATCTCCATGTCCCTAGCCCATTCCTCCTGCCCTCCGGGATCCAATGTACCTTACTTGCCAACATTTTGAACTTGGTAAGAGGGAGATTTTGAAAAGAAAAACCTGGGGAATTGATTTTCCCCACTGACTTACATTGAAAAAGATGAGATTTTAGGCAGGAGACAGATAAAATAAATTCCTTTTGGGTTTAAAACCATTGGGAGTCTCCAGTCTGAATCGGGTAGGTTGGCATGTAGGTTTGTATTGCCACCACCTCTTCCTTATACCCTTGATGGTCTTTTATATTGCCACAGCCTCTCTTGCGTATACTGCAAGGTTGGTTTGTTGCCCCTGCCCTCCATGATTCTTTGCGCTGCCACTGCCCCTCTCACCTGCCCAGCATGGTCAACTTGTTGCCTCTTCACCCTCCTCCAGGAGAGAGTCTTATTCCAATAGAAATTATGGTTAGTGTTCTAAACAACTAAAATGAGGACATTTTTTCCTGAGTTCTCAAATAACGACAAAGCACTTTTAAATAATTTGCCATATTGGTGTTTTTTATTCAGTTGATCACTTGATTAAATGTAACACTTAAGGAAGAGGATGTGTTGTTACGGCCAGAGTTGCAGACGTTGCAACTGGAGAGCCAGGTACGACTTTCCGTGTCAGCTCGACATTCTGTGATTCTGGGCAAATCACTTATTCTCCTCATGCCTAAAACCAAAATGAATGTGTCTTTGTGTAATGTAATTTTATGTCAGGAGCTGAGGCTCTGATTATGCTTTTCTTTCTTCACTCATATTTTTTTTCAGCAGCCAATCAAGTAAAACTTTAATAAACAATACATTTCCCATGACCACACTATTATCACATGACCAACTATAGAGTCGCAGCCCTATATAACTTTCTTACAGCAACATAGCTTCCTCTTTCTTTGAGGCTTCACAGCCAGTTAAGGACATTCCTCCCCTCTATGGCATTTACAGGTTTACAGTTATTGCCTTCGTATTTTTGCTATGTGATGTATACTGCTTTGTACTAATTTAATTCTACTGATTTTTACTGCTTTGCATGCACTTGTAATTTCCTGTGTAGCCGGCAGTGTGTGCCGCGTCCAATCAGTGCGCTTTTACTTCCAGGGTGTATTTAGGTAGGTAGCGTGGGACCCACGTGAGTAACGGGAGCGTTTTACCTCCCAGCGGGGCAGCTTGCCAACCTCGCTTTACATTACTGTGTCAGACTTCATTTTCATATGGCTGAGAAAGTTATTGTGAATTTGCTGACAATATGCTCTCATTGTAGCTTCTGGAGCATCTTTCGCTAACTCTATGGGAAAATCACGAGAAAAGAGTCTTCTCTCAAACATGATTCATCAAATCCCAGCAGAAGCCTCTTTCACAGGATAGAAACACCTTAGAACACACCACAATTCCTAAAATGAGTATGGTGCCATCAACAAATGATTTATATTGTAACTAAAACTATTATCGCCCTTTATACGTTCTCGTTTTCGTGACCCTCAAAACCTGGCATTCACTACAATGTATTCCAATGGGGTGCTATTGTGTATATTGATCCCTAGATGGCTTCCAAAACTTCCTGGTTAAAGTGCATGCAGCCAATTAGATCCCAGCATGAGATCTGTGCTTGGGCTCTGCCCAGATATACAAATTAGTTTTTCTTTTAATATCTCCCAAACTACTGAACAGATATACACCAAAAAATGTGATCTCTGGAATAAAATCTACCTTTCTGCCAACTTTGGTGTTATTCTGTCTGTTCGGGCTGCAGGCGTGTCAAAAGACTCTATGGGAATTAACATGAGAAACTCACTTTTTGGCACCCCTGCCCCTCCTCTTTGTCAACCCCTGCTTGGCGGATCACCCTGAAACTTTTCATGCACAAGAAGACCCAACTTGCAGTGGCGGCCAGCATGGTTCGCGGGTGGCGAGGCGGGTGTCCTGAGAGGGTTGAGGGGGGCGGTAAAAAAAATAAAAAGATAATAATAAAAGAAACACTTACCTTGCCGCGCCGGTCCCGCATTCCTGCTCCTACTCTCCGAGGCACAGGAAGCCCAAAAAAGTCTCCCCTGACCAAATGCATTGTAGCGTTGTGATTGGTTTTGAGCGTCCTGGTTTGCCCCTCAACCAGGTATTGGGGGTCTGGGGTTGTTCTCCATGCAGGCTGTAATGCAGCCAGCATGGAGAACGGGGAATGTGTGCATGACTGGCTTGGGCGGCCCGGGAGAGCCAACAAAACAGTCATTAAGCACTTAGAAGTGGGCAAAACACTCTTCTCCTGCCCTGCACTGAGAGCAGAGCAGCCCCGCCCCACCCACCTGCATGCCTGTAAAGCAACAGGAAATATAAAAATGATAATAACTCAAAATTATCATCATTTTAGGTTACCTTTACAGAGTACTACTTAAAAGCAGTGGAGCGACGCTCCTTTGCCATAGCGGGTGAGCCGTCCCTGCCAACTTTTTATTTATTTATTCATTTATTTTCTTTATTGAGCAGAGCATTAAGTACATAGAATACATAAAAACTATTCTTAAAAACCATTAATCCATTATCTTGTTCAATTCACGACAAAAGAAAAAATTCTTTCTGAGCAAATCTGGCTGCCACAGCTTGTAACATCGAGAATATTTCCATCAACATGACAACGTACAAGAAACCCCTGGAACCAAATACAATATTAAAAGTGCTAATGCGTCTAAAGTGCAACGACAAGGAAAGTGCTAGTGCTTCTACGATAAATACTGGTCTGTCTAGCCAGGGAAGTCACATAGATCATATCATCCATCAGGAATACTTCCATTAAAATGACAATGTGCAAAAATCCTAGACTCAGAAACAATAATAAAAAGTGCTAATGCATCTTAAGTGCAACTACAAAGAAAAATGCTAGTTCTTCAACAATACATAGTGGTTTATCTATCCACGGAAGTCACATAGATCATGTCATCCATAGCTAGAATTAATTTCCCTCGTTCTGTTTTACAAGATTATCAAAAAACTTCCATTTCTTACAAAAAACATTTTATAGCTCCCACCCGTCTAGCATATGCTTCTTCAAAATTCCGAATCCTTTTCATTTTAAGAAACCACTTTAAATGTGACGAAACATCACTAGATTTCTAATTCTGCAGGATTAGGGATCGGGCTACAGTACAGGAGATAAATAAGAAAACTTCTTCCGCCTTCGATAACAATATTCTGCCCTTATATAGTCCAAACAAAACTGCCTCAACCCCGGGCTGAACTCTCTTCCCTATTGCTAATTCTATGTCGGCAAATATAGCTATCCAAAAGGGTTCTAACCATGGACAAGTATAGAAAATATGGTGCCACCCTCCTGCTCCATTGGCCAGACATCGGAAGCATTTATTTTCAACTTCCGGATACCTTTTTTGCATGGCTTCCCGAGTCAAATAGGAGAGCCAGCGTGATAAAAAGCCATCCTTTTAAAATTGGCCGCGCGCAAGGATTTGCTTCCTAAATAGGATATAGCTTCCCAATCCTTACGAGATAAAATACATTGTGTCTCACGACCTATTTTGGCCAAATGGGCCTCTATCAAAGGGGGATGCCCCTGGTGATGTAACAATCGATACCAGTTCGCTACCCCTTTTACTTTGGCCCCATAGAGTGCCACCAGAAGATAATTAGGGATATCAAAAATGCCATTAAATCTTTTTTCTAAATGAACAATTTGCAGATATTTAAAAAAAAAACGGTTTCCTAGGGTTTTCTGCCCTAGTCATTACCTCTTCCCAAGTAATCATCCTAATCTGAATGCCGAAATGTCTTAGCTCCTGTAGCCCACAATCTTCCCAATTTTTTTAATGGTTTTCCCGGAATTGGAGACCTAGGCTAGTACATTCTCTTAATCTCAAATATTGCAAGCCTGAGGAGCCAGTTTTTTTAAAAAAGGACTGAAGTCTAGAAGAATATTCCTTTAAAGTCTTGTATCTAGTTTTTTTTAGGAAGTTTGGAGGTTTTTAAAAACACTCAACTTTGACAATGGATTTCTTGTAGCATTTTGTCAATAAAAAAACTATCTCGATTACATTTGGATCCTATCAGGCCTGCTACTATATCCAAAAAAGCAGCCTCATAATAAGTTTTTAGATGGGGCATAGCTAACCCCCCTTGTATGATTGGTAATTGTACTACAGTCAACTTTACCCTAGCTGGTTTTTTTCCCCAAACAAATTCTCTCATCAATAGTTCCATTTCTTTAAAAAAAGACATATTTACTTTTATAGGAACATTACAAAAAAGAAATATAAGCAATGGAAGTATAGACATTTTAATTAAAGAAACTCTACCAATTAGTGATAAAGGGAGTAAAAGCCATTCATTGTTGATAGTGGCTAGAAACGTATATCCCAAGGTATCTAATTGGGTCCTGTTTAATCGCTTGAACCCTCAAACATTTATAAGAGTTTATTTTGTAACCCCCAATTAATTCAAAGTCTCTAAATTCCCTCAATACAGTCTCCATATTACATTTGTCTGGCATTAAATATAAAATTATATCGTCTGCGAATAATTTCAACTTTGACATAGCCGAGATGGGGGGTCGAATAGCAGCATTAGTACTGATTTTAATTGCCAAAGGCTCAATAAAAAATGTAAAAAGTAATGGTGAAAGCAGGCAACCCTGTCTTGTCCCCCGATTTATTTTTATATTTCCAGCTTGTTTTAAATTTATAAATACCTGAGCCGAAGCCCCTTGGTAGATATTGCGTAGCATACTTATCACCTTGTGAGGAAGTCACCGCCATGGCCGGGACTTCCAAAATGGCGGCGGCGCTCGTCCGAACCGGAAGTGGGGGCAGCGTTCTAGTTGCTGACTCGCACTCTGACGGTGACACGACCGGCAACAGGGAACAAGAAGAAACGCCGAGGGCAGAGGCGCGTGTGAGGTGTCGGAAGGTGGAGGACAGAGACGGCGAGACAGAGGACCGAAGAAACAGCGAGGCGGAGAGCGGAAGGAGCAACAAGGGCAAGAACAGCAGTGTCGGGGAGCAATTGGCCCCAGGAGAGAGAGTGGAGGAGGAGGAGACCAGCAGCTACCCGGGAGAGCGCTTGCAGAGCACTGCGAACAAGACCAGTACTCCAGAGGCGAGTGAGGAGGCTGGATCTCCTTTCACCACGGCCCCGGAGGGTCGTGGTTTCAGGCAAGTGCCATTATCAAGTTTCCTTTCCTTAACCCTTTGGCCGCGGCGGAAATTCCGCCGCGGCGCTGGGAGGGGCTGGGGGGCACAGCGGTGGCGCCGTGCTCATGGCAGAGCCGCTCCGTCATGAGCCACGGTTGGGCTGTGCTCATGATGGAGCGGTTCCGTCATGACTCCGCCCACGCCGCTAATCGCCCGCACAGGCGGGGAATTAGCGCCGCGTGGGCGGCGCGGCCGCCAACTGCCGCAGCATGACGGAACCGCTCCGTCATGAGCACACGGCAACCGTGGCTCATGACGGCGTGGTTCCGTCATGAGCACCGATAGGGTTAAAAGGGTAGTGGACAGGGTTCAGGAGTGGCACTTAAAGCATCCACTTGGCTCCCTCACCCTAGGCACTTCACAGTCAGGACACGGGTGAAGGCTTGCACACTCTTCCCCCCCCCCCCCCCTGATTTACTCTTGTGTGGCACCACAGGCCAATAGCCTAATCTTTGTTTTTTTGTTGGTTTTTTTCCCTTCCTTTCTTCTCTTTTGACTGGCGTTGCGACCAACCCATCGGGAGAAGCGACCCCAACCCACGAAAACAAACCCAGCGAAGACAGACTTGGATGAAGTGGGACAGTGACGCCTACATCTGGCAAATAATATATCTCCTGTTACCTTATATAAAATAAAACGCCTTAAAAGCATTAACCCAATCTATGGCTGCTAAAAAGGGAAGGGTCTAAGGAAAGCCAACTCCTTCCACAAGACCACACACCTCAAGGGGAAAGTCAAATTGACTGAGGGCAAAAAACAAAGTTCTCCAATTTACTAAGTCAAATGCTTTCTCCGCATCCACCATTACTCGCCGGGGTAGAGTTAGAATTAAAATAATCCAAAGCATGAATTAAAAACTCAGTATTCGCTGCCATTAATCTAACCGCTATAAAACCAGTTTGATCTATCTGAATAGTTTCCTGGGCGGCGAATGAAAAACGTTGGCTCCCACCCATTAAAAAATATTGCAGTATCATATTTGTTAGAAACCGAACTAAACAATGTGGATTGACCCTATACAAACGGCAAAGTTGCCCAGTTTACAAAGTTTTGCCCTATAGGCCAATAGAATGGCACGCACCTCACAATGTTTTAAAAGATGGAATATAGCTTGGTTAGTGAGCAAAACTGAAGATATGGAATGGTGAAAATACATAAATAAACATACATTATTTCCTTTACAGAAACATGGTTGCACTGAAGCATACATTTTTTTCAGGTATAGCACCCTGTTTATGTCGGTTATAAAACGACATAAGATTTTGTGTAAAATTAGAAAATAAAATCTATTTTAAAAAAGTATTGTTGGTGGTTGTAGGGGCATCAGAGTACTCAGATTATCATGGCAACACATACAGTGTATATAATGTACAACAAATACCAATATTCAGAGGTAAGAATTGGCTTCGATTTCGTGCTGCAAGAAGGGCTGGGGTCTATAAAGCTGATTCAAAACAGTGTTGGAATGGGACACAAAATAGGCCCATGCACCAAAATAAGAGTGCCCCCCATTAGCAAACCAGATAGGTAAAAGAGGGGCCCAATTTGCAAATCAGGCCAGTTTTGAACTTGCTATGATGCACTGTGTGGGTACTTTGCAAGGTATGGGAGACTGTATGCATTGGTGTTTGCTGCTGGTAATGTTTGCGGTAATATCAGGGAAATCAACAATAAACACCAGCCTGCCAGACCATAAAACAGGCCACAAACTGCTGAAAAACGGACCTACACACTGGCCCATCAGACCAGCCCATCGGGCACTTCCTGATTGCCATAAAGGGCAGCCCAACTCTGGTAGCAAACGATTTGAGAAGTTAGTGTGAATATACCACCTATCTCCCATGTGAAATTCTGCAGAGCAATGCAGTCCTTGACATTTCTGAATGGCTAATCATCAACGTTACAAGTCCAACTAACTTCTGGAGGCAGTCAATTGACTTGCCAAACAGCAACATCCTTTGAACTGCGGGTAGAATGTTACTTCCAGATGCCCCCACTTTTTTAGTGTACCACAATGAGAAGACTAGATTATTTTATCATGAGGACTATTTTAAGATTATGTCTATGAGTATAACAAATCAAATCATAAGTGATCAAGATGTGTACATTTTAAGGGTCATCGCCTTTGGAATGAGATCATGTAATTCTTAGTGATTCACTCCTTCTAGGCCACTAATGGTTTCAAAGTGTTGACGCAGCATAAAATTGGTCTTCTGACAGTTATAAAAAATATCCTGTAGATATAGATAGGCCTGTTCCACAATTGGAGAAGCTACACAGGATTGCAATTGAGGAACTCTGCACAGAGCCTTGATTGTCTGCTTTTAAAGAGCTGCTGAGGTCACAGGTGCTGTGATGACAACAGTAGATGGGAAACATGCCTAAACTAGAATTAGGATGGTAGTACAAGGAGCACAGGGCAATTCGGAAATACCTGGTGGGAGGCATTAAGACAAAGAAACCCCATTGGAAAGGCACAGAATATAATCCTAAAGAGTGAATGGCGTGAGCTTTGAAAATGACTAACTAGAGAGAACATAACCCAAATGCAGTGCACGAGTGTAACAATCGCACCCTCATTTCATAAAAGCCAAAGGATATCCAAGTACCACCGCCAAATTTCAATGTTACATGAGGTAGGAAAAATGCATGAAACTTTGCAAGCAGATTGAATCCACACTTCAAGCAGATGCTTGCTTCGGGAACAACCTTTACAACGCAACTTTTTCAACGCACTACACTTACAACGCATTTTTTACAACGCAAATTCCATTACAACGCACTACACTTACAACGCATGACACTACAACGCATTTTTAAAAACTACCTTTACAACGCATTCCATTACAACGCCTACCATTACAACGCATAATATTACACTACACTATCCAACACTTACCCTACTGTTGCACCCCCTGGAGTTAGAATAGTAATTTTTACCCCTATACTATCCAACACTTACCCTACTGTTGCACCCCCTGGAGTTAGAATAGTCATTTTTACCCCTATACTATCCAACACTTACCCTACTGTTGCACCCCCTGGAGTTAGAATAGTAATTTTTATCCCTATACTATCCAACACTTACCCTACTGTTGCACCCCCTGGAGTTAGAATAGTAATTTTTACCCCTATACTATCCAACACTTACCCTACTGTTGCACCCCCTGGAGTTAGAATAGCAATTTTTACCCCTATACTATCCAACACTTACCCTACTGTTGCACCCCCTGGAGTTAGAATAGTAATTTTTACCCCTATACTATCCAACACTTACCCTACTGTTGCACCCCCTGGAGTTAGAATAGTAATTTTTACCCCTATACTATCCAACACTTACCCTACTGTTGCACCCCCTGGAGTTAGAATAGTAATTTTTACCCCTATACTATCCAACACTTACCCTACTGTTGCACCCCCTGGAGTTAGAATAGTAATTTTTACACCTATACTATCCAACACTTACCCTACTGTTGCACCCCCTGGAGTTAGAATAGTAAATTTTACCCCTATACTATCCAACACTTACCCTACTGTTGCACCCCCTGGAGTTAGAATAGTAATTTTTACCCCTATACTATCCAACACTTACCCTACTGTTGCACCCCCTGGAGTTAGAATAGCAATTTTTACCCCTATACTATCCAACACTTACCCTACTGTTGCACCCCCTGGAGTTAGAATAGTAATTTTTACCCCTATACTATCCAACACTTACCCTACTGTTGCACCCCCTGGAGTTAGAATAGTAATTTTTACCCCTATACTATCCAACACTTACCCTACTGTTGCACCCCCTGGAGTTAGAAAAGTAATTTTTACCCTTATACTATCTAATACTTACCTTAAATGCAATTTAATATTATGCGTTGTAATGGTATGCGTTGTAAAGGTAGTTTTTAAAAATGCGTTGTAGTGTCATGCGTTGTAAGTGTAGTGCGTTGTAATGGATTTTGCGTTGTAAAAAATGCGTTGTAAGTGCATGCGTTGTAAAAGTGTGCGTTGTAACGACATACATCCGCTTGCTTCACCAATCGACATGAAAGATGCCAAGACTTCAGATGTCACCGGAGGTTGGTTAAGATGAGGCTATGTCTTTCTGTACTTATTGCAAAATGCACTGTCCTGAGGAAGAAAATATTTGTTGCCCTTCTTTGGCCTTATGGTGAAGTTTGGCAAGTTGAAAGATGGCTCTGTTGTGGGAGACCCTCTGATTCTATGAGCTGCACTGGGAGCTGAAGAAATCTATTCATATGTACCTGCGGATAAAACTACAGGCGTGCACTACAGCCCACACATTGAGTGCTCAGCATGATTCCGGGCCAACATGGGAGTATGGCGGGGTGGTTTTCTTTCTTGTGCCTTTCTGTCAAATATCTTTATCTTTATTAATGAACAAAGAGCACAGTTATTGTCAGGCAATGTGGACCATCCCTTGAAAAATGGCATGCCAACATGATGCCTGTCATAAAATGATGACATAGTTGTAAGGGGAAGAACTGGGTCACTTTAGAATCTTTTGAGTTACATTGCTCTTTCAAAAAAATAAAAGTTCACGGAGGTAAAATATAAGATACTTATTCTTGGTAGTACTTTAGTGTCCAGGAGGGGAATTAGACTGAATAAAATTTGCCCAGAGGTAGTTAAAGGATTTGAATATTTGGGCAACAGCATTAATGGTAAAGGGAAAAGGTCGTGTCATTGCACTTTGCAAAAAGGTTGGGAATGATATTTACCTCAGTCCATGCACTATCATCTCATAATGAATGGTAGTATGCAATTCCTGCACAAAAGTTAATAAGTTAATTTCTTTATTACAGGCGACTTGTGATATCTCTAGTCACCAGTAAAAACAAACGAACTAGCTTCTCAACTGTAATAATTTATAAAACATCACAATACCTGCTGCTAGACCCAGTAGCCATAGTGACAAGGTGGTCACTGAGCATAAATGCAGCTGCAGTTTAAACATGAAAAGGGGATCTGGCTTTTCCTTCTTGGATATATTTATCAAAAAAAGAAAAAGTGATCAGCAGAAAGGACATATTTATGGGAACATGTTTATTTTTTCCCACGCTGTAGTTCACTTAAGGAAATATAGAATCTCTGCTTGTTTCTTCACAATCTTAGCCATGGCATTTTTAAATTAACTGATTCAAATATCTTTTTAGAAAAATACTTGCTGCATTTTGGTGTGTTTAATTTCTCAGAACAGATTCAGTTTTATTCCTTCACGACGGATCAAAGTGGTGTATAGGAAGGGTGCAATTGTGACCATATGTTAGACATGGCACCATTGGTGTGTCTCTCCACTGCATTTTTGCCTTTGCCTCCTGTATTTTTGATGTGTGTTGGACTACATTTTGCTGGTCTAGATGCTTTGGGAACTTTACCACTGCTGCTCAGTGTCAAAGTGCAAGTGTTCCCCTTTGTATATTGTTGTTATGGATTAGTGATTCCATGATTGGCATATTTGATTTACTTGTCAGGCCCTAGTATAGTGCACTGTGTGTGCCCAGGGCCTGTAAATCAAATGCTGCTAGTGGGCTGCAGCACTGATTGTGCCACCCACAGAAGCAGAATGTAAAATATAACTCTGGCCTGAGATTGCAGAGCCTGTGTGCAGTCTGGACTATCATGTCGACTTAGCACGTGCACACACTTGCCAGTCCTCAAACCTTCCCTTTTCTACATTTTAGTCACCCCTAAGGTAGGCCCACAGGTATCCCTGTGGGCAGGGTGCATTGTGAGTGAGAGGTAGGACATGCCCTGATGTGTGTATCATGTCCGGATAGTGAAATACTGCCAATTTCGTTTTTCACTATTGCAAGGCTACCTGTTCCAATAGGACAGAATGGAGAGTTTGTTTATAACATGTTATAAACATAACTGACCCTGTGAACAAGGTAGAAAAATAAAGTTTAGTATGTGGATGATGTTTTACATTCTGTGTTTGAAAATACCACTTTTAGAAAGTAGGTATTTTCTTGCCTAACTATCCAGTGGGCCTCTGCTGGGTTTGTGTATTGCATGTCTGGCTTCTGGATGACAGGGGCTGGAGAGGGGCAGCGGCTCCAGAAGTCTGATGAGTCAGGGCTAGGCTGAATAGTCCTGGTCTCATTTGGAGTGGTGGGAGGAGTAGCACCTGCACCTGACTAGGGCTGTGCCTGCCTTCCATAATGACGGCTCCACCCCCCCTGTAGTGTGTCTGGAGCAAGGGCACACAATGACAATGGAGGTTGTTGTGCACTTGCAAAGTGCCCAATAGAATTGGTTTTGGCCAGGCACAGACACTCTATGCCTTCAGAGAACAAAGGATTTTTGGGTATAAAAAGAGGGGCCCAGACCCCAGACTTTTACATCTCTTCTGGGAATCACGAGAATCCTTTGCCAAGGAGAAGAGCCGGATAAGCTGAGGTGGAATACTGTCAAAGATAGCTTTATTCGATAACAGGTATCTTAAAAGCATTAACATTCATACAATCATCAATAGAAATACGAGTTATCAAAAAGCAACAGTTAAAAATATGCAAATCCATAAACACAAGATAAAAAACTTAATACACAATAAAATGAATTCGATTCCAACTTGTATGATAGATATTATATAAAGTGACAGTGCAATATAAGTAAGCAGACCAATTGAGCTCAGGATAAAAATAATATAAAAACATGATAATTTATTGAGATGTCCCACATAAGAATGTAAACCTTACTATCCAAACGCGGCCAAGGTACTTGGCCACGCCACAGGCAAAGAGGGTCCTTGCATCCGACTTCAGAATGCGCAAAGTAAAACTATGTTCATAGGTGCCCAACTGGCTGCAGATGGGTTTAAGCCATCTTGTTCTAGCCCTTTTATAGGCGGGGCAAGCAAACATAAGATGGGCCACTCTCTCAGTCGGTGCCTTACAGCAGGGAAAAATCAGCTGTTGTCTGATGTGGCCATTACAAAAATGGGGTAACCCAAGGAAGAAGGACCTGGGCAAATTAGTAATATCAAAAACAATGGTCCTTATCCAATGATTGATAAGTGTGTAATATGTTTTACTTAGTCAGTTAGTTAACTAATCAGGAGCCTAGACACAATTATACTTAAACAGAGGCTCGTAATATTGAATAGGTCATTCTAATCAGCAAAAGGACAACAACCAAAACACTGAAAGCCGTTATATATACATTTATTTTATAGTTTTGGCAATTTTACTGCAATATTCATAAAACAGAACAAGGTTGCTCCAAGAGAAAACGTGCATCAGAGGAAAGTGATTGAAAAGTGCGTGGATAGAACAAGAAATGAAAGATGCATAGTAGTAGGGGTGATCAATTAGTTACAATTACAGGCAATGTGAATCGGTTGTAATTCACCGTACACAAGCCAAAAACCTGGTCACATTTATTGAGAACACAATTAGTATAGTTCAGAAAAAAGACCCCATTGGTGGTCTTGCACGAAGGACTGGAATTGTGTCCCAGGTAGCAAAGGGTGGGCGTCGACGTTTCGACCCGTCTTGATGGCCTATGTGGATATTTAAACCTTGGCCTTGCGGGTCTTCATCAGGACCAATAAGGGGCAACCCGACTGGAGGGTACTTTAATTAAACCACCTGAAATGTTAAAACAATTCGGTATGAGGGAGTTGTCCTAATAAAAACAGTTAAAATGTGGTGTGTAGGGAAAAATTCGCCTACCTAGTGGTGTGGTTCCACAGAGAAAATGGCCGGGTAAGAGGGCTTGGAATTGAAGGGTCTTTAAATCCGTGTCTAATGGAGAAAGAATTTGGATCAGACAACTAATGGTGCAGACCATATTAAAAGGAAACAAAGTCGTGACTAATTAACCAGCTCTTTCTAAATGATAAAGACCCAGGCATCTTACCGCTTCAGTAGAAAGGTCGAAACTGATAGCGATGTGTCCAAGGTTTGTTCATGGATACCCAGCGCAGAGAATAAATCAGGGCTAAAACAAAGAGGGGGTATCGTTACTTAAAAGCCTCCCATGTGAGTGATCGATCTACAAACTAAAGGTGGCGGTGTCGGTAGAGCTTACCATGAAATACACAACAAATGTGTTCAAGAAAACCGGAGCGTCTGTCTCCGTTGAAGGCCCGGCGCGGTGTGAGCTCGTCCGAGGCTCCGTGCGGTTACCAGGGTAACCGTATTGGCGTTTAGGTCAAGGGGCTCGGAGATAGTAGACGGACTAAGGTTGCGCGTCTCAGTTGGAACACACGGCGTAAGTGTGCTAGACCGAGGCTACCGTGAGGTTGCCAAGGTAACCCAGCATGAGTCCGGGATTAGTGAAGGGACTGCAGATCGCGGAACTGTGGATCGTCATTCTCCCTATTTAGGCAGGGTGGAAGGCGGGACATCATTCATTCCCATGGTTGAACCCAATAATGAATAAATAGCGTGGGACGACTAGTGTGTATCGGGGGGATGGATTACTCTAAAGAATTCAATTCTGATACAAAAATAGAACAATCAGAACAACTAATCAACGCCGTTTAGATGCTGTGATACCTTACAGACACAATTACTGTTCACAAACCACATATTGACACTTATTTACAAAGACAATGATACAACATATATAATAATTTCACAGACATTATATACATACATACTGACAATTATAGAGCACAATATATACATTACTGTCATCATACAATGGATATCCAGGTGATACTTAACAGTCTGTTCCCACTCAATATGTAACACTGATTAAAGATCCCTTTAATCACAGAATGAGTCGGGGGGGGGGGGAATTTTACTCTATCTTTGATTCATGGTGGAAACTTGTTTGTTGGTTTCTTCCAATTCGTTCAAGCCCCTGGTGACCGTGTCAAGGGAATGGATCCATCTATACTCACGTTTATTCAGTATTTCAGTAAAGTCACCACCTCTAGGGTTAGGTTTAACTTTTTCCAAAATCCACCACCTCAGGCTGTCTGCTGTATGTTCAAAGTTGGTGAAGTGTTCAACCAGAGGGGCCCCAGGTGTCTTGCATCGGATACGGCTGCAGTGTTGCAGTATCCGGCACTTAACCTTCTGAATGGTTTGACCCACGTATAGGAAGTTACATGGGCAGGCGATCACATAAATAACTCCTGAGGTGTTACAGTTGCTGTGTTCCCGTAATTTGTACGTGTGGTTGTTATGTGTGAACTCTTTGGTGGTTCTGGTTAGAGCGCATGCTTTACATGAGCCACATTGATGGTGGCCCATGACCTGAGTACCCCATAGGGTAGTCTGTCCTCCCGTATGGCTAGTAGGTAGTAGAGATTTGATAAGATAATCTCGGATGTTTTTACCTTTTCTAAAGGCGTGGAGGGGAGTGGGCATGTTACCTAATTCGTCAGCCACTAGGTGCCAATGCTGATTAATGGCCTTCTTGATGGCATTGCTCTTTGTGTTAAACGTGGTTACACAAACCAACCGTTCCTCTTGGGTGTTATCTTTATTTTTGGGTGTGAGTAAGAGTTCCCTGTGATTGTGCCATGCGCGTTTGCGTGCTTTTTTTAAGAGCCTGATAGGGTAGCCACGGTCTACCAATCTGGATAGTAGGCCTGCGGACTCCTCCATGAAATTCTCTTTTTTGGAACAGTTGCGCCGAATCCGTAGAAACTGTCCAAACGGTAAGTTATCACGTAGGTTGCGTGGATGGTGGCTGGAGTAACGAAGAAGAGTGTTCCTTTCGCTACTTTTCCTGAATAGTGTAGTGTATAGTTTCCCTGATTCTGAGTCTGATTTGATTGTAATGTCAAGGAAATCAATTTTTTCTCTACTGTAATTCATCGTGAATTGTATATCAGTTGAACATGTGTTCAACCAAAGGTGGAATTTCTTGAGATCATCCTCCTCACCACGCCAGATGAATACAATATCGTCGATATAGCGACGCCATAGTTCTATACACTCACTATATGGGTTAACCTGGTTGAGGACATATTGATGTTCAAATTCACTCATGTAAATGATTGCCAGGTTTAACTGTTTTTATTAGGACAACTCCCTCATACCGAATTGTTTTAACATTTCAGGTGGTTTAATTAAAGTACCCTCCAGTCGGGTTGCCCCTTATTGGTCCTGATGAAGACCCGCAAGGCCAAGGTTTAAATATCCACATAGGCCATCAAGACGGGTCGAAACGTCGACGCCCACCCTTTGCTACCTGGGACACAATTCCAGTCCTTCGTGCAAGACCACCAATGGGGTCTTTTTTCTGAACTATACTAATTGTTATCTCAATAAATGTGACCAGGTTTTTGGCTTGTGTACGGTGAATTACAACCGATTCACATTGCCTGTAATTGTAACTAATTGATCACCCCTACTACTATGCATCTTTCATTTCTTGTTCTATCCACGCACTTTTCAATCACTTTCCTCTGATGCACGTTTTCTCTTGGAGCAACCTTGTTCTGTTTTATGAATATTGCAGTAAAATTGCCAAAACTATAAAATAAATGTATATATAACGGCTTTCAGTGTTTTGGTTGTTGTCCTTTTGCTGATTAGAATGACCTATTCAATATTACGAGCCTCTGTTTAAGTATAATTGTGTCTAGGCTCCTGATTAGTTAACTAACTGACTAAGTAAAACATATTACACACTTATCAATCATTGGATAAGGACCATTGTTTTTGATATTATTAGTTGTCTGATGTGGAGCACTCCACTTTACAGTTAGCTCTCGTACCGGGAGTGAACCTACCCTAAACTGTATGTAAAGTGCCCTATCTCATAAAATCCAAATATGGTTCTAAAAATAATCAAGAGAAACCTTTGCCAAGAAGAAGAGCCAGAGAAGCTGAGGTGGAATACTGCCCCTGTGCTGTTTGCTGTCTGGGGTTGGCCTGCAGTGGCTACTTACTGTCAAGGAAAGGATAAAAGGACTTTGCTTTTTGCTGTGTCCCCTGCTTGAGGAAGATCTCCAAGGGTTTGAAACTGAGCTTGCCTCCTATTCTGAAGTCTCAGGGACACAAAGACTTCACCACCAGCTCCCCTGAACTTCCTTGCTGGGAGTTCTGACCTGCAAAGAAGTGCCTGCTGTTGTTTTGGACCTCTAGAGACTGGTTTCCGCAGGGAGCTGGAAGAATCCACGCATCGTCCCGAATCCACGCATAGTCCCGAATCCACGCATCGTCCCGGATTGCCACATTGCAGCACCACGTTTGTTGCATCATTGGGGGACACAGTAAGAAACCAATGCATCACCTCCTCTCCGGTAAGGAACCGACGCATCATCTACCCTGCGCAGCAGTAAGGAATCAACGCATCACCTCCCCCGGAGCAAGGAACCGATGCATCACCTTCCCTGCGTGTAAGGAACCCACACATTACCTTCCCTGCAGCCCATTTTGTTTGTTTGCGTGACACATCCCAGGTACTGGGTGTGAAAAGAGTTGCATCTGCAAACTGAACTATTTCTACCATCTGAAAGCTATATTTGTATTACTGTATTGTGGATTTCTGTTGTTTGGACTTGTTTTGGTTACCTATTTTTCTAAACTGGTGTGGTGTCCATTTGTAGTGTTTTCACTGTATTACTGAATGTGTTCACAAATGCTTTACACCCTGCCTTGAGATAAGCCTGTCTGCCTGTGCCAAGCTACCAAGGGGGTGAGCAGGGGTAATTTTAGAAAAGTATCCCCCTTACCCTTACTAGAAGCAAGGGTCCCTATTTGGACAAAAGTACTTAACTCTGCCAACTAGAGACCCACATTTCTAACACCATGTATTATGGTTTAGATCTTTATTGTTATCATCATGTTAAGTGCAACATATACTCCACACTACAACCACTGACTGATGAGGTTGCAATGTATCATAGGGAATACAATCCCCTCTGCCATACATTAAAATAATATTGGAAGCCACCTTAGAGTTCCTTGACCTTATAAAGAAACTCAACCTTCGCACTCATTCCTCTCTATGGTCACAGAGCTCCTTTGTGACTTACAATATCAATATAATATTCACCAGGGGTAATTTATCCCAAATCTGTTATACTACGAGGTACGGCCTTATGTGACTTCATGGAAAACCCCATGTATAAAATTCAAAGAAGCAGTTTTTTTATGTGGCAGAGATGTAGACGTGTTCTAACCTGAAATAAACATTGACAAACGGTGGTAAACTGTTTTTTAATTACTTTTTTTATTATTATTTTTTTTTCTACAGAAAAGCGGTAGTTGCAATCAATCCAAAGAAAACACAAAAAGGAGAAAAAAATCAATCAAAAGAACATAATAGCCAGATACAATACATACTTATTTCTTTAACCCTCAATGATACTCAATATAGATATATTTTTAGTTTAAGAGAGCTATAGAGAAACCATAACGGAGAGAAAATATACATTTAAAAAAAAATTGAATTCCTATTGCCACTGCTATTCCATCAGTAGCCTCCAAACTTGAAGCCCCCTTTTCTTCGCTCTCCTGCCCTTACATTTATACAATGCCATCTTCAGGTTAAACACGTGGAAGAGTCTGGCACACCAAGCTTGGTATGTCGGAGGGTCTTCATCCTTCCATTTTGAAGCAATCATAATGCGAAAAATTGCTGTTGCATTAAAGTAAAAATAAACTTGGGTCGTTTCTAACTGTAAGGTCTCATCACAACCAAATAGCAACAAAGTTGAAGTCAATATCAATATTTTGATGCAGAAACGTTTCAATCCCTTGCTTCAATATATTCGGTTTACAGCATTCGGAGAACATGTGGACCATATCTGCAGGACCCTGTCCACATCTTGGGCAGTTGCTGGTTTCCCTTTTCCCCCACGCCCACAGTTTAGCCGGCATAAAATAAAGTCTAAAAACTGTTTTAAAGTGTTGGGCCTTAAGATTGGCAGATAGACATACCTTTTTAGACAGTTCTAAAGATCTGCACAAATCCATATCCTGATTATCCAATTTGACCGCCCACCCACTTTCTGTTCTGGCTATATCATCAGGATTAACATCCATCAGCATTGAATATATTTCCTTGACTTGGTGCTGCCTGTGAACTAGGCAATCTAAAAGCGGGATTTGAGCCAGGCTAGTAAGCTGTGAAAAAAACGGTTTGATTGTCTCCCTTATTTGTATATATTTAAATAATATCCGAGGGTCTACCCCATATTGTTCCTGGATCTCTCCAAATGGCATAACTCAATTCAGATTGACGATATCTCCAATATTATTAATTACCGCCTGCTCCCAGGATCTGCCTATTTTATCGTAAAGTGGGGCCGGGAAGATTGATGAATGCCATAATGACAGATACCGCTGAACTTTTGGAATTTTTAAGATTTTACCGGACTTTCGCCAAACGTTCCAGGCTGCTCTTAGGGGTTTGAAATACATTTTCTTATAGTAGCTCCCCTCCAGCTGCCTCAGTACTACCCCTGGTGCTGAATCTCCAATGGCTAATTCATAGATGGAAGGCGGGATCTCCCTATCCAGATCTGCTGACATTGTCGGTCTAGGCCTAAATAAAACAGTCATTTGCTGCAGTGTTATAGCCCAGTAGTAATATAAAAGATTAGGAACAGCCAATCCTACTCGGTCTTGTGGTAGAGTCATTAATTTCAGTGATCTCCTAATCTTCTTGTATCCCCATATAAATTCTGAAAAGATCCCCTCTATTTATTTTTTTTTTAAAAAGGAGTTTGAAGGTTCCAATGGTATGCAGCGGAATAGATAAAAAATGTTGGGGAACATTGTCATCTTTATGACATTTGCTCTTCCGATAATAGATAGATGTAAATTATCCATTCTCTTTAAGTCTCCCCTTAACTTTTTTAGAAGGGGGTCAGAGTTAATATCCCAGTAAGTCCCACTTCCGCCGCAATAGTTATCCCTAAATATGTGGCTGCCTCTGTCTTCTGTGGATCCTGACATAGCATGGATTTGGAGCAGACAATTTTTGTTTTGTCGGTATTTAAACCATAACCCGACTGCTTACCAAGTTCCAAGACCAGAATTTCAATCCTTCCTAATGCCCCCAGTGGGTCAGGGGTGACAACTGCAATGTTGTCAGCATAAGCTAACACCTTGGTATTGTAACCCCTGACCACTATCGGTTGGATTGCCTGATCATTTAGTATTGACCTAATTAACAAGTCTATATAGAGCGTGAAGAGGATGGGGGAACAGGGGCAACCCTGCCTTGTGCCACGAGCGATCTTAACCTTCCCCGACTCCCTCCCCATCAGCTGTATTTTTGCATAAGATTGAACATATATTGCTCTAAGGGCGGTTAGTATTCGTGGGCCAAAGCCATTAGATCTTAAATTCTGCCACAGATATGCCCATTCGACCTGATCAAACGCTTTTTGCGCATCCAGCAGTATCAAAGACATCTGCTTGTCTGTAATTTCCGTTTTATTAAATAGTGAGATTACCCTTCGGACATGATCCGTCGTCCCTGTGCCCGAGATAAAGACATGCTGCCATGGGCTTACTAGGGAAGCAATTATCCTTGATAATGTGAGCGCTATAATCTTAGAGTATACTTTTTCATCAGCATTTATCAATGAAATTGACCTGTAAGAGGCTGG
Organism: Triturus cristatus; assembly: GCF_964204655.1. NCBI lineage: Eukaryota > Metazoa > Chordata > Amphibia > Caudata > Salamandridae > Triturus > Triturus cristatus. The sequence goes on along the minus strand of NC_140580.1, from coordinate 274,927,540 downwards.
ATCTTCTGCGACCTTTCCCTTCTTCAGGAAAATGACTATATTAGTCTCCTTCCAGGATTGGGGGGGGATTCCCTTCTGTTGTACAGCTAAACACAAGTCTAGCAAAAGAGGGGCTAATTCTATCTGTAAAACTTTATAGATCTCCATCGGGATCCCGTCTAGGCCTGCCACCTTGCCTGAGGCCATCGACTGAAAAGCCTTGTTAAGCTTACTCATTGAAATGTCTTCTTCTAACTCCTGAATCAGAAGGGGCATTTCTTCCGCTCCTGTGTCATTAACATTGGAGCACAGTCCCTAGAGCGATACAAGTCCTGGTAAAAATCAGCGAATATTCTTAGAATATCTTGGGGTTTTGTAGCTATTTTACCATCCTTCTCTCTTAGCCTTAAGATATTATTTGCGACTGCCCTTTGTTTTAAGCGAAGTGCCAAGTGTTTCCCCGTCATTTCTCCGTATTCATAACTATCCCGCACACAAGTTTGGAACCTTTCAGCAACTATTTTATTTTAAAAAAACTTGATTTCAGCCTTAATTCTGATTACTTTTAGCTCAAAATTCGATTGCAGCTCAGTCTGTTTTTGCACTCTAGCTGTCATATTCTTTTCCTCATAATTACTCAGCTCCTCCATAAGTGCTTGTATTGTCGCTCTGTCTTTTCCTATGGGACCCCACAAAGCTGATTATTTCCCTCCTGAGTCCTGCTTTGAAAGCATCCCATACGTTTTCTTTCAAGGTGCTGAACCTATTTATGTCATAGAACTGCCTGGTCCACCCCTGATATGTTCAGTAAATCCTTCGGTGGCTAATAGTTTCCTATCAAAAGTCCATTTTGTGAAAACACTTGCGTGCCCCGGGGCCTCAATATCCAGCACCAGAGGGTTGTGATCCGACAGGACCTTCGGTACTTTCCTAATGTGTGCTCCTTCTATAAGAGAAGTGGAGGCATAAAAGTAATCAAGCCTGACGTACTTCCTGTGTGGGCACGAGAAATAGGTATACCCCTGATCCCCAGGCTTTTTGTAAGACCACATGTCTACTAGCCCATGGATGTCCACCAATGCCTTTAAGGCTTTGAAAACCTTTGGCTTCCTCCCAAGATATCCTTCCCCAGCAGGGCCCCTTGCGTCTAAATGAATATTAAGATTACCCCAGATAATGAGGGGAAGGAAGGAAGCAAGCTCAATTTCTAGTTCTGCCAGCCAGTCTGCATCATCTAAATTTGACCCATAGATTGTACATAATGTAAAGCCACTTGGAATTAAAGCGATTGCCCATCTACCCCATTTATCCAATTGCATTCGCTTAATAGGTGGCATCCAGTTAGATACATGAATTGCAACCCCTCTGGTGTTGGTAGATTGAGAGGAGCAAATTACTTGGGTATATCCTGGGCTGACATTGAGCCCTCTCTTCTGCCAAGGGATATGAGTTTCCTGTTGACATATAATATCCACACCAAGTGTTCGCAATACTTCTCCTGTCCTGCCTCTCTTACCCCTATCGTTCAGCCCCCCAATATTTACAGTACAGATAGTCAGCCTCCCCATCCCTACAATTTCCTTGGTACCTGGATTGCCCCTTGAACCATTCCTTCAAATTACCTCCAATCCACCTCTTTGTTTTGCAACAGGACTCCGCTTTCCGGAGTTTTAAACGTTTTTTACCCCCCTCACCACCCACCCGACCACCCACCCGACCTCCCCCTCCCACCCATCCCTCCCCCAAGCCTCACCCCCAACGCCCCTCCCTGTTTTGTGAAGCAGCAGACCTGTATAGATCTGTGGCTGATGAGTGGTGGTGCCCTCCCTGAGGTGACATATAATACAAATTTGTGACTTTAAGCCCCCCATAGCCTTCATTTTCTCAATTCCTCTTAACTATTATTGCATACCCCACCCTGCTCAGAGCCATGATCGAACGAAATGAAAGGGCTAAACAATCAAGAATACCAACATAAACATACAGCTAATGTGCTGAATATCCCAATTTAGTCTTGATTATTCCTGAGAACTTCCAAATGATTTCTACCCCAAAATAAATGAGTCAGAAGAAAAGCGGGTCATTTCCCCCCTGCATTTAGGAACTCCTTGGCCTTGATCTCCGACGTGAAGAATCTAGTCTGCTCCTTCCAGACTACTTTCAGTCGGGTCGGGTTTAAAAGGAAGGCTTGTGCACCCTTCTCCAGATACTGGGTAATCATTTGGCGCAGACGCCATCGTCATTCCACTGTAATGTGGCAAAAGTCTGGCCTGGTGAAAAAAGAGTACCCATCCGCCGCATGCTGTGCATCTGGTCTAGCCTTCTCAAACACATTTTGTCTTAAGAGATAATTACCAAAGTAGACCGAGAATGCACGTGGTTTGGCGTCTGGGCGGACTGGCTGCCGTATATTGAACGGTACTCGATGTGCCCTTTGTATTTCCTGAGGTCAGTTCCACCCCTCAATTTTGGGAAGGATTTCTGCAGTGCCTGAACCATAAATAGTTGTGCATCTGACCCTTCCTTTCCTTTTGGAATACCAAGAAATCGTAAGTTGTTCCTTCTCTGACGATTTTTACTTTCTTCTAACTTCCACTGGATGTCAATAAGTTGTGCCTCCACCTGTCCCTTTGATCCTACTATATCCACCTCCAGTGAAGCAGTTCTTGATTCCAACTCTGTCATCAGGTCCCCGATATCGTTGCAGGTCCTTGCAATTTTCCTTATGGCTCCTTGAAGTTCCCGAGGAGCATTCTGTGAGCGTTTACTCCCCGTTCGGGCTTCTTCGTGGTGCGCAATTACACACTGCAGAATTGATTCCAATGTGGGGGGTGCTACGGTAGATTCTTCGCTGGTGGGTGATTGCTGTTCCCCACCAATTGGTCTCCAAGAGAATAATCCCACCTCAGCTCTGTTTGCTTTGGATTATCAACTCTGTCCACTCTGGAATATGTCTTCCGTGTGCTAGTAATAGTTTCCCTGCCACTAGTACCAATTCCAGATGCACTATCCTCCTCACTTGATTCTGCATTGGACCCGGGGTCTGAGCCTAGACCTGACCAGGTGGCGTCCGATAAAGAATAAATATTGTTTGCTTCTGAGTCAATGTCCCTCTCCCTACCATCCTGTGGTGTTCTGTGAATCCTTAGGAGCCCCACAGGTTCTCTTGACTTCACCGTTGGTTCTTGTGCTGTGAGGTGCCGCTCAGCTCCGCCTGGGAATTCATTCAGGCACTTATTTGTGCCCTTTTTTTCACCCCCCACGATCTTCCCCTTTTTATTTGGATACTCTTGGCTTTGTTGGATCACTGGTTGGCTTGCTTCCTCCTGATGTGTCTCGAAACCCCCTGGGGTCCCTGTGTCCTGCCAGTTAACTCCTGCGCCGGCATCTGCTGTGCCTGAATTCTCTTCAATGCACACTTCTGACACAGTTACGTGGGCTTTTCCCCCCTGTAGTGTCTGCTCTTTAGAGCTCTCTTTATGCCCTTTTAACTGTTGGCACAATGTCTCGCCATCCGAAGGCTCCCCTACTCCCCGTCTCCTCTGGACCCATGGGTGGCTTACCGGTCAGTTTCCTGCTCTGTCCGCTTCCTTCTACAGGGGCCTCTATTCGATCGCTTGGCTGGTCAATTCCTTGTATACCAGAGCTGTTCCCAGCCCCCCTGAGCATATCGATAATTGTCACAACGGTTTGAGGCGGCTGGGGCTGCGCACCCCTCCCCTTCCCGTCTGGGAGATTCTCCACCCGGGTCTTCTGCCTGCGCCCATGGGCCATAGGGGGAGCGGGAGCCATCTCCGACTCTGCGGCATTTCTCCGTGGGGAATCCTGATGACCAGTCTGAAGGGTCGCTCCTCTGCCTTTCGCGCCAGATTTGGGGGCCATGATGATCGAGTCGGCTGTGGTTCTGCACTCCCTGCTCCACCGCGGGGAGCGTGATAGCTCCTGCTCAAAGCCTCTGCACCCTGCAATCAGCTGCTCCATAATCTCCGTCAGCACTGTGACCCAGCACTTCAATCCCGGTAAGGTGTATTCAGCTTCTATCCGGTCACTTGCGCCGCAATTTTCCACTTGGGGGTATGCTATTCCAGATTTACAGCAGAGATTATTTAACTAGATCATGCCATCACCTCGGGAACCACCTACGACCGCGTTCACTCGGTCGACATCTTTCTCCGTGATAGGTAAATTGTTTTAGAGCATTGTTAGGTGTATAACTTGGTGAGTGCATGAATGAATTTAATTAACTAAGTGCATGGACAGATAAAAAAAAAATTACTCAAATTTTGTAGGCCAAGACCTCAGGGAGCAGTAAAAATAGGGTTACCAGTTTACACGGTTCGCCACCTAGCAGTTACTAATTTCGAGCTAAATTAGCTGCCAACAGCAACGTGATAAATCCATGGTCCAAATCTCAAGAAATCCTAAATTATCAAGTAGAATCCTATTTCTAAATTTCACATTAATCATAACAACATCTACACCAATTTTAATTAATAAAACACTGATAGGTGAACAGAATTTGATAATGTTCATTTTTAAAAAGGGATTCACTTTCAGATTGAAGAAATGCCCCATGTTAACCTTAGGCACAGTTGTGAATGTCAACACATGTGAATACATTATTTAGACCTGGAGAAAGAATTTGATAAAACTTTAATTAAAGTTTAGTTACCATCAAAAGCGATATCATATTTTGCCTTAGTGAGAAGTAGTTCCCATTTACTGAATTAATTTCAGAGAATATTCAGAAGTCAGTAGGAGTGCTCCATAAATGGATTGCCAACACCACCTAACCAAACCTAAAAAATCTTAACAAGTGCACCATGTCTCAAAATGAACCTTCAAGTTCCATAGTTTAAGATTATGAAATAATATTTTGCTGAAAATGGAGCTGCAACATTAAGGAAGGAAAAACATTTTTTGCTATCATAATCAGAGACACATTGTTAGGTTACTTGTCTTGGAATATCCATCATGCAAAGTTTCTTAAAATCTGTAGTCAAGGGAAATTGTTTTTTTGATTGAGGGGGTGGATTTCCTTCTTATGCAACAACTACAATCCCTGTCTGGGTGAACCACAAAAGTCACAAATTAACCTATGCTTAACCCTCTAATAGCTTGGCACAAAGCAGTGAGGCTTAACTTAGAGGCACCATGTTAAGTATATATGCAGTACTCAAACAGTAATAAAGTGAAAACACAACACAAGAAAAATATCACACCAATTTAGAAACTGTGAGAACATTTTAATAAATAAAGCGATACCAGAATGACAAAAATCCAATCAGCAGAACAGAGATATGCAATTTCAAAGTTTTAGGTAAGTATTGCACCTAGGAGCACAGAGCGCCACTCACGGTTATCTGGTTGTGCGAGACTGGGTGAAAGTCACAAGTTCAAGCTGACTGTGATGGATCACAGGCCAGGCACAGGATGAAGTTTGACCCGCTAGGAGTTGTACCTTATGTCCTTGGTGCAAGGTCTGTGTGGCATTGCTTTACGAAGCTTTGTATCGTTCAACGTCTATTCTGATGAATCTTGCAGCTGTACAGCAAGGCCTTGCAGGTCTTTGCGTCACCCGGCTTTGGTTCCAATGAAGATTCCAGGTGTTTGGTGAGGCTTTGCATCACTTGAAAACTGTTGCGATGAAGCTTGTAGCTGTGTGGCAAGGCTTTGTGAGGCTTTGCATTGCCTGGCATCAGTTCCGATGAAGCTTTCAACTGTGTGGCGAGACTTTGCAGGGCTTCACGTCGCTTGAGTTCCGATGAAGCTTTTCACTGCGCAGCGAGGGTATGCAGACCTTTGCGTCACTTCAAGCCGGATCGGTTGGAGCCTTCAGGTAGGCAAGGAGGAGTACTCTCTGAAACCAGCAAACGGACCAGGTCCTAGGGGACAACTAATGGAGGATCAGGAACTCACTCCAGCAGAAGCCAGTAGGGCTCAGGCAGGTACAGTGCAGCAGGTCAACTGGACAGTTACAGTGAGGCCTATGGAACTTGTTATGTCCCTGTAGCTCAGAACAGGAGGTCAGTCAACTGACTATTGGAGTCACTCAGTTTAGCCTGGGATGAAGGGACAGGGCCAGTCTTCCTTCTTAAGGAGCAGGGCTGGCCACAAGCAGCAGGACAATCCTCTTTAGAACAAGGCAGGCCTCAAGCAGAATGCAGTCATCAGGGCATCAAAGCAGTTCTTCCTCTGTAGTGTCCACAGGTTCAGCAGTGCACTGAAGAGTGGCTTTGGTGGTCAAATATTGATACCTGATGGTAGTCATCGAAGTGGGGGGATTCCCTTTACTACCTCCATATCTGGTCCTAGAAAATTATTTCCTTCCCCTGCAAAGGCTCTAAGTAGTCTGGAGTGACAAAGGAGTGGTGTCAGGTCCCTTTGTGTGTATGAGGGAGACAGCCCTTTGAAATATAAGTAGGGCAGGGAGCAGCTATGCCCTAGCCATCCTCGCAGGATGGCCTATCCTGACCACATCTAGTCCCTTATTGTTCACTGTCTGAGCCCAACACGGATTCTTAATTAGGGCTCTATTAACATACCCAGGTAGCTGGAAACTCATAGAAGGCCTCAGAAGATTTGGGGATGGAAAATCAGAATTCTAAACGTGGAACTTTTCAAAATTGTAATCTAAAATATGACTATCACTAAAGAGGATTTTAAATAATGAGTTTGTACCTGCTCCCAATCAAAAGGTATCACTTATTAAATGTAATAAAGTAACCCAATGTTATCCAATTGGAGAGACAAGGCTTACAGGAGTAAAAAAAACTAATGTAGGTGTTTTTCACTACCAGAACATGTAAAACTTAAAATCACATGTCCTACTTTTTAATTACAATGCACCTTGCCCTATGAGCTGTTTATCACCTATCTTAGGGTTGACATATGTATTAGAAAGGAAGGTTTAGGCCTGACAAAAGGTTTATTTTGCCAGGTCGAAATCGCAGTGTAAAACTGCACTACAGGCTGCAATGGCAGGCCTGAGCCATGTTTTAAAGGCTACTTTAGTAGGTGGCACAATGAGTGATGTAGGCTCACTAGTTGCATTTAATTTACAGGCCCTGGTTACAAATAGTACCACTTTACTAGGTACTTATAAGACAATTAAAGGTGCCAACTGGGTTAAAGCCAATGTTACCATTATAAGGAGTGAGCACATGCACTTTAGCACTGGTTGGCAGTGGTAAAGTTCACAGAGTCCTAAATCCAACAAAAATGAGATCAGTAAAAAATGAAGGAGTAAGGCAAAATGTTTTGGGGAAGAACAACCTAACGCTGACAAGTCTAACACAGCTCAATAGAGAATGTGGTTGCTATACATGTGCATGCACAATCATAATAGTTGTGCATGACTTTCTCATAAAAATTGAAAAATATGTTTGTGGCCTAACTGCTAGGGCTGCTGACTTTGAATCTAGGGAATTAGGTTCAAGCCCCAGAGTTGGCTCAACATCCTTGGATTCTGGACAAATTACTTAATCTCTTGTGTTTAAAATAAAATAAAACTGACCTTGTGTAGTTTGGTGTTCAGGTAAGGTGCTACAATGCCCTTGAGCCATTTTGCAAAATGAAAAAAAATAAAAATAAAAAAAATATATATATATATATATATATATATATATTTTTTTTTAATATTCTTTTTTCATATATATATATCCTACTGGCGGTGCCAGAAGTAGTTATAGTTAGGACCAAGTTTCCATAGGAAGAGCATTTTCTGTTTTGCTTATAACTTTGGCGTCTGATGAATCTTCATGAAATTTTCCAAACTAATTCTTTGTTCATACCTGCTCCTATGTTGAAAGTTTGGGGGTGATTCGTCAATGGGGAGGCCGAGAAAAAAGGAGGGTTGCAAAACGTATTTTTTCCATGTTCATTTACATAGGAAACTTTAGACAAGGCTACAGATCGAACGGGTGAACGGAATTACCCCAAATTTGGCAGGGAGAAGGGTCTTGGTCTAGAAAGCACGCTTTTGTTTATTTGGAGTAAATCCGTTCAGTAGTTTTGGAGAAATATCGAAATTTGCAGATATCGATATTTGGGAATTCTGCCATCTGATTGGTTGAGGCGTTACGAGCACGAGCTTGATGCTTATTGGCTGCGAGCGGTTGCAACTAGGAAGTGTTGGCAGCCATTTTTTGATTCAGTTGAAACGAGTAAGGGGAAAAAAGGCGAAAAGAGTAGGAAACAGGAGGATAGGAGCACTGTAACCTCTGTGGGGGAGTGCGAAGCGAAGTAGTCACTCCTACCGGACTGAAAGTGCGGTGTTGCTCAGAGTGACATGGTGCTGAGATGAGATGCTGCTACACTCGGGTATGAAACCGAGAGCCTACACCGTGAGGTCATTACTGTCAAGTGATGTGCTCTGGTCTTTGTAGCATACCTGTGGAAGTAGTGTTAGTAGGCGTTTATACCATACAGGGAGTGGGAAGCGAACTACTGACCTCTACCGTGCGTTTATACTATACCGGAAGTGGGAAGTGAAGTACTCATGCCTACCGGTGTGAAGACTCGGGGATCAAACCGAGCTGATTGTTGTAAAGTGATGGGCTCTGGGTGCTGTAGCATACTGGCCGCTGTAGTATAACTGTATAAGTAGTGTTAGTATGTGTTTATACTATACAGGGAGTGGGAAGCGAACTACTCACTCCTACTCGTCTGAAGACTCTGGGATTAAACCGTGAGCTCATTGCTGTAAAGTGATGTGCTATGGGCGCTGTAGTATACCTGTGGAAGTAGTGTTAGTTTGTGTTTATACAATACAGGGAGTGGGAAGCGAACTACTCACCCCTACCGGTCTCAAGACTCGTGGATGAAACCATGAGCTGTAAAGTCATGTACTCTGTATAGTATTCCAATGTAAGTCACAGTAGAATGTTAGCATGTAATGCTAATATAATGTAAGTATGTAATGTTAGAATGTAGGGCTGTCATGAGGGGAATCCTGTGGAGTTTGTACACGGTGCTGGAGAAGACTGTTGCCTTGCTGTCTGGTCCTGTTGGTGGCTGTTTAAGCTGTCTTCTTTTCCTGCAATAAATCTACTTATCTGGATCCACTGCTGTCTTCCTCTTCACTACATAAATTTGGCGACGAGCGGGAGAAGGTAAAAAGAAGGCAGCACTCACCATGATTTTGAGCTTGCTTGCGTTCTGCTGAAGACCTGTTTTCTTGGTGAAGCTGTTTCTACTCATCCCAGGGTCATCGGCTGATCGAACTATGTGATCCTACCTCTGGTAGGATTTATATTTTTGGATTTTGGGCTTCCTCTGCCTCTTCACTACACTCTGGTTGCTTTACTACACGTGTGCAAGTAGTGTTAGTATGCGTTTATACTAATTCTGTAGTTATGCATTAACCAATGCATCATGGCCCTATGGAGCGCCACCTCCCAGGCGCAGGTCATACAATGTCCCGGGGTGTGCATCCGTGGGACATTTATGTTTGCTATTACAGGGCAGGAGCATTGCTTCCACCCTGTGATAGTAAATTCTTGTTTGCCTCATTGAAGCGAGAGGAGAAAAACCTCTTATCGCTTTAATAAAGCGGATCCGGAAGGTAAAAATGGAGAAGAAAAAATGAAGTGGGGTCTCACCCGTTCATTTAAATGAGCTCACTGGTGGGTAATATTCCGGGGCCAATCCTATCATTAAATTGCGGGGTCTCTGCAGCACTGGGGACCTTAATCTCACATGTAAATTAGGCACGGGAGGGCATAGAGATGTTTCACAGACTGGGGGATCGCCTCCTCCCCGGGTATTGTTTACGAATTGTTCGGGGGGCTTTGAAGCCAACGCAAGACTGGGGATCGGCAACCTCCAGGGCTTTACTTAAATATGCAGGGTGGGCCTTGCCAGTCCTTGAAGCCTTGGTGGCCCTAGGCAGTGCCTTATTGGTTCTGTAATCACACGGGCAGTACTCATGGTGTTATAAAGTGATCGACTCATAGAACCCTTGCCGTGGTAGAATTACCCAGGCTTCATTTATGTAATAGTCTGTTGGTTTATATTTGGTAGGTGCACCGCAAAATTACAAATGTTTTCCCTCATAACCTCCTATCAACCGCCGATTTTCACAATAAACTACAGACAAGTTTTGTGAGAAAAAGAAGACCCATACACTCACTTATTTATTGGTAAAAAAAAAATAAACTTTTATCAAAACAACACAGATAAATGGAAACGTAACTTTATTCGAACAACAGTAAAACATGAAAGAAGTGGGTGGGACTCCGGAAGCAGCGTACAAAACATGCAAGAGAAAAAAGAAACATAAGTATGTGTGCCATGTCCAAGAGAAAAAGAAAGGTAGTCAGAATGAAAGGAAGAAAGTGAGAATGGGATGGTGAGCGAGTGGGTGGAAGGGAGAAAGGGAGGGAGAGGCAAAAGAACAGAGGGATGAGGAGACAGAGCGTCGGCCTACTGCACCCAGCCCTCACTGTTCACCTCCCGTCACCCATCACCCGTGTGTCTGGGATGCTGGGGTCCGCGAGAAACAGTGCGGTCCAGCAAGTCTTTAAAATGAAACAGAGATATGAATGAGGCCAGAGATTATATTAATATCTACAGCAACATCGCTTGCCTGCACCTGTGCACTCAGACTGCTGGACACCAGGCCCTTCGCCCGCACTGTGCTCAAATGCAGCTCCTGCACACCGAGGTTTCACTGCTCACCTGCCACAACCGGTGTGTCCAAAGATGTGCCGGTGCGAGCTCTGACTCCGGGGTGCCTCTCAGGGTGGCACAACAGGTCTCCGGTCTGGGACGGTGTCTTGATACCAGGATGGAAGGCGACAGAAAGGGCAGAGCATCAGCACCGGTTGAGCACCTGCTGCATGCTTTTTCGTGCAGCTAACTCAGTGTCTAAAAAGGGAGAAATAATATAATGGTGCAAACGTCTTAAGGTAAATGAAGGTTTATTTCAAGCTTAAGAGAAAACACCAGTTGAGTGCATCCTTCCTTCTTTTTTTTTTTTTTTTTTTGAAAAACCTTTATTGACGTTTCAATCATTTACACGTATGGGCCTACAACCCCCCGGGGCCGGCCGCCAAGCAATCAGAACAATAAAGGCAAATGTAAACACAGGCGGCACCTCGGAGAGCAAAGTCTACAATACAATATAGTCCGGCCAATGAGCCGCACAGGTAGGACACCAGGAGAGAAAGGGTTTTTCATTTTATAATAAAACAAAACAGTAGGATCAGGTGCCAAACAATTTCCCAACAGCGATAAGGGGCAAGGATAAGAGACGTAAGCAGTAAGCCGCAATACATTGAATCAATGGCGCAGACACGGGAAAGTACGGATGGGGAGAAATATCAAAGATAGTTGCGCCTACAGGTCCCCGTACCTAAAGCCCAGCGAACCCCCCGGAAACTGTGGCACACATTAAGAGCAAACGATTCACAATAAGAGGGGTGTACCGCGCTGATCCCAGAAAAACAAGCAGAAAGAAACAGAGAAGAAAAAGGAGGCCATGGAAAAAGAGATAAAGACTAAAGAGTCCCCTCCCCCATCCCCCCACCCTGCACCTCTGCGAATGAGTATGGCCCCACCTCCCAGCAGTGTGCCTGTCGCCCTGGAACTAGACCCGAAATATAGAAGAGACAGGGAAAGCATCCTTCCTTCTTGAAGTACAATCTACCAACTGTTAGTGGTAATCGTGGTTCAAAGACGAGTTGGAGTGCACGAGAATAGACATGGGTAAATAATTATATGTTAAGCCAACGTTCACATACAAAGGAACAGAGCGCATGCTAGAAGTATAATGTGCGCGTGCAATGCAGTGGCGCAAGCCTGTGTACATGTACACTTAGTAATCAGCTCACTAAAGTGCCCCAAAACCCAACGCCACGTGTCTGTAGGGCAGCGCTGCCCGCTGGCTCAAGCCTACAGTACGGTCCAGCAGGTCCTTAAAATGAGACAGATGTGACTGAATGAGGTCAGAGATCACATCATTACGCACAGCAACATCGCTTGTTTGCACCTGCGCACCCAGGCATATGCACCCAACCCCTCCCGCCGCACCTTGCGCAATTGCAGCCCCAGTGGACCCAGGCCCCACTGCTCACCTGCTGTCATTGGTTTGTGTCCAAACACAACAGCCCGCAGAGTTCACAATTCAGATGTAGTTTTGATTGCCAGGATGATGTACACCTCATGGATCCCTTTTTTTTATTATTGCGCATTGTGATATGCGAGGTGAATGCGGCCATATCACCTGAAGCAGTGTGGAAGAACTGGGACATGTGGCGTCGTCGTTATCCTATTTATACGTACACAAAGTGGGCTGGGCTTGCGTACAGCAGGCCAGCATAGGGGTGTGAATCATTATTCCGGGGACCTGGATGTTGTTCAGTTGCTGCCTGGCCAGCAAGTGTACTTATGTGTGTGTCCCTGTTGCAGTTTTGACGTCGCACAATCCGCAATTTACATTAATGTAGCATGTACCGGGCGGCAACTATTGCTAATGAGATGCGGTCCGAAAACATGGAATGGACAACATCACATGTTGTCAAGCTTGTGGATATGCGCAGACACGCATGTCAATGGTGTGCGGTATTATTTGAAAGAGTTGCTATCGCGAAGCGCACACATGTGAATGTGCTCGGATGGAGGGAGGATCAGCAGTGAGGTTACGTCATACACAGTGATAACGCTCATTACAGTCAAGCAATGCATGTCAAACGTGAATCTGAAAGTCTCACATATGACACACTACTATACTGGTAAAGCCTGACAACAGAGCATACTACAACACAAATCTAGACATTACTCTTTACTGTTTGTCACATGTGATCTAGGATGTGCACTGGCTGATGATACCCCTTCGAGCCACCAATCCCTAGGCCGAAAGGCAGCACAATAATGCTCGCACACACACACCAGGGGCATCGTGTAACACACATTTGTTTTTTGATGTAACTTTTCAGATGCATGGCTATCACACGTGGAAGGCTACTGTACAGAGCATGATTATTGATCAAGATGATCGTTGCATGTTGTGTGTTCCATAAGATATTTGTACACAGCAAAAAAGTTTTCAAAAAAGCTTTGTAAGCAGAAGAGGTGTCTCTCATCAAACGGTGTATAGAGAATGACTAAAATGGGTGGGGTATTCCAACTGTTACAATGGGAAATGTTATGAACCAATCAAAAGCTTTTTTTTTAAGGTCACATGGCAATCGTGTACCGAGCGCGCAAGGAGGCCACTCCCGACGTGATTTTGAGAAAATATATGTACCATAATATACGTTTATTACAGTTAGAAATATATAAATGTGAAAAAATATTTTAGATTATCGTTTGCTCTCATATACACTTATATTTAGATATAGTTTTGAGACATAAAAAAATAAATGAGGGAATGGCGTACCCGGCGCGATACCATACGTCTATGATGTAACACAGGGTCTGGCAGCGTGCACTCGTCGCATATGGAACGCGCAGCCGGCGCGACCCTATATGTAGATGACGTAACGCGCGTATTAGTAACGCGCAGTCATCGCATACCAAACTAGGAGCTGGCGTGACCATATACATATATGATGTTAGGCGGGACATGGTGCTACGAAGCCGACGGATACGAAATGCGCATCCTTAACGAGTTTCTCAATATCGTGGATAGGAATCACGTGGCGATGGAGCTTGGTACACTACCGGTACAGGAGTCTAGTTTCCTAAAAAAAAAATATATATATATATATATATATATATATATATATATATATATATATATATATATATATATATATACACACATATACACTTTTTTTGGAAGATATAAAAAATTCCATAATTTTTCAAATTTCCAAAAAAGTATAATAGAGTTCCAAAATATTACAAAAAACATATAGGTTTTAAAAATATTAAAATATGAAATTAACATTTAAAACACCTTTGAAATTCACTGAAAAAACCATAGGTTTCAGGGATGTTATATTTAGTTGGACATATGACTCATATAAAACCAGAGAAATTTGCCCGTTATAGTTAGTTGAGCTAACTATAACTCGCGAGCCCGCAATGCACTAGTGATGACGTCACATATTACATCACTCATGACATGGTCAGTGACATCACTGATGACATCTCAAATTACATCACTGATGACATCACTGATGACATCATCCACCTGAATCTGATGCACATACTGATGGCCTAATATAAACCTTGATACACGCACTCTAAAATACAGGCTATTTTTGAAACCATACACACAACAATGCCAGATTCTACATACCACCCACTATTTCCTAGGTCTACACTCACATCCACTCACTTATAAATGCAGTTACTCATCAATAAAGTACTAGAATATGCACTCATACACATACAGTCACAGTCCGCCACTCATCCATAGTTACTCACACACTTAGTAAAATTCCTTGATCAATTAATTAAAATAATTACAACTTACATAAAACGGTTGGATACTGTGGTTTACTTATTAACTTACACTAAGATGCAGCAATACAGTTAAGGATAGAAGCTCAATGTAAGGTTTTCTCCTAAACTAAGAAAGACCGTTAAAAACATACAAAGAAGATTGCGTACAAACTGATGAGAAATGCCCTTATTACACTTTTTTTTGCAGAGTTTTATATAGCGCGAACTTGACCCGAATCCAATCAGGTATCAGAGCGCTTAACATAGCACCAGTTACGTTACATGAGGACACACATTCATTTTTTGTTAGGCATGGGGAGATTAAGTGATTTTCCCAGAATCACAGGATGTTTTAGCGTCATTTGCAGAATATCAAAACAGTGGTTTACAGAGAATGTCAAATTCTCCTAAATATGATTTATAAAAATGCATCGTAACCATAACTACTCAGGGACATCTTAAGGATTTGGGGGGTTCTGGGCCAAACGTATTTTAGAGGCCCCTGTTTGGAATAGCTTTGAATTTATGATCTAATTTAAGCTCTTTTATGCCCTCTTTAGCCAGTTCACTGAAAGCACACAGTACACTCGTCCAAATTCTAAATAATTTTCTAATATAGAATATTCAGGGATAGTGATATGTGTTTTCAATATTGTAACAGAGCAGCCACTGATTACTTTTACTGCAAATGATATATGTGACGCTCTCCCATTTCTAATATGTGAGGTTCAGTTTTGATGTAAAAGAAAACGTTTTTTATGGATGTTGCATGAAACAAACATTTCTATGCAAAATGTCTGTAATTGACTCTCACACATCACCCACACTAAAAATAACTTGGGGGAAATGTTTTTTTAAAAATCCGTTTCGGAAATATTCAAGGTCATAGGGACATGATACTCAAGAACAGAGCTAGCTCTATAAAGAGAGACTGAAAGGATGAGGCCCTTGGCCAGAGCCTACTTTGCCTAGGCCTTAAAAAGTCTCTGTAAATATTTACAAGTAAAAGAACATTATTCAATGAGACAGTGGGACTTTTAATATATGAAAATTGCAAGTTAAACTAAGTTGTTCGCGAATTCAATATCACTGGTTAAAACATATTAGCAGCAATATTGCTAAGGCGGCAAGCAGGGCACCTTCAAGTGTCCTCGGTGAGCACTAACCAAGCAAAAGTGCAAAGTGCATTCATGACAAGTTTCGATAAAAGGAGCTCAATGCCTTTTCTTGGGGTCACAGGAATCAGTTAGTTCATGTAACACCAGTCGCATCGTGTGGAGTCCTGGGTCCATATTATACTTGTGCCCCGGGGGCGCAACAGGCATTTGCGCCTGCTTTGCATGCCCCCAGGGCACATTGGCATTACAGGAGGGGCCGCAGATGCTTGTGCGGCCCCTTCAGTAATACGGATAGCACTGGAGCACATAAAGCCAAGCACCATCTTCAGGGGGCGTGACCTCTTTTGCATGGGGGTGGTGCCCATGCAAATGAGGAAATGCCTTGGCCTCTGCGACCGCGCCTTATTACATATGCCGGCGCAGAGGCAAAGAAGCTCTCAGGAGGCACGCTGACAGGGTGCCATTTAAAAGGTGCGCCTCCTGATGGCAGTCCTCTGCAGGGGGTGAATGGGGCCCTATGGACCCCCCAGACACCCACCTGCAGGCGGGTCCAGTCACTCATTGCACCCACCTGCAATGGGACCTCTAATCCCCATTCAAAGTGCAGACGGGTTGCTTTAAAGCAGCCACTCGATTTTTCACTTGAATGCGCTGCTCCCAGAGCAGCGCGAGTTTGTTGGCTGCCCTAGGGGCAGGGCATTCATCATAAAATGGCACATTTTCATTGTTTGCATAGGGCACACCTTTTAAAAGGTGTGCCCAGTGCAAACAATGAAAACGCGCCTTTTGTGCAATATGGCCCGGGGTGTTATTTGATACGGCTTTTGCACATTTCAAAATTTTAAACAATCTAAACACTAATTGGTATAAATCCTCCTTCAAACAGATTTTATATAGCCTTAGAACAGAGCCGTTTTCCATGTTTGCAGAACATCGGAAGTAACCAGTACACCTTTTGGGCCCAAAAGCTCCAACAAATGCAAACTCTGTGAACTAAGGTCTCTTGGGGCAGGCCACACAACTGGCACTTCTGATTCGTGCTACCACTTAGGTGGCCAAAATGATATACCTTATGAAGGATACAGTCAAACCTAAGCCGTTCCTGATGTCTTTTTAAGGCCAGGGTCAGTGGTTGGGTCAAGTAACCTCGCCATGTCAAAAAATCGTATAGGTTTTCGACTAATTTTGCGTGAGCTAGCTTATGGAGTGCAAATTAATTATTTTCAATTGATAGGATTGTTGCCTGTTTTATCAGAATCTTCGAAAGCTATTTAACAGGAATATTGCTTTCCCATAAATCTTGTGCATCCTGGCACCGAATTGACTCCTGTCAAAAGGTGTTCCAGGGAATGTTACCTTTTCTTAGACTCTCCCATAGAAGCTCGCTCTAACTCATTCTTCGGCTTCCACATTTTTCCTTGTACCTAGTTCTTTAGTTTCCCCTCCATGCTTCAGTAGTTTGAGGGTGTGTTTGTCTTTTATCTCCTACATGTTTACCAGCTGTGATCAGTCTCCTGAAGATGCCCCAGGATTCCTTGGAGTTCTTTGCAGCTCCGACTAAGCATATGCTGAGTTCACAGATTAATGCTGATTATGAGAAGAGATGCTGAGAAGCCCAGTCCGACCTAAGATTAAATATCATGTGATATAAGCTGCTGAAGCATTGTATCTTCTCTACCTACCCCTGTTGTCTCCCCTCCTGTCTCCAACGGCCTGCATTAGTGAGCCTTACAGTAGCTCTGGGCTCAGACTATGTTGGAAGGGTATGGTTTACATTAAAGCCGTTTAACAACAAATTCAACTTGGATACCAGTCTTGAGAGTTTGCCAGGCCTTAAAAGAAATGACTTCAGATGGATTTTGATTTAAACTCGCTAAATACTGTGGTGAACATCTTTTCCAAATTTCAGTTAGAGACCGTGCATCCTGTGCGCCAATATTTGTTGAATAAACTTAACCAACTACTGACTCAGCCACAATCAAATATATCTCTTACATCTTTCCCTTCTCAGCTGGCACCTGCATAATGAAGCTATAGTACAGGCTTTAAGTAACCTTATCCACAGCTATATGGCTCCAGTTTCCGAATTTGTCAACAATATCAATTTGTCGCTCAATGTTAAATGCAAATGTAAGCTCTTCGTCAACAGTTTTCGCTCCGTAACAAGCCACTTTGTGCTTTATTTTGACATGGATGCACTGGCATGGACCGCCCTGTTAATTCTAAAGCAGAGGTCATGGTTGGAAAATTTAGATGATTTTCAGAAACAAATTATGGCTATTTTTGTCAAGAAACAGCCTATGCAGACAGCTCGTGCAGGCTTTTTGAGTTACATTAGTGTTTTTCAGCACCTGACGCAGCCTGGATAGATAAGGTTGAAACCATCAATTTTTATCAAGGACTTCAGAAGGAAACCAAGGATGCATGGTCGTAAATCGACCTATGATAATGGCAGCATTTATAGACCTGATGGAGATTAAAGTACAGCAGAGAGAAACAATGATGAAAGAACTGGACTACTCAATATATATTTTGGAGAATTTCTCCACAGAGACAGAAGCACCCATGCAGCTTGGAGAGGAGCCCAGCGGAGGAGAAGCGGAGAAAACGCCGAAGAGTGGAGAGCGGGAGGACTCGAGAGAGGAGCCCAGCGGTGCAGGAGATGGGAGCTCGAGGACATCGGTTACAGCATACACTGTGGACAAGCCCGGTGGCCCAGAAAAGGGAGAGGACGCCCCGGGTCCCTACGCCACGGCCCTGATCCCGGGTCGTGGCCCAAGGCAAGTAGCGTTAAAGGGATCATTTTGGTGGGGGTGGTGGGGTGTTCCGGGGTGTTAGGACACATGTGGTTTGGATGCACTTCCTGGACACGGATCCCCTGTAACCCGGTATTTTTCCCGACCCCTTTCCCTACACAACGCGTGGTGGTGGTGGTGGCACGTAAATCCCTAACAGAAAGCCTTGAGCTAATTCCGGTATTTCTTTTCCTTCTTGTGGTGCACCTGGACGTAAGAGGCAGCCAGACCCACAGATGCCGAATACAAGCCCCGAAGACGGCCAAGACGGAGAAGACTATCTCCTACCTTTTTTTCTGTTGTTACTTGTTTTCATTTGTTGGACACAGCTCTTTACTTTTATGAACATTCCACCAGATCTATGGGACTGATAAAAGGATGTACCCGTAAGAGACGGCTATACAATAAAAGAAAAACCATGAAAAGCCTCTACTGTGTGTGTCCCGTGCTCTCTTCCATCCGCCGGGACATTGTGCCGCTTACACTGGGTTTTCCTTCAATAACTCTGGGAAACCTTCTTTAACCCAGTCCTAATTCTTTTGTTCCTTTAGATACCATGCCTATATTTCACCATACTTTTCAGATTCTATGGTTTCTCTGTCCAAAATGTACTCCATAAAATATCCAAAGTTCAATCATTGATCGCTACTCATACTAGCTTGCGCACTAGCTTTCCAACTGCCTCCCCTTTGTTTTTTTCCATTTATCTACCTATCCCTTTCACACTTGGATACCAGTTGGGACAGAATGACACTGTGGCATACATACAATTCTAGGCCTCTTGTAGCCCATTAATGACCACTGGGTGTTCATTTTCCTATTGAGATAGAGAAGCTTTACTACAGTGTATTTCATTAACTCTTGGTAACAGTCAGGATGTGTATCACACAAATAGTTGTGTTGCGGGTTTGGCAGTGGCAGACCAGAAAAGTCAGAATCTGCATTGTTGGTATTACTTGTTCACTGATAACCAGTCTCTTCTGTCAGTAGGCTCGCTCCCAGGAAGAGCATGAGTGCGCTGGGGAGATTTGTTTGGAACGGACACTGATGCAAACCTCATGGCAGCTATCTTCCCCTGATCTGACTACTGAACTACTTTTTGTTTTAGCAAAATTAGTGTGATACATTCCTGCTTTCTCTTGAACAGACAATGATATTGTGCTGGATCAAATAATCATTGGGATCCACCTGCCCAGTATTTCTTCTTGTAGGGAAACAGAAATGCAATTAAACTTACCATATCAGAAATATTTGTTTTGGGGAAAGTTAGAGGACTCAAAATGCAATGAAGTTTGAGCATCTGAGTGGGGTGTACCTTACTAAGATACTAAGATCACCTAAAGGCAGGTGTTGATCAATAGAGAATCAAGGGCATGGGGAGTGATGGCTATAATATGTCACTTTAACTACAGACATGGCGATCTGCAATACACATCTCTAGTGGGAGCCTAAACTGTAAAATAATCTTCCATAGTCAGCTATTTTGCTAAAGCATGCATTAATAAGTATGATACTCTTAATTACAGTCTACTTAAAATCCTTGAGCTTAAACAAACTAGGTTAGTGTAGATGGTTACATATAGGATTAAGCCAATTCAATTCAATACATCTTTATTCAGTCAATAAAATCACCACGAAAGAATACAGATCAAAGACAATAATATCAAATTCATGGTTAATAAATACAAACAGTAAAATATCAGCATTAAAACACTTAATCAGGTCTCATTCTCCTAGACACCCAGACAGCTTGTAAAAAGGATAAAACAGTAAAGATCACATACTCAGTGGGAAGCTTCTGAAGATACATCAGGGTAAGCCTAACTTTTTTCAAATTCAGGGATTTCAACAAGGGAATCATGAAATGCTTTCTCGGTCAGCTGAAATAGGAACAAAACATTGTGAAATGCAGCATGTCCTGCGTAGACAAATTGTCACCATCTCAGGGTGCCTTTACCTCAGGTCATACCCATCCACACGGAGTTGCCAAGAAATGGTGCAATTGATTGAACCTAAACGTGGCTAATAAAAATCTGTTGTGCAGTAAGCGAACCATGACCAGATATGGCTCCATCCCCTGCACAGTTTGTAAGAGCATGTGACCTCAAACTGATGGCCGCTTAAAGTTCTAAGCCTTCTCTCTCAACCTTTTGACACTCCCCAGCTCGCAGAGGGAGAAAGAGGTAGGGTCCACAAAAATATCAGACCTACCAATGGAAGAAAAGGCTGCCTTAACATAGGCTATCCACAATAAGCTATTTACCCAATCCAGGGCTAAACAGTCCTCAAGGATCAACAGGATTAGCTTCAGTTCTGCCCCACTCCAGATCTTAATCAGCACAGGAGCAGGCTTATAGATATCAGGTCTGAAACTTGTTCAAGCCCAAGTTCCGCATGCATGGAAAAGACTAGGGGTACACTGAGGGACCTGAACTAGCTTACCGTAAAAAATTATTCTCTATCATTTGGATATGATCCAACTTGGCATACCCCCAGACCTCAGTGCCATAATGATGATGTGCGATGCACTTGGCCTGATAGATTTTTACGAGATCCCTTGGTACCCTGTGCCAAGCATATTTGCAAAACTAAAACCCACCCCCATTGTTTTTACAGACTCTGATCTTTTTGCCTCAACCAAAGGTTTCCAACAATTATTATCATCAAATAAAACACCCAAATAAGGGAATGCCTTAACTTTGCTCAGGGTAAATTTTATACCTAAAACTTCTTGCTGCTTGTCGATGTAGGGCCCACTTCCATTACATATGAATTCAAAAAGTTAAGCTACAGGTCAAGGTGCCCCATAAGAGACACATACCTGTCCAGCAGTTAATCCAACTCGTGTGCAGTCCGAATCATAAGCACAGCGTCATCCGCATCTAATAAGACTGGGAGAAATCTGTCACCAACTTTAGGGGAGTCATCCAAAACTGATAAAAGCGCACACTCTAGCCCGTTCACATACAAGGTGAACAAAAAAGGGACAAGTATGCACCCCTGACGAACACCAGCGCTCATCAAAAATGAGCGAGTACGTGCTGTACCCCTAGAGAAGTGCACAGAGGCTGCGTTCTTTGAGTGGAGATGAGCTAAAAGGGCTATAATACTAGGATCAACCCCCATCTCACTGAGCAAGACCCGCAGTTTCACTCGGTTCACCCAATCAAATGCGGATGTCAAATCCATAAATGCTAGATGTAAAGATTGAGACCGGGCCACTGTGTATTTATTAATGATTAGATGGAGATTCAGCCATTGTCCTGAATTTGACCTTCCCACCCTAAAACCATATTGAACATCGCTCAGAATATTTGTTTTGTTCCGCCCAGTCATCCAACCTATTTAAAATCACCCTCCCCAATACCTTGACCGTTGCATCCAATAAAGATATTGGTGGATAACATTGTGGGTTCCCTTTTTCCCCCTTCTTAAAAATGGGAACAATCACAGCAGTGGCCCATGAGGGTAACAACCTCTTCTCTGCAGCCGTGTTCAGGACCTGCGTAAAGACCTCTATATTTGTTTTAAACAGATCTGGCGGTATACTGTCATTGCCTGGGGCCTTATTGCTAGACAAGGCAAGAAGGCCTTGTGTGACTTCCACTAGGCTGAAGACTACTTGGTTACCAACTGCGACAGATCCAACAGGGGTTTGTTAACATCCCCACCTGCCCCCTGATTATAAATAGCCTCAAAATAACCAACCCATTGTTTTTATGAAATGTGATGGCATAAGAGCGGGACAGAGTCCTCAGCAAAGCAAGGCCTGTTAACTACTCTCCAAAAGAGAGAGTTTTCCCCCGTCTCACAAGCTTGACAGAGTTCCCCCAGGTGAACCTGTTTTTAAGCTCACCTATTATCTTTAACCAAGTGGCCATCCCTCTGTGACTGTTTCAAGGACACTTCCAGGTGGTGCAGGGTTCTCAAGTACTCCCTATCAAACTGTTTAGGGTTTTGTGGCTCCTGGGCACTAGAGGCTGTAACAGTCATTAATTTACGACCGCCAAGGGCTATGCCTTTGAAAGCTTCCAATACCTCCCTCACCCCTGCATCACTATCAAGACAAATGTTGATTTCATGCAGACAAGTTGCAAAGAGGGAAGCTTGGAGGTGCTGAGGGTCCACCTGAGGCCATTTCAACCTTCTCCCCTGGTCAAAAGCAGATAGCCTCTTCAGAGCCCCCCTTAACTGTGGTTTAGGGACCATAGCGATATCCAAGATTAAGGTTAAGGGGTTGTGATCACTAAGAGGAAGAAGCGGTTATCCATTTCCCAAGATCTTAGAGACGGATTATGTGAAATGATTTAATTAATTGCACCACCTTGGGTCAATAAACTTCCAGGAAAGACCAGCAATATTCCAAGACAGCATCATAAGGCCCTTTGGGTGCTAAGATGGAACTACTGGAGAAACAATGTGGGGCCCTACGAGGCTGGAAAGAATCATATGACTCCAGTCAATCGCAGGACCCCAAACCACTCAAAGGGAGGAATCTTTTGGAGATGGGGACAAGGGAGGACTGCCGAGGTGCAAGACGGTCATTAACTGGACAGAACTCCCTAACAGAATTATACAAATCTAGTGGACATGCTAAGCTACCCAGTCTGTAAAAGAAACCCAAAGGCAGGGAAATTATCCCTGGTGTACCTGATGTCAATCGAGGGGCAGCAGCAAGTAGGTCACCAGCTAGCCAGGGGTTATTAAAGTTACCACCACACAGTCTCCTGCCCAGGGTTTTCTATCCTTACCTATCCAGCTTACTCTGCGTACCACGAAGATAGAATCTGCAAGCACCATCCTGTGAGAGAGATGTTAGCTAAGCCAGTGCAACACCTTGTTCTTAGGTTCCTGATATGATTCCCCAGTGGAAGTGGAGCTGGAAGGAACATTCCCCAGGACATTAACATAAGGAGTCCCTTCTGGGGGCACGTTTAGCAATTTCCTAGGGTTGATGAGAAACACTGCGTGCCGGCTTCCTCCTTTATCGCCCAAAGGGCAGGGGGGAGCAACTATGCTATGAGTTTCTCACACATGTCCTGACTTTGATACAATTTTGATGGGGCATGAGTTGACACGGGTTCCGTCACAGGGCCTGTAGAGTCAATTAACACCCAATGCTCCTCTGAGGAACCCTGCTCCTGGCCTACCCCACACCCGATAACTCAGAAACCCTATCTTCAAAGTCGGAAATTCCCGCTAGGATTGGATCTAACTTATTGTTTAGCAATGTCTTGGAGCCCTAAATCAAAACATTCCTGAGGTAAGAGCCCCCCCCATCACCAGATGAGTTAGAACTGGGTCGAGCCACCAGAAGAGCCTCAACAGGAGGCTGGGTTAATACACTAGCTTTCCGTTTCCGCTTCCACCTCGGGCTGGGAACCGGTGTGGTGGAATTTATAGATCTGTCCATACCAGGATTAGCCCCCCAAGATCTTCCTTGCGTTCCCCCAATTGTCTCCAGTCATGAGGGGGGCCCTCTAAACTGGAGCAAGTGGGTGACCTATTAGGGGGGTGGAAGGGACAAATCGCTCTCCAGCGAGAGCCTCCTTTCAACCAACTCTATTTCTTTGGATACAGCCCCTACTGCCAGATGGAGAAAACCTTCTATGGTAGATACACGAGGGGTAGCAGAATGGGGAGGAGGTTTGATGGAAGATCCTTTCTTTTTTCCGATGGTCGCAGAACCCGTAAGCACCATTTGTCCCCTTAGTTAGCTAAAAACCAGCAATATTGCCAAGTAGAAATCACCATTGGATATCCAGGCAAGACAGACAAACGTTACAGTCATGAAAAAATAGGTCACAGAAATTAAGTACCTTATACTTGTCCTGGGTAGTGTATTACACGGGGGCAGGAAACCTCTAATCTGCTGCACAGTAGGATATGAGCCAAAGGGGTTTGCCCCGCCCTGCCTCTTTCTTATGCTGATGGGCGCTGATGGGCCCGCTCACAAGGGCGGACGTTGGCAGCTTCCTGCTGTGATGAAAGCTGGGGCTTGCAGTCCACCCCCCACTGACAAACAGCTTTTAGGATTAAAGCATTTCAAAGCCTTACTTGTCTGACTCTTCTTTCAATTCAATTCAAAATAAGCTTTATTCGGTTGGGACATACAACCATAAAAGCACAATATATAACACATGACAAACTAAAATACCGTGATACAGATCCACATACATTATTAAAACACATACAGTTATCATTTAACAGTATCCAACAGACTATGGTTATCTTCTCTTAAAATAAACAGTAAGCGCAGAATAGCATTGCATATTCACATTAGGGGGAAACATCGGGGCTTTTCAATGTCGGGTATATGGTGCGTAAGTTAAAGCAAAACTCCAGATGTAAACAATGGACTCATAGCAGCGTAACCTGATATTGATAGTGAAGGATGAACTCGCAAAGGCTTAAAAAGTACAAAAACTAAAGTGCAAAGTGCATAGCAGCATAACACAATATTAGTAACGATGTATCATTTCACATGCTAAATGCTAAAATGCAAAGTGCAGGAGCAAAAGTACTGTCCCTAACTTAATGAGGGATAAAGGTTCGCGTTAGAACAGCATACTCTTTCTTATCCTGATTGCAAATAAATGTAGCAGTATAAAAACATACATCAGGGTCGTTGAGTGCAAAAAGTAGGGTCATAGCAGCATTGATGGTATTGGTTTCATACTTTTTTAAACAAGGGCTTGAGATAGACAATCCTTAAAGGCAGGAAAAGATCACATAAAAACAGAAAGTGCAAAGTGCTTTGTTTTGTGGACCCGTCACAAGGACAAGGGGTAACTGGGTGCTGGTTCATCACAGGAAACGCAACCAGATGGTGTACGAGGTCTAATCTCAGTCTGGTTAATACATAACGATGGGAAGATCTAGTGACTATAGAGAGATAGGATTGGAAACCCAGCGTATCCATATATTGGTGGTAAAACTGGTATGTGGTTTGTTTCTTAATTAATTCCCTCCTACATACGTTCTTATGTGACAAAAAGATGTTCTTTAACTCCTGTTTAGATGTAACTGGTGTCTCGTTATGCTTTCCCAGAACAGATAGATAAAAAATGTCCCCATAAGTTTGAGTTAAATATTTCAACCATGGTATCTTTGGATAATTATCCAGGCATAGACAGTCGTTTATAATAGACTTAGTAAAAGTTGTCTCGTCTTTAGACCATATCGAATGCCAAAGCTGAAGCGGTCTCAATGCTATTAAATCACTCAAAAAGTTAAGACCAACCTCGCAATGAATAGGTTCAGAGGGGGCAAAAGAGTTCTCTTCCACCTGTAAATCATGACAAGGTTCTGATCCCCAAATCCCAGCCCCATAAAGGGCGACCGATGTACATCTAGCTTTAAAGATCTCAATCATGTCTTTAATGCGACGATCCCCCAGATTAATGGCAAATTTAAAAACACCATATATACTTTTCCTCAATTTGGCCCGAACCTGGGATATTTCATAATTCCATTTCCCATCCGATGAGAAAGAGATACCCAAATAACAGAAATTATCCACATTTTCTATTTTATTACCCTCGATAAAAAACGGTTTCAAGCTTTTATATTTTGGGCCACATACCATTGTGAAGGTTTTGTTTATTACCAGCTTCCTCTGGTTAGTAAAATCTGCAAACCCATCTATTAACCTCTGGAGGCCAACTGGTATTCTTGATAAAAGCACGGCATCGTCCGCGTAAAGCAGGACTGGAACTTCTTTGCCTTCCACTAGTGGTGAATCCGCCTGTATCCTCTTAAGTATAGCATCGACTTTCATTTTATTATCAACCTGTTTTGTTTTTGTTGTTTGTCTCCAACAGTTCTAGTGAGTCTCAGTCCCTGTGCTGATTATAATCAAATCTGTTTTTAATGTCTTAACATTGTTGAACCGGTTGACTTCTCCTTGAAACTATGTCAAACCAAGCAGCTCTACAATGTATCATGAAAGAATGTTCCTAAGAGAAGTAATATTACGACAGAAAACAAATATCTTCTGGAGATCTCTCAAGCCAGATTTTTAATTTCTCCACAAAGCTCTAACTTGCCAAGTACTTGGCCTGTATACAATTGACTAGAAAAACCCTAGGCAAACTCAAGGTCAATACATATTAACAGACCATTGAAATCACAAACATGACATGGGACTCGGAGTATGTTCAAGATCTTTTAAAAATTAATTTCTTAAATACAAACTTCTTTAAAAACATTCTGAAAGGCATGATATCCATTTGGTAATTACATATATGGGTCGATATTTTCAACATCATATTTCAAAGACATGCAGTGAAATAAACAAACACAAATAATCAATAAAGCATAATGACATACAATATATATGGAAACAGAAAATACAACAGGCATGTATGAACAAGTATCTTTAAGTGGCTATTCAGTTGATCTTCTCTATGCTCATTTCGGCGTATAGTACCCCTTCATCGGGAAAGCCACAATATTTCCTAGATAAGAAAATTTAAAAATAAGTACACAGAGTCCAACGATAAACAGTAAGATTAGGTAGTGACCATCTCTACCTCTTAAAAAACGCCATCTTCCAAGTGTTAAAAGAGTAGATAGGGACAGATGAGTGAACCAGGAGAAAAGACCATCACCTAAAATATTGAGATTTTCGTGCAAACATTAGAATATCGGGTCTGTCCTAAAAGGGAAGTGTAGAGAGAGATACGAGGAGCACATGATTAGCATTCTATTTTGTTGAACACATATTTTGCATGCAATTGCTATGATAGATAGGTAGGTGTATCACACCTTACCTTTTTAAGGTTGGACATATCAAACCTTAACCTTTTATATATATATGATGATCGAGACTAACTACGTTTCTGTAATTCAAGGCTTACCGGGCGCAAAGGTCAAGCAGGTCGCTAATGGAATAATCTCATTAGAGTCGAATACAACAAGGATGGGCAAATCTGAAAGTCAGGAACAAACTGGATGAATATTTGATAATTAGGCAACATTATTTTTTTAAATAAGTTTGCATTAAAGAAATTAATTTTAAATGATCTTGAACGTACTTCGAGTTTTATATCATTTCAATGGTCTGTTAATATTGTAGGAGAGTAGGATCTGCTTCTTATAGTTACCCCCACTTTTTGCTGATGTATCATTGTTTTCCACTTAGATTGACTGGGATCCTGCTATCCAGGACCCCAGTCCAGCTGCTTTCTCCTCTAAATTATGGCATGTACTTTAGGTACACTCCAGATTGGATTCTGGGGTACCCTTATCAGTCCCTAGTATATGGTATGCTATGTACCCAGGGCATAGGTACCCCAGAGGCCTCCCAGGGCCTGCAGCATGTATTATGCCACCCATGGATGACCATTCAAAATAACACCACAAGTCTTCTTCTTCAGCCTGTGTAAGGTAGTGCATGCACCCCTTACTTAGATATAGGTTCACTATATCTATTCTAAATCACTGCACATATAAACCTATCAGTCACCTCTATGGCAGGCCTTATCAATCCTGAAGGCAGGCTGCTGGGTTTTAAGTGAGAGGGTGCACCTGCATGAGCAGAGCCCCTCTGCAGCCTTCGGAACTATTTTCCGGGGGTGGTTTGTGATGCAGCCAACCATATATATTTAAGTGCATTATAACCTCGCGGTAAATGCTAACTTTAAAACGGCTGCTTGGAAACATGTTGTGTTTGGTGTCAAACATCTTGGAATCATACCTCCACACCAGTAACTAGTGTGGGAGGTATGATTCCTCCCTTGTAGAACCACTATTGTGGGTCACCGGGCTACCCGGTACTGGCTTTCTCGACCTGGGCATCACAAACTGGATGCCGCCAGCCACAGACACGAGTCTGCCCTCCCGCTGCTGGACGAAACTCGAGCAGAGGAAGGTCTGACAATAGGTTTCCTGTCACAGGGAGGTGTGACCACCTCCCAGACAGGCTTTAGTGTATTGGGGCTGGGTGGGTGCACTCTTAGAGTGCTAGAAAGTCTGCAATGGGGGCACATTTGGTGTCCCTGTGCATAGTCCAGCTCAAACAGGTTGCAGGAGCCATTTGCTCCTGCTCTGGCGCAAAACTGGACAAAGGACATGGGTGTAGCCACCCCTCTGTCCTGACCCTCCCATAGGTGGCTCCCAAGAGTTTGTCCCACCCCTTCCTTGGGTATAAAGTAGGAACCCCTCACTACAGGCCTCTAGATTTTACCTAGACTAAACTCTGCTACAGAAACCAAGTACTTCGACAATCTGCACGACGCTGGACGACTGAAGAATCTCCCTTGAAGTAAAGGAGTTACTCCCCTGCAGCAGCAGGCACCTAAACGCATCTGACCGGTTTGCATCTACCGAGCTCCTGAAGACTCCGAAGATTTCTGAAACACAGGAGGTGGGTTTCCGAGGTCTCTGAGATCGATCTGCTCTCTCAGCAATTTTGAGACCAGTATCCCTTGTGGGGACCGTGCAACCCGTACCCCTGTGCACCGTGTACTTTTGCAGCAGCATATGCTTTTCGGCGATCCCTGAGGCTGTGCTTTGGGCTACTTGTAGTCCTGACCCCGAGCAGTATTGCCACTGAAGATTTCCGGTCTACACTCCACGAGTGTTCCAAGGGCTGGTATTTCGTGATTCAGCTCGAGGTCCCTTCGCAATCCCTGGTCCGTTGGCCTGTGGGTCCCTGTGAAGATAACTTTGACTTTCCGTGGGCTTTCCTGGTTGCTCCAGATGGGCCCTGACTCTCCGTAGCTTGGAGAGTCCCCAGGACCTTGCTGGTCCTCACCGAAGCTTATTTCCTCTGCCAGCGTGGGTTGCAGTTGCCAAGGCTTATTGGTGTTCAATCCAGACACTGACCCCCCAGCACTCAACATCCTTCATGGGACAGCTCATCTCCGGACTTTGGTTGTCGTCGACGTCTCCTGGTCCCCGTGGATGCAGTCAAGCATCGTGTCATCTCACCTGAAGCACCCGACATTGGTGGGCATTCGTCTATCGTGCCCCTGGTCATCCTGAAGTAACCCAGACTCTGTCCCTTCTGCTTTCAGATTCTTCTCATCTTGGATCCAGGCTGGGATCTCACCTGACACTTTTTAAATTCCCGGTAGCAGCACTTTTCCGCATCACGCCATTGAAAACGACAAAGGTTTCCGACATCACTTGACCCCTATGCACCCGGCTCCTCTGGGATAGGTAGCACGGGTACCGCGGTACTCTAAAGGGTGCTGGCCTTAGAACCTACTATGTTTGAAATGGTTTGCTTAAAGTCCTCTCTGAAGTGCCCTTAATCTTTAAAGTTCCAACTGCGACTTTCCCATAGAGTTGTACGGAGCTCGCACCTGTGTTCACACACTGCACCCGTTCTCCGTGGGTCCCCTGTGTCTCTACTTTGGGTGATTCCTTGGGGTCCCAGCGATTCTACGTGCTCTAGGCACTGTGTCTTGTCAAGTCGTGGTTGTTATACACTTTTCTTAGTTTATGGTTTGGTCTTCCCCCGGAGCCCACTGTGTATTATGCTATTTACTGTTGTTCTAGTGATTTCATATTGTATGTTTTGTTCTCTAATCTCATAAAGAGGTTAGTAGAGAGTGTTTAGTAATACATTTCATTTGGTCATTCAGGCGGTTCTAATCTGGTAAAACAAGCTGCTTTACATTCCTTCGAGACTTAGCCTGAAGGCTGCTCTCCATAGCTACCACTAGGATAGCTTTCAATAAAGGTTGTCTTTAACCTAATCATCAATAAGGGTCGTTTGGACTGGTGCAAGGTGCCCACTTTAATCAGGACAACTTCTCACAAATATGTATTGACGTTAAGTTTGCCTAGGGTTTTTCTAGTCAATTGTATATTGCCCTGCCCTAGGAATCCAATTGTTGCAGGGGGTCCTTGCTATTATATTCAAGTACTTGGCTTGGACAGACAATTCATTTTTTTAAGTTTGAATATATTCTTTAAAATATACACCAAGAGGGTTTTGTCTCCGCCCCGAGGAACATTTCTTTCTCACCCCATAATATTGGTTGTTTGGTGCACCATTCTGCCTAATATGGAGTTCTTGCTTTACAATCGATGATGGAATATTTACAATCTAAAAAGTAAACTTAGTCATCACACGTTCTATTCATGCTCCAGGGGTAGGTCACGACCACTACAGCGGAATTAACCACCTGGTATGATGTGGGACTTGACACACTAGGCTACCTCTATCGAGATGAAACTCTTATTCCCTACAAGGCCTTAATGGCAGACAAAAGACTGTCCTGAGGCCATTTCATTGTGCAATGCGCTTTAATAAAGGGTACGGGCAGTAAATGGGGAGACATGTCCCATGAACCCAAAACACACCTTCCTATTTAATGCCTTCACATGATTGGTGCGGGTCACCCTCTGATGCGCTGGCTAGTCGTCTCATTGCATCTTCACGCTGTGGCACCACTTACATCGCTATGCCTTATGTGGGAAACAGATTTTTCATGTTCATATATTCACAAAGAATGGGCTGCACGGTTAGCACTGTTAGCAAGCCCAACACATGTACCCCGGAGTGCCTGATTTCGGTTTATACAATTCTACATTGTACATTGAGCTTATTTAACCCCAGCCAAGATTAACGGTCTATTTCAATAGAACGGACGCTGCTTGCCCCCGCTGCCATCAACTTGACGCTGATTTTCTTCAGATGCTATGGACCTGCCCCTTCTTCAACACTACTGGCACAAGATCATTCACATGCATGGAGAGATCTACCTTGCACACATGGGAGGCCTGTCTGACAGGCCTATATCACAGAGACAACAAGCATTTGCAGTGCAATAGGTCTCGCATTTACGCAAGTTTAAGCTATTGGCATTGTAAATGACAATGCGTTTTAATGATGTTTCAAAAACCAAAACATAAATAAAAGGCATTGTCATTTACAATGCCAATACCTTAAACTTGTGTAAATGCGAGACCTATTGCATTGCAAATGCTTGTTTATCTTATGGAACAAAACGCATTTTACCTCATCCACAATCAATTTTACTATATGGTGAATTTTAACAAATGGAGACCCCGACTGTTGACATTAGGGAGATGACTCTCGGATGCTTCCCGGTGTTACG
The DNA here is from genome assembly GCF_964204655.1 of Triturus cristatus. Classification (NCBI taxonomy): domain Eukaryota; kingdom Metazoa; phylum Chordata; class Amphibia; order Caudata; family Salamandridae; genus Triturus; species Triturus cristatus. The sequence goes on along the minus strand of NC_140580.1, from coordinate 274,896,178 downwards.
TGCAGAACCCACTTAAGTGTATACCACGCAAGGTAGGTGAGGGTTCACCATCCTATGATAATACATCAATCTATGGTATTCCCAAAAGAGGTTTGGCTATTGTTTGCAGGAATGTTACACTTCTTGTATGTTGTGTCTCTTTACAGAGCATACAACAGTCCTTCAGCTCCACTCCCTCTAATCTGTTGCTACCTGCTTTGTACCCGTCCTGGCTCAGAATTGTGCGATATTCCCTCTGCTACTTCCACTTGTCCTTCACTTATTCTTTATGGAAGGGAAGCTTGCACTGCTGTCAGTTTGGAACTTTTCTGTTTTAGAAGCTCAGTATAAAACTTTCCGCTACACAAAAGGTAAAAAACTATGTCCGTTGCCAATGCTTGTTTTAATGCATGCCACGAAGTGAAACTACAAAAATATGCTAATTTACCAATTATTTTTACGCGTTTAACATGCAGTTTTTTTCAATGAACTATATGACTGTAAAATATTAACAGCATGTATTTCTATGCTTATCTTCTGAGCCAATAATGGCTTATATCACATGAACACACCTTGGAAAACTAACATTTTAACACGGACGCTAAATATGTGGAAGCTGAAATACCTGCAGACACGAAGAAAGTGTGCGACCATCTTTAGTTTCAGTGCCTGCAACACTTCTGCGATGCACCCCCCAGTTAACGTGCTCCACATGCTGCCCCGAGAAGGCCGCTAGTGCACTCTGACACAAAATATGCATTAAAGTCACAAGTCGCAACAGATACATAAAGTATGCTTCCCAAACAGAAACAGTCCAGCCTTCACAAATTATGCAGGGCTTTCTTGTCCACCCCACCACACATAAGCACTCTCGGTCACTACAACATGTGTTTACTAGTAGTGGTGGTAGGGCTGGAAGGCAGAAATGCGGACAGGGTCCATTGGAGGAAAGGTCTGGGTCTGCACGAGTGTACCCTGGTACCGATCTCAGGAAGAGTGCTGTGAGCTTTTTGGAGAGCTGTGCAGCACTTAATAGTGCGAGTGCCGTGCAGGGCAGTGGTGGTTGCATGAGGTACGGGGATGCGGCTGAGTACAGTGCCTGGGGATGGAACGCAGCATGGTCTGCTGGGGAGCATAGGAGAGGGACAGGACACGTTTGTTTGTTTTATATAGCGCGAACTCGACCCGAAGGTATTGGAGCGCTTTACAGGAGAACCAGTTACATTACACAAGGACACGTTCATTTTTATTAGGCACGGCCGAGTACAAGTGATTTGCCCAGAATCACAGGATGTTGAGCCGACACCGAGACTCGAACCTGCTCCAATGTCAGCAACTCTGGCTGTTATGCCATTCGGTCTGAAGCAGAAAAGTGTCACAAACTGGGGCTTCGGGTGGCGTTTCTTGAAGCGATGCTGGCGCAGCTGCCATCTTATTGACACGGATGTAGGTACCAATAGTGCAGCAAGTGCAGCTGCACCGGGATCCAGTGTAGGAGGGATTCGTTAGGGTCACCCTACTTAGTACATGTTTTTCCCACCCCGGGGTGTGGCCGAATATCGATGGCTAGGCTCTCCTACGCCCCTAATCATTGAGAATGCCTCAAAACACTCACCGCGCCGCCACCACAAAATACCCCAGCCCACGGTGACTGTACCCGGCGGGTGGAAGCAGAGACCCGTCTGTGGTGTAAGTATACCCCACCTGCTGTTACCGCCTCCCACCCTGTAGGAACCACCACGTCTCTTCTCGAAGCTTCTACAAAAGTGAACGCCAAGCAAGCCTGAGACGGGCGGGATTTGTTCATTTGTAGCAAAGTCCCTGCCTTCCAATGTAACATTTTGGTGGGCTTGGAAGAGGCACGCGTGTTTGGAGACCTTTTTTTATGAAATCCTGCAACGGTCGGGACTAAACATTAGATGGGTACAAAGCAAATATTTCAGTTAACTATCAAGCCGTAGAGGCAAATTGCACAAGGGCAAAAATATGCAGACTGGTGAAGACAGAATGCAAGCTCCAACATAACTACAGCCACCATTGCAAACAGAAGACAAGTCCACATCGGTCGCTTATGGTCATGTATGAGTCATACATAACTATGCAGCAGCTGGCAGGGTGTGCTGTGCATCGGAAGCATATGGTAATGTATAGCAGGGCCACACACCGAGCTATGCAGGTGACCACGGTGCAATGTAGCAAGATCGCGGATAGCGATGTGCCCAGGAGAACATGGGTCCTGGGTCCCGGAGGAGCACCGCAACTTATACACGGGGAGAACTGGGCATTGTGTACCAGTGCCACACTGGGCTTTGTGCATCACAGAAATCACTAAGAGTTGTGCCCGGGCGTTGTGCACCAGTACCAAACTGCACTTTGTGCATCAAGGAAGCACTGGGACTTGTGGCTAAGAGCAGTTATAGGCGTTGTGAGTCGGGGGCACTGGACTTTGTGCATCAAGGAAGAACCAGACAGTGCTGCACTGGGAGTTATGCATCAGGGCTGCCCCGTCGCTGTGCATATGAGGAGAACCAGGATTATGCGTGAAGAAGCAATGGGAGACCACTTCAAACAAGCAGTTAATGCGGAACTGGTTGCAGCGGAGCAGTCGATAGCGCTCAGAAATGGCTCTAGCACGCTGAATTTAGTTACTGCAAAATGCATATCGTCGCTAACACCTAAATACCTTGTTTGAAGAGGTTGGTAATCTGGTGCACATTGAGTAAACTATTCTTACAGCTAATCTAAAACGAGTGGTGCGCGTGCCTCACCCCTGCCATGTGGTTTCAATTATCGCGCCCGTATCTGGGCACGATAATTGAAACCACATGGCAGCGGGGTCGCGTAACAGACACCAATAGACCATTTGCGGAGCAATGCGCCCGCCTCTAGCCAATTGCGTGCTGTCTCGGATAAAAAGACGCACGCAAAGGCCAATAGCATGGCCCAAAAGGAAAAGCACACGTACGAGCGTGTGTGATTCCTAGGGCCGTTTTCAAACCCCCTACAAGAGGTCTCTCGCTGCGCACTGCAACGCTAGGCGCGAGACCTAAAAAACACAAAGCAACCTCTCGCTTTCTAGATCTGGGATTACTAGTAGGTAAACGCCTCATCACCCATAGGTGGAAATCACACAAGTCTCCGACATGAGAAGCCTGGTCGTGCTCCATCAGCACATGGGCTCAGGATTAGAGTGTGGTGCTTCATAGAGAAGACAATCCAGGGCTCTGCAAAAACTCTATCCCAGGTAACTGGAAAAAAATCGTAACAAGCAGCCAAACCTCCCTTCGAAATGATGACACCATTCACAATGATGCCTCCAGATCAACTCCACATGAAATTTGAACCTTGCATATCATTTAGGGGTTGATAATCACAATGTGTCCTGATCAGCCATAATCGGTTATGCTGGTCGATTTTTAAGCAATATGCGCTGGTGATGTGGGAATGGTATTATTTGTATTTGTTTTTTGTATTACTTGTTCTTTATAAAACGGCTTTTTAATGATGGACACATATACCATTGTACTCTGACATGTGATAACACAATTATATCGAACAACCGCGTTGATGTCAATAATCAGGACGACTGTATATGGGGCTACACGACCTTGAACAGGTTCATATAAACCACTCCACAATGCAGAATGTCTTGAACATTGTTTTTGTCACTGATGCATGTTTATATAATCTCCCTTGACATACCTACGAGATTGAAACAGATATTGCCTTATAATGTGTGTGAAATTCAAGAAAAAGAAGAAAAAAAATCACACATTCAGTTCTTGATTCCATAAATATATGTTATACATATATAATTCCTTTGCTGGTATTGTATTTCACTGCAGAAACCATTTTGAAATTATCTGAAAGTGGTCAGGGGACATGCATGTCTGATGGACAAGGTTTTTTTTAACATGGACTAATGATTTGTGTTTCTAGTTGGAGCATGCATTCTGTCTTCACCAGTCTCCAGGCATTTCATTGGTGGATAGATTGTATAAGTCCACCTTTGCTGTGTTTTCTTTTGCATTGATTGATACAGAAGTGCATCTGCATGAATAGTAGACCACGTTGATGACCGTGAATATGTAGTGATTACTGAAAAGGTATAGGAGCATGCTATGGAGTGCTGTCATTGCCACTGACTTGTGCCAGGATTACATGAGCAAGAAAAGGAGACAGGCACTGATCAGAAAATGATGATTCCAGAAGGAGAGCTTACTTGGAAATGCTATGGGGCTAAATTGTGTTGTGTACTAACAATCTTTTCTGAGTATGCACTGGTGATTACCTTTTCTCTTCTACATGTTAATAGCAGAATGCAGGGGGCACTGTCAGAAAGAATGAACCTTGTACTCTGGACCCAAATGAAGTGATGCATAGCTACGTCTTTCACCGTCTCTATCAATGATCACATACAATAGAAATATGAGAGCCAATCTGAGAAACAAGTAAAGGGGAATTGGAGAAGAGCGACACCAGACACTGCCACTCTGATTTGCTACTTTTGCTGGCCACTGATATTTGTAGGTTGAAGTGGGCATCAAAAGTAATAGGAGGTATCTTAGTAACCTGCCGTAAAAGTACTCTGTTTTTCCATTACAGTGAAACAATATAACTTAACTGCATCTCTGTGTAATAAACCACTTGCGTTCTGATATGACACTAGCTATTCCTGAAACTAAAGGATAGGAAGAAAGGAACACCTTTATGTATGTTTAGCAGTATGCCTCCCTATTGGTAAGACAACTGTTTTAAGCTTAGTATCAATTAGCTCCCTGATGAAGATGAGCTTTATTTTCTACTTGGGTGTTGTGCCACTCAAAAAGTAATTAACAGACAGTAATATGCTGTGGTTCAGTACATATATCTCTTGCTAAGAATAATTAGTACCTTACTCATAATCAGATATACATATCAGGTGCAAAAATATCTTGACATCAGAATTCTCCCTGTTCCAGCACAGGGTCAAACCCCATCTCAAGTGCAACAAATCCTAATGTCCTTAAACAAAGCTCAAAGTCAAATGTTCAAAATAGTTCAAAGTTCATTCCTCAACAAGACCTGGTTCTCTGAATACTTCTCTTCCCTCCAATCAACTCTCAAGGAACAACATGTCTTTACAACATGAAATCTGGAATCCAAATAGTCAGGTCCTGACTACAGCAACATTGTAGCACAAAAAATTAGCAAAGACTCTGTGAAAGGTGGGGAATGATATACCTGATAATCCAATATTGCCACTACTGTCTCCGGGAAAAGTGATAGTTTAAGAGCTGCTGGGAAATTTAGATAGTGATTGGAGCACCACTGCATAGTATGTTATGTACACAAGCGAACACTTACACTAGGCAGTGCTTTCAGTATGTGAACACTGCCAGCTTTTCACTGATATGCTCCAGACGCAAGTAGGTTTGGAGTCGCCTGCTGAACCATAAGTTGTAAGCCATGCCTCACAACATTCTCCAACTGTCTTCATTTAGCTTACACAAGGTATGAATGACTTCCTTCAGCAGCGACTGTGCCTTACCATGCCTTAAATGTATGTAGAATTGCAAGTGCCTTTGAGAAAGAGTCGTTTAATTGGAAAAAGACCAATGGCAGAAAACAAAATTCTGGCAAGTACTAGGCCACAGAATATTTGAGGAGCTCGGAAAGAAGAAAGACCAGGAACTGAATAGCCCTAGGGAATAGCTGGTCAGGAACTAGAACAGTTTGGAACGTCTTTAAACTATTCTTCAAAAACCAGCTCGAATATTTTTGAACCAAGGAACAAAAGTGCATTTGAAGTGGGGGACAAGATCCACAATTCAGCCACCGCACCAGACCATCAATACCCATGGCACCATGCCAGCAGACACTCCAACAAAGCAAGGATGCATTGGCACACAGAAGAGAACAATGCTTTCCTCTAGCAGACAGTGGACAGCATCAAGGAGTAAAACAAATGATGTAGCACCCATCCACTAGATCTAAGTGGACCAAAACAGTGCATCAACAGTGCATATTTGCAAGTGAGAAAAAGCAGCAGAGTCCTCAAACTGCAGACTGTCACTCTTCAGGGGTTAGCCCCAAGAAGCTGTAGTCTAAAGTGCTTGAAGTTCCTCTGGATTTCTTAGTCATGTGCATGTTTATCTGATGGGTTGTGATTTCTGGGAGATTCCTCCCCAATTGTGCAGTGATCTAGATTCAGTGTTTACAATTACTGTCGGTTTTGATTGTTAAGTGTGTCAACTGTGCTTGAATACTTCTTCCCTTAGCTCCAATAGATTGATACGTACTTTTTGTTCTAGACTTGGAACACACTTTTTACTGAAACTATCCATCAATCATACAGTACTTGTATAGTGCGGCTTATCACCCGTGAGGGTATCCAGGTGCTGGGCTGCGAGTTTCAATCGAAGAGCCAGGTCTTGAGTTTCTTCCTGAAGTCTGTCAGCGAGGGTGATGTTTGGAGGTAGAGGGCGTTCCAGTACATGGCAGTGAGGTGTGGAAAGAAATGTCCTCCAGATTGGCAGCGGCGGATGCGAGGAGTCTGTGCGAGGGTGAGGTGGGGAGAGCGCAGTTTTCTGGATGGTTGATGGAAGTTCACAGGGTGGTTCATGTATGCAGGTCCTTGCTCATGGAGGGCTTTGTAGGTGTGGGGCAGTAGCTTGAACTGGCATCGCTTCTGGATGGGGAGCCAGTGGAAGTCTCTCAGGTGCTGAGTTATGTGGGTTCTTTTGGGCAGGTTGAGGATCAGTCTGGCTGCTGCGTTCTGTATGGTCTGAAGTCTTCTTATGAGTTTGCTGGTAGTACCTAAATAGAGTACGTTGTCAAGACAGCTGGTGATGAGGGCCTGCATCACTGTTTTTCTGGTGCTGATGGGGAGCTATTTGAAAATTCTGCAGCGCATGGGGAGTGTGGGGAAGCAGGCTGAGGAGACGGCGTTGACCTGTTGTTTCATGGAGAGTTCTCTGTACAGGAAGATGCAGAGGTTCTGGGCATGTTTTTTCGGTGCGGGGGTGGGTTCAAGTTCCTATGGCCACCAGGTGTCATTCCAGGGGGAGGGTTGGCTGCAGAAAATCAACACTACAGTTTTGTCCATGTTGAGCTTCAGGCAGTTGTCCTTCATTAAGGCAGAGAGGTTTTTCATGCAGTTGTGGAAGTTGGACTTCGTGGTGGGACCTGATGAGAGTGAGAGGATAAGCTGGGTGTCGTTGGCGTAGGAAATTATGTTGATGTTGTGGGTTCTGACGATGTCAGCTAGCGGCGTCATGTAGTTGTTGAAGAGGGTAGGACCGAGGGATGAACCTTGAGGGATGTTGCATAACTATGAAAGTTATCACAATTGAATAAATAATGGTATTATAGAGGATTCTTAAAAATGCAAATATTAAAGGAATACGTCAAAGTGTGCACTTCCTCTAGTGTGCTATACACTTTAATTATTGACTATTGGCAAAAGTATAACAAGCCTGCAGGCCCTGAGGAAGCGACTGAACTACTTTCTATGTCACAAAACAAGCGTTGGTTATGTTTAGCTTTTATAAAATTAAGGTCTACTGTACTTTTTTCAAAATCTGGATAAAAACATTTTTAAAGGATCTCAATGCAGTTTTCCTGTGAGGCCTCATCCTTGTCTGTTTACACTGTCATTGCAGCCCTGCAGATTGTTTGCGATGCTAGAGGCAGCGTGAGCCCATGCAGAAAGCAGGCACTGCTCCCTTGCATTAGCATTCCTCCATAAAGAAGCACCAACACACTTTAAAGCCAGTAGCTCTGAGAGGGGCCATCTTTCCTTCATATCTATTTCACCTCTGTTACTGGAATTTTTGCCAGTAAGAAACTGGGTTATTGGTTGAGGGGGGTGGAAGCCTTACTCAGGCAACAACCACAATCCTTCTCAGGGTGAACCACAAAAGTCACTAAATTAACTTGTGCTTAGCCATCTGGTAGCTTCGCACAAAAGCAGTCAGTCACTCTATTTCTCTAAATTGGACTGGGATTATTCTTGTGTTGTGTTTTGACTTTACTACGGTTTGTGTGCTGCATAAATACTTTACATTTTTTCATTATGTTAATCCTGACTGCTTTGTGCCAAGCTACCACAGCGTTAAGCACAGGATAAATTAGCGACTTTTGTGTTTCACCCTGACAAGGACTGCGGTTGTTTCATTAAAAGGGCTTCTACTTCTCTCAACCAACAGCACCATTTCTAACTTTGGTGTTCAGTGGTGAAATCCAGTACTTGTGTTTGTGCAGCGTCACTCAGTGATTTTGTGCACAACTAAAAATCTCAAATGTTAGAAATGGGGATCTCTAGTTGGCAGTGGTATACACTCTGTTCAAGTAGGGACGCTTCCATCTAGCCAGGGTAAAGGAGTTACACACACAGGATAGCCCCTGCTCACCTCCTTTGTAGCTTGGCACGAGCATTCGGGCCTATCTCAGAGGCAAAGTGCAAAGTATTTGTACATAACAAACACAGTTATACAGTGGAAACACTACAAATGGGCACCATATCAACTTGGAAAAATAAACAATCTTTATCTAAACCAAACAAGACCAAAACAACAAAAATTCAACATACATACCTAAAAATATCACTTTTAAAAGTTTTAAGCAATTTTCTCCATAGAACTCTACGGTTACGATGATTTTAGCACAAAGTACCTTTGATCCGTCAAAATCCAAGACAAAAAACCGCCACAAAGGAGGAAAGCGTCATAAAACACAGCGATGTGTCAGTTCTTGAGGCCTTGGGGAATGGAGGTGTCAGTTCTGCAGCACGCAGGAGAAGTGTTGCGTCGACTCTAGACTGCAAGGAGAAGCGATGCGTCACTTTCCAAAGGCGACGCCTTTCAGCGGGGTAATGCTTTAGAAACTTGACACACAAGTGCCATGTGTAGAAATCCGGAGGCGCTGGGGTCAATGTGGCTGCTGTGCAACAGGTGTTGCGTTGATTCTTCAAGCCGCAAACCAGTGCTGCATCTATTGTTTCACAGCACAGCAGAGCCTGCACGGAGACAGAGGTAGGAGACATGGTGCTCTGGATGCCGGTTGTGGCGGTTCTTCAGACTGTGAACAGGCGATGTGTTGCTTTTTCAGCCACACCACGTGATGCATTGTTTTTTTAAACACATGGCAAGCTTGCGGTGGGAAACACAGCACTGGAAAGGCGATGCATAGATTTTCAAGTCTTAAAGGAACAGAACTACCATCAAGGGCACAGAACTGGAATTGACACCACTTGGCAGGTTAGAACTCCCAGCAGTTGAGTTCAGGGATGCTGCAGGTGAAGTCTTTAATGGCCTTGAGACTTCTTAACAGGAGTGTGGGGATGTAAATAATAAAACATGGATTAGTGATCATTCTCACTTTAAGGATTTTGGGGGTATGTGCTAATGAAAGAAGGTCAACATGTTTCTTGCCTGTTATCTATTGATGGCAATTCCTCAGGACCAGACTTCAAACTACCTACACTTTTTTGGTGGTGGTCAAGACTTCAATGAAGTATAAATACTGACCACACATACAGCACCCTAAAAAATGTGTGGTACCAGTTGATCTATACCAAGACCCAGGTTGGGTCAATGGTTAGTGGCATCGAGTACCGGTAGAGGTAAGCACTAAAGTATAGTGTCAGTTACGATGTGTGGAACCTCCAAGTGAATGGGTAGGAATACGGGAGGTTCCACACATCTTAAACATGATAACAAAGCAAAGTCCAGTCTTTGTCCTCTCCAAGACAGAAGCAGCCACTGCAAGCCAACAAAGCAAAGGGGAGTACTCCTCTTGACAGCACTCCAGCTCTTCCTCTTGGCAAAGTTTCCTCTAGATCCAGAAGTGTTCCAAAGATGCAGGGTTATTGGTCCAATACTTATACCCCTTTTGATCTTTGAAGTAAGCATACTTCAAAGGAAAGTCTTTGTTGTCCACAAGACCCTGCCTTGCTCTGCATTGGCTCCATACACACTGCAGGGAGGCGGACATCATTGTGAGAGACCAAGCACAGCTCTATTACCAGGTGTCAGTGACATCTCCCACCACTCTAGCACAAGAAGGCCCTTCAGCCTGGTGATGGGCCATCATGATATGCAGGGCACATCTCAGCTCCTTCTGTGTGACTGTCTAGAGTGAATGCACAAACAAACCAGCTATCAGTCCAAACCAGATGTTGATTGCACAGGCAGGCAAGGGCACAGGATGGTAGATGCCCACTTTCTAAAATTAACATTTTCAAACACACAACTTAAAAGCCACTTTCCTAAAATATGTGTTTTTAAATCCTGAGTTCAGAGAGCCCAACCTCTAAATCTCTAGCTCTTCCCAACTGAAAGTTACACTTGTAAAATTTTACAAGGCAGCTCCAATGATAACCTATTGGAGAGCTAGTCCTTGCAATAGTGAGAGACAAAACTGTTTTTTCACTATCAGGACATGTAAAACACAACAGTACATGTCCTACCTTTTGCATACACTGCACACTGCCCATGGGGGTACCTTGAGCCTGCCTTAGTGGTGCCTTACAAGTAGTAGGAGGGAAGTGTTGGGCCTGACAAGTGGTTGGACTTGCCCGGTCAACATGGCAATATAAAACTGCACTCAGACACTTCAATGGCATGTCAGAGACAAGTTTACAGGGCTACTCATGTGGGTGGCACAACCTGTGCTGCAGGCAGTCTTGTATAACAGCAAACAAATGATGCACGGAATGCTGACATTGAAAACATTCTCCCCCAGTCAAAAGATCTGGGTTAAGTCCATCGTTCATTTGCTCACTACGCCACCCCAGTTTGGACCCAACCATATGCAAATCAGTGCCCCATGGGAACAGTCCAGACCGAACTGCCAGGCCAGGTCCCACTTGTAACATTTGATTTACATGCCCTGGGCACACACATTACACTTTACTAGGGACTTACCAGTAAATCAAATATGTCAATCATGGATAATTAATCATAATCACAATTTACATAGGGAACACTTGCACTTTAGCATAGATCAGCAGTGGCAACGTGCCCAGAGTAAACAAACCAGTAAAAACAAAGTCCAGAATACCATAAAAAATACAGGAGGCAGAGGAAAAAACCATGTGAAGGATGCAAGGTCTAAAATCATATACATAATCGGACATCAGATTCAACATCTTAAATTCTCTTGGATTGGCCTCCTTTGCTTTTTCCAAATTTTACTTCCATTCCAAACGGCTTGGTGCACCTGTAACTCTGCCTGCACACATGGAGTTTAAGCAACCTGGAGAACTACACTGTTGCTGAGCTCAAGGGATTCGACAGGAAGGGGGAATTCTAGTAACCAAGGGCTCCAAGATACAGGAGCTCCAAAAAGCCCTCAGGGTCTGGGGGGAGGTCCACCAGCTGCTAATAGCAGCACAGGAGCAAGAGGAGGATGAGAATATGAAGGAGCAGGAGGAGGAAGTAATGGAGGAGGATGAAAGTCCTCTGATCATGGCCCCAGAGTAGAAGTCCCACAGGAGTGAGATCCCCTGGCAGATCCAGAGCATGCATCATCATCTCTGTCTGCAACCTGGGCTGTCCCCAGAGGAACAAGAGCACAGAGGAGATGAGATGGAGTTTAAACTGCACCTGGTTAAACTCAAAGTAGAGTCCGCCAAGGGATAGGATGAGGGAACTTGCCAGGAAGTATGTCCTCACTCCTGCGAACTATAGACTGTAGCTCAGGGACAGCCAGAAGCTGCCCCACCAGTTCTGGGTAGATTATGTAGATTACTTCTGCAAGACTCTGGATGGCTGGGTGAAGAGCAGTGATACGAGTGATTACAATGGGCTGTACAATTTGGTTGCTAGAAAGAACCTGGTCAGTAGTTGTTTTCCTGAGTTGCGCCAACACTATCAATTAGGCATACCACTGGCACAACACCAGGGTCCTCAATAAGGTACCTGGGAGTGACCCCAAAAAGGGTGTTCAGGTTACCCCAGAAGAGTGAGGGGGAGGTGTAAGGTGATTCAGACAAGTCCCAGAGTAAAGAGGGAGGAAAGGGTTCCCATGTCCCTTCTGAGAAACATGGAGGAGGTTCTGGTGAGCTGTGGTCTAAGGCACCATTTTTCCACTATATTCCACCCTGGTGCTTTGTTTGTTCTCAGTTATTCACTAAGTTAGCAGTTGTGATTTATGGAGTGCACTGTCCAAAGTAATACCTTGTCTCTTGCTCTTGTACCCCACTCCTTCAGTTCAGACTGCTTTCAGAACTCCACCTTTAAGCAGAAGTTTGTCAAAAACAGGAAGGAAACATATATCTCAATTTAAATTCCCTTATTCCTTGATTCCTTTATAGCTGTAATCAATCTTAGTTCCATTCCATGTCAACCATGTCTTTCTTTCTTTTCTCCCCATGCTTTTTCTTTCCTTTAAGGATCAAACGATGTATTTAATTTATAAGTTCTTTATTCAATCCAAATAGCTTTATTAGGCAGACCCAGCCAAAGCGTTTCATCCCTTATAGTTACTTCATCAGGGCAGTTATTTTAAGCTTTACTTCGTGCATTTTCATTTCTTCACCTGAGAACTTCTGATACCGGTACGGGAACCCACAGCACATTGTACAAGACGTGGGAAGAAAGAGAAAAACTGATCAGGGGGAGAACTGAAAATGCAGATGTGGGGGTAGCAGAGGGAATCCCCCAACTTCAATGGTTGGTACTAGGGATAAATAGTGGACCACCAGAGCCACTCAGTACACACCTGGACCTGTGGACATTACAGACGGACTGCTGTGTTCTACGGATGACAGCCCTGCTGTTACTAGAGGACTTCTCTGCTGCCTGAGGACTGCCTTGATCCCCCAGAGTGGCTACCTGCTGCTTGAGGACTGCCCTGCTCTCTGAGAAGGAAGACTGGACCTGCTCCGTTCATCCCAGACTACCTGAGGGACTCCAAGGGTCAGTTGGTTGACCTCCTGTCTGAACTACAGGTACTGCACAGGCTACTGAGCCATCCCGGCAACTATCCAGTCGATCTGATGCAGTGGAACTGCCTGAGCTCTGCTGGATTGAGTTCCTGATTCCCAGGAGGTGCCTCCCCAGATCCTGACCTGTGGCTGGCATCAGTTGAGCTCCTTCTGTAAAGAAAGGTGAAATCCTGAAATTTGGGGTTCTTCATGATCGCGAACAAGCCTATTGGCCCTGTGACACTGTGGCCGACAACAACCGATGTTCCGGAGACCCCAACTTTTCATGCTACAGCAATCGCCAGCGATGACTGGCAACATGAGACCTGCACTACGCGTTACAGCAACAACAGCCCATGGTGACCACCAAAGCAAAGCTCCAAGAACAACTGTCCGTTATGCATTCCCTGCTCCTAATGGCCCCATCAATCACAAATGGAACTTTTCACACCAGATTTTGATAAAGTAATTTTTTCAGCAGGATTAACCTGGTCCCTGCATTCGATTGGCGCTCCATCGCTGTCAGCCTGAACTTGTGACTTTTTCCGGTCTGGCATGACAAGATGGGCAGGAATGGCGCTATGTACAGTTAAGCGCTATATCTACCAAAAACATAAAAAATTGAATATCTCTGGTTCCCACAGATCCTGCAGATGCAGAATGGTGTCAAAGCAAAGTTATTTGGAAGTAGGAGTTTACCTAACCTTATTTGGGTAATAGATGACAACCGTATGCCATCAGGAGTTCCCAGGGCCACTGACAAAATCTACAGGGACAGAAATATGCAACATGATATTAACAAGTAAGAGTCTGTGGATGCAGACCCATGGTACACACACTACTGAATCTTATTTTCTGAATGCACCCATATACCAGAATAATGCATAACACTGAGACATACCAGGCACTCAGCACATAAGCTCTAGAGGAATAAATCACAAAACCCTACCACAATGGCACGAGTGACTCTTCACAGCAACTCAGTGTCGAATGAAGGATTGTATGGCCATGTTTTCAAAGTGAGTTGCCTCGCCGGTGATAAAGCTGGAACATTCACAACACATCATAAGAACTGTAGGGCTTTGTCCATGCTCTCAACCTATAACCAAACACGTGTGCCAAATAGCGAAGGCCTCCTATTTTGTCCTGAAATGGCAGAAGATAAAAGTGCCAACCTAAGAGTACTAGGGGGAGGGGTGCGCAACTAGGAAGCAAACAGCTAATCATTTCCATGCATGGAGATAAGTCTTGAGCCTGGACACATACATTGTACTGAGTGAGAACTTATGGGCATGTTTTGTACTAACAAATCCTATAACACATGGTGGCACAGTCACATGTAGGCGCCATGATCCTATACGCACCTTTTCTAGCGGCTGTGATTTATCGATGTTAGTGGGGGACACTCGAATAAGGACCCCAGTTTCAACAATGTCCACAGAGATATCATCCCAACAGTCATGAGTGCTTTTGGAAATAAAATAATAAACTAACATGACATTAGAAATGTGCCCCCTAGTAAACTTTGGTACCTCGCCATGTGCATTTGTAACATCCAACTGCTACTGTAACTTGTTCATACCCTTTAGGGGACTCTAGGTATGAAAGCTCTAGTGCATCTTCATTTTAGTACAACAGACAACAGCGGTGATTTACATATGAACAAAGTGTACACGTACGTTCAGGGTCTGTGCACCACAGTCTGCAAATAAATCCGTTTGTCAGCATAATTAATCAATTGTGTGGTTGCTTTCTGTGGAACAATGTTATTTGTATATGCACATAAAGTTTTATTATGTAAAGCGAAATTTACACCATTGCTTTGCCAGGAAAACAGAAAATTTCCATTTTAAGCGAAGGGTATGATGACAGGGTTGTGATGTCACTTGCTATGGAATGAATTCCTGTGACATTGACCGTGTGAACTGATGAGCTTATCAGAGGCGTAGCTAGAGCTTGTGGCACCCGGGGCTATCCCTCAGATTGCCACCCCGGGGGGGGGGGGGGGGGGGGGTTGTTGCTGGGGAAAAAGGACAGCAAGCACTTGAAAGAGGACCGAGAGACACGTAGTATCACCGCTAATAGTTACCTCGATCATGAAAGTTACATGCACATACAAGACACGGTCCAAGGCTACACAGTTGAATACACCGGTGACTGGCAGTACAAAAGAGAACACACAGACTGCATGATCAATCTGGGGACTCAGAAAAACCGCATGTGACATCCATCAGAGAGCTGCGTGAACAATTACCTGGTAATCCCCTCAGCACAATGCAAACATGCACATACATGACACTGTTCTGGGATCCATCATCTACAGCTGACATTAAATGACCATTCATCATGGTCCACCCATTAAAGCAGTGCACTTTGTGATCTGCATGGTACATGTTCTTTGCAGCAGGCATATTAACCCTCTGTGCTACCTTTCCAGGAGTCAACCCTTCCACTAGACAAAACTCGGATCTCTCTCTAGGAAGAACATTAATCACCGAAGTTATCATGACATTTTTATTGTTTCTGAAAATTGCTGGAGGCCAGGAAGGTGGCAGCAAGTTTTTTTTAAACCATAATATACTCGCAAACACTACGCACCCACCCGAAATAGGTACCCAGTGCGGTCACACCGTTTGCACCGTCCTAACCTGCTCAAGGTTCATGTGACCTCAGTGACAGAGTCACAGTGACTGGATCACTGTTGCTCTAGGGTGTGCTGCTTCGTAGGCCTGGCTGCAAGACTGAAGATGAACTTCAGTATGGATTGTGGTGGACAGGCCTTCAAGGTTAACCCACAATTGACACCACTAGGGTACACCTGCTTGTGCCAAGACATCAAGCCTTCTAAGGTCTAGTGGGGCCTTGTAAGGTCTAGCATGGGAATATGCTCCCTCGGTAGAGTGGTCTGGTGGACTGGTCATGAAGGCTGAACCCAGTTCCCCAGTTCCAAATTCGACAGCTCTGGCCATAGTGCCACATCCTCTCCCCCACTCAACACCATACTGCCCCACTGAGAGAAACTCGCACTGCCTTCAGCTACAACCTAATTGTGCCCGCTGTAAACACTTGGATGTGGCTCAATTCAAATGATGCACTTGATAAGAGTAATATGCTGCCTAAAAAAAAAAGTAAAAGCAACCAGTCATAGGGAATGCAAGATTAAGTAAAGCATGTGAAATGTAAGCTGAAACAACATGGTTACCTTAACGATCTCTCACTCACTATTCAGAAATCAGCGAGTGGTTTTACCTGAAAAGTCAAGGACATGACAACAGGGCCCTGAAGGGAACCGTTTCAATGTCCATTACTTATATCCTTAATAAACGTAAGCAGTATGGTTTAAAAAGACCACATCCATAAACAGAGCCATGGTACACATTTTGTTTTCCAATCCATCCATCAACCAGGTATTGCAGTACATCCAGGAATGGTGCATTCCCCACCCGGGGACAACAATGCTGTTCAAAGAAAGACGAGAAAACAAAAGTAGCGCTTCACTGCAAAGTCTGTAAAGTGACGCTGATGTGTTTGGATGCGAATAAAACCAATCTGGCCACTTTGCAACCACTCTGTCTTGCTTTATTTAGTTATGTATTTATTTTTCATAATTAAAACCTTCTATTTCTCTCCATCCCGCTGCACTTTGGAAAAGAAAAATGTCAGAAAAAGGGCATTTCCCGCAAGAGTGTTTTTCTTTTTTGGATCCATTTCACAGGGAAGCAACTAAATGAAAGAAGGAAAGAGGTTGTGAACCGTTTCTTCAAGTTACGGTTTTCAGTAAGTGAGGAGCAAGACAGAAAGAGAGGGAATAATAGGAAGAGAGGGGGGGGACAGCTGCCAGCACAAAAAAAGAAGAGGACATTGCCCGAGTCCTATTCCTTCTCTGCCCATCTCCGAATGTCCACGAAAGCAAGCCGAGCCTTATCTGAATGTCTTTGTCCGCCCCCGAAATAGTGTCGCCTGGGGCGGACCACCCCCACCGCAACCCCCCCCCCCCTTTCCCCCCCATCTACGCCACTGGAGCTTATTAGCCCGCAGCTGTTTTATCCTGTCTCGTTTCCTGCGTTCAAGGTTCACTGGAGGGTAACTTGCAAGCGGACCCCAGACGATTGGCATTATTCAAAAACAAAACAATTATTCATTTCTGCGCAGTTCAGGCACGTGCTGTCCTCCTGGTCTTTTCCGTGGGCACCCAGCACATGCATAGGGGTATGCAGAGGCCATACCCGACATCCGACTTCAATGGAGCTTCCCATATATCACGGGTCCCACCAATAACTTAATAAACCGGTTGTCAAGTGGAATTAAAATGTTAGAAGCAATGTCATTAGAAATAAAACGGCAAAAAATCTAGATGTCACAACTTCAAAATGAAGAAAAAAAAACAATATTCTCAGCAAAAAAGCGATCAGTTACAGTTTTCCAATTACGCCGAGAACACACGTTGTGAGATGTGTTTCCAGATTCACTGGATCAAGTGGCAGTCTTAGTTCATGTGCTGATAATTGCATGAGAAAGCGCTAGTTGCTGAGTTTCAATACATTTGGATGAGAGCGAGGATAGCAACAGGGCGCCTACAGCACAAAACCACTGAAGCCCTTTCATCCCAACCCTTGAAAGGCCTTGTATGTCTTCAATGAGAACACATCTTTGAAGGGTGACTTTTTAGTGTTTTTAAAAGTGGATGATCGGCTTTGCTTTCAATGTGGTTATTCGGAAATACCTTGTCAATTGTAACACGCTTATGTTTAATTATTTCTTTTGGTGTCGTCTTTTGTGATTGTGTCTTGATCCAAGAATGTTATACGCTATGATTTTGAACCTGGGATCCTCAAAAACATAATATATAGGTGTATGTAATAATCACTAATATTATCTTTGTTCAGACATTCTAAACAATTTCAAATCTGTGTTCTGCAAATCATGTTTTAGCCGTAGCAAATTGCTCCACCGATTAACATATACAGCAAGTGACCACATTTTCCTTCTCAATCTACCAATTGTAGCAGGTGCAATATAACACTGGCAGAAAACTGCCATTTCTACAGGAAAAATAGCACACACACTGGATACCATGGGCCTTAGTGTTCTAAAATTATGGCAAGAGTTTGAATCAAGTGTCAGAATAAATAATCATCCCACCACCTCACTCTTTTTCACTCTTACATTTTCACATTAAAAAGCCATAAGCAAATTGTGCTTTGTATAAGCTGCAGTTTTTATAACTGAAAATAATCACCTCCTACAGACAAAACTCCAAAGTGATGCAGACTAAGGCCCTGATTCTGTGTGTCATTAGCTAGGTGCTATTTCTCACGTCAAAAACATTTTTTTTCCATTGTGTTCTGAATTTATCAGGTGCAATACAATGTACCTATTCTGATTTTTTCTGGAAAACATGGTAGAATTTTGGTGCTTAATGCATCAAAGTCTGCATGTTAAGGTAAATTCCATATTTGTTTCCCCTGTTAAATTCAGGCAGGTCTGACTTGCTGAAATTTAATGGAGGGTGAGGTATTTAATGACAAAGGTAGTTACCGGGTGTGGTAGATATCACCCAACTCTGAATCAGGCCCCTGCAAAAGCAAGCACTGACCAACTCTGAATCAAAGCCTAATTTTAACATTTCCAGTAGGTCCTTACCCTTTTATTCTATTGACCACAGCAGGGCATATACAGGATATATAAATTATTCAAAAAGTACAGCACTATATAAATGTTTGCCTAGCTCATCCACCCAACACAAGTAAAATAAATCCAGATTTTCAGAATATATACAATTAATATCTACAAGGACATTGCAGTGGCATTTATTTCCTTAATTTGTGGATATACTGTAAAGTTGGCTGCAAGGTGGAACAACCTGCATATATTTGGACAGAGATAGAAAAATAGTAGAGAATCAAGCCTAATGATTGAGACCCTACAGTAAGTCAATAAGGTAAAAAAGAGGAGAGACATGTCAAATATGCCCAGGAAATACCATTGGAGCCTTGAGAAAGGAATCCTAAACACTTGGGATTAGATAGTATTGCCCAATTGCTTAGTTTCTTCTTAGAGTACTTAATGAGGTCTAATCAGAACCGAGACAAATAGTTCATTTACACCATAAATTTGACTTAATTCCTGCCTTTACTTAAAAAGCACCCCATCTTCTTGGGCCTATTTGCCCAATCAGAGGGAAAAAAACTTATTTTCTTAAGCCTCTTCCAAAAACCAAATATTTCCCTGCTGAAACAGCAAGACCACGACATAGGTGGTCTATCCATTCCAATTCGTGGTCACTGAAGCGCAGCACAGAATAATCTCAAGGTGACATCTCCCTGTAAGAAAGCCAAACTTGAAACAGTACAATCTAAAACTGAAAAAGATAACCAAGACCATACATTTACAGATCAGGGTCTGACAACGTAAAATAAAACCCAACCTGATCAGAAAAACAGCCTGCCCCGTGTAACGAAATGACAGAGCAAGAGGGCCTGCTTTAAAGACAAGCAATTCCTTGATGACCTCAACAATCCAAGAAAGCAGAACAATAGTTCTCATGCTATGTACATAATGCAGAGTTGAAGTCTTTTACATCCTCAGCAGGATCATACTTAGCTCAGTGCTTCATTAAAAAAAATATCAGAAGGACCATCGAAAACAAAGTCATGTCAGTCACACCTTAGGAGATGCGCTGTATCATGACACAGATGTGACAACAATGCTTATAATATGGGAAGTTCCTTCTTGATGACCAACAAGAAGTGTCATTGAAGACCTGTTTTGCATTTTACCCTCTTGACTACCTCATTGACATTGGAGACACTTGTATTAAACCAAGTACTATCCATCCACAGGAAAGTGACGGAACGTTTTTACCAATGTAATCATGATAGCTAATTTACTCATCAGTAATCATAACACCAGATATTCCATTCTACATACCACTTCATAAATAATGAGAGAAGACGTTAAAGGAAAAGGAACCTTATCCAGTTTAAGCTCCCTCGAATCCTTTCAAGCATGCATGTGTGTATAAATTACTACCAACCTTAATGATTCTATGTATTAATGAACCTTTGTGGAAATATGAACAATACAAAAACAAGGTTCTCACATTGCTAGCTCCCACAAGAATCAAAGATCATTGAATAAGGTCTGGTCTCTTCCCTTTGGTTGGACCCTCTCACACAAACATTACGTTAATCCTGGCATTTGTGCAGTTCACCTTTTCCGTTGCTGAATAAGATCCACCAGTTATTGTACTCAATATCCATGGGTGAGAAGGCAAAACATTCATGATAATACATTAATACACAATATTTTCAAAGGGAAGGCATCTTTATCTACCAATATGTGAATAAAACGTTCTTTGACTTCACTAAGTGGGCTCACTTCATCCGTGCTTCATGCTTACAAATGGGGATATTGCATTGAAAATTGTCTTCTCTTAAATGAGCGTCTAAATTTGCATCTAAAGAAAAGTTGATTGTTTAAGATGACAAATAAAAAAAATAAACTTGTGCTCAATCACTGGTAGCTAGACAGAAATCAGCCATACTTAAATCAAAGGCAATGTGTAAAGTATTTAGGCAATGCATACACAGTAGAATAAGTCACAAAAAACACAATGCGACTCCATAACTAATTTTAAACTAAAGAGGAAACTTTTATGAGCGAATTAAGACCAAGGCTACAAAAATTCAATGAGGGATACCAGAAATATGAATGTTTACACCCCTAAATGTAGAAAAGTACTCATTAGTTTTTTCAACCATGAAATTGGGGTCAGATACTTTGTCCCCCGTTTCCAGCTTGAGCTTTGGAGGAAAGGTTTTTGAGCATTTCAAAACTTTTTTCTGGTGCACAAACAATCACAGTAGCACACTTCTAAGACCCTCAGGCCCCAGGGAAGCCACTTAGAGACCTACAGAATGTCAGAGAGGCCAAAAGCAAATCCCAGTCAAGGTCCAGTTGCCATACGCTAGTTGGGCACTTCATGAAAAAGGCCTCTTGCAGCTTGTTGTGTTCCTGCAGCCACACAGGAGGCCAGGCAACTGATCCTTGGAGTCCATTTAATTGATCTGGACACAAGAGGGAGCAGATCAAGTACTTTAGGGCTCCTCTCAGGTCACAGACAACATGTTCAGTCCTCTTCTGATCTTCCACAGGCCCAGCAAGTGTTCTAAGGATGGCTCCATGGGTGCCACATTTAATGTTTGGGACCAACAAGATGGTGGGAGTGGCTCATAGATGAATCCCCAACTAATCCTAGGGGCAACCCTATCCACTTTTTCAGCAGTTCCTGTTCGCCTTATTGGAAGCAGGTCCAAAATGTCATGCAGCAAGGCCAGCGTCTAAATGGCTGAAGTCTTCAGCCACATTTAACTTGAGATCTGTGGGCTGGTAGTGTGTATGGGGGTGTTACAGGGAAATCACCAGTGTCCTCCCGAAATCTAACACTAAACCCCAATTTAAAGCAGACCCTGAACCCACAACAAAATAGGAGACAGAAGTCTACTAAAACAAAGCATGTTCTCTCATTGACCATACAGGAGATACATAACCACTTTGAAGATCACAAAAGTTTTACAGACAGATCTGTCAAAAATAATTTGATACTGTTCTGCCAATAGGATAACCACACCATGCATACTCTGCTGTGCTCAGGGGATTCTTACCTGCCAATTTAGGTCATCTTGTTAATCAAACTGACCTATTGTGTAAGTTATGAGAAGAAGGTTCACACCTCAGTCAGGCAAAGTACAGGCTGGCCAGTTATCAGTGGAAAATTATTATTAACCTCCTGAAGGCTCACATAGGGAAAAGGAAACTTTCTAAAAGTTACGTTTCTTTAATATTTGTTAAAAATCCTATTTCACCATGGAATCGGGATTTTTAACTATGGAAAGCAGTTGTTTAATTATTTTTCTAGTTGGTCTCATTCCTGAGATAGCACTATTCCTATTTTAACCTGTGCTCTGATTTTCTTCATAGGACAGCTAGGGCTGCCGCAGAGAAGAGAGCTTTTGGGGCCTTTTCAATTTAGGAAGATGTGAATATCAATTTTCTACATGTCCCACCTTTAAATGCCCTGCACCCTGCTTAATGGTCTACAAGGCCTACATAGGGGTGACCTAATCAATGTAAAAGGGAGTTATTTACATGTCCAAAAGGGCTAGTTTAACATGCAGCATTGCAAATTCTACACTGCAACACTCAGGCTACACAGAGTAGGCCTGGAGCAATGTTTTCAGTGCCACTGTAGTGGATGGCACAATCTCACACCTCCAAAGAATATATTCCGAGCCCAAATCCGGGGTCGCCTCACAGGCTTTGGAAGCCTACCTTGCTGAGATGGATCTACCTTGCCTTGACCCAGACAGTCAGGAATCCCTGGGGTCACCCTTCAGAGGGGAGGAGGTGAGAGCCGCGATCGCCCATTTGAAGATAGCTAAGTCCCCTGGAATGGATGGCATGGCCGTGGAGCTATATAAGGAGTTTGGGGGAGTCCTGGCCCCTAAGCTCCTGGACATTGTTTTGGAGGCCGGTGAGACTGGCGTATTGCCTGCCTCCATGCGTGAGGCGCCGATTGTGATGATCCCCAAGACAGGGGAGGACCCCTTACTCCCCGCCTCCTACAGGCCAATCTCAATGCTCAATGTAGACCTTAAGATCATTAGTCAGGTATTGGCCAACAGATTACTTCCGTATCTCAGGCGATTGGTACACGACGACCAGTCCGGTTTTATTCCAGGAAGGAACGCGCTGCGGAATATCCGCCGTCTCGCCCATGTCATGCAATCGCTAGAGGGCAGGGCCGAACGGAACACCCTGGTATTCCTAGATATCGAACAGGCGTTCGACTCGCTCAGGTGGGACTATCTATGGCAGGTGCTCCTATAATTGGGGATTGGTAAGGGGTTTGTGAATTGGGTAAGACTTCTCTATACTCAGCCGGTGGCGAGGGTCCGTACGGGACGCTATGTCTCAGATGCGATATCACTAGCCAGGGGGACGCAACAGGGGTGTCCGCTCTCCCCCTTGCTGGTCGCCCTGGAGCCATTAGCGTGCCATCTCCGTAGGGTCCTACAGGGGCAGGGTATCCAAATTGGGGCCATGGAACATATCGTATCACTGTATGCAGATGATGCACTGGTGTATCTACGGGAACCAACGCACTTGATTCCGATACTGCTGGCGACTCTGGGTCAGTTTGCCGCGGCCTCTGGACTCTATGTCAATAACACTAAATCACAATTATATCCGGTTGGGTCAGAGGCTGGGAGGAGCGGGGTTCCACTCCCAGAGCTGGGGCTTCCATGGGTGACAGATACATTGCGCTATCTCGGGATCTGGATCAGTGGGGACAGAGAAGTTTTTTACCAACATAATATGGGGAGGATTCTTAGAGGTCTCCGAGGCAGCATTGCCTTCTTGAACACACTCAGTCTCTCGCTGATGGGGAAGATTGCCTTGATTAAAATGGTGGTGTTGCCTCGATGCTCTTCACAATGCAGGGCTCCTTCTTTGAACTAGCACACCAGGTCTTCAGGGATCTCGATGCAATGCTTATACAACTATTGTGAAATGGAAAACGTTGTCGGGTGAGCCTAGAAGTCATGAAACGTACTTGGGGTAGGGGCAGTTTAGAAATCCCAGACCTTGAACTTTATTATTTTGCGTCCCAATTACAGCACGCAGTGGCCTGGCTCGATACAGACCCATCATGGGAACGATCGCTCCTGGGGAACACATATGGGGATCGACAGCTGGGGGCGCGTCTCTGGCAGACAAAAGGGCGACGGGACCTATGTCCTCCACTGGGCAGATTGTTGGTTGCCATCTGGACCAGGGTGGTTCGACGACTTATACTGGCGCGACCGTTTGCCCCAGAGGCGGACTTTTGGCTGATGCCGCCTTTCACGCACATTGACCGGGTCATGTCTACTGACAAATGGAAGGCAGGAGGGTGTCTTATGCTGTCAGACCTCTATCCTGACCAACGGTTCATAACATACCAAGATGCCGTGGACTCTTTTGAGTTGGGTCCGGGGCAATTCTTGCAATACGCCAAAATAGCGGCAACAGCACGACATCTATGGCCTACATTCCTGGAAGCCCCGGAACACACGCATACTCTGGTCAAGATGATAGCCATGGCGGGAGGGCGGAAACTAGTCACTCACCTGTACAGGGCGTTATGGGAAGATAGAAAATGTGCACCTCTCAAAATAGAAGGTAGATGGCAGGAAGTGAGCCCACAGGAGATCACACCACGGGAGTGGGAAAAAATTCACGAGGGTGTATGTAAGGTGGCGGCATCCAATAGATTTAAGCAGATACAGTACAATATGGTCCACATGACATACCTTTCACCCAAGCGCCTACTCACTATTGATAGCTTGAGGGATCCAAGGTGCCCCAGATGCCACAATGCACAGGCAGATTTCCCACACATGGTTTGGTCATGTCCGTTGATCCAGATATACTGGACAGCTATCCTAGAGGACCTGCACAGAATAACAGGATGGAGAGTTGCCCTGGAGCTGCGTTCTTGTCTCCTTGGCCTGATTCCCCGGGACCCTAAACGTAAGATCAGCAGGAAGTTCCTGGTGTTGGGACTTGTGATAGCTAGGCGGCGAATAGCAATCCACTGGCTGCAACAAAGTGGACCGCTGGTTGCGAACTGGAAGACGGACCTGAGGAATGGGCATTAGCGGAGGAGGGGCATATGCGCAGCACTAGGAGGGATGCCAAACTCCCGTAAGTATTGCAGGCGTGGGGGCTAATGGTCCAGGAGATAGGAAGGAGCTCCCCGAATTCTACACAGACAGTGTTGACAGATGGTAGTCATATGGGGAGTGAATCCCCCAGGCGGGGGGAAAGACGGGAGGATACCCCTGAGTGAGATGTTGTTAGATGAACCTCTAGGTGGGTGGGCCCGGCGAGGGGGGGTGGGGTGAGGGTGGGAGGGCGGGATGTTCAGTTAGAAGTTCATATGATGGTTAATGACAATGTTCATGCTTATTGCTGGTTCGGTGCACACTTCAAAGGCAAGCCTAATTGGACTAACTGTTGCTGGACAGAGAATGTGAGGCTTCTAATTCGGAATTTTTTGTAAAATAGTACTGTTTTATTATGTGCTGTGAACCTTAAAACCGCAACAAAGAAATAAAAAAAATAAAAAATAAAAAAAGTCAATAACCTAGAATTGAGCATCCACATTCTGCTGTTCTGGTAGTCGGAAGAATAATAACTAACTGGATCAGAGCATGGTCAGATATGGCTGCTACAGCAATCGTGGCCCCTATTATTAGTGGACATAAGGAGGCCGAGGTTAAGAAGTAATCGATTCTAGCGTAGGATTGGTGTGCCGCAGAGAAGGAAGAGTAGCACTGACTGCGGATGCAATACCTGCCAAATGTCGGTGAATCCCGCTTCCGCTAACCAGCTGGCCCCCTGTGAAGAAAAAATCCCTGCAGACCATGAACGAGGAGGGAGCCTATTCATAGCTGCGTCCATGACTAAATTAAAATCCCCACCTATAAGTAAGTCTGAGTCGGGAGACGCCAGTACCTCACCTAAGGCCTGTCGAATAAAGGGTTCCTGTTGCTCATTAGTGGCATAGAGGATGGCTATGGTGAGTGTATAGTGAGCCAAGGACATCCTCAAAGATAGCATCCGCCCGGGAATCTCAGATTGTACTCCTTCAACCCTCCCTTGGAAGTGTGTGGCCACAAGAATCGCAACCCCTGCCTTCTTCCCCGGACCGGGGGACCAGTACTGGTGATCAAACCATCTCGACCTCATTCTATAGCATTTCTTGTAGAAGACGAATATTGCTCACCGCTCCCGGGTCTGGACGCTGAGGCACCCCCACCAGTCCCAGGCACCGCCGCCGGCTCTGCGCAGTCCTTCGTGCAAGATCTCAACGTGTCAGGGCGGTCCCGGGCTGGTACGCCGTCAGAACCCGGCAGAGAGAGTGACACGGCTTTACAACCGCTGCCGCCGTCCCAGGCCTCCGCAGCCCCAGCATCTAAGTGGCCTCTATGTTGTCCCCTTCGCCGCTGGAGTGATCTTGAACACTGGTCTGCAGCGCTCCCAGACACACCGCCTGGGTTCCTGAGTGCTGGAACCCGCTCCACGGACCTTACACTCGCGTTCCTGCAGGTTGCGGGCTGCTACCCCACACTGGGGACCGCTAAACACCACTCCGGCGTGGCAGAGCTCCGTGACTCCATTACCGCATGGGCGCCATCTTGGACATGCCCTCGGTGTGCTGTATTTAAAAGGTTGGAAATGCTCTTAAGTTTTACATGCCCTGGTTGTGAAAAACTCTCAAATCGTTTTTCACTACTGTGAGGCGTACCTCTCCCATAGTATAACATTGAGTTAGCATATTACATCTAATATGTCAAGGACTGTCCGCTACTATCTGGGACACAGTCAGGGACTTGGGCAAGGACTGGGAAATGGGTAGTAAATGTACGCAGAAAGAGAAGTACAGCGCTGCCCAGGATCACACAGGAAGTCAGAGGAGAAAAGGGAACCAAAGGGTAAGCCTGCATGAAGGAACACGATGGCTAAGACTCAGAAAGGACAGGCACTCATGAGGTGATTTACTATTCAGAAAAACTACACCCGGGACGAATGTGCAGGACATATATATGAAACAACATTAACAGTAAAGGTGAGTGTTGGGTAAAGCACTCAGGAGCTCCACACGTTAAGACTGAAGCTCAGTAAGTTTCTCACCCACAATTGCTGTTACAGATACTGACTGCAAATACCCACATATAGGATATGCATGCAAAGGCAGGGAAACAAGGATCGGTCTCACCAGAGTACAGCTGCAATGACCAACCTTGGCCTGAAGGGAGCTGGGGCTTAAAAGAGCTCACAGTAATCACATGCATCAGGTGTGAGCAGGCCAGCAGCAGCCACCCACAGGTGAGCTGAATTCCTCCACCTATCCATGGCCTGCAGGGGTGGAGACGAAGCAGTGAGCAGGGGATTATAGGTAATGGAGTTTCCAGCATGAGCAGACTGGCTTCCACAAAACCCGGCATGGATTGGGAATGGATGTCAATTCCTAAATAGTGTCCAAATGCCTGGAAGTCAAGATATGCATGTAGGGGAGTGTCTGGAAGCATATTAGAACACTGGAAAGCCCCACAATTCAGCCCCCTGGTGGTGGGCACGAGCGCACAAGAAGTGAATCGTGACATAATAAGTGATACATTTTAGTTGGGAACAGGTAGGAATGTGAGGTTTGGTCTGCGAGGAACTGTAATTTAAAACTCTCTTTAATGGTAAAGTCAGATTTTAAGTCTCAATTCTGAAAATGCCACTTTTAGAGGTGTAGTTGGCCTTTGTGTATTCCTCCCAGCCAAACCCATAAAGGCAGGGATATTGGCATGATGGGGGGTGGCGGAGATGTTACCTGTCACACTTGCACTTCAGAGACACTAACTCAGCTCACACACAAAGGACTTCACACTAGCCTTTGCCTGCAGAAAAACTGGAACTAAGACAGGGAGCCAGGAAATTCCAGACACTTCTGTAGGGGGAAGACTCCAGAAGTTTCTTCCACTTCAAAGTGGGCACCAGGTATAATGAAGGGACCCTCAGACTCACTCTTCAGTACGCTCCTGGACCTGTGGATACTAGAGAAGGACACCCTGCTGCTGGACGCCTGCCCTCCTTGCTGAGAAGGGAGGCTGAACCTGCACGCTTCATCTCAGGGTGAAGAGACTCCAATGGTCAACTGACTGACCTCATGCTTTGAGCTACATGGACAAAACAAGCTTTAGAGGCCTCTCTGCTACTGTCCAGCTATACTGGATCTGCAACTGGACCTGCCTGAGCCCTGCTGGCCTCTGCTGGAGCAAGGTCCTGATCTCCAAGAGGTACCCCTCAGATCCCAGACCCTTGGTTTGGCATCAAGGGCATGAAAAGGAGAAATCCTGAAATTTGGGCTCTTTGTAACCATGAACAGGCCTGTTTGTGCCAAGATCCTGCCGCCTACACCCACCCTCAAGCTCCAGTGAACCTAACACTTTGCGCTACAGCAACTGCCATCAATGCGAGATCAGCACTTCGAGCTACAGCAATGCTAGCCTGTGGTGACCAACGCAATGTGGTGGCCAACGCGAAGCTCCAGCAATGACCATCCATGACAGGCAACAGGCTCTTTGTACTGCACTGATGACCACCCTAATGCCCTACCTTCCCTTCACGCTATAACAACAACCTTCCGCAATGCTCTCTAAGCTCCTCGCAGCCACCTCCACAAGCACAGAACTCTTCAGGCTGGACTTTAGAAGATAACTTTTTCAGTGGGACTGACCTGGTCCCTGTATTCAGCCTACGCTCCATCATGGTCAGCCTGAACTTGTGACTTTCACCCGGTCTCCCACAACCAGATAGTCATGAGTGGCGCTTTGTGCTTTTAGGCGCTATACTTATCATAAATCTTTGAAATTGTGTGTCTCGGGGCCTACTGATTGGATTTCTGTCATTTTGATGTTAAATAATGGATTACATTTTACTCTATTATTCAAAAGTGGTGTGGGATTCTTCTTGTGTTGCATTTTCACTTTATCACTCTTTCTGTGCTGCACAAATAATTTACATATTGCCTTTAAGTTAAGCCTGACTTTTTTTGTGCCAAGCTACAAGAGGTTTAAGCACAGGTTAATTTAGTGACTTTTTGTGTGGCTCCCTGACAAGGATTGTGTAGGGTTTTACCCCACTCAACCAACAACCCAATTTCTCAGAATAACCTATTCCTCGTGACTCTGTCTCCCCCTCTATCCTCAATATGTTTTAGCGTTAGCACCTTGCCACTACATGTCTCCCAACTTCACTATATTTCATGTAGCTAAACTATCTGGTGTTTGAGATGTATTTTTCAGTTCTCTGCAGTTTTTCTGAAATGTAGTCTGATGCTTCTGCAGCCATATGTTTGGTTCCCACACCCTCTGGGTTGATTCTCAGCCCTGCAACCATGAAGTTGTGACTTCAAGCTTACTTATTATTTTCGGTCACTTATATGATTTTTAGGTATGGACTACAAGACACTACAATTGGTTTTGATGCGAAAGACATATTGTTGGCTTACCAAGAAATTACAAGGGTTTACAGCACACCCATTGCTCACCATTGGTTGGCTTTGATACTTGCATTTGCTTTCTTCTTATATAATGGTTTTCCTTGTCCCAGCTTATCTAGCTTGTGTTTTTTTCCCTAGCCTGGAGCATAGCGTCTTTAACAACTCTTTGATTGGTTGATTTGTGTCCTTTCACTGCTCACTTTTAGGAAACCTTTTTATACGTTTTAATTAAGCACTCTATGAGACTGTGTATGTTTTCTACCTCTCTCCCTCATGTGCACCCCCAAATTTCCACCCCTCAACACTCCATGCTGCTCTCACGTGTTATGGTCTCAAAGGCCAGACCTATTGGCTTTGCCAGTGCTTGCTATTACTGCTGTTGCCTGCAATTTATTTGAACTTTAATTCATGTCTGCTACCTAGTTCTATTTTCAGATTTGCAAATAAAATAATTTTTGTCTACAAGTGGGCTTTTGATTATAAACACCATATGTAAATGCAGAATACCCACTGATTCAATATTACAGCATAACACACTATAATTAGACAGGATGTCAAGTCATTTATTTTTATTTTTGCAATTCTCTCCAGATCGTAGTTTCGTTGTCATGTCTCCCATGTCAAATGTATACTACTTGGGACAGAACATTTACCTCACAACACCCAACATACGCATCAACTGTACGATACATAATCATCTATGAATCCACTTATGGGATGTTTTCTTATAGCAAATGTATTTTTGTGACTAGATGGAATTTTAGAATAAATGCTTGAATAAGCCCCATGGGGTGAAATACATGTTGGCAAACTGGAACTGTTGTAAAAAAGAAAAAACAATACTTGCAAAAAGGTCAAAAGCAAAAACTACAACAACAAGAATAAATGACTTGGCTTTCTGACTATTTGTATAATTTGTTATGCTTTAATAAATAAATGTATATTCTAGCTTTAAAAACACAGTATTTACAATCAAAGGTGTATTTGTATGTCTTAATTTAACACAGGTCTGTGGCTGAACCTGCGTAAGAGATTGTATTCAAACATCACCCCCATTTAATCCTTTATAGATTATCTTAATTTGGAGTATGGATGTGCTAAGGCCCTCTCTATATTTATTAGTCCCAGGTGTCTTTGTTTTGCAACAATCCTCCCATATGTTGTGAGGATTCTGGTTCTGTATCGACTTGTGTTGCTGTTGGGAGAACCAGCCAGCTTATACATTTTAAAGCGTACATTCCTGTAGATCTTGTTCCTGTAAGAAGAAGATATGACTACCTGTAAAGAAAAACAAAAGACGAAACACCACAGGAAACAACGGAATTCATTTGGACATTGCCCCAAGACTACAATGAAGGTCAAAGGTTGCCCCATAACATTTATCATAGACAGTGGTGCGTCAATTAACATCATGCCAGTTGAAAAGTTCAACAGCCTATGTCCTGTGGCACGCCACAATCCATCAAAAACCAAGTATACACTTGGGCTGCTTCTAAACTGTTGCAGAGTCAAGGGTCATCTACAGAGACAATGAGTTTCAGTTCAAGTGCCAATTCACGTACTTCAAGGAACCTTGTCTAGTGCATACCTACTCAATTTTGCCACCGCTGCTGACGTGAGACTGATATCTCTCATTTACAGCCTCTCCACTCAATCTGAAGCTGTGATTCAGTTGCCATCATTATTTCATGGCCTAGGCAGGCTCAAGACATCGAAAGTGCAACTTCATATCAATAAGGACATTCGCCCTGTTGCTCAGTGGCAATGCAGTCGTTTTTCACTTGCAAGAAGCAATAGAGAAAGAACTAGAAACGCTTTTGAAGCTTGACATCATTGAGCGCTCCACTGGTCCTACCCCATGGGTTTCACCCATAGTGTTGGTGCTAAAAAAAGACACTGGAGGTGCAGTGTGCTGATATGCGCCAGGCCAACAAAGCAGAGAAAGACATCCTGGTCCACACATAGCGGACATGATCATGCAACTGAACGGTGCCAAGTCTTCTCCTGTCTTGACCTGAACAAGGTATGCTATCAACTCAAGTTGGAAGAAAACTGCAGGTACATCACTATTTGGCCTGCTCAAGGTGAATTTGTGAGCTTCCTACTGTGAGTGACCCATTGAGAAGCTTGAAAATACTAGATGTCCCTTTCCAGTGGTCTGCTGAATGTGATCAAAGCTTCAAAAATAAAACATGCAACTGAAAATGCAACCAAGATGGCCTATTTTGACCCCAAGGTACATACTGAGATCACAGTCAATGCTAGCCTGGTGAGGCTAGGGGCATTGGTCAACATAATGGTCATCCAAATGCTCTGAGACGCATTGTGGCCTATGCCAGTCGAAGCCTGTCTGGCACAGAATGTGCCCATTCTCAGCAGAGGAAGAGTTTGGCTGTAGTGAAGGCCTGCAAACATTTTCATGTGTTTCTATACGGAAAACGTTTAACTGTTATCACAGATCACAAAGCGCTGCTAACCATTCTGAGAAATCCAAATGCCAAGATGCTTCCTTGCATTGAGAGGTGGGGGTTCCGACTGCAAGAGTATGACAATGCCATTGCAGAGAAGCCGGGTAAAGATCAGAACCCTTCTGATTACTTTTCACAAATATGTTACAGTGGTACAGTTCCACATCCAAAACGGCTGAGTAGTACATTAACTTTATTGTGAGGTACAGCACACCAGCAGCTCTTTCAATTGATCAGATAATTGTGCTACAAATCCTGATCAGACCATGGTTATCCTTAAATACATCATTTCAACTCAGTCGTGGAAGAAGCATCCTCGACCTTTTGCTGACAAAGTTGAATAAAAAAAAATCAAGACTGTCCGTTATCAAGGAGGGTGTTGTTTTGAGAGGCTCACAGATCATCATAATTGAGAGCCTAACACAGCAAGTCATTGAACCAGCCCATGAAGGACATTGTGGGATTGTGTAGCCAACAAAAGAGCCCTAAGAGAGAGAGTGTGGTTCCAGCGCCTAGATAAATGAGTGGAGGGGGCACTAAAAGAGTGACATCTTTGCAACTGCCTTTCTCCCAAAGTGACACAGCACCCATTGATAATGTCTGACCTTCCTGCACATCTTTGGGAAAGAATTGTGGTTAATTTCTTTGGACCTTTAGAAAGAGGGCATCATCTCATGGTAGTCATCGATGAATATTTAAGTTTTTCTTTTGCAGAGGCGTTATCTTCAGCTACCTATTATATGGTCTTCAAGTGGCTGGATGGCCTCTTTGTAGCGTGGGATATCCCTGCCATTCTCAAATCCGACATTGGTCTTCCACTCAAAAGCAAAGAATTCAAGGAATTTCTGCTCAGATTACATGTAATTATATATCAATGGGGACACCCAATGAGCTACCAGACCTGGGTTACAAATACAGTACAGTAAAGAAGTGGTCAAGTAGCACTGATTGCTTAAAGCAGAAATCAAACAAATAATCGCATTCACAATACCCAAATCTAAATATCACATTTGCAAATTTATGCAGTTTATTTGTATTAAAGTAGAGATTCGCAATCATGGCAACGCAGTTGCTCTATCATCTCAATTGAAACGAAAAACAATTGCAAAATTCGGTGCTCAGGTTTAGGGGAATAGGGGATGGAATGTGGTAGTGATTAAAGTGAAAATGTGGGGGTAGTGGACAAGGACAGTGTAGTGCGACATATATACATCATCATCAAATGGTGGTGCTGATCCGGCCTTAATGAAAGGTCAATAGCTCCACAGAAAACACAGCACTATATGAACACTGTCAAATTGATTACAGTAGTCCTGGTTGAAGTCGACCTTTGGAGCCATAGTGGATATGCTAGATAAGTTCAGCCTTAGGGTGGGGTCTTCATCAGGACTAGTTAATTAGGGGGGGAACAATCTTTACAACGCAACTTTTACAACGCACTACACTTACAACGCATTTTTTACAACGCAAAATCCATTACAAAGCACTACACTTACAACGCATGACACTACAATGCATTTTTAAAAACTACCTTTACAACGCATTCCATTACAACGCCTACCATTACAACGCATAATATTACACTACACTATCCAACACTTACCCTACTGTTGCACCCCCTGGAGTTAGAATAGTAATTTTTACCCCTATACTATCCAACACTTACCCTACTGTTGCACCCCCTGGAGTTAGAATAGTAATTTTTACCCCTATACTATCCAACACTTACCCTACTGTTGCACCCCCTGGAGTTAGAATAGTAATTTTTACCCCTATACTATCCAACACTTACCCTACTGTTGCACCCCCTGGAGTTAGAATAGCAATTTTTACCCCTATACTATCCAACACTTACCCTACTGTTGCACCCCCTGGAGTTAGAATAGCAATTTTTACCCCTATACTATCCAACACTTACCCTACTGTTGCACCCCCTGGAGTTAGAATAGCAATTTTTACCCCTATACTATCCAACACTTACCCTACTGTTGCACCCCCTGGAGTTAGAATAGCAATTTTTACCCCTATACTATCCAACACTTACCCTACTGTTGCACCCCCTGGAGTTAGAATAGTAATTTTTACCCCTATACTATCCAACACTTACCCTACTGTTGCACCCCCTGGAGTTGGAAAAGTAATTTTTACCCCTATACTATCTAATACTTACCTTAAATGCAATTTAATATTATGCGTTGTAATGGTATGCGTTGTAAAGGTAGTTTTTAAAAATGCGTTGTAGTGTCATGCGTTGTAAGTGTAGTGCGTTGTAATGGATTTTGCGTTGTAAAAAATGCGTTGTAAGTGCATGCGTTGTAAAAGTGTGCGTTGTAACGACATACATCCGAATTAGGGAGCACCTAAAAGTTAATAAATAACTGGCGTTAAAGTAAGCTTAGGGTCACATTAATAATGAATGCATATGAAATGGGGACAGCCCGCAGCTTTGTGCCGACCGTGAGCTGACCGCGAGCCACTGCTGACAGAGTGCGCGAGGAGTGCAAGGAGGACGCTGAGTCCGGCACTTTCCTGGTACTTTCCTGTTACCCGTTGCCGCACGGTGCACAGGATACCAGCGGATGCCCCCTGCCTCTCTTCGGCGGCAAAGAGGCTACCCGGGAGCAGCCGGTGCCACGGCGGCGGTAAGAAGCTGCAGGAAGCCGCGGGAGCAACCCAGCAGCTGCAGTGACGGACTCCCCGGGCGCCCACGAAAAGCCCCACTGCAAGTGGCAGGAGCCCCCACTTCCATCTTGTAGCGGTGAGAAGCGGCAGCAGTGGTGAGGTGAGGGTCGTTTCCTTCCCCACAGCAGCCGCGAGCCTCAGTGTGGGGGTGACAGAGACTGTGTGAGGCTGTGAGAGGCTATCTGAGGGCCTCTGCGTAGCAGCTTGTAAGGTTCATCTAACAGGAATCAAAACAGCTAATCCCTAAGCCGCCCAATAGGGAGTTGGCGCGGTGTGGGATTGGGCAGAGGGGGAGCCATCATAACGCCATAATAGTCAATATTTCTAAGCGCCCACTCTGTGACCTTGACCCTGCACTGAAGCTAACCCAGAAGTCATTGGCGCTAAGTCACTCCCAGACATAAGGAAGGAAGGAAGGGGGGTAGCAGATGGTGGTTCACGTCAGTAGCACCAGCGGTCCAACTTGGCGCTACTTGACGATATCTGTGTTTCTTTTGGCGCCATAGGCGTAAGTGGCAATAACTGCAAAAAAAAAGGCATCTTTCTACAAGGACCTATAAGAGCCCACCCATTTTTCCGTCAATAGAGTGAGACCAGATCTTCGGCCACACACTGCAGCAATATCTTGACGGTAGCTGTTCCGATTGAGGATACAGGCAGCCTTGGGAGGTGGAGTGGGAAGCAGAGCGGAGACAGTAAGGGAAAAACAAAATAAATATAAAAAAAAAAAATATATATATATATATATATATATATAAATAAATAAAAGGGAATGAGGTCGGGGAGAACAGGAACAAACCCACCTAAGAATGTAAGGACAAAAGCCAAAGCCAAGACCAAATCACCCGCTAGCTCAGCTAAGGGAAGCCCACCTGCACGACTAATCCCGCTGGTATATCCAATTTTTAGTAGCATGAACCACACTGGCAGATTCGCCTTTTTGAAAGACCCAGCAACGGCAGTATATGCAATGGCAAACACGCCAACAGGATTACAAAAGCCAATGTCACCTAAAAAAATCGAAATAAGGCCAGCAGGATCAACCGCACCATGGACTCCTCGAAATGCCCAAAACACGAATGATGAGAGGGCAAATGGAACAGAAGAGACACACAAGTGCACGAATGCCATTCTTGTGAAAAACATTTTTCAGTTTCAAGCCCAGGTGCACAAGGATAACAAAAAGGTCAACAAAAAGCACAACATTACTCAAGGGCAAGGACAGGAGAAATCACTAACAACGTTCACAGGAACAATTAAGACCACGGATTGCCAGCACGAAGGACACATAATAAGTTGCTCCTCCAGCAATAAAGAGTATAAAGGTGACAAAATGACATCAACACCAGTATTATCAACAAATGCACCTAACCAAGAGCTATTAATAACAGGAAGCCACTCGGCCCAACCCAGCAATGAAGTTTCCTACAATTCAAATATAAGTATGTACGAACCGGCACACAAGGTGCCTCCAAATAGCCACTCAACTCCTAGACTGGGACAACGCATGAGCCCAGTATTGATCAAATCTATAGAGAGGACTAAGATAAAGGACTTAAACCTCTGCTGGGTGCCCCAAGTACCTAGCCATAATAAAGGAAGTACCATGACACAAGAAGCTTGCACGGACAATCTTATAATTGAAAGTGCCCAGGAGGGATTGAAAATCCGTATTAAATCAACCACCTCCGAAAATGAGGCCCAGGTAATAACCGAAAGGAACTCAGAGGGACAAAAAAATCCCATCCAAGTAATCAATACCGAAAGGATGAATCAATGTGCAATGGTAAATGGCTGGGGTACAAAAACTTCTCTATCACATGAGTTGCTAAGCAAAAACATAGTCGATCCATATAGTGGAACAAACCAAGAAGTGGATATTATTATATTGACAGACTCACCACACCACTCACCACATGTGACTCACATTGATGCTCAAACAGAACTCTCAATCATAGAGATCTCAAGTGTTTCAATTGTCCCAGATGTGGCAGCAACAAAAAGTCCTGAAACATGTCGCGAAATAAGACAAAAAAATAAAGTGCAACGTAATGTTTTAACACCCATAAAGCAATCTTTACATGGACATCAATCGGGATGCAATGAAGGAGACCGACACCGGCAAAAAGGAGGAAATGACATCAGCGATAATTTGGAAGCCATAATTACATTGCACAGCGCACTAGGGTGCATATTGTAAACCTCTATTAAAACCCTTAGCATGCAGTCGGATAAACTCGATATCCAGATACACCTTATGACTACAATGGCGGAACACATCGCTAACATAAATAAAAAGCTAGACAACATGGCCAGCATTTTTTACACCATCAAGGATCAGACCGGACCGTGGGCACGATCTCAGTCTTGTACCTGCCATCCAATATTGGATAAATTAAAGAATTTGCCATCAATACTTAAAGATATACTGCAGGAATGCAAATACGCTAATCATAGTGACAACAATACACCAACCGGATTTGATCTTATCACTTTTGGGAATCACAAGAGCATGCAAAACGACTACGTAGACCAACCAAATGAGCCAGTAAGGCAAACAACAGTGGGACAAACCCCACAACACAAGCTGCCAATGCAACCGGACGATAAAATAGAGGAACTGAAAACAGCTGACGCAATATCCCTCAACGTACAAAACAACGGTCACGAATTATTAGGACTAGAATCACCTAGCCGAGATGGGGCGAAAATACAAAATGACCATAAACACCTAACCAAGAGACAAAAAAAACGGGCAAGGAAAAACAGAAATCAGCTGTTAAACTGCCCACTCGCCAATAAACAGACGCTGACCATTTATCCCATTTTTAGTCAGGTAAAAACGAAAACAAAATTTGACTCCAACACCACAGAGGGGAAACATAACCCATCGCTTAGGATAGAAACGGAACATAAAAATTGGAAAGATCGAGAAGACAGTCAGATACGATCATGGATAAGCACCAAGGCTAAACCACAAGTGAAAACATCAAAAAAGTCATCACAAACAGCGGGGGTTACCCCCGAAAAAAACTCAAAAGCAGAGAACCCTAGTAACATTGAACGATCTAGTTCAACAGCCGCCGCAATCATTCCCGGCTGTAGCACGGACCAAGGGCCTAGCACCATTATTCAATTAAACAAAACTTCTGACAATCTGCTAGATGAACTCCAAAAAACCGAGACGCCCTCAAATCAAATAGGGCGCACCACTTTCAAAGATGACAGCCACTGTATAAAAAGGTCAGAGCAAACAAACAGCTATAACCCAAGTATTCAGAGACCCCATTGGGCTGTATTCAAAGATACGAACAAAAATCAAAAAAAGGTCTCTGCCACACACGTTACATCATCAAGTACCAATGTAACCACAGGGAAAAGTGTCATCATATCGCCTGATCCTCAAACCCAGGGAAGAAGTGACCAAAATACTCATAGGCAAATAAGAACAAAGGCAGATAGACATATGAATGATCAACTACAACTCACGATACACACTGACAACAATGGCATGCAAGCAACAAAAGAGATTGCAAATGTGGAAAGGATAGAACCACCACCAGGACCAGTGATTACAATCAGTGGGTACCACCGTGAACAGGCAGGACCTAATAGAATAGACCGGGAGGTAAAAGCCACGACATTCATGCCACCAGCACCAACTTCGAATGACGCTTATAATCAAATAGCGCAATACCTCCATCTCCAGGCAAAGGGTCATGATAATCAGAAATCTACCAATAACGAAAAGGCCCAGATCAGTAGTAAAACACCCACAGAGATGCAAAAAGTTACAGCAGGGAAGATACTTTTTATTCCCAATTACGAGCCCCAAGGCATTCAAGATTACCTAAATCGAGGGAATATTCTCCACCTCACATCAACCATCCCAAGCCTAAGCCACTTAACATCCGCGGACCTACTATCAATTGAATTCGTCACATTAGGAGACAATGTGCCTAGAGAAGGCACACTTGCTACCTGGAGGAATTTAGAAGTAGCAAAAAACATTCTTGCAGAAGTGAATAAATTCGAAGAGTGGGGAATTTCTCTGAAAGATCAATCAAAAAAGGGCTACCCGTCACCCCTGCTAAGAAGATGTAGGAAAAGAGAAGACTACACAACCCCGACCACTCGCTCAATACTACGCGGAGCCAAGGGGGTCGAAATTACAATTAATAATCACCGGAGACAGTTATTGAACATAAATGGCAATTGAACCTATTGCGAGGCAGGTAAAATTGAAGAAAATGGAATAAAATTGCTTTCCTGGAACATCGCAGGAGCAAAAAACATTCTAAACCATAGTACAAAGACAGCTGCCTGGGACCAATATGACATCATAGCGCTGCAAGAAACGTGGTCAAAGGAGCCAATTGATGTACCAGGAAGACTATGTTTCCATGAAAGCGCTACGCGTTCCCAGCGCTACGGTCGCGCAAGGGGGGGCTTATCTATTTACGTATCCACTGCATTAAAGATAAACGCCTCGTACATGCCTATATCAGCAGCAGACATGCAGATTATTAAGCTGGAGAGTATAATAAAATGCGTGGCAAGAACAATGGTCTTAATTAACATATATGCTCACCCAAAGAAACAGCAAAAAAAAAGACCTGTTTAAACATCTTGTTAACGTTGTAACTTCCATCCGCCTTGACCACCCAAGTTGGGAGATTATTGCTACGGGTGACTTTAACTCCAACCTTTTACATCAATCGGAGGAAGAGGACAACATCTCAGTGGCAAATGAAATGTGGAAAGTCGAATCCCAGGAGGTCATACCGGCCATGAAGAGAGACAAAGTGGGCAAACATCTGGTGTGGGACCTGGAACGACTCGGTCTACGGGTAATAAATGGAAGATCTATATACGATAAACCCCCTGCTTCCACATACATAGGTCACAATACAAATTCCATCCTGGATTACACACTAGTAACTTTGCCTCTGCTGAGCCTAGTCAAAAAATTTAAAATAATCAGCTCTCTGGATAGCGATCATTCGATGCAACACATTGAGATGAAACTATGTTCTCCCAGGCATGCAAATGCTCCAGCCATACCAGGTCAACTCTCAACAATTAATTTGAAGAGGTTAAAGTGGACAAGCATCACATTACCTCAAATAGCGTTGGATGCTAAGAACTTACTACAAACAGTTATGGCAGAGAGGGACTTATGCCCAAAAACCTGGGCTAATTTCCTGGAAACATTACCAAAATCTAGTAGCAAGGCAAAGAGGCGGAGCAGTCCCATGACCAAAACTAAATTCTCAATAACCACATTAGCAATGAAGAAACATCTTCAAAAGCTCACAAGACGGATACAGGGCTCAAGGACGAACCAAGGCATCTGGCAAGAAGTTCGGTTGATAAGGAAACAATACAAAAAGCTAGTATGGAAGGAAAAAAGGAACAAATTCAATGACTTTTGGGCTAAATTGGTGTATAACACTGAAAAAGCAGACTCCAGGGCGTTCTGGATGCAAGTCAACTCCATCAATAGAGCAGCACAACCCATAAGCATGACATGCATCCCTGAAAATGTCTGGGCTCAGCACATAGTCGACACATTCTCAGTAAAGCCAGTGGAGTATCATGTCATGATCGCTACAACAGTACCCGAATTCTCAAAAAATATGGTACAGGAAAGCAAGCCTGCTCTCAGCCCCGATTGCATGTACAACAGCCAGGAGAGCCGGGATCGATCAATGTGGTCAGTTGACGATCAACGTATATCATCTATAATCAAGAAAGGCAAGCAAGAGAGCACACCAGGGCCAAGTGGCATTCCGCAGGCGATCTATAAAGAGGACCCTGAGTTCTGGGCACGCAAATTCAACCTCCTGTTCCGGACAATAAACAACTCAGGTCGGGTCCCGGAAAGTTGGAGGGGTGCTATTATAAACCCCATCAATAAAGGCGGAGATCGCAAAAATCCAACAAATTATCGCTTAATTGCCCTGATCGATGCAGAGGCAAAATACTATGCTTCCTTGGTGCTAGCTGATTTAGCACAATGGTCGGACACGAACAATAAGATCCCGTTAAATCAGACAGGATTTCGTCGCGGAACAGGTACAATGGCTAATGCAATGGCGCTGTGCTTGATTGGCGAGAACAGTTTACATAACCATCGGGAACTATATACCTGTTTCGTCGATTTTAAGGCGGCCTTCGACCGTGTTAACAGGAATTTACTATGGGCCAAACTGAAGCAGCAGGGTCTACCGGAGTCAATCCTAATGCCGATTATCGACCTGTATAGTAACACCTGGATGCAGGTAAAAATCAACAATGGGCAAAGGCTAACTAGGAAGATCCACACCTTTGACGGACTAAAGCAAGGCTGTGTGTTGGCTCCCCATCTCTTCAACTTATTTATGGCCGACCTAACAGTAAGCCTTGACCTGATCAACGCACATCCTCCCCGACTGGGCATGCTTCGTGTAACACACCTATCCTATGCCGATGATGTGGTCCTGCTAAGCCAGACAAGAATAGGCCTGCAACGCCTTCTACAGGAGCTGACCCGCTATACAAAGCAGAACATGCTGAAATAAATAGCACCAAAACAAAAACCATGGTCATAACCCGACGCCATAAATTACCACCAACCTTTTCAGTAGAAAACGTTAAACTGGAAGCGGTTGGAAGTTACAAGTATCTTGGGATATTGCTGGACAAGCATCTTAATTTCCAGGCACAATTCATCAGCATGGAAAAGAAGGGCATGGCCTTAATGCATGCCTTCACGAGCATAGCAACTGAACTTAAAGGTCCCTTGGTTTCGCCTCTGCTAACAATTATGAAAGCTAAATTAATTCCAACGATAGCTTATGGGAGCATACTGCATTATGGCAAGAGTGCACCACTTTTGGATAAAACGCAAATGAAAATCTATAAGCATGTCTTTGCGCTACCGAGTAACGCATCACCGGCCCAAGTAAGACTGGAATTCGGCCTGAAAACTCAAGTGCTGCTGAGAAAGTATGAGACCATAAAATTCTGGTACGACGTCTGGATGAACCAGGAGATCATGCTCTATCGAGCCATGTGGGAAACAATCACCAAAAATCCAAATTCAAATTACGCCAAGTATCTTAAAATGTCAATAGAGTCAACAAATTTGGCTGGCCTCTGGGAAACTAAGCTCCCAGTACCTTCATTTAAACAGTTGGTTAGGAAGGCAGCCATTAGACACTCATTGTTGGACGACAAAATAGCTTTTAGCCACCGGTCACATGCCTGGATGACAATTCATTCCTATAAAAAACTAGTGCCGGCGCTCTACTTGGACTTTGCATTTTTGCCTTTTATTAAACTTAAATACCTTAATATAAGGTTGGGTAATCTGCCAACCAATGCCGAGCACCCAAAGTGGAATCCCCAAGAAAGTGAAGGGTGCGAGTTATGTGGCGCAGCAAGACAAGATTTTATCCACCTAATTTGTATCTGCCCGGCTCTCACACAGGAACGTCGGAATTGGCTGAAAACCAAGTTCTAGGAGCATGGAATACGTACATGTCGGTCCGCTGTCATACATATCTTATGTACAGCAGACCCACAATTTATTTGCAGGACAATTAAATTTATTGAACATTTTGAGAAAAAGCAAAAAAACACTAACAAATTGTTGAATTTGGAACATGTCATTTCTTACAGTAGAAGGACATCTGTTTTTACTTTCACAGTAGTGTAAATCCTTTTGTGTTTTAACATATTGTCGTATTTATATTTTGTAATGGTTTTTATTAACTATACAATAAAGTATTTTACAGTGTAAATATGAAATGGGGACAGGACTACATGGCCATCTTCTGACCAAATATCTCCAGGCTATCATCATCCCGTCAGGCCTTCATGTTCGCAAACAGCCTTCCATCTTTGTTGACTCACCAAAATGTAAGTAAGGATTTAG
Source organism: Triturus cristatus (assembly GCF_964204655.1). Classification (NCBI taxonomy): domain Eukaryota; kingdom Metazoa; phylum Chordata; class Amphibia; order Caudata; family Salamandridae; genus Triturus; species Triturus cristatus. The sequence continues at coordinate 274,854,116 of NC_140580.1, read as the reverse complement.
TTTTGCAGCGAACAATTGCTCACGCCACTGGATGGTGTTGGGCACAGAGATGGCAATTGAACAGGTGGAAAAGCTTCCGAAAGAGATTAACAACCTAAAAATTTAAATCAGTGGTTATTCGGCACTCGCAAATGCCAAAGAAGCTTTGGAGAGACTGGAAAAAAACATTAAAGACTTTGACAATAACACCCAAGCCAAACAAATTGGAAAAATTGGCCAAAGACGTGAGGTACTACAACAAGGAGACTACATATCCATACCTCCAGGAAGACTACTATAAGCAGGACAATCAAGGACAGTTCTACAACAGAGGAAGAGGAGGATATAGAGGGAACAGATGATTTACCACGTTTTCAGAATCCTCTGGATCCAATAGCGCCAGAAGTGACGGAGAACAAGCAGGTACAAGCGGAGGCTACCCACCACCACAGGCACAACCTTCTTTTTTAGAGGAAGGCCAATGGAGACCGCCCAGAGGCAGAGGCTACAACTGGAACAGAACTCCCTGCAGAGGTCAGAACCAACAGACTTGGAATATGGGCCGCCAACAGGGCCAAGACCAGACTCAGAAGCAGGTGAGATTCCCACAGGATCAGCATGGAGAGATCCAGACACGCCGGCGGACATACAGATGGTGAAAACAATGAAGAGTCCCATCATCAACCTATCAACATATGCCCTGTCTAACAACGAAGTCAGTATCCTAAGCAAGGGCCTATCATTCGTGCCTTCAACTTACTCCAACCACTTCAACATTAAAACAGAACTACACCGGTTCTTCCGCAATGTAAGGCTGAGACATTACTTCAAAAACTCTCCATCAGTGACATCGAGGACACACACAGGATTACGTGTACCATCTACCTTCATGCCTCTAGCCCACATGATGCCACACAGAATACTAGCATTTGAGAGTGTGGTTCTCCGTGATGTCATGAAAGTATGTACTGCCAAACAATACACGAAGCACAACGTGACTAAGGGCGAACAAGAGGCTCTCGAAACCCTTGAGCAACCAGGCGATAGTGATTAAACCTGCTGATAAGGGGGGTGCAATTGTTGTCCAGAACACCCCCGACTACAAAGTTGAAATTTATTCTCAATTGAACGATGGAGTAAGTTATACGAGACTCAATGCAGACCCCAGCAAAGAGGTAAAGAAAAAGATCTTAACCATCACTGTAAAAGGCAAACAAGCGGGATAGATATCTGACCATGAGTCGCAGCGATTTATACTTTGCCTAAAGTACACAAGAGTCTAGAGAAACCACCCGGGAGAGCCATCATCTCTGGATGTGGCTCACTCCTGGAACCGGTGTGTAAGTATATTGATTTCTTTCTAAAGCCTCTTGAGGAATCCACCACGGCATACTTACGTGACACGATGGAAGTAGTCACCCAACTTGATGGAATACCTTTCAATGAAGAAACCCAATTACTAGTGACATTGAATATAGTGTCACTTTACACTAGTATTCCACAACAACCGCCTACAGCATTAGACAGAAGGTCACAACCTGCCTATGTCCCCACTGAATTTATTGTGAAACTCCTGGAAGTGGCCATGAGGTAGAATTTCTTTCTATTCCAGAACAAGTTCTTTTTACAAACAAAGGGTGCGGCAATGGGAGCAGCCTTCCCTCCGGACTTAGCGATCCTGTACATGGGTCATTTTGAACAGAACTTCATCTTACACCAGTCGAATCCCTATAAAAACAATGTGATACTTTGGCGGCTAAATATAGACAACGTTCTATTGGTATGGACAGGGAATGAAGTAGATCTCCAGGCATTCTCTGAATGGCTCAATTCAAGATCCCAGGACATCAAATTCACCATTAAATGGCACAGGAATACAATGCACTGGATGATGCACACCTGTACACAACACTATACCGAAAACCTGCAGAGAGGAATACACTGCTATGGTACTCCAGTCACCACACCAGAGGCCTCCGGGACAACCTGCCGTTCGGACAATTTCTCCATATTCGCAGAAATTGTTCCCGCAAAGAGGATTTTTTTCAAGAATCTGATGATCTGATCAATTGTCTTATAGAACGGGGATACCCAAAGAGGCTAGTCAAAAGAGCCTGGTACTATGATCGCAATGCACTCGCAAGACACTGAGACAACGCCCAACTGACATATCTAGGATGATATGCGTGATGACTTTCAGCACTAAGAGAAATCAAATAAAGAAGATCATTAATGGACATTGGAGCCTCATCTTGGATGATCTTGAAATTCCGGACCCCACTCTTCATTCTTTTAAAAAAGCGAAAAGCGTCAGAGACCATGTGGTCTGCTCTCTGCTAGACACACCCTCGCAACCCACGATCCAAACGCTTTGGAGTCTACCGGAAATAATGGGACACTTCAAATGTACAAAATGTAAGGCGTGTAAATCAAACAATTCTGCTACAAACAGCATACCATTGACCTCAAAGTACATTCCAACTGCAACACGTCAGATGTTATCTACGGCATTCTCTGCCCATGTGACGAAATATACATGAGACAAACGAGACAAAAGTTCAAAACAAGACTACTGCAGCATTGCAGCAGAATTAGATGCGGAACAATAGGTGCACCGTAGGTGGAACATTTCACTAGAAAACTACACAAACCTGAATCACTGAGATGGGTGGTCCTAGAGAAAGTAACCACGGGAAGCAGGGGCGGGGACATTAACTCTATCTTAAACATAAGAGAGTGGAAATGGATGCATAAAATGGACAGTGTGAACAATGGACTTAAGGAACTTGATGGTACAAATGTCCAAATGTCTATCCTTGCCATTGAGTAATGGTTACTCTTTCCATCTAACGGTGTTCCATTAGCCCACATGTTTGTGGGTAGCGGTCAATAACATGCACAAAACCATGTTGTTAGGTTATTTACTGCAGCACCTTGGCTAGTATTTTCACCTTGAATGCTCATGCCCTGTGATGTATTTCCTAAATTTCTTATTCCAACTGTGCTCCATAAGTCCACGTGCCTGTATGTACCTCTGTATAACATGCCTTTTTCAAATGTTAAGTATGATATGTTCAGTCTACGGATTTCTCTCCTTATGCCTTAGAGACTCTGCACACAACATTGATAGCCGCTCTATTAATTCAGGATTCAAATGCTTTCCGTATGCGAAATTATAATCTGCAACCCCATCTCCACCCTATTACAAGGCTATTAGGGATTTACAATATGTGTGGATTAGGTGACACTGAAGTATGACTGACAAACACATAGTATATGTGTAACAATATCACCTTAATTGTTCTAAAGGACACATTTTACCATAAGAACTGCTTGGCATATATACGCGAACTGTCACATATCCCCCAGAGGTTGTTTATCATCCATGAGGCACGACCAATTGCCCGGTGATCACCCAAGGAATTTTTTCCATACACATGATACCAGGCAGCGTTATTGTGTTCGTGACTCATGCTGCCTGACTTGCACTAATTTAGCTGCTGCACATAACGTGCACGTTTTCATTTATGTTATAAACTAACGCGCCCAACCGCGAGCTCACTCCTGATGTAGTAATGGAGCCGGGCGAATAATCAGAAGGTGAGAACATGTCTGCGCGCGAGAGTTTCTTCCGCCCCCAAGGGTTCTTATTAATCGTGTCCCCATAGAAGCTCCTGCCACATGCTTGCGAAGAATTTAGACACAGTTTTGGTATAATGTAATTGAGAAGTAGGCACCGACCTGCGCTTAAACATTTCCCCGATTGTTTTGACTATCAGTATACTCTTCCTCTCAAGCGAGAAAATCCACACCATGACTCGGCGTTTGCCGAAGGTTTTCCTTGATTGAGGGTTTTCTTGATTATTGTTCACACGGGTTGACTATCAAGTTCAGAGTCACCCTGTGTCCGTTGATACATCAAGTCTTTGGATCTATATCGATTTTACTCGGTAGCTGCCGAAGTTTCACACAATTTCTTTTTTTCGTGATTCGACTACTAAGTTCACAGTCACCCGTAATGTGTTTATTTACCTAGGCTTTGTGTCCATACCAATAACACACGGTGAGGACAAGGCTTCCACCTCTAGTGCGCCCGCACCACACATACGTATATGTATTGTCATACAACTGCCAAACATTAAGAAGCGCAATGCTCCTCATCTCAGGTACCTTTGTTGGAAATTTGGCCCGTTTGAGGCGATCTATCGTGTTTTTAAACCCAGCTCATGCCCTAGAACTCCCTTTTTAACCAGTTAGTTTCCACGTCTCTTTAGATTGATCTAGAAATTGACAGTGATCGATTGCCCTGCAATTCCCCTTTTAACGTACGTGCACAGATGGCTGTACATCCATTTGTTATATAAGTAAGTGACAACTCAGTTATGGGTGTTTCCTTTACAACAGTTGATTTATTATTGTGTAAGACTACTTAGGTGTCTTCTCTGTCTTTAGGAGCTCAGCTGAGCCCCACTCCACACTACCAATCCGCCCTTAAGGAACACATTGGATGTCAAATTAGGTAACACTTTTTACCCCATTTCATACGCATTCATTATTCCTGTGACCCTAAGTTTACTTTAACGCCAGTTATTTATTAACTTTTAAGTGCTCTCTATCTCGCTAGCCCTGATGAAGACCCCACCCTAAGGCTGAACTTACCTAGCATATCCACTAGGGGTCGAAACGTCGACTTCAACCAGAACACAAGCCAGGACAACTGTAATCAATGTGACAGTGTTCATATAGTGCTATGTATTTTCTGTGGAACAATTGACCTTTCATTAAGGCAGGATCAGCACCACCATATGATGATGATGTATATATGTCACACTACCCAGTCCTTGTCCTCTACCCCCACATTTTCACTTTAATCACTACCACATTCCATCTCCTATTCCCCTAAACCGGAGCACCGAATTTTGAAAATGTTTTTGGTTTCAATTGAGACGATAGAGCAACTGCGTTGCCACGACTGTGAATCTCTACTTTAGTACAAATAAACTGCATAAATTTGCAAATGTGATATTTAGAATTAGGTATTGTGAATGCGATTATTTGTTTGATTTCTGCTTTAAGCAATCAGTGCTACTTGACCACTTCTTTACTGTACCAGATTACATGTTAAGCATTAAAAAAGCACACCTCTGTGGCCACAAGCTAATGGTGTTTTGAAACGATTCATGGGTACCAACTAACAGGTAATTCAACAAGCATCGACGGAGGGAATCAAGTTAAATCAGGACCTGTTTCAAGCCCTCCGTGCCTATCATTCAACTTCTCACTCCACAACCAGTGAAAGTCCTGCCACCCTGCTATTTGAGAGGGCGATTGGAAATAAAGTGACCCAGTAGACTGATCCTTAAATGCTGAGAAGGTTCGTGTCATGGACACTTCTCAGAAGTACCAGATGAAAACATATCCCACTCGTCATCGACACGCTTAGGAAACAATCTTCGATGAAGGTGGCTGGGTCCTGGTGAAGCAGAAACGAAAGTGGAAAACAGACACTCTGTTTAATGTTGATCCTCTGAGAGTTGTGAACGTGCAAAGGACATATGGTGATGGCGCATCATCCCAGCTAGTCCATCGCACTGGGCTTGTCACACTTTAATGACCTACCTTGAAGTTCGTCAACTCCTGCAATCATTAATGAGGTGACCCCACCTGACAGCCCAGGTCACGCATTAGAACATGTGCCATCGGTGCACAATCAGAGTGCATCTCTACCACCTCTTACCACTCGATCTCGCCTAACAGTGCGAGCTCCTTGACGCCTTATTGAAAAAATATCATCTGATTATTGTTCGTACCTCTTTTTTAACACGGGGAGATATGTAGTGCCGTGAGACTATGCGCGCTAAGACTCTTGCGGTTCGAGTCAGACTCAACAAGGAATTATGTAACTTGCTCGGAGGGGTCAAATTGTGGTTATTAATATTTATGACGCAATGAGTGCAGGTTCTGATTGTATGCTGAAGAATAAGGATGTACATTCAATAGCTCTGTGTGTGGCGTATTCCTTTGCATGCTCGCGGGGTTGGGGAGGTCGCTACAACTTCGACTGCAAGTAGTTAATTCAATTCAACAAGTTAGTAGTTGTGTAATGCTCGAATATGAAATCTTAATACTAAATCACTGATTAACAGGATGTTTCTCAAATCAAAAGGGGAAGAAACTATATTTCAATAGATCTTGGCAAGGAAATAAACTAGTATTACACTGTTCATTACACTAAATTCATTATAACAAGCCGGTCACCTTGCCAAGAAAGTTTAAATTAAACTTTCAGTATCATCATCTAGACAGGGAACATAAGTGTACTGTACTAAAGTACTTAATTGACAACCATGGGCTCCTTCTACAGACCAATCACTAACCTCTCTAATTAACCCGACCCCAGATCTCTCCAATCTCCACTTCTTGAAAACGATCCCTGCATGCATTTGATTGATGTGTATGCCAATTATAAACGGCATAATAGACCCCTGACCTCACGGAAAAACATTAATTGCTTCAAGAAGTTCAAGAGACACAATTAGCCACAAGACCAAAGGTTAAACCGCTGGAGAATGTCATGGAATCCCAAAATGCCTTTCTAGATGCAAATAAACGGCTAGAGAGACATTTTTCATTTGAGCTCAGTGCAATAAACACTAAGAACATTCCCACATATCCACAATGTCCCAAGTAAGGTGTTAATATTTGAAGGAAAATAAAAATGGCCTGGTTGAGAACACACTGAAATCTGTGGACCACCGAAATATGTATAAATCAAATTTTTGTTTAATAGAATTTCACCAAGCAACATCTTCACACATTCAAACCAAATGTTTTGCAAACACACACTGGCTGAAACTCGAAGTTTTGTTTCTAGCACAAACTATGGTTGGAATAACATGGGTGTTTGCCACCCACAGGCATATTTGCCCTAAATAACATGATCAGATTAAGGTCATGAGAGCCGAAATTAAATAATCTGAACCAAATGAAACAAATAACTCCAAATCCAAACACTAACGTAAAACTTTGTGAGACCATCTGTAGTTGGCTGTTGCAGGTTAGGCTAGGAAACTGCATGTTGGCTGGCTTCCTCCTTTCTTGGATGTAGGAGTTTGTAGAATACATCTTCTGGACTTGTTCACCCAACAGACTAGCACACACGCCTAACCCGGATTGGCAATGGAGTTGATTTGAGGTGCGGTTCAGTGAGCGTACTAGTGGATCTTTGCGATGCAGGGATCCTTAAATCTCAGTCATCGGGTGCAATCATTAAATAATCCCTACCACTGGTCATCTGTACCTTTGTTTGTAGACAACGAACATTTTAAAGGAGCAATCATTTACATCTTACACCATGAACAGTGAAGTCCATTTGGGGCTCCACAATAATAATGAAGAAAGTTGATGAGTTTATGAGTTTTATCAATAATTTTGGTAAGTTTGAATTGTTTTATTCAGTTGATATTAGTTTTTAGTTATTAATATTACAAATTCAAATAATCCACTAGTCGGTATTTGAAAACTAGGTAAATTACCAAATTAGTCAATATTACAAGTAAAATGAAATAATACAGCATGCACTGTCCCATTAAGGAATTTTCCTAATTAAGCATAAGAATGGCAAATTCTTAATTAGGCCAAAGCAAAGGTGTCTGTTCAGAAATCTAATAAAGAGTTCTGATGAGCTAATAAAATACATAAGCATGAAACCTTTGGACTTAAGCAAAAATAATTTTCAAGCTCGAAAGTATTCTTAACTATTATTCAGAGGACATCTTTTGAAAGAAAAAGGCCTCAAGAGAGAATCTCTCCTGAAGAGAGGTAACCCTACTGATCTCAGTAAAAGAATCCAGAGTGCTCTTGAGTCCTAGAAGCCAATGTGTCAGACTACTTCTAAGAAAACATGCTTGTATACATTTGTTAAAACAGAAGTTGAAACAATTGACGCATTCCCCGTTCTTGGCACCCAATCTGATTTCAGCAAACCTCTGCGAGGAGGGAAAAATCCCCGTTTATCAAGTCTTCACAATAGACCAAAGAACCAAGTCCTTGAAAAGATACTTCGTCCACATCTTGCGCTTCAGACAGTTCTTTCCACGTGCCATACTTCCTGCCATCTCCTCTCCCTCCAACCCCCGCCCCCCTCCCAGTGAGACCCTCACTATCAGTAACAAATGACTATTCACAGTGTATTAATATTTATTTTTATATTCCTGTGATACTTAAATATGATTACCTATTACAAAATGTGTATTGATAATACATATGTTATTTTACATAAATATTTGCACTTTTTTATTTTAACGCATTTTTGTTTACAAAAGGAGGAATTCGCTACATCAACCTAAAGTACGGGTGCCAAGTATGCTGGGCTATTTTGCTATCAGCAGTATCTATGGAGGTGAGGTTGCACACACTCTACAAATTACTTGCTGCTTTTAAGCACTCAAGCAACCACTATTTACTGTAAGGACTACTGTGTATTTCGTCTCCCATAATGCACTGGGAGGACAGGGACAGGCTTGCTAGACAGGCCCACTACCCATCATTTCAGTAGTGGTATGTTCAGCAGTATTTCCAGGTTTTAAGGAAAAGAGAATGTGATGCATGATGTTGATAATATCTTGAACAAGGGCGTGTCGCAGTAAAGTAGGTAAAGCAATGGGTTTGCATGTTCATGCAAGGGCTTGTATTGTATGTAGCACTTTCTCCAGATTTCAAACTGACTCAAAAAATAAAATATATCCTCAGGCTGGTCACTGGAGATATGATGACTCAAAGCAATAAGGCAGGTGCTTGTAATGTTTTTGAGATGCCCTTCCATGACCTAGTAAGGTGGTCGATGTCCCACAGGGAGGAGGATTTGAAGTCTGGTCATCTCATGTGTTGACAGGGTACATTCAAAATACTGAGCCCACATCAGCATGTGTATATAATATACTCTCAGTTGTTTCCCAGACATGAACAGTGCTTAATGTGAGCAACTGGTTACAGGTCGGGCTCATCTGCACTCAATTTGAGGACCATCACATACTTTTCCTCATTAGACTTTTATCCAAATTAAGAGAGATACAAAAGAAAAAAGAGGACGGTATGAGGAAGAGAAAGGAGGACCAAAGTGAAAAGTGGGGTTGAAAAAGAATCCACAAAAGGGTAATAAAGGGACAGGGAGTGTACGGTGGTTAAATAAAGACCCATGAGGTGGAATCAAAACTATACACCCTTGGTATTTAGAAACCTAGCCAATCTTCAGTGCTTGCTGTAGGGTTCAGAGAAAAACCCTGGGCACCTGCACTTATTATTCTACAAATAAAGCACTGGACATGATTAATAATGGCTGGTCACTAGGTTTTGCAAACTGCAAGTAAGCATTGGACAGAAAGAGTGATGCTGTAGCCCAGTATGGTATGCAGGTTTTGGTCAGTGCACAGGCCACAGCTGTAATGAAAATGGCAGATTTGTGGATTTGTGTTCCTTCCCTACTGAAATGTTGTGTAGGCATGGGGGTACTTTTAAAGTCAGGATATCAGAATATCTAAGCAAAGTTAATAGAAATATGGTAATGATCGCAATGTGGGAAGGAAGTGGACAGCAACATTTACTCTTCTTAACAACATCTCCCCAAAGTCAGTGCTTCTAATGAGAAGTGGAGAGGAAAGGCTCAGTATCTGAATTGATAGTGAAAGATATGCTGGGAGGGGGCCGAAGATGTCAGACTTTACTGGAATGAATTGTGAAAATGTGGCCAATGATTTACAAGGTGTCCATCTATACCATGCATTCACCTGGACACACCCACTCCCACACCTACCTTTTTAACATGGGCACATAAAAAATGTGCACATAACCCTCTATTTTAAGAGAGTAACGCATGGTATAAGAGCAGTTTAGACTCCCTGGACACCTATCGGTTTTCATGCAGTAGACTAGTAGCACTCCTTCATGGAGGAATTCACCAGGGGTAGTCCAGTGAATATGCATTATTTATATTTTCATGAGAAAGGAATGGATTTGGAGGTGGACAAGGTTGAGAATAAATGTTTGTCACTCTGTTTTACATACTTGAGTACAATTTCTCACCTTAGTAAAATTTCTGAGACCACAGGTTTTTTTCAAGTATTCTTTCTGTGGCACCTGCGTCCTTGGTCTGTGCAGCTGGATTTTTATCAAGAAGTGACACTGAGATGTTTATGATATCACTAAGAACCAGAGGTGAAAAACATCCCCTTTCTGACAATTACACATGTACAGTTCTATGCTATGTTTGCCCAGTGCTTAATCTGTACAGGTGCTTGTAGGTGGTAGACACTGGCAATGGCTTTTGAGGAATTGGACTTATTTTGCATCAGTGACTTTCTTTCGGAGCAAGAGACAAAAAGGCAAAAAATAACAAGCATTGGCATAGCCAATATGTCTCGCTTTTGGGACCTTATAAGTATTTAGTTATGCAGCACAATATCCTTGGTGCAACAACAACTGTTGCATGGCAAAACACTTATAAGGTCCAAACGGCGAGACCAATTGGCTATGCCAATGCTTGTTTTTTTTACGATGGGTGAATACTGTGCGCGATCCACGGAGTAGCTCATTTAGAAAGAACTGCGGCGAGAGAGAGTATGACTCGGACTAATGAAGATCACCGGTAAGACGGGTAAGTTACCAATTCATTTTGTTACACTATGGCATCCGAATTATATTTGAAACAGAAGTAGTCAGGGCTGCTTGCTGCCTCTTACTCACTGATGTATGTAATACGATCCTTTCAAAATATGGTGCAAAGCCAAAGAGGAAGATTATGTTGCATTATTTAGCATTTCTACAGTGCCACATGCTCAGTGCTAGTGAACTGAACGCGATTGAAGTTTGAAGAAAGTTTATGAAGGCCTGGTTGTGAAGTTTATGGCAGGTGAACAGATCTAAAAGTTTTAGTAAAAGAAACATACCTAGAGCTCGCGCGACGGCAAGCACGCGAGTGGTAGTGGTGCGGTAAAAGTGAAGGCAATCGCGCTAAAAGCTGGCGGCTGCGCGCGTGCAAGCACACGTGCACGCAAGCGCTAGGCCAGCAAAACGGTGTGGTAGCACTTCGAAAATCCCGCTTACTATATGTCTCGCCAGTGCAGCGCATGTACTGGCTCAGGCGAGACCTAAAAAGGAGGAGAAAAAGAATGATGGGAAAACAGTGAAAAAGGGGGAAAGAAGGGGTTAAAAAGAACCGGCAACAGTGAAGTAAAAACATACAATGATTCTAGGGAAGTGAAAGAAAGAAGAATGTGGTAGAAAGTGTTGGACCCATACGCTTACTTGTTTCCTTATCTATATATATATATTTTCACTTTAAAAAACAAAACTTAAAGTGCCGTTATAGCTAGGTGTTGAAAAAAGATAAAAGCTAACATTAAAAAAAACAAAAAACCTCTGAAATTCACCAGTTATAGTTTACTGAGTGAACTATAGGAATAAAGCGTCTTCATAATTAGTGACATTAAACAAGTTCATTCCAGGTCAGAGCCCTTTCCTGTGGAGGATTATTGTAAAAGGGAAGGAAAACAAAATCTAAAATAGATTTTACAATCCCCTGCACCGAATTCATAATTCCTGTTGTTACCTTCATTTTTTCCCCATTTCACAGTATGGGATTTAATAGACAGAAGGCACAGCCTGAACTTGATATATAGCATACAACACAATTCAAGATATATCTTTGCAGGTACGGCTTGACACCAGCATGGGTGTTATTCAAGAAGTTGTCATGTATCAGGGAGCTCTTCTTTGCATTGATACACGTTTTTTTAATCATGGGAAGAGGATGTAGCCTAATGGTTAGGGCGGTGGACTTCAAATCTGGGGAACCAGGTTCGAGTCTCTGCAACGACGCTCAACATCCTGTGATTCTGGGCAAATCACTTAATCTCCTTGTGCCTAACAAAAATGAGTGTGTCCTCATGTAATGCAACTGGTGCTCATGTAAAGCGCTCTGATCCTGATTTCGGGTCAAGTTCGCGCTATAGAAAACTTTGCGAAAAAATTTAAGCCTGTATGCTTCATTTATTCTTTTGCCCGTGTCTGAATTATTGCTAGAGGGGTTCTACCATAATTCATCAATTTCAAGCAGAGTCAACATCCTCACTATAGGCTTAAGCCACAGCACTGAGGTTCCTCTGTCAGAGTGCCTAATCTCTATCAAAGATGTCAGATAAATACCTGCCTATTCGTTCCTATACATCCAAACCCCGGATTATATTGCCATTAGGACAATAATATCCGAGACAGAGGCCATCCTAAGTTGCAGACATAGAACAGTCAGGGGGTTACCTATCCTAAATTCAGAAAAGATCACAGAAAGCTATTTTCAACTTTTTGTCAAGATATCCTTATGGCCCCCCGTCATCATAGGAGTCTGCAGCTTTAGCTTTGAGATACATAGCAGAAGTAGTCTGCCTCAGTATTAACACAGCCCTCTCTCTGTGCTGGGAAATATCGTAGCCCTATAGCCCACCGTAGCGGGCTATACCAGCTATTAAAGGCCCGCTGCAGCGTTAAAGGCCCGAGCCGAAGGCGAGGGACTTTAACAAGGCAGCAAGACTTTAATAGCCGGTAACATTCTGCCACTAGAGGGCAGAATGTTCTAAGAAATTAAACAAAGGCTTCAGGGAGTACGAGGGGATTGAAATCCCCTCAGGCTCCCTAAAGCCTTTGTTCACAGCCACAAAGAAGCATTGGAATGTTGGAGCTCCGAGCTTATACCAGCCATTATAAGCCCGGAGCACTCCATTGTTTTTAATGGAGCTTCCAGCATTCCAATGTTCTAATTAAACTTACTCTCAATTAGAACATTGGAATGTTGGGAGCTCCATTGAAAACAATGGAGTGCTCCGGGCTTATAATGGCTGGTATAAGCCCGGAGCTCCAACATTCCAATGTGTCTTTGTTCACAGCTCTGGCTGTGAACAAAGACTTCAGGGAGCCTGAGGGGATTTCAATCCCCTCGCGCTCCCTGAAGACTTCGTTTTGTAAGAACATTCTGCCCTCTAGTGGCAGAATGTTCTAATAGCCTTATAGCCCTTCGTAGCAGGGCTATACCGCTATTAAAGTCCCGCTGCGTTAGTTAAAGTCCCTTGCCTTCGGCTCGGGCCTTTAACACTGCAGCGGTCCTTTAATAGCCGGTATAGCCCGCTAAAGCGGGCTATAAGGCTATAATAGATGGTCAAACATAACCAGCCATGCCAGAGGGTGATTATTAATAGCAGAGAAACATTTAAACTTGGCAGTCTGCTTCATGATTATTGTTTTGGTCTTAGACACATTGATCATAAATTGCTTCTTTTTACTATTGTCAGGAGCCTTTTCAGAGGGCCATGGGGGCAAGCAGGAGTAACTGGGCCCAGCTGTGATGGTTTAGGCCTTTACTCCTCAAATCCCAGGTCGTGACTTACTATGGATGTGAGCAACTGGACCAAGTACCCCTTCAGCACTTGACTCTCAATAGTTGTGTGGGTTGAGCAGTCAAAGGCTTCATTGGGTGGGGGCTGGCAGGGGAGAAGAGAGATCAATGCTAGTGGTTAACAAAGGCTCACAACTCAAAATATGTTCAATAGCAGCAATAAATGATTTTCAAGTCAAATACTTGCTTTTATGAAATAAGATTATTTATATACGAACACAAAGTGAAATACAAAATAAACACAAAAAATACACAACTCCCTGAGGTTGGGGTTCCAGTGTTCAAGCGGCAGGTCTCAGAAGCCCACTTCCCTCTCACTAGCAATAGTGGTTAATCCCTATTCACTATAGGCAGCATTCAGGTTAGTCCCACTAGTTGTCTGTGTCTCAGGTGTCCCACTCCAACTGTGATAAAAGTCAAAAGTCTTCCAGCGCCATTTTCCATTGTCCATTGTCCATTTCCAAACGCCAAATGTGATTTTGGGTTTGAGTCTCTGGAGTTTGTGATGGGAGTCTGCTTCCTTTTGAAGTGCTATCTTATCTGAACCTGCCCTTCATCCAGAAAGGATTCTGTTACAGCATGAGTCACTCCAAACCTGATAGCTACACAACACAGGCCATGGGAGTGACTAGAGGTTTACACCTGGATGCAATCCACAGTGATATGTGTCTCAAAAGAGACCTAAGGGTTTCAGCTCTATTCTTTAGGGTTCTCTTATCACCCCCATCTCTTTCCTGAGATGTAACCAGGCCCTTTCCAGTGACCTCTCTGCGAAGCAAAGAGCACCCTTCAGAATGTACTAAAGAGACTGTCTCTCTCCTCTTCCAATACCTCCCACCCAGCTCACAGAAATACAACAATCCACAAATCTGTATGGGGGAATTCTTCTACCTCCTCATGCTCCACAACCACTCCTGGGTCTCCTAAAATGGAATACAGAATCTTCAATGCATTGTACTATTCACAGGCACACAAACACCCAGCATATGCATACAACACATATGCTCTGCACAGCGCTACATACTAATTTGATGTAAGACAAAGGGGGGTGTCAAGCACACATCAGTGGTACTTTCCATTAGTGAGCCTGTAGGCCTCACTCCAATGATGCAGGTACAGAGGCCTGTTCACTTCTACTGATCAGTACACGATATGCAGCCACCGCCAAATTTGTGCTGCTTAACTCCCGAGAAAGGCAATAGCCTTTGACTACTATCAGGGGAGCACTATAGGTGTCCCTTCCGGTCTAACAAGACGGCAATCTGTGAGACAGGCTTATGTCATGGCACACAGGCATGACCTCTTCTCCCATGACAAGAAAAATCAGCACCAGGGATGCAGATACCCCTGCAGCTGGGGCACTCCGGGCAAGGGTGCACATCTGTCACCATGCAGGGAACTTTTCTGGGCTGTAATCAGAGCGTGGATGGAATGTTCAATGAAAGTAAAAAGGGTTGCAACACATCCATACACTAAAATAGGAGTTCTTCTAACTCCAATTCTTATATAATCATAATTCAATTGTTCACAGTCTCCACCAATATAGTTCAAAAATAATGAAAACAGTATGGGGCTAAAACGCACCTTGGCTGACACCGAGGCAACAGGAAAGCTTCTCTGGATTTTTTAATGACTTCACACTGGATTTGCACTAATGCATTTAATTAAGGCTTTGCAACTTGTTGTTTCTTCAGTCTGCCATAATTTGTCCCTATAGACCAGATCGAAAGTTGACTTGATTTTTTTGTTATTAATCACTAATGTGGTACTTTAAGCGGGGTGATGTTGCTGGGAAGCTTTGTACTTTGTCAGAGAATATATTTTATTTGCAGTAGCTGTGTAAAGTCGTTTAAAGATTCTAAGCAAGTCTTGAGGATTTATATGATCCTTTTTACATTTTTAATCTCTGAATAAGCCTAAGAAATCAGAGTCCATCTCAGATGTTTGAAGGGAAGCGTTATAAGCGTACTGCTATGCGAGTCAAAACTAAAGTTAGTTAAAAAGAAAGCGTTAAAAGGATTATGATCTGTGTCAGGTCGGACGGTAATTATAATATCCTGAACTGTTGGCCAAGTTTCTACATTAAACATGATGTAATTCGTGATGCTGGAATAGAGAGGTGGATTTAGGAGGGTCATCGGAACGAGTACGATCTTGCAGAAATCTTTGGCCACAAGTCACCATTAGGAAATTAAATTATTTATAATTCCCCCTTTTATACATCCAATCAGCACTCGGGATGTCCCCTGAACAGCCTTCTTGTCGTAGGGAGCTATTCTGTATATGAGTTCCTGGGGAGATATTAATGTCATTGCAGATTTTCATTCTATGAGACTTAGGGTCACACCAGCCCGATCTATTTGCAAGAACCGTTTCTTCAAGCTAAAATAAATACCATATAACCGGGAGCCCTAATCATCATATACATACAGTCTCAAACGTTTAGTTCCATCACAAGGTCAGAACGATTTGGGTATACCCATCATTTATGGAAGTACAGAAACTTTTTAAGGAAGGCATACATACTTAGAAATCAAATCTCTCAGATGTGAAGACAGGCTCTGCAGATAAAGGCCCAAGAGCCATTTACAAAGGAAAAGTGTAGGAAGCTAAAAATTGCTTCCAGAAAAAACTGTGGATAGCAATAGCGGGTGTATTCCAGATTCGAGACTATGGGAAATTCTTTTCAATAGTAGATACCATCAACTAAGTTATAACAATTTAAATGAAAATGAGCAGCCACCGCACAGTGAATATGATAAATGGGTGCCCTCTAAATAAATTCTAGGAACAATAACTAGAGGCATATCAGATGGAGGCTCAGATCCTCATGGGCTGCTGTGAGTGCTATTTAGAGCGAGCAGTCAAGTTCGGGCTTAAAATCTAGAGACAGTATGTAAGAGAATTGGCCAAGTGGCAAGAGCTGCTAATTTTGAAAGTTGGGAACTCCAGTTCGATTCCCATCTTTGGAACTTGAATCAACATGGTGTTAATCCAGGCAAATCATTTAACCTTCCTCTGCCTAAAAAATTGAAATGAATTGTGTTTGTGTAATCCCCACTTGATGTACGGTGTCTTGTAGACTGTCACTCAATCCCCCCAAGTAAGGTACAGTTGCTTCCCAGCTAGGTTTGCTCTACTTAAATACCACTACATACATATGATATACAATGTGTGTTAGAGAACTGCCAGAACCACCCCCACCTCACGTAAAGGTTGCATCATTTAGTATCTGCACAGAAAAGGGTTAACGTGAGAAATAGGACACATGAATTATTTCAAGTCAAACAGGATAAAGAAGATGGCTTTCTTTCGATTGTATTACTAGAACGAAATTTGATTGATGCTCATAGCATTCTAGGTTGCACTGAAAGTCCTCCTATTGTTAGAAGATGTTCACAGATTGTTGATTAAACCTTTATTCCCAGTGATCTGACTAATAATATGTTGTCATATTTTACAGACCTATAGGCTACAGTGGCCATAATCCCTCACTGCTCTCCTTCTCTTTTCCTTAGCTTTCCTTGCCACATTTGCACATGGATAAGTGAGAGTGGGCTGTCACAGAAGAAGAATTGAGGCTGAAATGGAAATGTGTTGAACATTCTCTTCTCCTCAAGAAACCTCTGTACTCCAGCTCTAGTGATATTTTTTATTTGTTTGGTCTTGTTCAGTATCTCTGATGCCGGTCTTTAATTTATTTAATTTTTTTAAGAAGGAGGGCTGTGTGGCCCCCCTTCTTTTTCTAATTTATGGGCCCTGGGGACCCCATCCCCCAGGGCCTGCACCCTAATTGTTTTTGTTGAAAAAAATTAATTTGGAAGTGGGCCGCATGGCCTTTTTTTTTTTTTATTCTTTAGGAGGGGGGCTGCGTTGCCCCCTCCTCAGGCCACTTATGGCCCCGGGGACCCAATCCCCCGGGGCCGGCCTTTGTTTTTTATTATTTAAAAAATATATATATTGATAGAAACACCTAGGACATGCTGGACAAACCGTATGTACCTATCACCATGACGATTTGCGTGATATTCATTAAAAGGCGACTATGCATACAATGAATCCACGTTCAATGTATTTACACAGCTAGTGAAGCTCTGACGTGTCTGACGCCCTACCGTGCCTAATCCCGGCACCCCCGCCAGTGGATACTCTCCAAGTAGACACCCTTGTCGTTTATTTATACAAACATGGGTAGCTATTGACGGGCACATGTAATACACACGCACACCAAGCCATTCAAAGGGGATTCGTCAAAAATTCAACCAAACTATGCAAGAAACCCCCCTCACGGTTAATAAAACACACATCCACCGCCGGATGTGTAATACTTTTTATTTTACTCTCTGGAAAGGAGACAAACCTCACTTGAGAGTCACAGCGTGCTCTTGGCTGAGCCCAATGCTGTGTTACACCCACCAGTGCCCGCCGAGTGCCACGCACCTCTGTGTTGTATTCCACCAGCTAGTGCGTATACTATGACACTCTCTAGCCCATGTGCACTGTGACACCACCCCGTGAATATGTCATGCCACACTTGCCTTCGCACAGGTTATATTGCCCCATCGATGCCTATGTTATAACGCACAGCGCTATGCCATACATATTACAATCTGGGATCCATATCTTTGTCACAGTGCATATGCAACATTACACTCGCCAGCACATATTTTATATTACAAGTTTAGAGACTAGTTAGGTTACACAACACTGCCCTGTGCATATTACACTGCAAGGCGCATATCGCATAGCACGCGCTAGTGCCTGTGCTATCTCGCGCTCTCCAATGAATCTGTCATTGCGCACAATGTATTGCATATTATATTTCATGCCCGGTTCATCTTATATCACACTTTTTGGTGCATAGTTTACACCATATACTATATCTAGTTTTCATTTTCAATCGTGCTCTCAGGACTATGTTCTATATAACACTGCGTCCAACTACCCTTTTCACAGGTATTACATTTTGCGATGGGGGGTGGAGGGTCAGGGGGTGTTTCTGCCAAGTGAGCCCGGAGTACCAGTCACAAACGTCCTCTTCTTCCTGAATAAAAGTGAGATTATGCTGCATACTTGTTCATATTTTAAGTAGTTCGCACAGACACACATTTTAAAAACAATAAAGTTCCTAATACCCACCTTCTCTGATCAGTTAGCTTGCTACCCCATCCACCTCCTCCCTATCCTCTGTTGTCTGAATCCATGGACTAGCCTCCTCCCGCCTGCCATGCATGGTCTGATGTGCTGCCACTGCCCTCCATTTAGCATGATGTACCAGTCCACTCCTCCTGCCCTCCATTGCCCAATTCTATGGCCCATCATTGACCTCCTGCTTAGCCTCTGTGCTTAGCTTGCTGACCCTATTCTCCTTCCCCCTGCCCTCCGATGTCTTTGTGCATGCCCCTGCTCCTTCCTTTTTGTCCACCATGCTCCATGGACCTGCCACTCCTATCTACTCTGAGTGTTCTGTTGAGCTGCCACTCCCATCCCACCTGCCCAGCAGTGTCCGATGACTGTAACCTGTCCCTGCCACCTCCACCCTGCCTGTCCACATACCATGCCCCTATCCCCTTCCTCCTGTCCTCCATGGTCCATTTTACTGCCACACCCTTCTGCCCTCCCTGGTCTGTTGTGCTGCAACTGCTCCTCCTGCCTGCCCCGTGCGGTCTGTTGTGAGGCCCCTCCCCCTGAACTCTGTCTGTGCCCAGGTCCTGACCCTTCCTTCTATCCTCCATGGTCCTTTGTGCATGCCCCTGCACCCTCCCGCTTGCCATGCATGGTCTTCTGTGCTGCCATGGCCCCTCCCACCTTCCCTGTGTGGTCAGCTAGCTGCCCCTGACCCCCTCCCACCTTCCCTCCATGGTCTGTGTGTATGCCATCATAGTCTCACTGTTGCTCTCCATGGTGTGTCTTGTTTCTAGTGCCCATCCTGCCTCACCTCCATGGTCATCTTGCTGCTCCTGCCCCCTTGCCCCCAGCCCTCTGTTTCCATGTGCAGACCCCTATTCCCTCCCTCCTGGCTTGTCTGTTCCATTGTAATGCCCCTGATCCGTCCCTCCTGCCCTTTATGGTCTGTTATGCTGCAGCTTTCTCTCCTGTCTGTCCATTATGGTCAGCTAGCTACCATTGCCTCTTTCCCATCTGTTCTCTGTTGTCCATGTGTATGGTCCTGTCCCCTCCCTATTGCTTTCTATGGATTGTTGTGCTGCACTCCCGTCCCGCATGCCCTGTGTGGTGTATTGTGCTGCTGCAAACCCTGATGCCTGCCCTGTAGGGTCAGTTTGATGCACCTCTCCATGTCCCTCCTGTCCTCTGTTATCCGAGTCCATGTCCCTACCCCAATTTCTCCAGCCTACCATGATCCAATGTACCATACTTGCCAACATTTTTAACTTGGTAAGAGGGAGATTTTGAAAAAAAACTGGGGTATTGATTTTCCCCTTTGAGTTACATTGAAAAAGAGGAGATTGTAGACAGGAGGGAGATTTTGAAAAAAAACTGGGGTATTGATTTTCCCCTTTGAGTTACATTGAAAAAGAGGAGATTGTAGACAGGAGACAGATCAAATAAAGCCCATTTGAGCTTAAAAACATTGGACGTTTCCTGGCTGAAACGGGTCTGTTGGCATGTATGGTTGTACTACCACTGCCTCTTCCTTCTGCCCACAGTGGTCTATTATATTGCCACAGCCTCTCTTGCCAGTCCTGTATTGTTGGTTTGTTGCCCCTGCCCCCCTTTCCACTGCCCTCCATAGTCTGTTGTGCTGCCACTGCCCTTCCTGCCTGCCCAGTGTGGTCAAATTGTTGCCTCTGCACTCTCCTACCTGCCTTCAATTTTCAGAGTCCGTGCCCCTGGCCTCTGCCTCTCAACAGTATCCCAATGAACAACTAGATTGCTAACATTCTATATTTATTACAAAAGTGTGGAACGCCTGACGTCATCTTGATGTAATCAAAACTGTAATACCTAGAGCATTTCCTTTAGAAATTACATATATGAGAGGGTCTTATTTGCATCAAACTTATGGTTAGTGCTCTAAAAAAGTAAAATGAGGACATATTTTCTGAGTTTTCAAAAAGCGACAAAGAACTTTTAAATTATTTGTAATCTTTATGTTTTTTTATCCAGATGACCACTTGATTAAATGTTGCACTTAGGGGAGAGCATGTGGTGTTACTTCTAGAGCTGCAGACTTTGCAACTGGGGAACGAGGTTAGAGTTTCTGCTTCAGCTCAACATTCTGTGATTCTGGTCAAATCACTTAATCTCCCCATGTCTGCAACCAAAATGAATTTGATATTGTGTGATGTAACCAATGCTCATGTAAAGCACTACAATACCTGACAAGTCTGCACTATATAAAACTGCAAATACACAAAAAATAAGTGTTTTGCACACTTCTGTCATTGGGCTACATGTGGGCTACATCTGGGTGATATGTGTGCTGCATTTGGGCTCTTTTGTCTCTGGTGGCCATCTTGGGAGATTTATTTGTTATGAAGTTTCCTAATTTCCTCATTTACTGCAGTCTCCTCAGTAGGAAATACTTTCATTTTTTACTTTGGTTCCATCAAGAAGGCATTCAGATGTGTCACACATTTGCCATAAATTCTGAATGTTAGCAGGGAAGTCTGCTGCTGGTATTCAAAGTGCATGTTTCAGTCTGTATGTTAGAATTTTTTTATTAAATAGAAGAGGATTTGAGAAGTCACTCAAAATGTGCACGATTTTTTCTTTCTGCAGCACTAATCATACTTTCTATGGCAAAATGAACCCCCTCATTTTGTTCCTTTTTAAATTAAATGTTTTAAGAGTTACCACTTTATTCCAATCAAGATGGCTTCAGGTGTGCAATACGTTTGTCATAAGTAGGACTGTTAGCGCTCTAGTTGTTCTTTAGAACACTCTGGGAAGCTGCAGTAGAACACAAAGGAATCAACTGACAGTCTCTGCCCTTGTTGGATGTACATGTTTTACTGAGAATGTCAGACTTCATTCTCACATGACTGAGAAAGATAATGACAATTTACAGAAAATATGCTCTCAGTTTAGCTTATAGATCACCTTCCAAACCTCTGTGGGAAAAGCATGAGAAAATAGTTTTCTCTCAAACATGATTCATGATATCGCAGCAGAAGGCTTTTTCATATGGTAAAATCACCTTAGAACACACCACAATTCCTAAAATGAGTATGGTACCATCAACAAATGATTTATAATGTAACTAAAGTCTTAAAACCTTCTATTAACTGCGATGCTTTTTAATGAGGTGCTATCATGTATATTGGTCCCAAAATGGCTGCCAACACTTCTTGGATGAAGTACTGAAAGCCAATCAGATCTCACGATGAGATGTGTGGTTAGGCTCCGCCCAGATATATCTATCTTTTTAACTCTAATTTTCTCAGGAACTACTGAACGGATTTACACCATTTCAGCAAAAGGCACGAGTCTGAAGTGAGGACTACCTCTTTGCCAAATTTGGTGTAATTCCGTTCAGCAGTTCGGGCTGTAGCTGCGTCAACAGGTCCTATGGGAAAATGCATGGGAAAAACGCGTTTTGGGACCTCCCTTTTTTCACGGCCCCCGCTTGACGAATCACCGTGAAATTTTCAGGATAGGAGCGGACCGGAGCTGGCCAAAAGTTTGGAACATTTCGCGAAGATTCGTTAATCGGTGCCAACGTTATTCCAAATAGAATGTTGCGGATTTCCTATGGAAAATAGGTCCTAACTATAACTATCTACTGGCGACTGCCAGTAGGTAATATATTATATATATATATATTCACTGAAAAAACCATAGGTTTCACACATGTTATAGTTAGCGGAAATTTTACTGATAAAAAACCAATGAAATTCCCCCGTTATAGTTAGTGCAGGCAACTATAACTCACGCGACCGCAATCCTCTGCTGATGCTAATACTGTATTTAGACACTTATTTGCCCATGTCTTCTTCCATACATTTTTAGCTATACATATATTACAAATATTTTTTTTTCATAAAGACACATTTGTCATCAGCAGAAGATTGCGGTCGCGTGAGTTATAGTTGCCTGCACTAACTATAACGGGGGAATTTCATTGGTTTTTTATCAGTAAAATTTCCGCTAACTATAACATGTGTGAAACCTATGGTTTTTTCAGTGAATTTGCAAGGTTTTTTAAATGCTAATTCCTAACTATAACGTGTGTGAAACCTATGGTTTTTTCAGTGAATTTGTACGTTTTTTTAAATGCTAAGTTACTTTACGCCATTCGTGGCGTGCGCGCCCACTTAACGCAGTTCGTTCCGTGCGCGCACGGTGCGCTTCGCGCACCGTGCGCGCACAGTGAGCACGCGGTGCGCTTCGGGCACCGCGCGCCCACTTTACGCAGTTAGTGCCGTGCACGCACGGTGGGCACGCGGTGCGCATAGCGCACCGCGTGCCCACGTTACGCTAGATGGGCCATGTACGCACGATGCGCTTCGCGCACCGTGCGCACATGGAGGACATATGATGCACTTCGTTTTGAAAGGTAATATTTTAATTTTTCGTATATTTTATAAGCCATGCACACGGGGTGGAGAGAGTGTGGATAATTTTTTTTTTTATTATTTTTTTTTTTTATATTTTAGTTTATCTCATCTCTAATAAGCCATGCACAATTGGTGCCCTGCAGGCACGAATTGCACACGGGGTGGAGAGAGTGTGGATAATTTTTTTTTTTTTTTAATTTTTTACCGTACGCGTACGGTAAGCGTAATCGGCGAAATTACCGAAAAAATAAAAATTCCGTTTTTGGTCTTGGGGGATCTTTGGGGACTCCCTCAACATGGCTATGTGTGTGGGAGCTGTCTAAACAGCCCCTTTACATGTTTTTGGGCTTTATATTTTAGAAATCACTCTCAGTGCGAGAGAGAAAATGGCGGCCGCCGCTTCCTGGTTTCGGCCGATTCGAATGTTTACTAAGATCTAAGAGCCAATCAGAATCGCGCTCGCGCACGCCACCGTACGCGTACGGTAAGCGTACCGTAAGCGCACCGTAAGCTGGCTCAGATATATATATTGATTTAAAGGCTATTTTCTCAGAATCTACTGAACAGATTTACACCAAACCTACAAAAGGCACTTCCTTGACCTGAGGACTACCTCTCTGCCAAATTTCTAGTAATTCTGTTCAGCCGTTCGGGCTGTAGCCCTGTCTAAAGGTCCTATGGAAAAATGCATGGGAAAAATGCGTTTTGGGACCCCTCTTTTATCTCAGCCCCCGCTTGACGAATCCCCCCGAGACTTTCAGGGTAGGATTCGTCGACCGGCGCCAAAGTTATTCAAAATAGAATGTTGCGGATTTCCTATGGAAACGTGGTCCTAACTATAACTACCTACTGGCGACCGCCAGTAGGTAATATATATATATATATTACCTACTGGCGGTCACCAGTAGGTAGTTATAGTTAGAATTTAGTTTCCATAGGAAAAGCATTTTTTGATTTGCTAATAGCTTTGGCGTCGTTTGACGAATCTTTCTGAAATTCTCCCCAAAAACAAGTCTATCCAGGTCAGCTCCTATCCTGAAAGTTTGGGGGTGATTCGTCAAGCGGGGGCTGAAAAAAGGGGGTCCCAAAACTCGTTTTCTCCACGTTCATTTCCATTATTATTATTTTTTTTTTTAGCATTTATAAAGCACACTATCACCTATCAGGCATCCTGGCACTGGCATATAAGTGCATAGAGAGACTATTGTTTTTTAATCTCTTCCTAAAAGGCAGGAGATCAACCAGATGTCTCATTTCCAGTGGGAGCTTATTCCATAATCGGGCGGCAGAGATACTAAAAGCTCTGCCTACAGATTTTATTTTTTTAAATCATGGCACCTTCACTAGTCTAGCTGACGAAGAGCGAAGGCTTCTCTCAGGGGCATACCAAGCATAAGTTCTGGTCCAAATCCATGCAAGGCCTTAAAAGCTATGCAGAGGGACTTAAACTGGATTCTCTGCAATATCAGAAGCCAGTGCAGTTCTGCCAAGGCCAAGGAGGTCGAGAACCGTCTTGACTTCCCCAATGCCAATTTAGCTGCAATTGCTTGGATCCTCTGGAGCCTATCTAATAGGTATCTTGGGGAATCCAGCAGCAAAACATTACAATAATCTAATCGGCTTAAGATGGTGCTTTGAGCTACCAATACTCGCGCATGAATAATAGCAAATCAGCTCCCCACGGTTTTGTTAACCTGAGATTCGAGCGTCAGCTTATTATTAAACATGATACCCAAATTCCGAACCTTGTCAACAGGCAACGGTGGACGCGCCGAATTTGATGGCCAAAAGTTCGGGAGCAGCATGGGGGATGCCTTCCCTGCTAGGCAATAGAGAACTTAGGTTTTCAGCATTGAATTGCAATGAGTTTTCCTTTAGCCAGTAAGCTATATCTCGCATGCACTTATGAAACACTTCAAGAGATGTGGACTGTTCTCCCTCCAAGGATAGGATAAGTTGAGTGTCGTCCGCATAATTAATGTTAATATTATGTGCCCTTATGACGGGGATCAAAGGTTTCATGTATATATTAAATAATGATCGCGGAGCCCTGAGGAACGTCATGCGAAGTGTTAATAAAATCATATTGATAGGGAGGAATCGCCACTTCCCGACTCCCATCAGAGAAGAAAGATTGAAACCACTTCAAGGCGATACCTGATATTCCCACCTCCCTCAATCTCGTCAGAAGAATGACATGGTTGACCGTGTCGAACGCGGCAGAGAGGTCAAGCAGAATAAGAACCGCCGCTTGACCTCTATCTGCCTGCATACGAAGCTCACCCATTACTGTCACCAGGGCAGTCTCTGTGCCATGTGCAGGACGAAACCCGAATTGCACATCTTCTAAGATCCTGTTAGTTTCCAGTTATTTGGATAATGATCTACTAACTATGCGCTCTACGATTTTTGATGGATAAGGCAGCAGGGAAATTGGCCTGTAACTTTTAGGACAGGCAGGGTCCAAAGTTGCCTTTTTTAAAAGAGGTGTTACCAGTGCCTGCTTCCAGCTACTCGGTACTACTCCAGAACAAAGAGACTGATTGCAAATAAGGTGGAGTACAGGAAACAATTCTGCTCCCAACTCCTTCCAAATTTTATGAGGCAAAGGGTCCAACGGTGAACCCGAGGATATACCTGAAGCTACATGACCGAATTCCTCCACAGTAGGCATCTCAAATTCCACCAGGGTATTCGTGCTGTCTGTCTCTTCTCCTCCAACCTTTAGATCTATCCTGATGCCAGAAGAGACCCTCCTCCTCTGCTCATATAGCTCTGGGCCTACTCCTTCCTCTTCCACAGTATCCCTACCAAGGCCATCAATGATAGTTTTAATTTTATCATTGAAAAACCTAGCAAGGTCATGGCAGAGGTCTCGGGTAGGAGGTATCGGATTCTTAACGCAATCAGGACTAATCAGGTTATTCACTATTTTGAAAATACTTCTAGTATTATTAGGAGCATTTAGGATAGAATTGGAGAAGTATTCAGCTTTTGTGATATTGATTTCCTTTTTATGGCTAGTGATAGCTGTTTTCCATGCAGACTTATCCTTATCTTCATACATTCTTCTCCACTTCCTCTCTGCCTGTTTACATTCAAGTTTCAAATCTTTTAATCTATCATTAAACTATGGGGCAGAGGGTCTACCCACTCTCCTACGATTTTTCAGTGGAGCAACCCGGTCCAATGTGGATGTGATCTGTGTACAAAGAGTCGCATAGTTCTCCTCCACATGTCTGTCCGTCAGAAAGCAACCATCCAGAACAAACACCGGAGGAGTACTACCCTTTCTTAGAAAGGCCTTCCAATCTCTGCTAACATAGTTTTTTGTTTCTCTGGTTACGTGACTGCCACACTTTGGGTTATATGCCTGGAATTTAATCAAGTAATGGTCGGACCAGACCACCTGCAAAATATCCAAGATTCTTAGTGTGTGATCCTCTGAGAAATTTAAATCCAGGGTGTGTCCTCCCTTGTGAGTTGGCTCAGAGACCCGAAGATTTCCATAGGAAATCTTGCGATGAGCTACAGCGCTAATTGCTGAACGGCATCACCTCAAATTTGGCAAAAAGGTAGAGCTTGGTTCAGAAAGCAACCTTTTTTTTAAATGGTGTAAATCCGTTCAGTAGTTTTTGAGAAATTCAAAAAATAAGAGTAAAAAAATCATTTTCCCATAGGAAACTTTGTGCAAGGCTACAGCCGAAACTACTGAACGGAATTACCCCAAATTTGGCAGAAAGGTAGTGCTTGGATCAGAACGAGACCTTTTTTTTAAATGGTGTAAATCTGTACAGTAGTTGCTGAGAAATTAGAAAAATAAAAGTTTCGAGATCTGGGCAGAGCCTAAGTCGTGTACGTGAACTTCACTGTGATTGGCTGCTAGTAGTCCAAACCAGGAAGTGTTGGCAGCCATCTTGTGGCTCGGTAGAAGCGAGTCACCCGAAAATGGAGAAACAAAGGTATAAAACAAGAGAAGGGGGCGGGGTAGAAAAACCCTGACCCCCTAGGCCTGCTCAGGGGGTCACATAAGGACCCCCAGGGCCCAAAAAATCATTAAAAAAAAGAAAAACTCTGCGTAATTCTCGATGGGGTCACGGGTTCCCGCGTTTTATTTTAATGAGGGCCTTGGGTTGGCTAGGTTCTGGGGGCATTTCTTAAAAAATAATAGCAGGGGCTCACAGGGATTGTGGGGGCCCGCTGGGGTCCGTGCTGCCCCGGAGCTTCACTCATGTTTGGAGGGAGGTTACACGGCCCCCCTCCTGGAGCCCTCTATGTGCTTATAACTTTGGCGTCGTTTGACGAATCTTTATGAAACTATCCAAAAAGTTTCTCTTTTTTTGATTAGCTCTTATATTGAAAGTTTGGGGGTGAATGGTGTAGGAGGGGCTGAAAAAAGGGGGTCCCAAAACATGTTTTCTCCATGCAATTTCCATACAAAATTTTACAGAAGACTACAGGTGAAACTGCTGAACGGAATTGCGCCAAATTTGGCAGGGAGAGAGGTGATGGTCCAGAAAGCACGCTTTTGTTTAAATGGTGTAAATCCATTCAGTAGTTTGAGAAATATCAAATTTTACGACATCAATATTTGAGAATTCTGACATCTGATTGGCTGATGGGTTATGAGCACGAGCTTGCGGCTCATTGGCTGTGAACGGTTAAAACCAGAAAGTGTTGGCAGCCATTTTGTGATTTACTCTATCAGCTCGCATCTCTCCGTGTAGAAGCCATCGGGTTCGTAGTTTTACCTCTGCGAGGCAACACTGGCATCTGTGTCTGTGTGAGATATGCCTTTCACGCTGCCTCTCCTCATATCACAAGGTCGCGGCTATGCCTTTAGAAGCCCGTCCGTCGGGCTTCTGAAGGCACAACCCCCGCAGCACAACCCCCTACAGTACACAAACACCACTGTACTACCCTAAAGTATTAAACAGTACCAGTCCGTCGGCTCGCAGGTCTGCGTCTGCGAGCCGTCGTGTCCTTAGCTGTACATGTGTGAGCCAGTCCGTTAGGTGATAGGTGTGTCTCTGCTAGCAGGGCAGTTGGTGTCCCTTTGCGAGTTAGACCCGAGCTATCCCTCTGCGAGCCAGCATGTTGGTGGGCATTTGCGAGCCGATGACCCGTAGCTCTCCCTGTGCGAGCCGAGTTCACGGGCCGCAGCTCTCCCTCTGCGAGCCTGCCCGACGTCCCGCAGGTCTCCCTGTGCTAGCCGGATCACAGCTGTCACTCTGCGAACTGATATTGGGAATATGAGGCGGCTCTAATAAGAGCCGTTGTGTTTATTAGTTGGAGCTACATATAAGTGCTGATGCACAGCTTCAGGTTATTCAGAAAAACTCGATTTCCCTGATCTGTGAAGTGTACTCCATCACTTCTGTAGATATCAGCCATATCAAAACTGTTGTTGTTGTTGTAGTAGATCGACCCCATTCTATAGTCTCTGAGGTATGCAGACACAGCTTTGTTGACATTCTTCGTTGATTTTTCAATCTGAGGACAAAACTGGTTTGACCATTTCCACTTCTGTCTTTGGCATATATTGGAATATACAAAGAAAGTTTGAGGCAAATGCAACATCAATTGTCGAAAGGTGTACTTCATTAGCATTTCCAAACCTACACCAGTCAATGTGCCTAGGTCGTTTCCACCACAGTGCACAATCATGAGGTCAGGGTGTTGGAGATGCAAACAGGTTTTAACTAAAGGCAACAATTGGTGCCACTTCAATCCTCTCTGTCCAAACCATTTAATGTCCACATTTTGTAAACCTAGGTCTAAGTCAATATGTCTCTGTTCTGCATACCTCTTGCACCAGAAAACATAGCTATGTCCTTCGATCCACACTAGCATTTTGAAGGTATGGCTGGGAAGTATGGATAGATGTCTGTAGCTCATGCAGTCCGTTTGTAGAAGAAGAGATATGTTTAAAGATGGGGAACTACTTTTTTTTCTCATTCAAAACAATAACTGATTGGGAGATGAAAAGCATGGTTTTCTAAAAAGTAGGGTGCACATTAGTTTGTGGAAAAGCATCTTTGTCATTGGTAAATAAAAAGCAGTTTGAATGTGGAGCTCATATGATAGGATACAATTTGCTCAGTTCAACCACACTTGCTACTTGTATATGGAAAGCACTGTTTGAACTTAAAGCAAAGGTGAATTTATAACCTGCACGTGCCGTTAAATGTTCGAGAAAATGTTGTAAAAAAATATCGCTAGGTTTAAAAAAAATGATGAACTTTTAACCTTCACGTGCTGTAGAATGTTCTAGAAAGTATTGATAGAATACGTTGAACTTCTCACCGGTATGTGTCCTTAGATTTTAAAAAAATATGATTATATGGGAAGTTCAAAAATAACTAATAGAGAGAAGTTTTTCAATTTGAAAAAAATCAAGGAACTATTCTGATTTGTTCTTTACATGTATTTATGTGTGGAGCAACAGGGAAATTGTGTCATTACTGGTTCCATTCTTGACGAGAGCGGTGCATTATATGTACTGTGCGACAAAGAAAGAATTGTATACGTTTGTGACATTTGGAATCTGCATACCAACTACGAAAGTAAGTTAGAAATTAAGAAGGTGTGTTATGTGTTGTGTAGTAGTGATTAATATTTGAGGCGTTATTTTTAACTTTGAAAGTATTTTTTATTTCTAAGTAACAGTGTTAGTGAAGTGTGGTGTTTCACATTGGTTCTAAAACATGTATAAAGTGAGACTAATTGCTAAAGAATTACTTTATATATGTTTAGGAGTTTTTCAGATAAAAAAAGTAACTTATCTTCTGTAAAAGACTGTATGGTTTTGAAAACTATATGTAGCGTTTATTTGGATTTGTAAATGTATTGCGATGAGATAAACAGAATGTCACACGTTTTCAAATTATTCTTAGTCTGGAAATAGTGGGGAAGGGTTATAGTAGAAAATGTATTTGTTATTAACTTAACAGAGATGGAACAAAAACCAGAAATGTTATGTGGACAATTTGTGGTCTCATTTTTTTACATAAAGAGGTAGATTTCAATATCAGTTAAGACTGGTGTGTTACTGGGAGGCTTTGGGTTTTGGTGGTGTTATGAAATGCAAGTTGTTGAGGAGCGTTTCTTCAGAAGACATTTTTATAAATATGTGAGAGATAAAAAATAAATGAAAATGTTTTATGTAGATTTTCTGCATGATTTTGTTGACAATGCTAAAGTAAATTTGATTATTAGTGAAGGTAATTGTCAGGGTGTGTTTGTCTGCTGAAAATACGTAGGCCTTTAAGTGGTCCGGCTCTTGTCGATACTGAGCTCCGTCATACGTTTGAGACAGTTGCCAAATATATAATCCCAGTTAAAGCTGTTAATATAGGTATAGTAAAGGGAAGATACATAAAAAGTTTGGGAATTATACCTTTATTTACTCAGTCTAGCTCCCAGTACTATTTTGTGCCCCCAGCGGTACTGTTTAAAAAAATAGTCTAATATAGCTTTCGTATTAGAAAAATAGGAGTTCTAAGTTCATTCACATATTGGTAGGGTTTGTAGTATATAGAGAATGTTGCTATCAGTTGTAATGGTATAAAACTGCACTGTATTATGTTGGAAACAATACATATGCATAGGTTGTAATGTTATATTTTACACTGTGAGGTAGATTTGAATATAAGTGAAGATAGGTGTTATACTTCGAACCTGTTCATAATGTGCATAGATTACATGGAGAGTAAATGGAGAAAGTAAACATACATGTTGCTTTCTGTATGTATGTATGGTTAGAATAATTTGATGATGCTTTAAGATATAATCTAAATACTGTTTGTGCTTTACACTTGGGAATACTGCACCGTGTTAGTATTTAGTGACTAGATGCTGCTGAAGGAATTATTTGTTGCTCGTTGTTTCGAAATAAAGGTGGAAAGGGGCGTTTCTTTAGAAGAGATATTTTATAAATGTGTGAGAGATAAAAAAGAAAAAAAAATGTTTTAATACATTTTCTGTACTGTTTGTTCACACTAGTAAAGTAACTCTGATTATAAGTGATGAAAATTGTTAGGTTGTGTTTCTGTGCTAAATATACGCATGCTTTTAAGGGGGCTGGGTCTTAGCTGTGCTGTACACTGGTGAGCCTTTCAGATATCCGCAATTTTTTTATCCCACTCAAAGCTCTGAATATATGTATATTAAATGTATCGTAGAATAAAAGTTTAGGAATTACACTTCTGTGTACTCTCGTCATCTCACATTCTCCATTTTGTGTACCCAACAATCGTGTTTATAAAAATTATAAAAATTAAATAATAGAGCTTTATCCAGTATAAAAATAGCACTTATACTTTTATTGGGGAGTTGGTGGGATCTGTAGTGTACAGAGAAGGTCGTAATGAGTTTGAATAGTACAAAAGGGACGTGACATATGTTTAAAAGATTACATGGGTTTCAGAATAAGCTGTCCCTCTGAGTCCTCAGGCCCGCAGTTGTACCTCTGCAAGCCAACACTGGAAATATACCGCAGCTCTCTCTCTACGAGATAGCTACTTCACGTTCCCTCTCCCCACATCACCGTCCCGCACCTATCCTTTTACAAGTGGACAGCCCGCACCTCTCCCTATACTAGTCGGCCCCCGGCTGTTCCTTTGCGAGACTGCCCGCAGCTGTCTGTCTACGAGCCAGCTAGTCAGCTTGCAGGTCTTTCTGTATGAGCAAGCCCACCGGCTTCCAGTTGTGCCTCTGCAAACTACTGGTCGGCTCGCAGTAGTTGGTCTGCGAGCCAGGTTTGTGTTGTATCTCTGCAAGCGAACAGTAGAAATATATTGGAGCGGTCTCTGTACGAGATACCCACGTCACGTTCCCTCTCCCAACATCACCGTCCCGCACCTATCCCTATATAAGTGGATGGTCTCCAACTGTTCCTATACTAGTCGGCCCATGGCTGTTCCTGTGTGATCCGGCCCGCAACTGTTCCTCTGTGATGCGGCCCCCAGATCTCCCTCTACGAGCCATCCAGTCCGTTCGCAGGTGTTTCTCTACGTGCAAGCTCGCCGGCCCACTACTATTCGTCTGTGAGCTGGTTCGCAGCTCTCCCTCTACAAGTCAGGCAGTCGTCTCGCAGGTTTTCCTGTACGAGCCATCCGGCTGGCTCGCAACTGTTCCTCTGTGAGCCGGGCCACAGCTCTCTCGGTATGAGCCAGCTAGTGGGCTCTCAGGTGTTCCTGTACGAGCCAGCCTCTGGCTCGTAGGTGTCCCTCTGCGAAGCACTGTCGGCTCACAGCTCATTCTCTGCGAGCCAGCTCGCAGTTGTACCTCTGAAGCAAATACTGGAAACATAGCGCAGCTGTTTCTGTAAGAGATACCACCTTTACGCTTCCTCTCTCCACATCACTGTCCCACACGTATGCCTTTACAAGCCGACGTCGCTATAGTAGTCGTCTCGCAGGTGTTTCTGTGCAAGCCGGCCCGCAGGAGTTCCTGTGCGAGCCGGCCCACAGCTTTCTCTGTTTGAAATGATGGACAGCAGCTTTTTGTCTACGAGCCAGTCAGTCGGCTCGCAGGTCTTCCTCTAAGAGCCAGCCCACCGGCTCGCAGCTGTCCCTCTGCAAACTACAGGTTGGCTCGTAGTTGTTCGTCTGCGAGCCAGGTCGCTGTTGTATCTCTGCAAGCGAACACTAAAAAATATATTGCAGCTCTCTCTTTACGAGATACCCACTTCACGTTCACTCTCCCCACATCACTGTACAGCAGCTATTCCTTTAGATGTGGACGAGCATCACCTCTCATTATACTAGTGGGCCCGCAGCTCTCCCTTTTCGAGCTGACGGGTCATAACTCTCCCTGTAGGAGCCAGCCAATCAGCTCGGAGGTCTTCCTCTATGAGCGAGCCCGCCGGCCCGCAGCTCTCCCTCTGCGAATGACCGGTCGGCTCTCTGCTCTTGCCCTGCAAGCCGTCGGGCCCGCAGTTGTACCTCTGCAAGCTAATACTGGAAATATACCGCAGCTCTCCTTGCGAGATACCCACTTCACGCTCCCTCTCCCATATCACTGTCCTGCACCTATGCCTTTTGAAGCCGATGGCCCGCAGCTTTACTTATAGTAATAATATACTGCACTTTTTTTTGCAAAATATTGCGTTTGTGCTCTCTCTTTCAACATCACCGGTCGCAGCTATTCGTTTGCAAGGGGACGGCCCGTAGTTTTCACTATAGTATTTGGACCGTAGCTATTACTGTTCTAGCCAGGTCGCAGCTCTCCCTTTGGACGGTATGCAATTTAGCAATCGTACTGTCAGTGCCATGCACTTTGTCCAATCATCCATCGAGTAGTATCTACTTATTCTATCTCTACGTCAATATCCAAGCATTTATAAATTCAATATGAGCTCTGTTTGCAGCACTGTAATCATTTTAGTTAATAGTAATGTACTTATAAAACAGCGTAGCTACTAACACTAGTATAGCTACAATATTCTGTGCAGTATGTATGCAGACCTCTAACCAGCTACAAAGTATGGAATGATACAGTTTCTAATCATGTTATTACACAATCAGATGTGTACTACTAATGCTGTGGTCTAGTATCTGTCACACTACTCATAGAGTACCAGAATTATGCAGGTAGTACTGTTCCATTGCGGAAATCATTGATGTACTTTCTTTGTATGTATTTTTATAATTATATACGTGAATATTTTTATAATTATACATTTGAATATGTATATATAATTATTTTATTATATTAACCTGTTTTCAAAACTTTTATTGTTTTTTACAGATTTTTGCATCATTATTAAGAAAGAGATAAAATGACGAGAAAACAGCAAAGAAAAAGAAAAGAAAGAAAGAAAGTTTATTTGGAAAAAAAAGGCAGAGAGATATTAGATCCAGTTCAACATGGATGTTCAAAGAAAAAGTGTTCTGGTAAGAAAAGTAACGTTTTTTTTTTTAAACACTTGCAAAAACTGTTATTAATATTAAAAATATAGGAGAGACAGACAGAACAAGAACAGTGAAACAAAAGCAAAACAAAAATGTTCAAAAAAGTGGAAAATTGGATTATTGGAAAAATAATTCTGTTGGAATACGTAACAAACAATTTTCAGAAATTTGAAAACGAATATATAAAAGTAGAGTACTCCAGAATCTACTAAAAAAAAGGTAAAATATATGAAAGGAGATCAGCTTTTTACAGACAAAAAAAGGAGATTCTAAGTGTTATTGAAAAAGCTTTTGAATTAAAAAGAAGATGGTTTATCTTAATTTTAAAAAGATTGTAGACTTTAAATACAATAATGAAACATATGAAGGACAAATGTAAGGGAAAAAGAATTGTAAATAGAACACATGTTTGTAAAATATTTTTCGGGGAATGGAAGCATACTTCTAGTACGGAACCTTTTTTTAATGAAGAAAGTTATTTTCAACAAAATAGTTTAGTGCATGCAGTTGATACCTGTGGTCGTTCTTATGAGGTGCGAGATGGTTGTTCAATTCTGAAAGAAAAGCTAGTTCCTAGAAATGTTGAAGAATTAATAGCTGAGGAAGTTCAAGGGAGACGTACCCAGGATCCAGTGTTTACATGGAATTGTAGTAGTATTTGTAGTATACGTCAACAATCTATTGATATTTCACTAAATTTCTTAAGATAATATGGAAGAAAAACTGTGAAACAGAAGATTAAGATATTACAAGGACTGGATCCTTGCAAAGTGAGAAAAAATGCAGGGTTGCAAGGTCATTCTCTGGCTTGTCTTTCTAGGTAAGTGTGTCAAAGTCATTTTCATCATTTGAGAATTTTAGCAGTAGATCATTCAGAAATGTGGAAGTTAGTTAGAAGATTATTGTGAGAAGTTGGCCTGGCATATGCTGTCCACTAGTTATAGGGGACACCTTGCACCAGTCCAATTCAACTCTTAAGGTGATATGTTAAAAGACAACCTTTAAAGAAAGCTATCCTAGTGGTAGCTGTGGAGAGCAGCCTTCAGGCTAAGTCTTGAAGGAGTGTTAAGCTTATTGTTTTACCATGGATAACCTCTTGAATGACCAAATGAAAGAGTAGTCCACACAGGTATATATTCAAAATATATGTATTTATTCTAAAAACAAATCCCACTAGTCTCTTGTGAGGCTGGAGGTAAAGATACAATTCAATAAAGCATTTAAACAACAATAAATAGCACTGGAATCACAGGGCCCCAGGGGGGGACCAAACCATATATTAAAAAAGTGGTATAACAACCACGACAGTTCTGCAGACAGTGCCTAGAGCACTTAGGGTCGCTGGCCCCTTACGAAACCACCCAAGGTAGTGAGGAAGGGGACACACGGGAGACGGGTGCAGTGTTTAAACTGCAGTCGGGATCTCTATTAAACCCTATGGGAAATGTCGCGGTTGGAAATTACAAGAATCTGGACACTTCTAGCAGGAGTTCAAGTTCAGGAACTTAAGGTTAAGCTTTTGGAGGGCCCACACTCACGACAGTACCGAGGTACCACTGTTACCTGCCCCAGGGAAGCCGGGTGCATAGGTCGTTTTCGATGTCGGGTCGCGATCTCGTTTTCAATGGAAAAAGGTGAAGAACTGCTGCTGGCATGAAGCATCGTCGATGTCGTGCAGATTGAAGATGTAGATCTTGAAGGAAAGGACCTGAAAGCAGAGGGGACAAAGTCTGGGTCACTAGCCAGTGACCAGGGAGCTCAGGATAAAGAGCCCTTCAATGTTGGGTGCTTCCAGGTTGAAGACGGGTAGCTTGGATCAGCAGCCAGAGGGTCCAGGACACTTCAAGGAAGGTCAGCTTCTGGAGGGCGACTCTCCCACGAAGGATGAAGGCCGCTGCGGTGTTAGTGTCCGGATTGGATCCACTAAGCCTTGGCAACCGCAACCCAAGCAAGGATCACGAAACAGCTACGGTGCAGACCCACGAGGTCTGAGCGAGGTCTCCAGCAAGGAGACTGTAGGGCAGGCCTGGAGCAACCAGGGGAGCCCTTTAAAGTAAAGATTGACCTCCGCTAGGGCCCACCAGACGAGAGACAAGGGACCGTGGGAGGTGGCAATTTGGAGTGTGTAAAGATGAGCCCACGGGTCGCCAGAGCGGGCTGGAGCATCGTCCTTTGGCACAAGTAATGCTGAGAGGTTGGCTCAATGATGGGCCAAAGCACAACTTCTCCACTGGTCGGGGTTGTGTGCTGTGCAAAAGGTGGCCGGTGTCCTGGGGTATTGGGGATCTCGGCACCCACGGGGTCCACAGTGCTGAGCTTTGCTGTGCACACTCACTGGCCTCTGGGATGCTTGGAAACCCACCTCAGGGTAGGCAGAAGTCTTCGATGTCCGTAGGAGCAGCGGAGTTCCAACCGGGTCACTTGCAGTGTTTCAGGTGCCAAGCAGGGGGGTAACTCCTTTACCCCAAGGGAGATTTCTTCATTCAGCTGTGCGGCAGCTCATCGAAGGTTCAAGTCTTTGAAGTCCAAGATTAATCTGAGGTTCTGGGGACCCTGCACCCCCCTTTATCCAGAGATTAGGGGTGTGTCTGAATCAGAGCCCACCAATGAGAGTTCAGGCGGGAAAGGGTGGCTACACCCTCTCCCCTTTGTGTGTTTTCCCACCTGGGCAGGGGACAGGATGCCGCTGGACCGGTTCTAGGCGGTGTATGCAGAAGTAGGCACTGGAGAAGCCTACGTGCAAGTTTGAAAGACATCCTATGGTGCACCCACCCAGTTCCAATCCACATAGTCTGTCTGGGGAGGTGGGAACACCTCCCTGCAACAAGATCGCTATTGTCCAGCTGCCGTGGCTGGAGTTCTGCCCAGCAACAGGCAGCCAGAGTCGTGTGGGTGGCGGGTAGCATCCATTTTGTACTACGTGTGCACTTTTAAGTTGGTGTATAAAATCTGCCGCTTTTAACATATCACCCCTCTAGCAGAGGGGGATCATGCCCTCACTCCCATGGCTGGATTGGGGGTATGATTTCACGATGTTTGACACCAAACATGACATGGTTCTGTGCAGCCACTCTCAAGTTATCATGCTATCGCGATTACTTGTAATGCGGTTAAGAGTATATGGTATGGCTGCACTACAAACAACCCAGCAATAATTTTTACGAAGGTTGCAGAGGGGCCCTACTCAGGTAGGGGTTCCCCCTCACACATATCTCAGCACCCTACCTTGTAGGATTAGCAAGGCCTGCCTTAGGGGTGACCTATGAGGATATATGTGTTGTATTAAGTGGGATACAGGATACCTATATCCCTGTAAGGGGTGCAAGCACCACCTTACCCAGACTACAGTAGTGGTCTGGTGGTGTCAGTTTGTATGGCTGTCCCAGGGGTGGCACACTAAGTGCTGCAGCCCTCGGTAGGCCTCTGAGGGACCCATGCCCTGGGTACCTAGGGTACCATCTACAAGGGGCTAATAGGGTGTCCTCAGTATCCAATTGGTTTGTACCTAGGGTACTCACATTAGTTTAGAGAGGAAGCAGATAGGCTGAGGTCCTGGATAGCAGGGCCACAGCCTGGCTAGAGTCAGAAAACAGTCAAAACATCAGCAAAAAGTTGGGGGCAACTATGCAGTCGATGCCACTCTCCTACATAACCCCCTTCCCCCAAACGCAGGGACATTAAACTAACCTTGACCAGTTGAGTCTTCATGTTCTAAGTGGAAATATCTGGAGAGGCCATCTGCATTGGCATGGTTGCTCCCAGGTCTATGTTCCACTGTATAGTCCATCCCCTGTAGGGAAATGGACCACCTGAGTAGTTTGGGGTTTTCACCCTTCATCTGTTTTAGCCATAGGAGGGGCTTGTGGTCGGTTTGAACAATGAAGTGAGTGCCAAACAAGTATGGCCTCAGCTTCTTCAAGGCCCAGACCACAGCAAAGGCCTCCCTCTCTATGGCTGACCAACGTTTCTCTCTGGGGGTCAACCTTCTGCTAATAAAAGCTACTGGTTGATCCTGGCCCTCTTCATTCAGTTGTGATAATACAGCACCTACCCCCACCTCAGATGCATCAGTTTGAACTATGAATTCTTTGGAGTAGTTGGGGCTTTGGAGCACTGGAGCAGAGCACATGGCCTGTTTTAGGTCATCAAAAGCTTTCTGACAGCTGACAGTCCACTGAACCTTTTTGGGCATCCTCTTGGAGGTTAAGTCATTTAAGGGGGGTCACAATGGATCCATATCCCTTTACAAATCTTCTGTAGTAACCAGTCAGGCCTCAGAAAGCTCGGACCGGAGTCTGGGTGGTTGGAGCAACCCAGTCCATGATGGTCTGGATCTTGCTCTGTAGGGGTTGAACCTGGCCTCCACCTTCAAGGTGGCCCAGGTACACAACCTGACTCTGCCCTATCTGGCACTTAGTAGCCTTGATAGTGAGTCCTGCCTTTTGCAGGGCTTCCAACACTTTCCTCAGGTGGATCAGGTGATCCTCCCAGGTGGAGCTGAAGACCGCAATATCTAGATATGCTGCACTAAAGTCATCCAGGCCTGAGAGGATTTGGTTCACCAACCTTTGAAAAGTGGCAGGTGCATTTTTCAAACCAAAGGACATTACAATAAATTGATAGTTCCCACCAGGGGTTGAAAATGCTGTTTTGGCTTTTGCAGATTCAGCTAACCTTATCTGCCAGTAGCCAGCTGTCAGATCAAATGTGCTCAGATATTTGGCTGAGGCCAATTTATCTATGAGCTCATCTGCTCTGGGAATGGGATGTGCATCAGTCCTAGTGACTGCATTGAGACCCTGTAGTCTACACAGAACCTCATCTCTTTCTTGCCACCCTGGGTGTGAGGTTTGGGTACCAGGACTACTGGGCTAGCCCAAGGGCTATCTGAGGGCTCAATAACTCCCAATTCCAACAACTTTTGGACTTCTGTCCTTATGCAGTCCCTGACATGGTCAGGTTGCCTGTAGATCTTATTCTTCACAGGCAGACTGTCACTTCATGAGTGCACCAGGTGGTCTGACTAGGAGTCAGTAAAAACCTATGTCTGAATGACTGGAGAACTTTTCTGCAGTCAGACTGTTGCTGGGCAGTGAGGCTGCCCGCCAAGGCTACACCATCTACTGACCCATCATCAGGGTTGTGAGAGAGCAGGTCTGGGAGAGGGTCACTCTCCTCTTCCTGTCCCTCATCAGTTGCCATGAGCAAGCCCATGTAGGCCCTGTCCACATATGGTTTCAGTCTGTTTACATGAAGTACCCTGTGGGGACTTCTGGGAGTGCCAAGGTCCACCAAGTAGGTGACCTCTCCCTTCTGTTCCAATATGGTATGGGGTCCACTCAATTTGTCTTGGAGGGCTGCTGGGGCCACTGGCTCCAACACCCATACCTTCTGTGCTGGCTGGTACACCACCAGTACAGCCATTTGGTCATGCCAGGCTTTCTGTAATTCCTGACTTGCCTCAATGTTTTTTGTCGCCTTCTTCATGTACTCAGCCATCCGGGAGCGGAGACCAAGTACATAGTCCACAATATCCTGTTTAAGGGGTTTGAGAGGTAACTCCCATCCCTCCTTCACTAGACAGAATGGCCCTCTGACAGGGTGGCCAAACAAAAGTTCAAAAGGGCTGTAACCAAACCCCTTCTGTGGCACATCCCTGTATGCAAAGAGAAGGCAGGGCATCCCATTTTTGCCTGAGCTTTTCTGGGAGCCCTTTGATCATGCCCTTAAGGGTCTTGTTAAATCTTTCAACAGGCCCATTGCATTGAGGATGATAAGGGGTGGTGAACCTGTAGTTAACACCACACTCCTTCCACATTGCCTTGAGGTAACTACTGATAAAGTTGGTACCACTATCAGACAGAATAGCTTCTGGGTATCTGGTGGCATGATCCACTACCACCAGAATAAACCTGTGCCCAGATGCTGTTGGTGGGTCAAGGGGACCAACAATGTCAATCCCTACCCATTCAAAGGGTACCCCCACCACAGGTAGTGGTATCAGGGGGGCCTTTGTGGACTTACCTGCCTTGCCACAGGCCTGGCAGGTAATGCAAGAGCTACAAAAACTCTTACAGTCCTCACTCATTTGAGGCCAATGAAAGTGAGGGACAAGTCTGTCCCAAGTCTTATTTTGGCCTAGGTGTCCTGCTAGGGGAATATCATGGGATAGTGTGCGTAGGAAGCCCCTAAACTTCTGAGGTATGACCAACCTCCTGGCTGCACCAGGCTTGGGGTCTCGACCCTCAGAGTAAAGGAGTCCATCATCCCAATATATCTTATGGGTTCCACCAGCATTCCCAGCAGCCTCAGCAGCAGCCTGCTGTCTGGGGGGTTCAAGAGTGGGGCAGCTCTGCTGCTCCAGGCTCAAGTCTGCCCTAGAAGGTCCCCCTGTCCCCAAGAACTCAACCTGATCAGGTTCAAGTTCATCTGAGACAGTTCCTTCTTCAGGTGACAGATCCTCTACTGCTATAAGAGTCTCTTCAGACTGATCCTGGGGGGAAGACCCTGCCTTACCCCTGCTACTCCTCCTCTTGGAAGGTCCTTGGTCCATTTTTCCAGGATCCACGGCCTGTTCAGTTTATGTCAGCTTAGCTTTTGACCTTGTCAGGGCAAACACTTCTGCAGGGATACCCAGCATTGCTGCATGGGTAGTCAGCTCTACCTCAGCCCATGCTGAGGTCTCCAAATCATTTCCTAGCAAACATTCTACTGGTAGGTCTGCACTCACCACAACCTTCTTTAGGCCAGTTACCCCTCCCCAATAGAAGTTAACAACTGCCAGAGCATGGTTAGTACTGACATTGCTCACAATGGTCACTTGGTAAGTTTCCCCAAGTATGATTTGGCTAGGATCCACAAGGTCCTTAGTCACCATGGTGACACTAGCCCCTGTGACCCTGTATGCTAGGGACTTCCTTCCATTCATCCTAGGCTGTTGTTTGTATTTGCCCAGACCACTGGGACTCACAAATAGGGACAGGTCCCCATCACAAACTAGCACAGCCTGAGTAGGTGTTCTGACTAGGCCAGAGTCCTCTCCAGATCCCAGGGTCAACCCTACTAAACCCTTGTTCTGTGTACCACCACCTATAGCTGGACTATGGGGAACAGGTGCCTTAGGGACAGGTGTAGTGGTACTGGTGGAGTCTTTGGCCTTGTTACAGTCTGAAGTCCAATTGGTTTTCTGCTTACAGTTTTTACACCATGGCTTCCTTGACTGTTTAGCTTTGTTAGATTGGGAATTTTCAGATGCTGCTTTTTAGGGGCCTGTTGAAGACTGCTGGTGTTTTCCCTTTTCCCCACCCTTCTCAGAGTTTTTGGCATCTTCCTTTTTAGTTGCACCCCCCAAAGGCTGGACCTTTTGCTTGATCCTGGTTCTGACCCATTTGTCTGCCTTCTTTCCCAATTCTTGGGGAGAGGTCAGATCTGAGTCCACCAGGTGCTGATGCAATAGTTGTTTCTGACAGTTAAGAATGTGCTCCCTCATGACGAGATTGTACAATCCTTGATAATCATTTACTTTACTGCCATTTAACCAACCTTCCAGAGCCTTGGTAGTACAATCTACAAAGTCAAACCAATCTTGATATTGTGCTTTCTGGGTATCTCTGAACTTTAACCTGTATTGATCAGTGGTTAGACCAAACCCATCTATCAAAGCACTTCTCAAGATATAGTAATCATCTGCATCCTCTTCCCTAACAGAGAGGAGCTTGTCTCTTCCTTTGTCAGCAAAGGAGAGCCATAAGATTGCTGCCCACTGATCAACTGGATCCCTTTGAACTTTAAAGGCCCTTTCAAGTGCAGTGATCCATTTATGGATGTCATCCCCTGTCTTATAGGGGGACACAATCTTATGCAGGTTCCTATGGTCACAAGCTTTCTCTCTAACTCTAGGGGTATTATTACTGCCACCAGGGGTCTCTAGACCCCACTTTCTTGAAGCTTCCTGAAGCTCCAGGGACTCCCTGTCTAATGCTAGCTGTTCTCTCCTGGGATGAAGCTTAGCTTGCTCAAACTGGATCAGTCTGCATTTCCTCCCTTGGGAGGAGTCTCTTCTCTGAGAAGAGGCAGAGGTCCTTTTGGATCTCTCAGAAAGGGCAGACTCCTCTGAGGGGGATCTGTTCCTTC
Organism: Triturus cristatus; assembly: GCF_964204655.1. NCBI lineage: Eukaryota > Metazoa > Chordata > Amphibia > Caudata > Salamandridae > Triturus > Triturus cristatus. Next base: position 274,812,126 of record NC_140580.1, on the reverse strand, counting down.
TGTTTGGCTCCACCACTCTCCCATTGGGGATGGAGGGGGTACCCCTTGGGCCTCCACCTCCATGTGTAGAGTGGTCTGTTTCTTCCAGGTCAAGTTCATTATCCTCTTCCTGGTCCTCATCAGAGTCCACCACATGGGTGTCCTCTTCTGTGGGATGCCCACCCAACCTGTCTACCCCATCAGACACTAGAGTCTGCTAGAAGTCTGCAATGCGCAGAATTTCTCTGAGACGTTGTGTGTTGGCACCTTTGGTTGTCTTCAAATGTCTAGCAATGCACATCTCCCTAAGCTCAGCAAAAGTGAGATTGTCATACCTGTCGACTGGGACCTTTGAAGGTTCTTCCAGGGCCTTATGGGCTCCTGATCCTGAAGACATTTCTAGTGGGATGTATGACATTACAACGCAGGTTTTTACCACGCGTGCAGTTACATTGCATGCGTTACAACGCATGCGATGTTACAACGCTATGCCATTCCAACGCAAGTCTTTACATCGACTTGCGCTAGATGGCGTGCTAACATTAAAAAAGTGTAATTTACTATTCCAACTCCAGTCCCCTTAACAGTAGGGAAGGTGTTGGGATAGTAAACTACACTATTTGTAATGTTAGCACGCCATCTAGCGCAAGTCGATGTACAGACTTGCGTTGTAATGGCATAGCGTTGTAACATCGCATGCGTTGTAACGCATGCGATGTAACTGCACTGCGTGGTAAAAACCGCGTTGTAATGGCTGTTCCCCTTTCTAGTGTAGTGGATTGTTGCATCTACCTACACTAGGTGTGGCCTACTGAACCCTTTCTTGAGTTGTAGTCAAGGTGTGCTAAGCCTTCTACACACAACTCCTAAGTTCAGTAGAACTTATTGTATTCTAAGCTGAATTTTTATGTACCTTTAGTACCAAAGTGGCTTTAGAAATTCAATTTGTTATCTGGTAAAACAATGGCAAGCTTGAATCCGACCGCTTCACACCAATGTGAGAAGTTGGCCTGGCATATGCTGTCCACTAGTTATAGGGGACACCTTGCACCAGTCTAATTTGACTCTTAAGGTGAAAGGTTAAAAGACAACCTTTAAAGAAAGCTATCCTAGTGGTAGCTGTGGAGAGCAGCCTTCAGGCTAAGTCTTGAAGAGTGTTAAGCCTATTGTTTTACCATGGATAACCTCTTGAATGACCAAATGAAAGAGTAGTCCACACAGGTATATATTCAAAATATATGTATTTATTCTAAGAACAAATCCCACTAGTCTCTTGTGAGGCTGGAGGTAAACATACAATTCAATAAAGCATTTAAACAACAATAAATAGCACTGGAATCACAGGGCCCCAGGGAGGGACCAAACCATATATTAAAAAAGTGGTATAAGAACCACAACAGTTCTGCAGACAGTGCCTAGGGCACTTAGGGTCGCTGGCCCCTTACGAAACCATCCAAGGTAGTGAGGAAGGGGACCCACAGGAGACGGGTGCAGTGTTTAAACTACAGTCGGGATCTCTATTAAACCCTATGGGAAATGTCGCGGTTGGAAATTACAAGAAGCTGGACACTTCTGGCAGGAGTTCAAGTTCAGGAGCTTAGAGTTAAGCTTTTGGAGGGCCCACACCCACGACAGTACCGAGGTACCACTGTTACTTGCCCCAGGGAAGCCGGGTGCATAGGTCGTTTTCGATGTCGCGATCTCGTTTTCAATTGAAAAAGGTGAAGAACTGCTGCTGGCGTGAAGCGTCGTCGATGTTGTGCAGATTGAAGATGTGGATCTTGAAGGAAAGGACCTGAAAGCAGAGGGGACAGAGTCTGGGTCACTAGCCAGTGACCAGGGAGCTCAGGAGAAAGAGCCCTTCATTGTCGGGTGCTTCCAGGTTGAAGACGGGTAGCTTGGATCAGCAGCCACGGGGTCCAGGAGGCTTCAAGGAAGGCCAGCTTCTGGAGGGCGACTGTCCCACGAAGGATGAAGGCCGCTGGGGTGTTAGTGACCGGATTAGATCCACTAAGCCTTGGCAACCGTAACCCATGCAAGGATCACAAAACAGCTACGGTGCAGACCCAAGAGGTCTGAGCGAGGTCTGCAGCAAGGAGACTGTAGAGCAGGCATGGAGCAACCAGGGGAGCCCTTTAAAGTAAAAGATTGACCTCCGCTAGGGCCCACCAGTCGAGAGACAAGGAACCGCAGGAGGCGGCAATTTGGAGTGCGTAAAGATGAGCCCACCGGTCGCCGGAGTGGGCTGGAGCGTCGTCCTTTGACACAAGTAATGCTGAGAGGTTGGCTCAATGATGGGCCAAAGCACAACTTCCCCACTGGTCGGGCTCGTTTGCTGTGCAAGAGGTGGCTGGTGTCCTGGGGTATTGGGGATCTTGGCACCCCGGGGTCCACGGTGCTGAGCTTTGCTGTGCACACTCACTGGCCGCTGGGATGCTTGGAAACCCACCTCAGGGTAGGCAGAAGTCTTCGATGTCCGTAGGAGCAGCGGAGTTCCAACCGGGTCACTTGCAGTGTTTCAGGTGCCTGCCAAGCAGGGGGGTAACTCCTTTACCCCAAGGGAGATTTCTTCATTCAGCTGTGCGGCAGCTCGTCGAAGGTTCAAGTCTTTGAAGTCCAAGATTAATCTGAGGCTCTGGGGACCCTGCACCCACCTTTATCCAGAGATTAGGGGAGTGTCTGAATCAGAACCCACCAATAAGAGTTCAGGCGGGAAAGGGTGGCTACACCCTCTCCCTTTTGTGTGTTTTCCCACCTGGGTAGGGGACAGATTGCCCCTGAACCGGTTCTAGGCGGTGTATGCAGAAGTAGGCACTGGAGAAGCCTACGTGCAAGTTTGAAAGACATCCTATGGTGCACCCACCCAGTTCCAATCCACATAGTCTGTTTGGAGAGGTGGGAACACCTCCCTGCAACAAGATCCCTATTGTCCAGCTGCCGTGGCTGGAGTTCTGCCCAGCATCAGGCAGCCAGAGTTGTGTGGGTGGCGGGTAGCATCCATTTTGTACTACGTGTGCACTTTTACGTTGGTGTCTAAAATCTGCCACTTTTACCATATCACCCCTCTAGCAGGGGGGGGGGGATCATGCCCTCACTCCCATGGCTGGATTGGGGGTATGATTCCACGATGTTTGACACCAAACATGACATGGTTCTGTGCAGCCACTCTCAAGTTATCATGCTATCGCGATTACTTGTAATGCGGTTAAGAGTATATGGTATGGCTGCACTACAAACAACCCAGCAATAGTTTTTACGAAGGTTGCAGAGGGGCCCTACTCAGGTAGGGGTTCCCCCTCACACATCTCAGCACCCTGCCTTGTAGGATTAGGAAGGCCTGCCTTAGGGGTGACCTATGAGGATATATGTGTTGTATTTAAGTGGGATACAGGATACCTATATCCCTGTAAGGGGTGCAAGCACCACCTTACCCAGACTACAGTAGTGGTCTGGTGGTGTCAGTTTGTATGGCTGTCCCAGGGGTGGCACACTAAGTGCTGCAGCCCCTGGTAGGCCTCTGAGGGACCCATGCCCTGGGTACTTAGGGTACCATCTACAAGGGGTTAATAGGGTGTCCTCAGTATCTAATTGGTTTGTACCTAGGGTACTCACATTAGTTTAGAGAGGAAGCAGATAGGCTGGCGTCCTGGATAGCAGGGCCACAGCCTGGCTAGAGTCAGAAAACAGTCAAAACATCAGCAAAAAGTTGGGGGCAACTATGCAGTCGATGCCACTCTCCTACAATTATACTACGTGAAAAGTTCTGCATTATGTCTAAATTAAATGAATACAGCTCTTTTGCATGGTTCAGTGTTGGATGTAAAAAAGTATGTGATGATATAGAGTTGTGTTTCTTTGCCGCTCAAGAGGAGTGTAGGGAAAGTGAGACTTTGATAAGCGTAGGTTTTGAAGAAGAGGTGGAAGATACTACTGATGTCAAGTTTGAAAAAGAAATAAAGTTTTAAGTAGTTTCTGGTGGAGGGGACGTGGCTTGGCTGGCTGCAAGATGGCCGCACTCTAAGTGGACTCCGCCGGCCAAGCACAAAATCCACCAGCATCCTGCAGACCGCCAAGATTCTCCGCTCCTTACCTGCTTTTCCCGGCTGCTCTCTAACCGAGGCATGGACTGATCCGGCTCCCACCTTTGGGGGACGTCCCGGGGCAGAGCTCTGCCGCCCGTCTTTCTCGCTGGGCCTGCACCGCAGGCCGCCCTGCTGTTACCGGCCCTGGCGGCACCTCACCGGCGTGCGAGCCTGCGGATCACCTGCTGCACCACCTGGTGAGTCGTGCAGCCGCCGCGGCCTTCTCCGGCGGGGTTGGGGCTCATCATCAGCCTCGCCAGGTCTGGGCAATTTGGGGCCCTGGTGTTTCCCCCTCTCTCCTCTCTGCCGCACTCCCCGGCGGTGGCCCGCGCCCGGACCTTCGGCTGGAGGCGGCGCACCCCCGCGACTCCCCGTTGGGGCAAGCCTGGCTAGGCGCACCCTCCTGGCCTCTCTCGGCATCCAGCCCGATCTATGGTCCTGCTTCGGCCCCGACTCTCAATGCCGTGTGAGCCCCGTTGGCACCACCTCTGGAGATCGGGGCCTGTCTGCTGCTGGCCCCTCTTCCTGTGCTGTGGACTGGTCCGGGCCTGGATTTGAAGTGGTTGCCCTGCTGTGTGTGCCTCTTGTGCCTCTGCTGACTCCCTGATTCGGCGGGCCCTCGTGCCACCGCTGCCCCGGGGCCCGGCTGTCATTCCTCGTTCTCCTGCCATCGGAGTATAGCGCCGCTCCGCACACCCTTCCTCCTCCAACCTGAGGGCGGGTGCGGCACCTGTGCTCCCCCGGAGGTCTGCTCCTCGCCTGCTGTGCTCTCGCCGGGGGCCCTTCTCTGGGAGTCTTCCCTGCCTCCAGCCTCAGGGGTACCCTGTCTGAGTGGGCCCTGCTGTGTGTCTCTCTGCGCCGCCCTCCCTCCTGGGCCTTGGGATCCTCCTCGTCACCACTGGGACGGCATTTGCATTACTCCTGGCCCAGCGCAGGCATCCCTTGCACTTCATCAGTGGCCCCGGCTGCGGGCCACCTCAGTTACTCTCTGCCTCCACCCTTGTGAACTGCCTTCCTTGGCTGGGGCCTGGCTGGGGCCACTTGTGGTGGCGGCTGCGGCGTTGCCCCTTCAGAGGCTCCTACTCGACCACACATGCCAGCTGCTTTGAGGGGGCTGGACTGCTGTGTCTCCCTACTGTTGTTTTTCGCTAGCTGCCTCTACTCCCTGGATTAGACAGCCCGCCATGGGAAGAACGGACCCCTAGCAGCCAAAACTCCCCTTTGACTAGCGCAGAGAACAACTTGCCAAGATGGCGCTGGGGCGGATGGGGGTGACGGTGGGGCCCCCATGGATGCGCCCCCGGTGCGCGACGATGACCTGAAGGCCATCATGCTTTACGTGAAATCGACGGTCACGGGGATAGCGGCTCAGTTGGATCAGCTTTCGGCTCAGCTGGACTCGGTCAAGTCCCAAGTAGACTCTCACGATACCCGCCTCCTCCACGTTGAATCCCGGGTCTCTGATGTTGAGGACTCTGCCACCCAGGATCATCAGAAGCTTCTCCAGATGGACAAACTCCTCAAGGTCATCCGCAATAAGAACGAAGATTTGGAGGCGCGCTCCCGTCGGAGCAACCTCCGTATTACGGGTGTGCCGGAGTCCAAAAATATCTCTAACATGGAGGACTTCGCGGAGCAACTGGTCAAGGAACTCTTTGGTGCCGTTCTCTCCATTATCATTGTCGAACGTACTCACCGCTCCCTTGGCCCGTGCCCTGCCCCCAGTCTACCACCTAGGCCAATCATTGCAAAAATCCTGAACTTCAGAGACCGAGACTCCATCCTCCAGGCAGCGCGGGACATGGGCAAAATTGTCCACCAAGGGAACTCTGTCCTTCAACCCGGATTACACCCCCGCGGTCCAAGAGGCCCACCACAAATTTCTACCAGCAAAAAAGATTCTCCTCAAGCACGAGATTCCCTACTCGCTGGCCTATCTGGCTAAGTTAAGGGTCCGGCAGGGAGCAAAGACACTTGTATTTCCTGATCCCAAAGACGCTCTTGCATTCGCCAGGAAGTTAGATAAGTCGGCCTGTTCCTCTTCGTCTGGATCTCAGCCTGTTCCCCTGGATCGCCTCAGTAAAAATAACTGAAAGAAGCAGTGACTCTTAAGTTTGTTTGCCTAGTATTTGGTCTGTTGTTCTCTTTGCTTGGCCACCCTGCTTCTCCGCAGGGGTGTCTGCCGAGCTCCGCCATGCCCCCACGGGATAATTCCCATATATGACATTGTCCCCCACCTACCAAGTTGCGGGTTCCTGGGGAGGGCAGGGGCGGGTACTCAGCCTGTTTGGGGGGTTGGTGTGGGTGGGGGGGTTTGTGCTGTTTTTGAGATTGCTACTCTGTTTGGAGGGGTGGGTGGGCAGGGAGGGGGGCTGTCCCTATGGCACGCCACTGACTGTTCCCACACTGTTGCGGCACTCCCTTTTATAGGGTGCTAGCTGGTGATGTGTTGGGGATTGTGTTTTGGGTGGGAGGGGGGTTGTCAGGGTGTTTTTTTGCCTTCTGATACTCTGCATGTTTTCACGCTGGTTTTGTTCTTTTGCTGCTTTCGGTCCTTATCGCTCCAAATGGCTCCACTGGGGCATCCTGCAGGTACATGGTCTTCTTCCCGATCTAGTGCGCATCAGTCCTGCACACTGTGCTGTCCATCTACTAGCGCATGCTCCCCCGCCCTGGCAGTTCACGGCCTCTTTGCACAGGTGGTCCTCTCATGCTTTTTCCAGGTTTCCATTGCGCTGTCTCTCATCTCCCTTGCTCTGCCCGGGCAAGCGGGCCGGCTCGGCCCGCCCGCGGGCCCGCTTTCCCGCATTTCTCATAGCCCCCTCCTACACGCTATCATGACTGACATCATTTGCTGGACCTGGAATATCCGTTTTCTCAATGATCACTGCAAAGCCAGGCTCATCAACTCACACCTCCTCTGGCACAAAGTGGACATCTACCTCCTACAAGAAACCCATTTGCTCCCCGGTACCTCTGCAAGACTACAGTCCCGCTACAGGGGCGAGATACATTCTTCCTTTTACTCAGCCTACTCCAGGGGGGATTCCATCCTGTTCAGACGGGGGCTCCCGTGGCACACCAACCAGGTGCTTGCTGACCCGGACGGGCGGTACGTGATACTGCACGACACCTTATTTTCCCAACCCATGACGGTCGCAGCTGTGTATGGTCCCAACTCAGATGACCCTGACTTCTTCTCTCAGGTTTGGCATCACATCTCTTCTTTGGGACCTGCAGCCATTCTCTGGGGGGACGATTTTAACGTTGCACTTTGCGCGGCTTCTGACCACTCCAGTCCCCACGCCTCCCATCCTCGCTCTGTTGCCCGGCTACAATGACTATTCACGGATAACTCTTTGCACGATGTCTGGCGTCACCATTGGCCCGAGACCCGCAAGGGTACCTGCGTTACTGGTTCCCGCAGCTGCTGGTCCCACATTGATCTTTGGGTCACCTCTCCCGATGTCCTCTCTTGGGTCTCCACCACGACTCACCAAGCACGCACCTTCTCTGACCACGCACCAGTCCAGATCTGCCTGCGCCCCCCCCCCCCCCGACTCTCCGCGGCGCGCCTTCACCTGGCGGCTCCCCCTGAATGCTCTCCGGGACTCCGTTTTCTGCGCTGAGATTCAAACAGCGATCACTAACTACTTTGATCTCAACGTCAGTTCCGTGGACTCCGTGTCCACCCTTCAAGGCTGTAATCTGGGGTGAGTGTATCTCGAAATAAGCGGGGGTCCTTCGCTCCATCCGTTCCTCGTTGGATAAATTGGAAACTGAAATTCAGGCACTCGATGCACAACACACAGCATCCCCCTGTCCAGAGGCTCTTGCTTTATGCATCAAATACACTGAGTTTGCCGATGAGGCGAATAGGGAGCTCTCCTTTCTCGGTCGGGAGGCCCGGGTGCGTCGCTTTGGAGAGGGGGACCGGCCAGGCAAGACCCTGGCCAACCTGTTGCGCCTTCCTCGTGCCGCATCGTATGTTGCAGCTCTTCAGGATGGCGGTCCCTCCAGGACGACTTCCCCAATCGAAATTCAGGCTCGTTTCACGTATTACTACTCACAACTTTACACCGCTGCCCCCCCCGGCGCGTGAGGCCATCGAACAATACTTTGATACCATCTCACTGGTCTGGCTTGAGGATTACCACCGGGAATTTCTGGACGAGCCCTTCTCCAAGGAAGAGATCCTGGCTGCCATAAATAGCCTGCCTAGTGACAAGGCTCCGGGTCTTGACGGACTCCCCGCCTCTTTTTATAAGATGTTTGCCTCGCTGCTAGTTCCCCACCTGGCCGCCATGTATAACGAATCCTTCGAGCAGGGCTCTTACCCTCCTTCCCTCCGGGAGGCCATGCTCACGCTGCTGCTCAAGCCGGACAAACCTGCTGACCTCCGGGATTCTTATCGGACTCTCTCCTTAATTAATAACAATGTGCTCGCCAGACTGCTGGCCTCTTGTTTGCTCCCCCTCATGCCTCTCATCGCACTTCCTGATCAATCAGGTTTCATTCCGGGCCGTGCCACTTCCCATAATTTCAGGACGATCTTCTTGGTCTTCCACCAAATTAATACCTGCCTCCCCGTTGTGGCGGCTCTTCTCGATGCCACAAAGACATTTTTGCACGCTGGAGTGGCCCTTTCTCTTGCCATGCCTGGGCTTCAGTAACACCTTCCTCCGAAAAATGTTGTCACTTTATACAAATCCCTTAGCCCGGCTCTGGCTCAATGGTCAGGTGTCGGACCCCATGGTGATCAAGCATGGTACCCGGCAGGGCTGTCCCCTCTCTCCCCTGCTCTTTGCGATGGAGGTTCTCGCTGCCCAGCTTAGGCAACATCACACTCAGAGGGGCATTGGATTCTCGTCCCGCTCTCTCCTCGTCTCAATGTACGCGGATGACGTAACGCTGTATGTCCGCCACCCTCAGGACAACCTCAGACCCCTCATGTGAGAAATCATAGGATTGGGAGGATTGTCAAGCATTCAGGTCAATTGGAGCAAGTCGATATTGTTCCCTTTCACTGATGCCACCCAGCCGTTCACACCGGAGTTCCCTTTCAAGTGGGCGTCCAGCCCCACCTGATATTTGGGTATCTGGCTCAGTAGGGATTTAGACTACCTCTAGAGGGCAAACTTTGGGCGCGCGGTGGACTGGCTCGAATCCAAAATCTCGCATTGGAATCGGCTCCCACTGTCCCTTGTGGGACGCATTGCAATAGCGAAAATGGGGGTCCTCCCGAAATTTCTTTATCTTTTCCTGAATGTTCCCATTCCTCTTACCTCCCACTTCTTCCGTCGGCTTCGTTCCCTACTCATCTCCCTTGTCTGGGTCAGCAAGCAGCCCCGGATAGCCTATGATATCCCCACCCTTCCCATGTCAATGGGCGGCATGGGCGCTCCAGATTTCAAACTGTACGCCTTCAGCGCCCAGGCTAGTTTTTTACACTTTTGGGTCCACCCTGCTCCTTACCAGCCGCACGTCGCTGTCGAGGCCGACCTAGCAGCCCCATGGCCATTGTCCACTGCCCTGTTCACGCTGATCCGCCGCCCCGTGGGGAAGTCGACACAGTTGAGAACCTGCGCTGGTCCTTGCAGGGGCTACGCCACCTTTCTAATGTCCCCGTGCTGTCGGCTAAGCACATGCCAATCCTGCGTCATCCTGCCTTCCCTCCGTTGCAGCCGATGGGCATGTCCAAACATTCAACGTGCCTGGGCTTGAAGACACTGGCGGATCTCAACCCTGGGGACACCTTTTACTCTATCCCGGCCTCCTCTGGTCAGCTGGAGACTCTGCTTTTCTACCAGCTTCGTGCCATCTGCAGGGAGATCCCTAATACATACATAGATATATACATCCCCGCCCCCCGCAAGCTGGTTATCAAACTATATGCCTTAACCCTGTCGACCTCCTCCATCTCTACTGAGCACGCACGGGAAACATGGGGCGCGGAACTCTGAGTGGACATTCCCTAGACTGACTGGCTTTACTGCTACAACCAGACTAAGAAACGGTCCCCTAACTATCACCTGATACACTTTAAATACTTACAGAGACTCTATCGCTCCCCCGTTCAGCTACACAAGGCGGGCCTCATACCCAATAACCACTGCATGCGTTGCTCTGCCCCGTGGCGGACTTCACCCACCTCGCCTGGCTGTGCCCTGCCATGTCCGCCTTCTGGCTGGAGGTCTGCGCTGCCATCTCCAAGATTACCCACACCCAGGTCGCCCCCGCCCCCGTTGTGCCTGCTAAGATTTGTCAAGTTCTTCCCGGATGCCACCCGCCGCTTGACTGCTATGCTGCTGGTCCTCGCACCACGCAGGGTGGCTATGTGCTGGGGCCTTAGGCCAGCGCCCAAGTCACTGGCTGGAAGACGCCTTGAGATGCCGGACCTTTCTCTCCGAGTTCTGGGAGCTCATGTCCGCAAGGTCCCGCCCCCCCTGACATATGGGGTCCCCTCGTCACATAACTTCAATCTCGCCCCCAGCCTAGCCGTGCTGCCTCTCCCGCACTCCCCGCCGGCACTTCGCCTGCGGCGGCCGCCGGTGCTGGTCAGTAACTGCTCTTCCTCAGGTCCACCCCCCTCCTTTCTCTGGGTCGGTCCGGCGTCCTCTCTCATGGGGTAGTAACTGCCTCCCGTGCCTTACCCCTCCTCCCCTGCTCTTTGCCATACTTTTCGGGTCGCTAGTTCCCCCAGTGTGGGGTTGCTAGCCTTCTGATTGTGCCTTGGAACATGCCTTATGAGTTATGCTGTTACGAATTCCTGCACTGAATGTATCTTTTTCGTGTGTAAGCAGCAACTTACGTGTACAAAGACTTGAATTTATGTATGCAGTGTACCATGTCCATGTAATTTCAGCAATAAAGGTTTTTTGAAAATAAAAAAAAATAAAAAAAAGTAGTCTCTGATGAAAATCCCAACTATGTTTGTATTTGTTGCCGACGTACTCATTATAAAATTCAAACTAGGAATGTAGATGTGTTTTTTAAAAGTGAAGAGGAAAACAATGATAAATGCAGAGAATTTGCTGCTTATCTGTTTGTGGAAGGTCGTTTTGAGTTAGGTACTGTACGATGCATTTGTAAATAGTGTTATAATACATTAGAAGAAAACAAAATGCCAGCTAGAGCTGTCCATAATGGCTTAGAATTAGTACCTCTACCTCCAGAACTTAAAGATTTAAATACATATGAGGCTATCCTTATACAATCTGTGCACCCTTTTCAGGCTATAATTCGTATGGAGCCTAAAACAGGTAAGCTGCCTCCAACCGATCTACAAAGAGGTTTAAAAGGAAGAGTTGTGTATTTACCTTTAGATTTTAAGAAAAATGTTGAAACTGTTGGTGTAGAAAGAGAGGATACTGAACCTATAGTCATTCTTGTTCATGGTGTACCCACAAAGAGTCGGAAAATATGACAAAAGTTAGTACATGTCACGAAAGTACAAAAGGCTACATTATATCTGGTGCAAAACAATATTTACTATAAAAATGTAAATGTAGAAGAAAAGGAAATGACTTTAGAAGATGAAACACATATTTCAAGTGGACAAATAGAAAAAGTGGAGAACTCAAGAAAAGAAGAAATTTACGAACATTATACTATACACCCTCTACATTCAAAAGAACTGAAGGAGATACTATTGAATTGTTCCAGATGAAAAAAGCAAAAGGAACGCCCATGAGTGTGTGAGGAAAAAAGTTTGGAAGCTCGTTGTTTTCCACAGCTATTCCATACTGGAAAAGGTGGACGATATGATGAACGACCAGTTCAGATTCCAGCTGCAGAATATCGTACTTTACGATTGTACTAGAAGATCCAAGATTTCGTCAGTGTATTCCAGATTTGTTTCATCTTTTATTTGAGAGTGATCTGTCCACAGTTTCATATGCAGTCAACCATATATTAAAAACGGGAACGCATCCATTACATGTTTCTGCAAATAAATTTATGGACAAAGTTGAAGGAAGAGACGAACATTTAGAATCACAGTTAATTCATTTGATGGCACGTCAACATGGTACTAATGAATATTGGTATCGATGTAATGGGGAATTAAAATGTATGTTAAGAAACTTAGGAACCCCTACATGGTTTGTTACACTTAGTTGTGCTGAGTACGCATGGGATGATTTACTGGATTTTCTACGAGAAGCAAATTCAAATATAGAAAATATTGAATTGAAGACAGCTGGAGAATTGTGTTCCATGGATCCTGTAAATGTTTGCAGATATTTTAATCATAGGTTTGAAGCTATGATGTCTTATCTGTAATAAAAAAAATCCACCTATTGGCAAAGTTATTGATTTTTTTGGGAGAAAAGAATACCAACTAGAGGTGCTCCTCATATACATTTGCTTTTATGGATCAAGGATGCACCTAAATTTTGAACTGATTCAGATGACTGTTTTGTCTTTTATTGAAGACTATGTTACCTGTGCGATTCCAAAAACAGGAGGAGAAAATATCTTAAGACAGCAAGTGTTACGGTTTCAGAGTCCGCGATGTGGAAAGTATTGCCGACGGAAATATAAGTCAAAGGATACATTTTACACAAAATGTCGATTTGTCTTTCCACGTCCAGTAATTTCCAAAGGAAGAGTGAACAGTTTTATGTCAGCAGTGAGGCATACCATCACTCGAAAATCACCCAAAAATATGTGTAATTTAAAAAGAACAGAAGAATCTAAGTACATTAATGATTACAATCCGGTGATTTTGAAGATGTGGAATGCAAATATTGACAGACAATATGTTTCAGATAACTCAATTGCTGTTGCTCGCTATGTCACGTCATATATTACCAAGTCTGAGAAGACAGAATTGAAAGAAATGTGTGAGGAAATTTCGCAGGAGAAGACACTTAGCAAAAAATTGTACTGCTTCAGCTTGAAGATGTTTCACATCGAGAAATTGGATCCCACGAATGTTTAGATCGATTAACAACTGCAAGTTTATATTCAAAGTCAAGAAGGATCATCTGGATAAGTCTTGGTCTTGCTGCAGCACAAAATCAAGTTTTGAAATCTGTACAAGAAATTGAATACTTGGCACTGAATGAACCGGAAAGTACAGATATTCTGAAATCAAATATGTTGGATACGTACTATCCAAATAGAAGTCCATACCTGTAAAACATATGTCTATATGAAATACTGCAAAATTATAGTTTTTAAAAAAAGTCACAGAACATATAAATTAAAGAAAATACGCCGTAATTGGATCTGAAGGATGTTTGGTAAAGCATAACAAAGAAAATCTGATTAATCACAGGAAATTAAGTTGTGATACTCCAGATAAAAGAGATTTTTTCTATTTAGCTCTTCTGCAACTCTTCAAACCTTGGCGGAGTGAAATGGAATTACTTGGACATCGTGACTGCTATGGGGATTCTTTCAATGCATGTAAAGATAGCATTGAATGTACAATGTTTCCAAATTATCTCCAAATGTTGAACGAAGAGATTAATCAAGAAAGGACTATTGCAGCTGAAATAGCTAGAGATAGTTCTCAAGATAGTAAGAGTTCTGCTCCACAAAGTCAAAATCCACTAGGAGAAGCCATACTTGAAAATGAAGCGGCAATAGCAATGAGTGAAGTGAAAACGGTGATGCAGCAAGCACAACAGGAAAATATTGATTTGGAAAATTTAGAGGAACATCTGAATACTGAACAGAAAGAAATATATCGCCAAGTTACACAACAGATACAACATGGATTACTGTATGAAAAGAATGATTGCCAATGTACATCATTTAGACCTATTCTTATGTACATCAGTGGACAAGCTGGAACGGGCAAAAGTTTCTTGATTAAATGTTTGTCAAGTTATCTACAGAAAACAACAGATTCACATTTGTCTTGTGTTGTAACTGCTCCAACTGGGTTAGGAGCACACAACATTAAAGGGATTACATTACATTGTCTACTTATGTTACCAGTAGAACATGAAAATAAATTGGAATACCACAAGCTATCTGGAGAAGCTTGTTTCGAAGTTTCAAGAGTACTAAAGAAAATGAAACTTCTGGTAATTGATGAAGTAAGCATGGTCTCAAACTTAATGCTTGCGTTTGTACATTTGAGGATGCAGCAGATTTTAAAAACAAATTACGATGTTATATTTGGAGGAAAACATGTAATTGTATTTGGTGAGCTACTACAACTCACACCTGTGAAAGGCCAACTGGTTTTTAAGACCCTTCTTCATGAAGATACTAAAAAATCATTGGGAAGTATTGAAAATGTAAACATTTGGACTTCTTGTGAATATAAGGAACTTACTGAGAACATACGACAAGCAAATGATGAAGATTATGGAAACATTCTTCAAGATATTAGAATTAGTGTCTTAAAGGATGGAAAAAATGCTTTAGAAAGTCGGCTACTAAAAAACTTGTTTCCAACAGAAAATATTGCGGCTGAAACAATCTACAGAAGAATTGCAGAAAAGGAATCTATAATTTGCCTTATGCCAACACTGAAAGAATGCTCTACATTCAATGAAGAACTGTTGAAACTGGAGAATGAACCGATAATGAAAATGTTAGCTATTGATAAAATAGAACATGAAGGAGTAACTATTCTTTTGTCAGAGAAATTGCAGTTAAAATTAGATTCTTCGGAAAAATCCATATCTAAGACCTTATAGGTCTCTCTAAACTGCCGGGTAATATTACGGCGTAATTTAGATGTTGAAAAAGGTTGAGTAAATGGAGCAATGGGGAAATTTGTTGACTTTGTTAGTTATGCAGATGGAGATGAGACTGAATTTTTGAAGATTACATTTGATTAGAGGGAAGAGGTGAAACTAATTGGACGCTGTTGTGTTCGTTTCTTGCTTGTAAAAGATTTGTATGTTCGTAGAAAACAGTTTCCTGTTTGTTTAGCATATGCAGTGACTATTCATACATCTCAAGGTTTAAGTGTAGACAATGCTTTGGTAAATATTGGAAGTTCTGTGTTTAAAGAGGGTATGGCGTATGTTGCATTATCTCGAGTAAGAACGTTATCCGGAATGTATTTGATTGATTTTGATGAGCAAAAGGTTAGTGCAGATGTAAATTGTGTAAAAGAGTACAATAGGTTAAGAAGACTCTATGCTTCTAATTTAGGTGAATATCCTATTTATGAAAAATGTTAATACGTCCAAAACGAAAATATGATAAAGATTATACTGAGGTTGCAAAGAAAAAAAGAATTGAAAAGAATGACGAGTCTGGAAAGAAAATAGAAGTGAACACGGTTGCTAATATTGTAGGAGATCAGTTAGAAAATAGTTCAGGTATCAACTGCTATGCTAATGTAATTGTCAACGTTGTCTTTTTTTTTAGAAAATCTACAGCATTTAGTTATTGAAAATTGAGAAAAAAGATTTTGTTCTTTGTTACATTATATTTTTGAGAAGTTGAAAACTGATAAAACGAAAATCCATACTGCTTCTTATGTGCGGAATCTTTTGGATATATGTTCTGGTTCTTCACAATTTACACAGAATGTACAGCAAGATGCTGATGAATTTCTTATGTTTATGCTTGCAGTATTAGAAGATGAAGGTATACAAATTGAAAATCAGTTTGGACTAAGTTACAGATGGGTTCATAGATGAGACAGCTGTTCATTTTCATCTACCACTAAAATAGACACTGAACGATTCATATATTTGACAATGCCAGATTTGAAAACAGTGTCTTTCAACAAACTAGTAAAATCAGCTAATCAACATATGGAATGTACTCAGTGCAAATCGGAAATGTTGTCAACATTATTTATAGAAAGATGTGGACAACATGTTATCTTAATGCTGCAACGTTGTAGAGCAGATGGAACAAAATTGGAAACCAAAATTAAAAATGTTGTGGCAGGTCAAGTATCAATTTCAGGAAGAACTTTTAAAACAGTGGCTATTGTTTTCCACGATGGACCTACTTCAACATCTGGACACTATGCTGTCTATTTAAAATTAAATAAAGGATGGACACTATGTAATGATGCACAGTTAGAGTATACATTTCGGTTGCCTAATGAATTACCAAATTCATACTTAATATTTTTGATGCCAAAATTCTAAGAAGATATCAACATGAATTACTGAGTATATTTTGGATATTTCCACTACAAATGATTTTAGAAACATCATTCACCCTATTGGAAACATGTGAATATGATTTTAGAAGTGTATGTTGGATATCCTCATTGAAAATATTTTCAGAAACATCATTTGGCCTATTGGGAAGGTGTGTATATGAATTCAAAAGTTTATTTCAGATATACTCAATGGAAATATTTTCAGAAACATCATTCGGCCAATAGGGAAGATGTTCGTAATCACGGTTTCAATTAATAATTCTGTTCTTTCATATTGCATTTCAAAAATTGTGTTTGAAAGAAGGTGGTGATATATGTGAAGTTTGTATTATATACTATGTTACTAAGGATGTTTATTTGTGAAAATGTAGATATCAAGTTTCGTTGGTTGTAGACATTTTGAAGAGAAGTATGTTTTTTTTAACAATCTTTTTGACTGTATTTTTTTGCCCACTGTCATCTGATGATTAACATTGAAATCACAGTTTATGGTGAAATTCTATACAATCTGAAGACAGCAAAAAATGGCAAATTGAATATGTGATGCAATTGTATACTTATGTTGTGTTGCAAAAACTATAACTATTATATGTAATAACAGAATTTTTTTCTTCTTTTTTATAGACCTTACTACTATTGTTTAAAATACTTTAAATTTGCATTTAAAAAAAAGAAGTGAAATTATATTACTATCAATTTCATATCTACTTGGAAACAGGTAAGATTAATCCACCCAGGTACTACCCTTTCAGTGTGTCAAAGACACTGTGACTCCCCATGCCCATCTCCAATCACCCAGCCAGTACTATACACTAATGCAATTTCTCCACTAATACCCAAGTACTTATAAATTCAGCATACTCTCTCCTTGCAGTACTGTAATCATCCAGTCACTGATGATGTACTCATACAATCGTCCAAGCACTAACACAAGCAGTGCTACAATTGTCTGTGCACTATCCATACAGACCTCTAAGCAGGCACATACTACTCATTCACTCATCTAAATACCCTGGTAGTACCCATGCAATCTAGCAATCACCCTGTCAATCCCCATGCACTTCTCCAATCACCCATCTAGCGCGGTGTACTTATCTAATCACTTCGCTAATACCAAAGCACTTATAAATACACCATGCACTCTCTTTACAGCACTAAAATCATCCAGTTACTAGTCATGTACTTGTGGAATGGCCTAAGTATTAACACAAGTACCCGCTATTATTATTAATAGTAGATTTTAGGGAAGATATAGTTAGAAAGTAGCATTTAAAAAACCTTTGAAATTCACTGAAAAAAACATAGGTTTCAGGGACGTTATAGTTATAAATTACCATTTAAAAAACCTTTGAAATTCACTGAAAACATCGTAGGTTTCAGGCACATTATAGTTATTACATATCGGAGAGCAAGGAATTTGAAGGATCGACTCATCCATAGCCACTACAAAGGAAACATCCAAAAAAGCACCAGTGGCTCAAAACTCAGGGCTTCGTAAATTGCCATAATTGTAAGGCATGCCAAATTGCCAAACCAACCACAGAAATCAGATTAGCCAATAATAAAATCTGGAAAATCAAAAATCTGATAACCTGCAAAAGCCAATTCACGGTATATGTGATAGAATGTCCATGCTCTCTAAAATACGTTGGAAGCACCATATGCGAACTCAAAAAGACAATACTGGAACACATACGAGTCATGATAAACAAAGACAAAATGAACGCAGTGGCTAAACATATGGCGCAATATCATGCAAGTGAATGGAAAACCTTGAAATTCGATGGAATAGAGACAGTGCCACAAACCATTCGCGGAGGTAACAGAGAAAAAATATTGCGGCAAAAAGAATCACGTCACATCCTTAACTTAATAACTCTCAGGCAGACCAGCGCTGAGTGTGTCTTTGGCTGGTAGGTCGGCGTGATCCTGGCAATTGGTGGCCCTGGGAGCGAGTAACACAAATCCCGGCAGCGGAGTCAGATCTGAAGGAAATGGAGGCATAGAAGGTGCGGCGGAGCGTGGAGGCACCTCCGGTGATTAGCGGGTATCTGACTTGCAAAGGAGTGGAGCCTGTGTATCGCCCCGCTCAGTGGTACAGTGGTACAGTACCTGCTTGCTCTATTTCAGGCCCTCTTGTATAAATTGACTTTGAACTGTGTACGCTTGTGCTGCCAGTACCTGTTGCAACAATGTGCTAAAAAGCGCGACTCAACATCGCAGCGCGGGCCAAGGGCGGGCTCGTTCGTGCCCGTCTGGGGCCGGAAGAGGCTGGGCTGGGCCTACCCTCTTGGCTCGCTGTTGGAAATCATCATCGTTGCAGGGGGATCAGAACGCTATAACCCGAACGATAAGCTAGGGAGGCATTGGACCTCGTCTGATTATATAAACATTGGTCCTAAATATTAACCATTGTGCTGTTGAGGAAGTTGCTCGTTGAGTGGGGGTGATCTGTGTAACTAAGGGTAATAATGAATAAAAGTAAGAATCCCAAGGGAAAACAAGGACCTGATCATGTTGGGACCTTGGATGCCTTTTTAACCAGAGCAGAGTCGGTCTTGGCTCATGAAATTGAACTTACTGAGAAAAGGCTCTCCTTGGACACTCTGATCATGCAAAATCGCTCCTCTTTGGGACAAGGGTCTTTAGCCACCGACCGATCGAACCTGGGCCAACCAGTAGATGAACCTGGCTCTGTTCGGGCTCCAACAGTGGATCCATCTTTACCTTTACCAACACCAGAGATGGAGACTCCAATATTAACCTGGAGAAACTAATGACCAACCAAGTGGGAAAAAACCAGCCAGATATGAACGCAAAAAAAAAGAAAGGGAGCTGGTACATTAAAACGAAGAACTACAAAACAGATCTGTAAGGAGAAAGATACTGGGTGTAAGAACTTGGCCTCAGGACTCGCATTACTAAGATCTACTCGATCCACAAGACAAAAATGAAATTGTTAATTATCCTGCTTTGGGGACTGATCAAACTTGTGACTTTGACTTAATGAAAAGATTAGAAACTATGATGACTGTTTTATTGACTCCTATATTGTATAAATTGTCTCAAATTGAGGAAAAACTGATTTCTTTGGAGACTTCTTATATCTCAACCCAGCCCCTCCCTAGTATCACTGTACTACCTGACGCAGTTAGTTCTAATTCCCAGCAAGGTATAGACCCCTCTGTGAGGTCTGATAGGCCTAATGCTGACATTAGCAGGATAGAAAACAACACCCAACAAACTGCGGGGCTCTCTATTGTTCCTCCCGTTTTTGACTGTGATTCTGCTAATAAGCTGAGAGCTAATGTATATAAAACCCACGATAGGACTCAAACGCAGATACAAGCACAAGGTAATCCTAAGAATATTGGTTGCTCGAGGTTATATGGTGAACAACAAATACCCGCTAGTACCACTGCTACTCATTTATGCCCCATTACACCTATATCTGTGACTTGTCTGGAGGGAGGGCTACAGGGAGAGCCACAGCCATCAAGTTTGCGTAGGGGAGCTTTTCAACATCAAGATGAATTTGGGAAGCCTAAGTCAACATTAGATCTCCCCACAGCTGCTTGTCCATATGTTATGGTTCTAGCTAATGCTCCAGAGCTTAATTCTAATACTTTAGAAAATACGGAGCAGCTAATAAATAAATCCCACCATTGGTTATCTAATTGCTTAGGTGAAAGTTTGAATGTATATCGTAATATCATTATGGCAAGGAGGGTATCTTGGGTAGGAAGAGCCCATAAAACTATCAAAGGCGATTGTATCATAGTGAACTTTGATAACCGTGATGTAGTGGGCGAACTATTATCAATCCTACCAAATACACCTTCATTTCACTCTGAAATATTTGTCCTACCTTTGGGTTTCTTTTTTAAACCTTATACTATTCCACAGATGCCTAATTACAGGTGACAAACTATCTGGAGGCCTCCCCGCCACCCGTTTAATCAACCTCCCCCTACTTTAATTCCCCCGCTGTCACTAAGAAATAGATTTGCTGCATTAGAAGGTTTGTCTGTCTGACTGACTGGATTCTCAGACTATGTTAACTAGTGGGGACGCTGCTCTAGATTTGCAGAAAAGGTATCCCTTGCACACCATCCCCCCATTATTCCTGCAGTGACGTCAGTCAGACTTAAAAGTAGTCCAAACCTGCCCCAGTGTCTGTTATCTCAAGGGAATTCTTCTGGTTTCATTTCGGCTATGTCTTGGAACATTGCTGGTTATAACCAAAAAAGGTCTAATAATGAATGGCTTTCCTTGTTGACATCTAGTGATACAGCCTGTCTTCAAGAGACCTGGGAAAGTGATCCAATATATTTGAATGGCTACCGTTCCTTTCATACTCCAGTCGTTCTGTCATCTGCTGGTCGGGCTAAGGGCGGTCTGCTGACATTATTCTCTAATACTCACCCATTTAAAGTGAAGGTATTTCTGAATGGGTCCTCTTATTATCACATCATTTTAAAAGAATATTGTTTGGATTACTGTTGGCTTCTTATTAATTTTTATTATAATAATTTTGGAAGTAAACAAGCAGTGGTGTTGGCATCACTGGAAAGAGATGTCACTGAGTTACAGGATACATCTAATAAATCTTGTAATATAATTTGGCTTGGGGGACTTTAATGTCCACCCTTGTGATAAGCTCAATGTACTACCTTGTGGAATACAGGATGATGAAGAGGACTGTGTCCCCCTTTTTTATCACACGGAGTATGGTAACACCCTAGTAACAATAAATAACCTTGTCTTTTTAAATGTCTTTGAAGACTTAACTGGTCACTTAGAATGTACTTTTTTAAACCATTTTTCTTCTTCTACCCTTGATAATGTCTTGGTTTCTGATGTAATGATAGGCCTTTTCTCTTACTTTAAGACTGTGTTTTATTCATTTAGTGATCTTGCTGCAGTAACCTTTCGTATGCAAACCACTAAGGAAATTGAGTGTCGCTATAAACTCCCATAAACCCTGTGATTGCAAAAGAGAACGGTATTGTTTTAAAGTGGGAAAAAGTGGACACGGAGATTTTTGACAAATTTAGTGTCCAAATAATATGGGGAAATAATCCGTTGTTTAGACTCGGATTTACACGATGGCATGCTTTTGGATTTTGAATCAATTTTAACTGATGTTAAAAATAATTTAACCCGTGTTATCTGGAATGGCCAACTTAAAAAATATAGCTGGTTTGATAACAATTGTGACGTAACACTAAAGAGCCTGCACGTAGCTTTGAATGCCAAACCGCGAGACACATCATTGGTAAAAGGCTTGCGTCAAAAATGCAAGGACCACTAGGTTGAAGTTTTTAAAAGAAGAATGGTGGGAAAATTTGCAGAAGGCTGCTATACTAAAAAGCTCACAAGCTTTCTGGTCCTTGATTAATGCCCCGTTCTTAAAGGATGAGCAGGCTATGACTATAGATACCAATGTCGACCAGGAGACATGGGTAATTCACTTTGCAGCTCTTTTCGGAGTGAACGACATGACAATTCCGCGATCCTTTCCCCATGCTTTGTAGATTGATAAGCCTCCTGTTAGCTTTATACTTGCTGAAACAAAATATGCTTTAAATTAATGCATACGAGCAAAGGCTCCGGGTCCAGACGGAGTCCCTATAGATTTATTCCTAGATAATCAAGATCTATGGGCTCCACTTTTAACAAATGTTTTTAATAAAGTTGCTCAAACAAATGCACCGCCATCGTGGAAAACAACTGTAATCGTTCTCATATATGAAAAAGGGGATAGGTCGATTCCAAAAAACTATAGACCTACCTCCTTAATAGACTCTACTGCAAAGCTAATGGGTAGATTGATTTTAAACAGACTAGAGGATTGGGTGCTAGAGAAGAATATTATTATCCCATGCCAGTTTGGCGTCAGAAAAAGGAAAGGCACTGTAGATCAGTGTCTGAACCCGAGTCTAATCATAGCGAAATACACGGCTGCAAAAAAAGGTCATCTCCATTTAGCCTTCATGGATCTGTCCGCAGCCTTCGACTGCGTGGCACAGCCTAGGCTATGGCAGATCGTGGAGGCAATGAGACATTATCAAAGATGTTTTGAAACTAGATGGAGCAGGTAACATTATTTGGCTAACTTATGTTGAATCAACGTTGAAGGCGGCTGGACTACATTACCTTTTTTTCGATCCTACCATCTGTAGTTCTATATCCAAAATTGACTTAAAAACCCGACTACTTTCTAATCAACAGATAAGAAGGGAGACAAAAAACATTATTCTGTCAACTTTTAAATCCTACTTGGCCGGCCCTAGTATAAACTTAATGAATCCAAACTAAACATATCTATCCTTTGTTACTAATCTGTGACATAGGTACATTCTGGTGAGGTTTCGCCTAAATTATATCCCACTAATGTTGGGTTCTCCCCGTAATATCTATGTTGTTTCTGAACTCCCACTCTGTACCTGTGATAATCAATCTGCACAGGACGATATACATTTTTAGTTTTTTTTGTCAATTTTATAGTGATGAAAGGAAAAGTTTTATTATCCCTATTATGCGTAAAATGAATTTTAACCAGTGTCGTGTAGCCCTTTACTATGTCCAGCTACTACCTGATCCTTTAATTTGTTTTTCTCTAGCGTCTTTTTCATTATCAGCACTAAAAAAGAGATCTATAACCGGCTAAAATTCTATACCTACAAATGTAATGAATTTATTATTGTGTAAATAACTATGAATTTGATTTTTAAATGTAATAGCTTTTCAATATTGTTAGTATTTTAACTGTGTTGTAATGCTGTGAAATGTTTTCTTTTATATATGTAGTATACTTTTTATGCCTACATTGTGTTGGCGAAATAAAGTTATTCTGACTGACTGACAATGGACAGAAAGAACATTGGCCGAAAAGAGTCAAGAATGAGTTACTAATGCCTTCAAAGACTGAAGGAACTAATATCCATTTTTCTAATGTTAAAAATCCACTTTTATTGTTTGTTTTGAGATTTTGGAGTCTTCGCTTTTCACAGTTATAATTGAAAAGAACTTAAGAGGACTACGTCTCCCATAATGCCTATAGGTTGAGACACAACATCGAAAGAAAAAAAATGAGACAGGAAATGACAACAGTAAATTTAAAGTACTTGTACTGGTTTTGTCAATTACCATATTGATCGTGACCAAGGTCTTATGCTAAGACCGAAACGCGTAGATCACCTGCCTACACCCTTTTTATTTAACTATGATTTCTAAAAAAACAAAAGTAAAAATTGCAAAAGCTCCACCAACGTGGGTGCGACCCGTTTTTCCTCTCCCTGGAAGGGGGGATTTGTGATGAAAATATATTATATATATATATATACATATATATATATATAATATCTACTGGCGGTCGCCAGTAGATAGTTATAGTTAGGACCGTGTTTCCATAGGAAATCCTCAACATTCTATTTGGAATAAATTTGGCGCCGGTTGACGAATCCTCGCAAAATTTTCAAAATAGGTGGGGCGCTCCGCTCCGCTCCTACCCTGAAAGTCTCGGGGGAATTCGTCAAGCGGGGGCTGAGAAAAAAGGGGGGTCCCAAAACGCGTTTTCCCCATGCAACTTTCCATAGGGACCTTTAGTCCAAGGTACAGCCCGAACGGCTGAACAGAATTACTTGAAATTTGGCAGAGAGGTAGTCCTCAGCTCAGGGAAGTGCCTTTTGCAGGTCTGGTGTCAATCTGTTCAGTAGTTCCTGAGAAAATCAAAAGTAAAATCATATATATATGTGGGCGGAGCCTAACCACACATCTCATCCTGAGATCTGATTGGCTGTCAGCACTTCATCCAAGAAGTGTTGGCAGCCATCTTGGGACCAATATACATGATAGCACCTCATTAAAAAGCATTGCAGTTAATAGAAGGTTTTAAGACTTTAGTTACATTATAAATCATTTGTTGATGGTACCATACTCATTTTAGGAATTGTGGTATGTTCTAAGGTGATTTCACCATGTGAAAAAGCCTTCTGCTGGGATATCATGATTGAGAGAAAAATATTTTCTCATGCTTTCCCACAGAGGTTTGGAAGGTGATCTATAAGCTAAACTGAGAGCTTATATTCTGTAAATTCACATTATCTTTCTCAGTCATGTGAGAATGAAGTCTGACATTCTCAGTAAAACATGTACATACAAGGGCAGAGACTGTCAGTTGATTCCTTTGTGTTTTACTGCAGCTTCCCAGAGTGTTCCAAAGAACAACTAGAGCGCTAACAGTCCTACTTATGATAAACGTATGGCACACCTGAAGCCATCTTGCTTGGATTAAAGTGGTAACTCTTAAAACATTTAATTTAAAAAGGAACAAAATGAGGAGGTTCATTTTTCCATAAAAAGTATGATTAGTGCTGCAGAAAGAAAAATTAAGGCACATTTTGAGTGACTTCTCAAATCCTCTTCTATTTCATTAAAAAATTCTGACATGCAGACTGAAACATGCACTTTCAATACCAGCAGCAGTTTTCCCTGGTGAGCAGTAGCTTTACTACAGTGATCTAATGAGCAAAAAGAGTGCTAACATTCTGAATTTATGGCAAATGTGTGACACATCTGAATGCCTTCTTGATGGAATCAAAGTAAAAACTGAAAGTATTTCCTACTGAGGAGACTGCAGTAAATGAGGAAATTAGGAAACTTCATAACAAATAAGTCTCCCAAGATGGCCACCAGAGACAAAAGAGCCCAAATGTAGCCCAAGTATCACCCAGATGTAGCACAAGTATTGCCTGACAGAATGTCCCAGAGTGTTCTTAAGAACAACTAGAGCGCTGACTGTCTTACTTATGACAAAAGTATGGCACACCTGATGCCATCTTGATTGGAATAAACTGGTAACACTTAAAACATTTAATTTAAAAAGGAACACAATGAGGGGGTTCATTTTGCCATAGAAATTATAATTAATGCTGAAGAAAGAAAATGAGGGAACATTTTGAGTGACTTCTCAAATCCTCTTCTATTTCCTTAAAAAATTCTGACATGCAGACTGAAACATGCACTTTTAATACCAGGAGCAGACTTCCATGGTGAACAGTAGTTTTACTACAGTGATCTAATGAGCAACGAGAGTGCTAACTTTCAGAATTTATGGCAAATGTGTGACATATCTGAATACCTTCATGATGGAATCAAAGTAAAAAACTGAAAGCATTTCCTACTGAGGAGACTGCAGTACATGAGGAAATTAGGAAACTTAATAACAAAGAAATCTCCCAAGATGGCCATCGGAGACAAAAGAGCCCAAATGTAGCCCAAAATCACCCAGATGTAGCCCAAATATAGCCCAATGACAGAAGTGTGCAAAACACTTATTATTTTGTGTTTTTGCAGTGTTATATGGTGCAGACTTGTCAGGCATTGGAGTGCTTTACATGAGCATTGGTTACATCACACAAGAACAAATTCATTTTGGTTGTAGATATGGGGAGATTAAGTGATTTGACCAGAATCACAGAATGTCGAGCTGAAGCAGAAACTCCAACCTGGTTCCCCAGTTGCAAAGTCTGCAGTTCTGGAAGTAACACCACTTCCTCTCCCCTAAGTGCAACATTCAATCAAGTGGTCAACTGGATAAAAAAACATAAAGATAACAAATAATTTAAAAGTGCTTTGTCGCTATTTGAAAACTCAGAAAATATGTCCTTATTTTAGTCTTTTAGAGCACTAACCATAATTTTGATGCCAATAAGACCCTCTCATATATGTAATTTCGAAAGGAAATGCTCTAGGTATTACAGTTTTGATTACATCAAGATGACGTCAGGCGTTCCACACTTTTGTAATAAATATAGAATGTTAGCAATCTAGTTGTTCATTAGGATACTGTTGAGAGGCAGAGGCCAGGGCACGGACTCTGAAAACTGAAGGCCGGTAGGAGGGTGCAAAGGCAACAATTTAACCACACTGAGCAGGCAGGAAGGGCCGTGGCAGCACAACAGACTATGGAGGGCAGTGGAAAGGGGGGCAGGGGCAACAAACCAACAATACAGGACTTGCAAGAGAGGCTGTGGCAATGTAATAGACCATTGTGGGCAGAAGGAAGAGGCAATGGTAGTACAACCATACATGCCAACAGACCCGATTCAGCCAGGAAACGTCCAATGTTTTTAAGCTCAAATGGGCTTTATTTGATCTGTCTCCTGTCTACAATCTCCTCTTTTTCAATGTAACTCAAAGGGGAAAATCAATACCCCAGTTTTTTTTCAAAATCTCCCTCTTACCAAGCTCAAAATGTTCGCAAGTATGGTAAATGTAAATGTCAAGGTACTTATAGAGCGCACTGTCACCAGACAGCCACCTTGCGGTGTCGCCTTTGCGGTTTCCTGGCGCTGATACTCATACCGCTGTGGAACCCCTCCGGTCTTTCCCTGTGAAGTGTCCACTCCTGGGTGCCCCCAGGGTGAAGCCAGGCATCCTTAGCGCTGTTGGGGCCGGTGTGGAGGCTAAGCAAGCTATTGCCCAGAGTTGCAGTGTGGGGCCCATGATTAGAATAGGCACCGAGGCGAGAATAGACAGGTTCAAGGAAATTGAGCCCAAGCCCCGCCGAGGTGGGAATCGAACCCTGGTCCCTGGCCAGAACTCTGCTTCAGGGTCTGCCACTCTAACCATTGAGCCACACTCCTCCTCCAATGGTACATTGGATCATGGAAGGAAATGGGGTAGGGACATGGACTTGGATAACAGAGGACAGGAGGGACATGGAGAGGTGCACCAAACTGACCCTGCAGGGCAGGCATCAGGGTTTGCAGCAGCACAATACACCACACAGGGCATGCGGGACGGGAGTGCAGCACAACAATCCATAGAAAGCAAGAGGGAGGGGACAGGACCATGCACATGGACAACAGAGAACAGAGGGGCAAGAGGTAATGGTAGCTAGCTGACCATAATGGACAGACAGGAGAGAAAGCTGCAGCAGAACAGACCATAAAGGGCAGGAGGGACGGATCAGGGGCATTACAATGGAACAGACAAGCCAGGAGGGAGGGAGTAGGGGTCTGCACATGCAAACAGAGGGCTGGGGGCAAGGGAGCAGGGCAGGAGCAGCAAGATAGCCATGGAGGTCAGGCAGGATGGGCACTAGAAGCAAGACACACCATGAAGAGCAACAGTGAGACTGTGATGGCATACACACAGACCATGGAGGGAAGGTGGAAGGGGGTCAGGGGCAGCTAACTGACCACACAGGGAAGGTGGGAGGGGCCATGGCAGCACAGAAGACCATGCATGGCAAGTGGGAGGGTTAGTGGCAGCACAATGGCTATGATGGGCAAGAAGGAGGGTGCAGGGGCATGCAGAAAGGACGATGGAGGATAGAAGGGAGGGTCAGGACCTGTGCACAGACAAGAAAGTTCAGGGGAAGGGGCCTCAAAACAGACCGCATGGGGCAGGCAGGAGGAGCAGTTGCAGCACAACAGACGAGGGAGGGCAGAAGGGTGTGGCAGTACAATGGACCATGTAGGACAGGAGGATGAGGATAGGGGCATGGCATGTGGACAGGCAGGGTGGAGGTGGCAGGGACAGGTTACAGTCCTCTGACAATGCTAGGCAGGTGGGAGGGGAGTGGCAGTTCAACAGAACACTCAGAGTAGATAGGAGTGGCAGGTCCATGGAACATGGTGGGCAAAAGGATGGAGCAGGGGCATGCACAAAGACATCGGAGGGCAGGGGGAAGGAGAATAGGGGCAGCAAGCTAAGCACAGAGTTTAAGCAGGAGGTCAATGATGGGGCATAGAATTGGGCAATGGAGGGCAGGAGGAGTGGACTGGTACATCATACCAAATTGAGGGCAGTGGCAGCACATCAGACCATGCATGGCAGGAGGGAGGAGGCTAGTCCATGGATTCACACAACAGAGGATAGGGAGGAGGGGGTTGGGGCAGCAAGCTAACTGTTCAGAGAAGGCGGGTATTAGGAACTTTATTGTTTTTAAAACGTGTGTCTGTGCGAACTACTTAAAATATGAACAAGTATGCAGCATAATCTCACTTTTATTCAGGAAGAAGAGGACGTTTGTGACTGTGACTCCGGGCTCACTTGGCAGAAACACCCCCTGACCCTCCACCCCCTATCGCAAAATGTAATGCCCGTGAAAAGGGTAGGTGAACACAGTGTTATATAGAACATAGTCCTGAGAGCACGATTGAAAATGAAAACTAGATATAGTGTATGGTATAAACTATGCACCAAAAAGTGTGATATAAGATGAACCGGGCGTGAAATATAATATGCAATACATTGAGCACAATGACAGATTCATTGGAGAGCGCGAGATAGCACAGGCACTAGCGCGTGCTATGCGATATGCGCCTTGGAGTGTAATATGCACAGGGCAGTGTTGTGTAACCTAACTAGTCTCTAAAGTTGTAATATAAAATATGTGCTGGGGAGTGTAACGTTGCATATGCACTGTGACAAAGATATGGATCCCAGATTGTAATATGTATGGCATAGCACTGTGCGTTATAACATAGGCATCGAGGAAGGCACGTTAGATGGGGCAATATAACCCGTGCGAAGACAAGTGTGGCATGACATATTCACGGGGTGGTGTTAAGTGCACATGGGCTAGAGAGTGTCATAGCATATGCACTAGCTGGTGGAATACAACACAGAGGTGTGTGGCACTCGGCAGGCAATGGTGGGTGTAACACAGCACTGGGCTCTGCCAGGAGCGCGCTGTGACTCTCAAGTGATGTTCGTTCCCTTTCCAGAGAGTAAAATAAAAAGTATTACATATCCGGCAGTGGATGTGTGTTTTATTAACCGTGAGGGGGGTTTCTTGAATAGTTTTGGTCGAATTTTTGTCGAATCCCCTTTGAATGGCTTGGTGTGCATGTGTATTAAATGTGCCCGTCAATAGCTACCCATGTTTGTATAAATAAATGACAAGGGTGTCTACCGGGATTAGGCACGGTAGGGCATAGGACATGTCAGAGCTTCACTAGTGGTGTAAATACATTCCACGTGGATTCATTGTATGCATAGTCGCCTTTTAATGAATATCACGCAAATCGTCATGGTGATAGGTACGTATGGTTTGTCCAGCATGTCCTAGGTGTGTCTATAAATATATATTTTTTAAAAATAATAAAAAACAGTGGCCGGCCCTGGGGATTGGGGTCAAAAAAATATAATTAGGAGACAGGCCCTGGGGGATGGGGTCATCAGGGCCAATACATTTGAATAAGAAGGGGAACCACACAGCCCCCCTTCTTAAAAAATTAAAATAAATAAAAGACTGGCATCATGCCGGAGGCCACGCCCCCTCCTTGCAGCACTCTGCAAATGCGCCCCCTGGCGAGTTGTAAGTTCGGGAATTAATTCCTCTTCAATACTGAGGGTCCCTGAGGGCCAACTAGCCCAACAGGCATCTCCAGTATGCGCCAGGGAGCTGCGCTGCAGACAGGTGTTCTGAGGCCAAGCCCCTCTTTACACCTCTCTGCAACGCAGCTCTGTGGCGCTTACTGGAGGTACCTAGTGGTCTAGTTTGACCCTAGGGACCCTTAGGATTCAAGGGGACTTAATCTCTCAACTTAGAACAGCCACAGGGCGCGTTTACACAGTGGTGAAGGGAGGGGACGGGGCCTGAGGTGACGTGTGCAAACACGCACTATGGCACGTTTTAAATTGGGGATATAATTTCCCTTCAATACTGAGGGCCCCTGGGGGCTAACTAGCCCACCAAGTGCTTCCAGTAAGCGCCACTGAGCTGCATTGCAGAGAGGTGGTCCAGGCTGTGCCACTTTTTACACCTCTCTGCAACGCAGCTCTGTGGCACTTACTGGAGGTACCTAGTGGGCTAGTTGGACCCTGGGGACCCTCAGGATTCAAATGAACTTAATCTCCCAACTAAAAACGGACACAGGGCGTGTTTACACAGTGGTGAAGGGAGGGGACGGGGCCTGAGTTAACGTGTGCAAAAACGCCCTGTGGCCTGTTTTAAGAGGTAGTTTTAACCCCCCTGCCCTATTATATACTAGGGGCTTACAGAGGAGGTCATGCTAATCACAGGGGGACCCCAACGCATAATGTTCCCTAGTGTATGTAGGTGTTTTCACTGTATTCTAAGTGTCTTTTAACATAGCACTGGCTCTAGGACTGGTTAGTCAGACTCAGTTACCACCTGTATCCGTCTGAAAAAGTGTAGGGTAAAGGATGATTTTGCAACAAGGATTCTTTCTGCTCTTCTTTTTGTTCTTTCTGCACGTTATCCTTCTTCCTGCACTTTTCTTCGTCTTTGAGGACTTCTGTTGCTTCTTTCTGCACTTCTTTTTTTTTCTTTCTGTGCATTTTTTCATCTTTCTTCACATGTCCTATCTCTGTAGGCATAGTTAGAAATTAGTATTTAAAAAACCTTTGAAATTCACAGAAAAAACCATAGGTTTCAGGCACGTTATAGTTAGGAATTAGCATTTAAAAAAACCTCAGAAATTCACTGAAAAAACCATAGGTTTCAGGGGTGTTATAGTTAACTGGACTTTTTACTTGTACAAAACCATTGAAATTCCCCCGTTATAGTTAGTTCAGCTAACTATAACTCGCGCGCCCGCAATGCACTGCTGATGACGTCACATATTACATCACTCATGACATGGTCAGTGACATCACTCATGACATCACTGACGACACCTCAAATGACATCACTCATGACATCATCCTTGTGATAGAGTGGCAGACCTTCTCTCACCCTAATATAACCTTTGATACACACATTCAAAAATAGAGACTAAAATTTTCAAAACAATGGACATACCAATACCAGTTACAACAACCTCTTCAGTCATTCTAAGATCCACATACACATCCACTCATTCACCAACAGTCCAATACAGTCACTCATACATGTACTCACTCATCATATGTACTCATACACCTATACATCCTGTTACACAATGCCACTCATCCATAGAGTTACTCACACACATAGTCACTCATGCTAATAAAGAATCAAACATACATTTACTTGCATATACAGTTATACACACACCACCACACTTACTTCTACGGAAACTTACACATTCTTAGTCTTTTAAACAATCACTTATATAAACACATACTTATTCATACAGGAACTCTTTGAATCTCTCACTCTCACATATACTCACTTATATACACCAATAGTCACATATACTAGTTTAAAACATATGTAGTTACTCATAAAGACACTATTGAGACAGTCATTCACTCACTAACACACCCATACACACACTCATCCACACATACAGTCCTGTACACATGCTGTCTTCAACACATACAAACAGTGAGTCACTCATTCATGCACCTATGCACTACGTAATACCTCCCACCGAACCATGCAGACACTCAGACTGATACTCAAAAAACCAACTAATAACCTATAGACATATATAGACACCCATGTAGCTACTCACCAACCCATGCAGTCACTTATACACAAAGTGAGAGACTGATACAGATATTTACATATTTAAACATTACTCACAAAGCCATGTATTCACTAAGATACACTTAATCAGTCAGTTACACAATCAATTTTTCAAAAACAAATCATCCATTTAGACACTTATATACCCATTTATTCTTCCATCATTGTTTAGATATACATATATAAAACAAATTTAATTTTAAGAAAAACAGACATTCACTGGATGATGTCATCAGTGATGTCATTTGAGATGTCATCAGTGATGTCATGAGTGATGTCACTGACCATGTCATGAGTGATGTAATATGTGACGTCATCAGCAGTGCATTGCGGGCGCGCGAGTTATAGTTAGCTGAACTAACTATAACGGGGGAATTTCAATGGTTTTGTACAAGTGAAAAGTCCAGCTAACTATAACACCCCTGAAACCTATGGTTTTTTCAGTGAATTTCTGAGGTTTTTTAAATGCTAATTCCTAACTATAACGTGCCTGAAACCTATGGTTTTTTCTGTGAATATATATATATATATATATATATTCGCTTATCTTTTCCTCGGTACAGCCGCCGCTCACCAGATCAACGGGTGCGTCGTCGAAAAGGACCACCCAGGAAGGGTCCGTAATATTTTCTCTTTCCTTCTCACAACGACAAAGATTGACGACGCTGTGTTCTGGCCAAATATTTTATTGGGACAGCTTGGAAGGACGCGTTTCGCCTGCCCAGCAGGCTTGTTTACCAATAGTTTAACCATTTTGAAATCGGTCATTTAAGCCGCAGTGCATGAATACATTGTCACGTGATACAACTACAATTGCAGTGTGTTAAACAACAGACTAGTAGTTCTTAATATCGAACATCTCTAGTCTCAGCTGATCGTTTCAAGAAAAATTATTACATGTATTTGTACATTGGTTAGATAGTTGTTTATACATCAACAAATACAAGTTAAAGTATTGAGCAGACCGCAAGACAGATTCTTGAAATTCATTTTTTGGTTTCAATAAAACTTTATGCAACCGCATAAGTCACACACATTCTTATTATTGGATCACACTAGCATAAACAATTCAACCCTAGTGGGTATAACTTGCTAAAACGAGTAAAAACACTTAAACCCTAGTGGGTATGACACATTCAGTTATCAATGAAAACGTCAATTACATTGTTACCATCTCGTAGCAAAAATATCATTCAATTTAGATGAATTTAAATTAATTCCGCCCCTGTGGGCATGCACTCATTTTTTGCACGATTTTTTATAAAAACAGCTTATATCCAATTAACCATGCATGCGTGTTCCTAATTAAATCACAATGACATCTGCTCTTAATATCTTTTTATTGTTACTGCTATACCCAACACTAACCTCTATATCCTAGACAAAATTCTAGTCACAGTTCGGCCTTAATGGGCCACTGTGGCACATGAATTATTCCGATCCAGCTACTAGCCAACATCTCCATCATGATCTATTTGCAAGGGTGCAATTTAGGTCAATGAAGATTGTAAGGACTCTTAAATTACCAAGCGGTGTTCGGCAGAGATACGTGCTGCCTTCAATTTTACATCTCTTATATACTGATGATTAAGAATCTTTATTGAAAGATAAGAGACTGGACCTGCCCTGTATGGGCACCGGATTTAGGCCCACGTTGATGATGTGCTTCTGATGGCTAGAACAGTTAATGACCTGAAAAAACACTTGCTGATAGATTTGTGTCCTTCATACTAATTATGGAAAGCCCTTTAGATCTCAAATCTAAGTATACTAAATCTAGAAATTACCCAGTTAAAGACCATGTTCCTAATATGGTTTGGCGTTTTTAACATTTGGGAGTCCCTTTTCATAAAACTGCATGCCTGTCTCATCGACCTTCTTGAATAAAAATCCTTTGTATGATATCTGATGCGTTTTCGTTTTGATACCAGATGCATTTGCAAATGGTTATATGTATGGCTGCATTTTAGTTGGTCAAAGGTCCCAATTCATGATGAAAGAACTATGAATAGTGGGAGAATCAGGCGGCTATCGCTGAATTAACACAAATTTATGGCGGAACCAATAATGGACAGCAAAGAATCTGTGAGCCTTGTGTGCATGCAGATGTCATAAGGCTAACACCCCAACTCATGCTATCCAATGGGCCTTAAAAGCGTATTTCAAGACATTGCTTAGATTTACATTTACATTTTGGACATAAGGGTGTGATTGTAAATCTGTAATCCAATGTTCTGGCACATCATGAGCAGTACAGGATCTACACTGCAGAATATTTCTATGCCAAAACTCCAGTTGCCTTCTCCTGTGGTCGAGCAGCACTAGTTCTACTACTGTAATGGAACTGGAGGTGAACAGGCATAGATTCAAGTGCATTTCGCTGTGAATGAAGACTGCACTGCAATCTGCGCTTGGCACATCCCTTTGTCGTCCTCAATCACAAAATGTGCTTCTGCGGAAGTATGAGATACAACATTTTTAGGGCAAAGACAAAGTAATCTCTGTGCATACACAAATACTTTGAGAATTAGCAGATGTGCAAAACAAATTGGCAGAGAGACACTGAATGTTGAAAAGAATAGAAAAATATAACAATTTGACACACTCCCTAAAAATCTAATTAAGATCATATGGCTTTTAACAAAAGCTCAACAATACAAGAACTTCAAGATCTGGACAAGGGAAGTTATTTCTTAATTAGTCTAACCAAAACATGTAGATAGCCGTGCTGCCATTTTCAGTAAAGGAATACATTTCTGGTTATCTATATATTTATTTTGTCCTGAAAATTTCGTACACAGTACCGCAAGGTAGCATGGCCTCTGGAAAACTGACTCCATCCCAGAATGTAAAACCTGCTGCATAGGAACAGGACAATAATATCATTTGAATACAAACATATATATATATATATATATATATATATATATGACCAAACAATCCAGCTTCCACAGGCACTTCCATGGACGAAGGCACGGACACGAGGTAGTAAAGATGAGGCAAATATTTATTGCTCAGGTCCACCCTCAAACCCTGAGGTAAGAGAGACGCGTTTCGGATTACAAGAATCCTTTGTCAATCTAATTTGGCGCCATTGTTTTCACAGTATAAATAGCCCTTCCCATTTGAGGCATCAATAAACATAAACAAAATACTGCTAATCACAACACTTTTGATGTGTACATTCTGAATACATGCTCTATTTTCAGTAAAACTAAGAAATAGTATTGTTAAAAACATATTATACTATGACAATTGCACAGTGCGAGACTGTATGTACAAATTAGCCTTTACCGTTTGCAGCATGAATAAGTGCATGTTTAAATACAATGCCACTCATCAAGAATGGGAGTAATGTGAGCATTTAGTAATGTGCAGCCAAAGTCTCTTCACTAATCGCCATATTAAAAAACCACAATTATATAAAAACACAAATGTTACATATGTGTATATATATATATATATATACACAAAGCAGTATTTAAGAGAATTCGACATTTCCCAGGGTAAAAGAAAGCATCTACACATTTTTACAAAATAATCTTTTGATGTAACAAGCAATTATCGCAAAACTGAATTGGCCGGCCGGAAGTTGGAGTCATGATTTTCTTTTGGCCACAGCACAAATGGAATACTGTATCTACGTGGAGGCCTACGCCTGAAATCGACCATGAGACCCAGGGTCTTGAACTGGCATCAAGAGAGGTGCCAAAAGTGTACTCCTAGCGGACACAATACTACCGTTTGGGTCACTGATCCATGTACTATAAGTAGTCGTAGTAGCATATCATTTTTGAGAACACTATGCCTCCAGCCCCTCTCGCGTAAAGTTTGGCTAATATATATTTTCCCAGACGTCCCAGTGTTTATGTTGAGTGTGTGTGTATTTTATTTTAGCACTCAATGGCATGGAGTACACATTGGCCATATAGGATTGATCACATTACATCCTGTACTTGTCAAGCACTGTATTTATGGCGCTTTGCAACTTGTAGACTCAGGATGGTACCACTATGTGAAGAACCACAAGAAATAAATGGATCAACAATCTAAATTTTAAGCCATAGTCCCTAATGCAGGTTATCACAAACTTGAATCGGAATGTTCTTTGGTGGGTGTCCCACACTCATGACCAATGTATTAGTCAGACCATTGGAGCATAACTTTGCTCGGTAGCTGGGTCCAATATTTGCCATATCAGGAATCGCACCTGCAATTACGGTGTTCAGGTATCATTGTCAGTGTCATTCTGGAGTGCATAAGTGAACTCGTCCAATGCTGCTGCGATGGAATATTTGTGTAGACCGTGGACATTCTCCCACTGCAGGGCTGCAGATTTTGCCTTCAACCACTTCACCATTAAAGCTTGCCTGAGAACCCGGAAGCGATGCTGCCTTTCACCCTGTCATTATTCCATGTCTAGCCGAAAAAGGCTGAGTGTATGTGTATGCATTGTGAATGGTAGCAAGACATCATCTTGTTTGCAAATGAGTGAATACTGAAGCCAGGGGGATCCATTTTAGAATGTCCCTGGTTTGACTGACACAAGATGGGGGTTGTGTTACATCATCGCCTGACAGTGGAAGTGTACTGCCTAGATTCCTGACCTTGCGGGCGTAGCCTTAGACCATTTTATAGAGTGATGGAGACAGGGCTGTTTTTAGAAATTCTAAAATAACATTTTTAGCTGGGAATTTATGATTAGTTGTTCCTGAGCACTGCCATTTGGTGATGTTAGGGACAATGGTGGGGAGTTAGTACATTCAGTTGTTAGACTGAAAGAAGATTTGAGCAGGGCCTTGTCCTCTTCTCTTTGAGTAGTCCATCCAAGAAGGCTGATTATAGCAGATGCATAGCTTTACACTTATTGTGCCATGTTGAGTACCATACTTGGAGCCTGCCTCATCACTACCTGTTGGGAGAACCATAGCCTTATGCAAGGACTATCTGCACTGCTGCTCGAAAAAAATTAAATGTGAAAAGGTGCTGCACCAAAACGGTTCCTGGACTTTAGAGAGTGGGTCTATTCCAGTCAAGAAATTGTGTATAAAGGTGGTACTCAACGTTGCCACTTGATACTAGTTGCAAGCTTTTTCACGGACCAAGTGTCATGCCCCGGGACTCGAACTCTGATCCACAGACGAACCAGTATTTAAGGAGGCTAGGCGCTTACGATCGCGCTTAGCGTTCTAGCTTAGTTGCCTGGTTTGGTCCGAGTGTTGAATGCCTGACTTCCGGAAAGATTGTTTCCTGTTTCCGGAGTAGCGTGAACCCTTGCGGGTTCCTTCCGAGCGGTTTTGGCGTGTTTGCAAGACGCCAAAGAATTGCCGTTGCGAGCTCTCCTGTTTCACCTTGGAGCTCGCTTGTGTGTTGTCATTGTTTGTCATCCATCCCGGGGCAGCATCATTTCGCGTGAGCGCACGCCCTTTCCCTATCCCCGTGCTGCCCCTCAGTCGCAGCGCGAGCACCTTGGTGGCGGTAGGATATATATATATAGTGTGCTTATTTTTCTTTAACTGTGTCCTCCCCCACTCTGTCCATACGTCTTGTTTCTACATAGTTTTGAGGGTTCAGTTATCCCTTGCACCTTCCGTTCCCTCACTCGACCGTCAATTTCCTTGTTTCCCTTTCTAATGGGAATTTCGCATTCCAACTGCATCTGGAGATCCACGAAGACCCACAGCAGTCACTCCCATATCTCAGAACCCTGATCCATTCCTCCTTCTTAATAAAGGCGGGATTATTCTCCTCTGAGACTGGAAGTTTCACTATACAAGGGGGCTGCTAGCGTGAACCACGAAGTAAGAGCCGATGCACGACTGAAACACGGTAACAGCACAATGCGCTCCATTTTCTTATGTGTTTACAGTTACCTTAAGTATGAGTGGAACTAATAGTTATCGCCTGCTGCTTTCCCATTAGGTCGTAGCCTACATCCAAATAAGTTCCATTGTACCTGTCATTGGTAAATACCAGGAAGGGGAGTTGGAGTGGTTTCCATGAGTGAGTGACGGACCTATAGAAGCTCTGATGTTATTGATGTTACCATTACATAATCTCCTCTGACTTATTGCTTATGTGATTTAGGAAAACTGGTCATTCTACACCTGTCCTCTCCTGTGTACCTGGTATTTCCAATAGTGGTGATTCCCCTTCCTGCAAAGAACTCCAGACCCCAGTGGTAGGTGGGCTTGCTGGTGTTTATGGTTTACTGTTTATGTGCCAGAAGGAAGAGTGATTAGGTTTTTCTATTACAGTGTGTATCCGGAAAAAACCTACCTCCTTGGATCCTCCTCAACACCTCTGAAGTCACACCCTCCTTCCCTTGTTTTGTTACCCTGTTTTCCCCTGGCGTGTCATCCGGTTCTCTAGGGTCTGATAGAGACGGAAGGCCGCAGGGGAAGACAGAGATATACTCTTCAGGTTCCTGACGCTCCTGCAGAAGATTCTGAGCACCCTTACACCAAGGATGGGGATATTCTGAAAGTACTTGGCAAGCTGCTGTGACCTAGTGATGGTATCACTCAAAAGCTGTCTTCTGGAGGTAGGGGACATTACCTCAAGTGCTAACATCTTTTTTGAGACCTATAGATCTACCTGAAACCTGAAGCCAGCCTCCCTGCTGAGAGTTGAGAAAGAGCCTTCATCGAGGAGAAGCCCAGCCGGAGTGGCCCAGGAGAAGCAGGTTGCTGTGGGAGTGTTCCTGATGCTGACCAGAGTGTGCTTGCGGATCTACTGGCCTCCCTGCATACCCAATATGAACCTGTGACTCGTGAGTATGTCAACTTCAGTGAACACCACAGAAGAAGGTTAAAAAACCTGTGCAGACTCTCAAGGCAAAAAACACCAATGGTTAACACCCAGTAGCCCCTAACTGCCTCATAACCCTCCCTCACCAAACGGAGTCTAAAATAAGCAAAGTTTGAAGATTTGGTGTTCGGCATGCAGCGGTTTAAAAAAAAAAGACTAAAAGTACCACCATTAACTTACATTTTTGTCTGATAAGGCACCTGTGACCCATTGTAACAGTAACTATACTTCTAGTCATGTGACTGAATAGCAGTACTTTCAGTTCAACAACCCTCCTTGGGAAATGTTTCTAAGAAGAATCCCAGTGCTAAACATGCAATAAAAGTATGTCTGAATAAAGGGATTTAGGTTTGCAATGTTCAAAGGAGGTTCAGTGGGAGGATGTTTCACAGTGTACTTTTGGTGAGCTTAGCATAAAATAAATCTCTGGTTTACTTCATTTAAGAAGACAGCCAACACGTGCTTCGTCTTGTGTATGACTTTTTCAAGGCTGTTGACAAAAGTAAATACACTACTATAAACTACAGATGTAATTGACAAATAATTGTCTTGTTCATCATTTCAAAGAGGTGTTGCAAATTACATCTCAAAGTTCTTATGTGCCACATGCAAAGTTCCTGAGGAGAGGGTGGTCAATAGAAA
Organism: Triturus cristatus; assembly: GCF_964204655.1. Taxonomy (NCBI): domain Eukaryota; kingdom Metazoa; phylum Chordata; class Amphibia; order Caudata; family Salamandridae; genus Triturus; species Triturus cristatus. Next base: position 274,773,080 of record NC_140580.1, on the reverse strand, counting down.
TATAGTCAGACGTTACTATGTTATTAGGTAATTCAAAGTATCCAAAATAGGAAAGGTAAGAAAATTCACAAACCTGGAATGTTACCCCAGGTAGACCCATTATTTCGAGAATTGGTTCTTCTACAGAACACATTTCTGAATACATTTACAATTTTCTGCAACTAATGGTCAGAAATCTTCCTTCCTATGTTCTTGACACTAAAGATCTACTAAATCAACTAATGGATTTTAACTGGACGGATGAATGTTGCTTTGTCACCTTGGACATCAGCTCTCTATACATCTCTATTCCCATTGCACTTGGGATAGAGGCTGTTAGATACTTTTTTTCTAGTAGGGATGCCTCCCTTTGGGAACACACTACGATGCTGATTGAGATAATCACTTTGGTTCTCAACAACAATGTTTTCTTACACATTGGCACGTGGCATAAACAAAAACCAAGGGGTTGCCATTGGGTCTACATTTTCGCTCTCCTTTGCGCATTGGTTTATGGGCTGGCTAGAGAAAACCTTTAACTGGTTCAAATGCCCCGAAATTCTGATTAACCATGTGATTTATTGGGAGCGCTCCATAGACTATGTCTTGCTAATTTGGACTGGTGAATTTAACATGCTACATGACTTCTGCTCATTCTTGAATTCCAATAAATGCAATATTGCCTTCACCTACCAATATGACAAAAGGGAAATTTCATTTTTGGACTTGAGACTCTATGCAAAAAATGGCTCCATTCTATCTGCACTGTACAGAAACCCCACAGCTTGCAATGCAGTACTACATGCTGATATAGCACACCCCAAATGCCAAATACAATCTATCCTATTTGGGAAACTAACACACATTAGACGTATTTTTTAATTTTTTTTAAATTTTTTTATTGATTTTACCCCCTTTTTGTTTTGGTAAGGATAAACACAAACATCTTGAAGCAAGATTACAATACCTGAAATTAGATAAGTACGATAGACATAACTACAGCAAAAGAAATATACAGTCTAAACATATCTCATATACATCAATGGCAGACAGACCAAAATGGGCAAAAACAAGCAAAAAATACTAAATAAAACTAAAAAAAAAAAAAGAGAGAGATTTAACCATTTTCAATTCATGATTTAGTCATGCAGCATATGGTCGACCCAGATTACTCCTAGATCCATTCGGTTATGGGAGACCAGATCTTGGCTCCCATTGCTCTCTTCCTAATACCTTTGCTTCTATATATTGAAAATTCCAAATTATACATAGCTAATAGCCTTGAGCGCCAGCTCACAAAGGTCGGGGGGTCAGGACTAATCCAATCCTTAGTTATGCAAGCCCGTAACACTGCCATACAAATAAACAAAAAGGATATGATAACTCGTGATCTTGTATGTGCTACAATATCAGACCCCACCCCAATCAACACCAATTCCCCCGTTATACAAACGGAGGCTCCCGTTATTATGCCAAGAAACTGCTCAATTTCCCCAATAAATACCCCTAACTTGGGACATGAAAAAAACATATGAATTGAGTCAGCTGCAAAAAGGCCACATCTATTACAGTTGACACCCACAGATGTCCCCCATTTAGAGATCTTACTTGGGGTATAATAACAGATCGTATAGGGCCATATAATGCTGAGTTCACATCCTACCTGTCATCAAAACTTGATTTGCAAGCCCTAAAGATTCCCTGATGTTAACCTCCTCAACTCCTAATTTCTTTCCCCACTTCCCTTGACGTAGATCTACATCATCTGGGAATATCTCTAATATAGGAGTATAAAATTGGCCGATAGGTGTTTTTCTCTTCATTTTTTCGATAAGCCCAATCTTAGCAAACTGATGTTCCAATCCAAACCCTTGCTTAGTTAGAAAACTTCGGATTTGGAGAAATTTGAAGAAATCTTGTTTGACTAATCCATATTTCAGTTGTAAGTCTACAAATTACACAAGTTGACCATCTTTACATAAGTCACCCAGCCGATAAAGTCCCTTTAATCCCCATCTATGAACCTCCTGATCACGGAAAATTAATGGGAGAAGCATAGGAGCTGAAAATGGGGTGTACGCATTAAGCTTAGTAATACCTAATTTACGCTTGACTTGTCTCCAAACAGAATAGGCTGCACTAGGGACTTTGAATATGGTTTTCTTAAAATAGCTTGGTTCTTGAATTTTTACTAGACAATCATTAGTCTCATCCCCCAGCTCGAATTCATATATTGATGGACTATGGCAAGGCAGAATTACTGCACGATCACCTACTACCAAAGGGCTTATATACTGCATTATTGCTGCCCAGTAATACAGTATAAAGTGTGGGATACCCCAGCCACCATGGTCTTTTGGAAGCACCATTTTCTTATAGGCCCTTCTCTACCGGCTGTACCCCCATAGGAATCTAGAGCAAATCCTCTCTAACTGCTTAAAGCAAGATGCAGTGAATTCTATCGGGATTGTTCTAAACATATATATAATTTATAACTGGAAAAGCTCCCAAACTGACTAGCCAATGAATTAATCGCAGGTATTGCCGATGCTCTGTCTCTTGTTATAACAACAATATCATCGGCATATGCCAATGCTCTATACTTCATAAGCCGTAATTGAACTGGTTTTATATCCGTGTGTCGATTCAATTTATTCAGAAAACAATCAATATATAAGGCTGTGTGCCTCTACCTATCTTAAATGAACCAGACTCCTGACCAGAAATTCTAATACTTGCTTCCGGACAGATGTATAATGCCCGAATTGCTTGCCGAAACTTAGGACCAAACCCCTTTAAACTTAAAACTTTCCACATATAAGGCCAGGAAACCCTGTTGAATGCCTTCTCGTCATCCAACAGGATTACCCCTAATGTAGTCTCAGTTGCTTGTGCCCAATCCAAAAAAGAAATCACACGTCTCACGTGGTCCGTAGTATCTCTGCCAGGGATAAACCCATGTTGGAAGTTAGAAACCAACCCCAAAATAACACCAGCTAACCGTATAGCTATGATCTTAGAATAGACTTTACTATCAGAGTTGATTAATGATATAGGTCTATACGAAGTAGGCAACAGTTCGGGTTTATCCTTCTTTAAAAAAACGATAATAGTGGTTTTACACCAGGACGTCGGCACCATTCCTCTTTGGGCTGACAAAAATAAAGTCAAAAGTTTAGTTTTTAAAACTTGGCGAAAGGTCCGGTAAAATTCAAGGGGGTACCATCGGGACCCACGGCCTTACCTACTGCCAGTGATGCTATTGCCGCTTCCACTTCATCCCAAGTGATATCCTCATCTAATGCTTCCATCTGATCATGTGTCAGTTTTTTAATCTCCATATCGGAACAAAACTCCTTTAGTTTCTCTTCTACTCCTATAGTAGCATCCGGTGTATATAGTTTATAATAAAATGTACTGAACACATTAAGCACTTCAGCTGAGGTTTCCTGTACCTGGCCAAGGGGATCCTATATCCTATTAATCCTATTAGCTACTTCTTTCTGATGTCGTTTTTAGGTCTCGGCTAGCGAAGGCTGCGCTTGCGCAGTCTCGCTCGCGAGATTTAATGAGTTCAGTAGAGTTCAGTACGGGGCTTGAACCCGCCCCTCTTCTCCATTGGCTGGCTTCCTAAACAGAGGCCAGCCATTGGAGGAGAGGGGCGTCTGTCCGTTTAAGCCCCGTCTTTTTCGGATTCGTGGGCGTGTTTTTTCGATTCTTTCTCTCCTCTGGAATGTAAACATTCCAGCCAATGGCAAGAGGAGAGAAAGAAAAACACGCCCACGAATCCGAACCTGACGCAGCGTTTCTCCGAGGCATTTCTGCTTGACCTCGGAGAAACATGGCGGTGTTCATGGCGATTCCCTCAATGACTGGCAGCTGGGCTCGCTCGCCGCGGCAGCACCAACTTGACGACCTTCACTCCCATCAACTTTCCAGTGAGGTAAGCTCCAGTCGACCATAACGGAAGACATCTTAAAATAGTCGCAGTAGGGGCAGGCAGCGCCGCTTTATGGCCCCTCGGCTGAGAGCACTGCTGCGATGGTATCGTTACCGCTGCCCCAGCTGCTCCAGGAAGGGATTCCGGGAGAGGCTCCTCGCACAGCGACACCTGTGTTCCGTGGCGGACTCCTGCAGGCTCCAGTGTCCTCGTCTCCCGGAGTTACCAGGCTGGCGGCGCGGGAGGCAGCGGCTGCAGGTGAGCCTCGGGGTGGGCGGCGTCTCTGAGGGGCTTGGGGGAGTCCGGTGAGGGTTGAGGGCATGGGCAGTACCCTCGACGAGGCTGTCGACTAGGCAGGAACGGAGCGCAGTACAGAACGTTCTTCTTCTGGGTGTTCTACTCATTTCGTGCCTTTATTCGATTAATACAAAACTGAAAATCAATTATCTATTACACAGCAATGCAAAAAACACACTACGCAAAAACTATCATACCATGGAGATTGTTATATATCATTAAGCATTTAAGTGCACTTTTCCAATATGTAAGTAAGCTCGCGCTGGGCACTCGAGACATTTCTTTACCACAAAATGGCGCGTGCACGCGACGCTCACTGCTTCTCATCTCCACGCCGACATTCCGAATAGGTTTTTGTATTGGAATAAAGCCAGCTCCAGATGGTCCGCCTCTGCTATTCTCATGTGATGTATCACGCCCAGAGAGCGCATCATAATTTTTTACCTTTCTCGTCCCCTTGAAATGATATCCTTCGGCGCCCCTCAAGACTGGTGACTGGCAGCCGATGGAGACATACATTTCGTGCCCTCACTTCTAATCTCTGGTGGAACGAGGGTATTTTAGGGCTCTTGGCCCCCTCTAAATTCCAAGCGCTGTACTCCTTTAGCCCCCCTCCGGAGATCCACGCACCGGACCCCAAACTATTCACAGTTACACGACCAGCCTTGTGATTGAGTTACTTATGAAGTGAATAGTCTGAGATTTATGTAGTAAGTACAGTGTGATGCTGGTTTTGGGTGATTTTGTGTGTGTTTTGTGGTATGCGTATGTGTCTATGTTTAGTGTTGAGATGTGCCTGCAGTACCTGAGGTTCTATTACCAGATCATGGCGACTTCTGAGTTTTGGCATCTTAAGGCTTTAATCCTGTGCAGTTGCTGATGCTTTTGTGCATGAGTCATGATTTAGAGCATGGGCACGTACACAGATGTCTAAAGCGCAAAAAAAAACATGGCTTGTCCATTTATGTACAATTATTTTTTTTTAAGGTGTTCTTACATCCACAGTCTTCATGGCTCATACCTGGTAACTCTGGGGCTCTGTGGGTAATCTTGTTGACATAGTTGAAGCCCCTATGATTGTCAGTTTCAGTACTGTGGCCATCTGATTGTGGTGATTTCTGATCTCTAGTTGTTGTTGTGCTAAGAAGGTTTCATTGTCTCTAATTGTTCTTCTACGTGGTGTGTTGTGAGTACTTGACTTTTACCTCTAGGAAGTGCAGTTCAGGTACTGCAATTCTTTGACCTTTGTGGTAAGCCTGAAGTTAGGCTCTAGACCTTGAAACACATTTCCTGCTCTGTAGCCTGTGCATCATAATGTATGTTGTGTGATTGATGTACCATGGCCGAGGGCCGCCGATGGACACACAGCGCTATCTTAAGCCCTTTTATTGACTGAGGGCTTTTTGTGCAACATATTGTTTCAAAAACAATATTGTTCTAATCTTTGAATACGTTACTTTTTAAAGTGGGATCAATACTTCCAACCTTTCATCAGCTGAACTTCAGATGCCTTATTCACATGATTACAGTTTCCCGAATCTGAATAAACAATCACATCTGGACTGTTCTCAAGCAGTGACATGAACTAAAAGGTGCCATGTGGGAGGTGTGGTGTCAGCAGGTGCCTGCCTAGCATCAACAGGACTTTACTTACAACTGCTGATAAATCCGGGTTTGAGGTTAGAAGTTGGAATCATAAGTATAACTTATAACAACTGCACAAGAGAGCTAACATTTATTTCAGCTCTATAGTAAAGTTTGAAGTGCAGGTTCTTCCAGTTTCTAGGTGCTTTCAGATCAGCCGGGGTACTAAGGGGGGATGTGTTCCAGCTTCCAGATGCTCTTTGATCTGTCTGAAATCTAAGGGGAGTGTCTGACATGTTCCAGATGTCTTTCTCGTCTTGTGGATGGTAAACAAAATAATGTCATGAGCAATGCCAATAGCTCTAACTTTAACAATGCCGAGACCATTGCATTGTAAATGCTTGTTTTGCTAGCATTCGACCAGGGTTCTCGCCAACCTCATACAATTCAGACTTATAGATAGCCATTTTAGAAGCTAATTTCTCGGCAAAATTCTGATAAATGTTCATTTTTTGAGAGGCAATATCACTTAAAATTTGTGCCGTGTTTTGACCTCTGGTTACCACCCCCATAAGTTCAATTTCTAATACCCTTAATTCATCCCCAACTGAATTTCATCACAAACCTTCCGCTGTTTATTAATGGAATAGCTTAACATTTCCCCATGAACCCCAGCCTTAAATGCGTCCCAAACAATAGAGTCTGAGGTGGAGCCCCAATTATTTTAAAAAAATCAATAATCCATTTACTCATTTGTTCGCAGTATACAGAATCCAGCAAAAGTTTCCGATCAAAAGTCCAAGCTCTTGGTAAACCTCTACTACTACTACAATCCAGATCTAACACACTGGGATTGTGATCTGATATAATTTTGGGCAGGATATGAAAGCTAGCATTTCTTACTTTCTCTACTGTTGAGAAGAAATAGGCTAGGCGCAGATGTTTTCCATGGGGTGCAGAGTAGAAGGTTTTGCCCATAGCTCCCTTCCCCATGACATACCATGCATCCACTAACCCAAATTCTTTAGCAACCCCTCTAGTAGCTTTAAACACTTTAATCTTCTTCCCAACATATAATCGATTACTTGTTATGTCAAAGTTACCTTCCAAATGAAGGTTATAATCCCCACACATAATTAGCGGCGATGGCCATGTCGCTAGCTCAATACTAAGAAAATGCAACATGTCTGGATCATCCAGATTAGGACCATAAATTGAGCATATCGTCATTGGGACACACCCTACCCAAAGTTCAATGATAACCCACCTTCCCGAAACATCTTCTTTAACACGCTTACAAATCCCCCAGCCAAATTTTTGCAAAATCGCAACCCCTCTAGTAGTCGAACTCTGTCGAGTACAGCCAAGTACTTCCATGCCTAAATCGTTCAAATATTTCTGGTCATTCCAAGCGATGTGGATCTCCTGTATGCAAAGCAGATCCACCCGCATTGTAGTTAAGATTTGAGCCATAATCCCCCTTTTTTTCTGTCATTGAGGCCACAAACATTCCATGAACATATTGAAAGTTTACCCATCACAATAGAGCTGTAGACAAAAAGAACAGGTCATCTTTAGCTTGCTCTCTATCCACCGCTTAAAATGCGATTCAACAATTGACAAAGCACAAATCAAATATTTTATCACCATAACCTTGATACCAAACACATAGCCTACCCATACTGTACTTATACTTACCCCACCACCCCAACCACCCCAAAACTATCCCCCCCACCCATAAGAGGCATAAAGACTGAATAGTCCCTTTGGTGATGGAGAGAGAGGGTTGTGAGCACTCCCCTAGCCCCCCGCCCCCGACTTTAAAAAAGACAAAAGACAAAAATAGAAAAAACAGCAAATATAGAAAACAGACCACCTTCTGAGCAGCGACCTCACTAACACTAATCATACTAAATAGAAGTTAAAAACTCCTTTGCAGCATTCTCGGAGCCAAAAACGAGCGTTTTGTCTTTGTGGACGATTTTAAGTTTAGACGGGTTGAGGAGGAAGGCTGTGCACCTTTGGCTTGGAAAAGTGGGATCAGTTGGCGAAGATGCCATCTTTGTTGAACCGTAGCCTGACAAAAATCAGGGCGAACAAAGAATTTGCAACCCTTCCCACTTCTTTTACGATCAGGCCTTGCTAAATCATATAAAGACTCCCTAAGCAAAAAATTGTTCAGACAAATCAAGATAGCCCTAGGCTTTGCATCAGGACCCCCCATGCCTCCCCGCATATGAAAAGGGAATCTATGGACACGCTGCAGTTCCAAGTCTCACTTCCATTGACTCAAATCTGGAAAGGCCTCTGTAAATAGATCAATGACAAACTGCCGTATGTCTTTGCCCTCCTTTCCTTCTGGAACGCCTAATATGCGTAGATTGTTCCTTCTTACGCGATTCTCTAAGTCAGTGAGTTTCCAATTAATATCATCCTTTACAGTTTGTAATGAGGTTATACTCGCCCGCGCATGCGCATTTGTGAGGAAGAAGTCGGCGATAGAGAAGGAAGAGGGAGCCCCGGGACGCCGCAGTTCAGGTAAGTTATTTTAATTACTTTAAGCTTGTTTTTTAAAGTTTTGGATCATTCTCACTGCATTTTAAAAGTGGGCGGGAGGGTGGCGGGCAACTCTGCTCCGCCGTGGGTGTGCGTAGCCTGCCTGCCCTACGCCTACTTCGCAGATTGCGAAGTAGGCAAAACTACGTACAATCCGCGGCCGGAGCGGAGCACTGCGCCCAGGCTTACTAATTACATAGTCAAGTCTGACTATGTTTCTATTGAGTACCCTCTCCTCAGGAACTTTGCATGTGGCACATATGCACTTTGAGTTGTAATTTACAACACCTCTTTGAAATGGTTGACACCAAGACATTTATTTATCAATTACATCTGTAGTTTATAGTAGTGTATTCACTTTTGTCAACAGCCTTGAAAAAGTCGTATACATGACGAAACACGTGTCGGCTGTCTGCACCTACATTCTACCTATGTGTCAAGGAATCAACCATCTATATTTAAATATTGTGTATAGACTTTATTGTGTTCAACTTTGGTTATTTTTGGAGCGATGTTCTAATTACATTGAAACCGACAACAGAGTCGGATCTAAACTATATTGTTGCTGTGCTCTGAATTGTATTTCAAATTTTGTAGTATATGTGAAATTCAGTTTCCATATACAGGGTAACACTTATATGATGGCATAGTGTTGTATTTATTTGAGAACGCTTTAACCGCTTCCATTGGGTACTTGAAACTTAACACAGGTGCTAACTGTGCTTTAGTACCACAGCCATCTTGTATACTATTGCGACTTAATTTAGGAAGAGTAAGTACTAGCCAAATAAAGATAACTGAAGCACCACTGAATTCACTGTGCTCTTGTCTGCAGGTAACAATAGTGAAAGAGATCCCCATTAGTTTGTTTTGCTATCAGTGCAACTTGTAACAGCCACTCAATCATTCGCAGAGTCAATAACCAGTATACTCACTGACTAAGTCATTAAGCCAGAGAATGAGGAAGTCATTCATCATGCCAGGCAGTTAGTCAGTCAGTAAAGCAATAGCTTAAATCGTCCACTTACTTAGTAGCTCACTTTTTTAGTCTCACACTGTAAGAAACTAGATCATTATTTGTGCTGGGTGGTTGTCCACCTCTAGAAGTAATAATACTAACATGACAGGGTAAACCCCAAAGTCACTAAATGAACCTGAGCTCAACTCCCTGGTAGCCATGGAACAGAGCAGACAGGGTTAAATTAAGCAATGTGTAAAGTGTTTATACAGTACCAAAACAGTAATAAAGCAGAAACATGCAAAAAAGTAAAATTGAATTAACAAAATGACACTCAAACAAAAAAAGTCTAATAAAAGGAGGACCGGAGATATGAATTTTGAAAGTTTTAAGTAAAATGAACAACTAAAAGCTAAAAGTGCCAATGACGTTGTATGGTTGCAGTAGACCTGACCCTAGGCTCAATTTCTGGTAGACTGGGATGTAGCACAGGTCGAAGGCACCTAGTGGGTTTATCAGGGCCAAATATTTTACCTTCTGATGTAGGGCCTGATTTATATTCTGGCAAAGGACTTTACATCCACTAGTCAAATACTCTTCCAGCCACATTTATGACTGACTGCCAAGCAGGTGGTCATTTATAAAGGAATTGGAAGGAACGGCCATCACGGCGGTTCCTGACACTTAACTTTACTGTTAGCTGCAAGGCCGCATTGGAAGGACAATAAGGAATAATAAAAAATGACTACATGTCCACCCATCTAAATTGGATGGGCGAACATGTAGCCATTTCTCTGATGGCCCTGACACCTCAGGGCCATGGGAGGGGATTAATCATGGCAGAGACAGAGCAGGCTTCGCCTTGATCAACCTTAAGGTCTACCTGCATGTAAATGCGGTGGGTGGACCATTATATTGTCTGGTAGGGAACTCCGTCGCCTGGAGTATCCTCTCTGCCAATACATAAATTAGGCCCTTAGGCTTTTTTATTTAGCTCAAAATCCTCCACTAGAGCAAGCCTTCCAATGAAGGTCCATTACAATGGGACACCTTTGCTGCAAGGTCGCACAGATGGCTCTGTAGGTCTTGGAAGTCCCAAAAAGTTTCAGCTGGGCAAAATTAAAGGTTGTATTTGGAGAAGTCCTCTCGAAATCAGATAGCTGTAGAAAAACTCAAATTTTGCACCCGGCAAAGTCCTCCCACAAGTCAGCCAATTTTTGTGCCTTTGCCCAGTCAGGTTTTTCGCCTGCAGACATAATTTCTTTTTGCAGCTGAAAATTCTCCAGGGGGACAAGCCGAGAGTTGTATCGGATGAAGTCTTCTTGAAATGAGATACCTTTGTCACAAGGTCCAGCTGAAAGTCCGGAGGCCTTGCTTGGCAGCAAGGTATTTCATTCCCAATGCTTTAAAATATCAGAAGAGTGGACTTTGGCTCTCAGAGCAGTATTTCTCTCTTACATCATGCTTTTAGCTGTTTGGCATATCATTACCCATCCCTTGAAGAGCCAGTTTTGCTGTTAATGGGTGGCTTTTTACAATGTAGAAGTATACTTAATCATCAAACAATAAATGTGTTATCTCATACATGTGCTGCATACAAAAAGCAATCGTTTTTTAATTTTTTTTATATTTTACTCCGGATTCAAAACTCAAGCCAGGCATTTTGGTTTTGCCATTGCTTGTTCATCACATGCGGGATTCCTCAGGGTTCAGCCTAGTCTCTCACACTGATACAATACATGTACAGCCATTGCCTTCTTTATCCGTTCTACTGGATTTGTGCTTTAAATATATGTGGGTGATGCACAGATCCTTCTCTTGTAATAAAAGCATTTCCCTGACCTTATTGCTTCAAAGCCATCCAGACCTAGATGAGTGAACAGTTTCTCCAAATTAACGCTGATAAGCCTGTGGTCCTCTTCGTAGGGGAGGGAACTATGTTTGGGATACTTCCCTTTGGCACCTGTACCGGACTGTTATGGTTTAAGTGGTTAAGAATTTGGGCATCGAATTCAGTGATACACATATCTTGACAGCCCAAATTATTTCTCTGCTTTCTTCTTGTTTCAGGAAACTTTGTCTTCTTAGGAAAAACTTTCCCTTTTCTATCGCATTCAATAATATCTACAAGACTTAATTATGCAAATTCTCCCCATCTGAATCTCCCTGTCACAATTATGGAAAGTCTTTAAAGAATCCAGAATTTCCCAATATGATTAGCTTGTATTCTAAAAAGCACAGGCTCGGTTTCAATGGCACATTAACATTAACATTGGCTACCTCTACAGAGACATATTGAACTATAATCATGTTTGATTGCAACTTTCTCAACTTAGCTGGGAGTTCTTAGATCCTCTGTTCAGAGGTCAAACGTCTTTTGGTTGCTCTGACTTTTAATCCTTTTCACATTGGGGGTAGATCCTTTATTTGTCCTTCTTCCAGCTGTGGCTCCTCTGCTAAGGTGGAAGAGTGTCACCCAACTGCTTTTTGCAGTGAAAAATAAGGAAAAATAAAAATGATAATAACTCAATGTTATCATTTTATTTGTTCCTGGTGCGGCGTCTTGATGGGCGGATCTGCTCTGCTCTCAGAGCAAGGAGAGGAGTGGTGGGCACTACTAAGTGCGCATGATTGTTTGGCCAGCCCTCTCTGGCCGGCCAAACGTTCATGTGCACTTTGCATATTCTCCACCCAGGCTGCATTACATTTTTTTTTTACCGCCCTTTTCTCCCCCTCTCCCCTCCTACCCGCCCCACTGCTGCTTCCAGGGAGCAGCCACCACTGCCTTCTTCTGAAGTTATGGAATACCATGCTTTTACTATCTAACTAGAGGAGAACGAGGGGTATTCAGGAAAGCAGTTAAAACTTGTATTTTTGGAGGCTTAGACATAGGGGCCCTAAGATCACATCGCCTCATAGACCGCCCTTGAGGCTTCCCTGAGGTTATTCCCGGGCCCAGAACGGAGCTGTATAACTACGGTCAAAGGATACTGGCGGTACGCATTGACTCATACTTATCAGTGGTAGGAGGGGGTTTAGTTGAGGAGGACCATGCTTGTATTTGTCTGGTATTGAATATGGCAGATGTCCCATGTAAGAACTGTCTTGTGTTGGTTGTTCAGTTTAAAAAAGTAAATAAATACATTAAAATTTTTTTTAAAAATGCATTTTTGTTTAAGGGACCTCTGGTCAGCGTCTTCACTCTCTAATCCCAGCGCCAAGATCCCTTCTAATGAGCTTGTGCCGTAGAGCTACCCATTTGACTCATTTCAGAGTGAGATTTGACAAAGTCAATGGGAAAATTATGCAGTACAATGGGGGAGAATACGCGCGCAAGCAGATACGTACAGTGCAGTAATTTAGACAGAATCGTCCCTTCACTTAACAGAAGAGTATTTTTCCATCTTGTGCCCAATACTACCATACAGACGTTTCTGACACTTCTGACTTGGAAATACAAGAGTAATGGGGCCTAATACTGCATATTATAACCACAATGGGCATCTGGGATTAGAATTGAGCTCACCTGGTTCCAAAGTAGTAACTCGGAGCCAAGTGAAATATACCGATTACTGGTTCGGGACCGAGGAGGCCACTTTATACTGTAAAGAATCATAAAAGACACAGTGATGAAACATTTGTCTGTAGGTGCTCCTATAAGATGCTAACTACTAAGAAAACGTCCTCGATTGGCCAAGCTACTTGGAAAAGTATTCATAATGTTTGGGGGGAAATCTTTTTATTCTATCTCACTGTATTTCATACAATTCGTAAGAGAACGTGAGCACTAATGCATATTCCATGCTCTGCTTGTTACTTGGCCATTTTAATTTAATCTCACATATAACATTCTACATAAATGGATCCATTGTCCCTATTGATGTACATATTCTCTTCTCCCCACCTCAACAAGACTCCTGACAGCCTCTTGAATATGTCCCTGTGAGCCACCACTATGGCCTCCAGAAAAAAAAGTGCACAGCATAGATCATTCATCCTTCTCTACTTTGAAAAGAGTCCCATTGCCTTCGACCTAGGCAGACATGGACCATTCCCCAACACCTCCATGAGGGGCCCCAAATTGGCCTCAAATTTCAAATGTGACTGTTCCACATTGCTGGTTAGACTTTCCTTAGCTAACATGGTCTATAGTCTACGGAACGACAGAAATACTGAGGGAGCTTTTTTAAATTTCAATATGAAGCAATAGTCGTTTTAGCAGCCCCCAAACACTGTTGAATCACATGCCAAACCTGCTGACTCAGGCACTTGTACCCTATCAACAGAGGCCCACTATCAAGACCCCCGAGTCTAGAGGCAATGGGTAATCCAAAGACCGCTTCAGCACCTCGGCTCGGAATGACAACCGTTGGGCATTCCCACCATATGTGTAGTGTTGTGGCATGAGCTCCGGATTCCTGCTAACAACGAGGGTCTCCCCCGAATACATCCTATTCAATCTGGCTGGGGTGTAATACCATCCACACATCAAATTATAATGGACCTCATTGTTTTTAACACCTAACGAATACTTATGTAAATCGGGCTTTAATAATGGTCATTGCCTTCACTTAATTTGTGTACCTAAGGATTTGTCCTATACCCACATATGAGAGCACTTTAACTTTTGTGGTGGTGTCTGGAGAACGAGCAGATATTAGAGATGGTTCCACTATGCTCCATTATTTTGGGCAACAACCTTTCAAAAAAAGTTTTACACTGGTTGCCGCTTCCCTGTTGTCTTTATTCAGGACCCAATGTGGAATCCGGCCATACTTAAAGCAGCCCTCTTCCTCTATCCCAAAATCAGTCTTACATTAATTAATGGGTCAAATGGTCTTTCCTGTGAACATGTCTGAAATCTTAATGCATCCTACCGCACTTCATCTCTCAACTCTCCCTTGATTTAGTGCTGGTGTAAAGTCGGATTAAAAAATGTATAGGGGTGTTTGGCTATGGAAACGTCATCAGTTTATATTTTTTTCACCACCCTGTCTCAGACCTTCAATGTTGTAGCCACTGGAGTCCTCAGAAATCCATTAGAGGTGAAAAACAGTTGCGGACAACAGCAGACATGGTGACCGCACTCACTGCCGTGTTCCCTTCGTAATTACTTTAACACTATGTTCAGATGTGCGTGCACAGGCAACTCCGGCACCTGCCGTCGTTGGGTGCCAACTGTTGGGCAGAGGGAGAATGAACCAAAAGATTGGAGTGGTGCACTACTTCAATAAGTCATTTAGTCTCATTATATTGTCTCAGTAAATCCCTTATTTTTCATGAATTTCCAAAAGTTTAAGATACCAGCCAACGCATTTCGTTCATATACAATGAACTTCTTCAGGGCTGTAAATTTCAATATAAATCACACAAATATATATACAGACACACAATGCAAAATGCTTGACACAGGACTTTTGTGACAAATGTGCAAGAAAAAGGAAAATGATGTGTAACATGTGGGGAATATGCATCATGGAGGTGGGAGGATGGAGGGGCGGAGGGAAGCAGGGGGGAGTGGGGTAAATGGCAAAACAAGGTGGTTACCGGAGAGCATAAAACATCATTACAATGTCTGAACACAATTAGTGTTATCGCACACAGACGCTCAGAGAGGGTGATATAATTCATATAAAAACATGTGAAAACATATACGCGATGGTCATATGATTCTACATAAACTTATGTAACAAAATCATGGACTAAGCTAGAAACACACTGTGTGACTACGTGTAATCTGCCTAGTTGGGTCACGTCATGGTTAAAAGTGCGAAAAAGCCTTCCCAATATCGATGTTTTGCATGTCTAAGAACCCTTATTAATGCTAGTATATCATATGTGGGGCCTTAGGCCTGAAATGGATAGAACTCGCTGGATTTAGATGGAGCAATCCGAAAGTGAACACAGACACTGAACATGTGGGTCCCTCGACCTGAAAAAACGAGCAACCACCGGCTACATTGGCAGTCTTAGGTGGCACATAAAAACCATAATGGGTAGGACAGGAGGGATCGTGGCTGTAGTTCTAATAGCGTGTACGTACCAAATAATGAAGTTCGGTGACACGGGGAGAAGGTCCTATGCTCTCCCTGGTGTTCTGTGAAAGCTAACTGCAAGCTCTGTCCATGGCGTGAAGTCGTGGCAAATCTGGTAGCGGACATGCACAAATTAATGTTTCTGCGTGGGCCTCCTTGATAAGGGCCAGCACTCGATGGCTCTGTGTGAAAATGTAATGAGTTAGAACCGTGGTGATCCATACATGATAAACAAGTATAAGCACGAGGCATGGACATGGATGGGCGGGGGGGGGCGAGAAACACAAATGCGCGTCGTGGTCTGTTCAAACTATGGGGAATCCCAAATGACGGAAATGACGGGTGCCTATCCTGAAACATATGGTGGGTTTGGGGTATGGGACGAAAACAGAGAGACAATGGAGAGTGGAAAAGCCTACATCTGTGGCCGAATTCATGCAGGCTGGTTGCTTATGATATATGGAACCATGTAGGTGCATCGTATGGGGTGCGCCATGCGTGGCTCGGTACCAGCACGATAATGTGAATCCAAAGAAATAGTTTGGAAAACCTATGTGCGAGGCCGAACTGTGTGTGCAAGTCGCATAAGTCATCATCATGCGAACATGCATCATATTAGTTGCGTACTGGGCGGCCCGGTAGACAACAGAGTAGAGAACAGGAGAAGAAGAGTAGATTGTGTGTGACATATGCCAAAAAGTAAATAAATAAATTGCCTTGTGTGCGGTGCGAGACATCGGGCCCTTTAGGGAACCATGTCAAAAGCCAGTTGCGGAGGAGGAGGAGCCTAGCGCGCAACCAAGATGGCCGCGTAGGCTTACGGCTCTCGAGGGCCTCCGCAACCTCCCACGTCTATCCTGACTTAATCCTGATTTACTTGACGGGCTTTTGCAGATGAACTTGCGCTGAGGTGCCACCCGTTTTCCAATTTCGGATCGGACGCCGGGACCCGGCTCTTGCCTTGGTCCCGATCTCGAGCTGGTGAAGTGCCCGGGTACGAAGTGAACAACAGCGGCTGGATGGGCTTGACTTGCCACGGATCCCGCACTTTCACTTTCGTTTTCAAGCTTGCTCTCTGCTATCGGCCGAGAGACTCTGGTGTTTCAGAGGGGCGCGGACGGCGAAGTGTCTGGCCTGACTCTCGGATTATATATGGGCTGACTGTCGGCGACGGCTGTGCTCAATTGAATCAGCTACTTGGTCCCTTGGTGCGGACGGGTGCTGGCCTTGGTGGCCTCCGGAAGATGGCGGCGAGACTCGACGGAGACAAGTCGAAACCCAAGTCAACCCGGAGGGGTGCCTATACCCAGGTCAATAACATGGATCGCTATGCGCAGGCAAAGGGATCCCCTGGTGGGTCGCATAAATCGCCTGAGAGGTCTAAGGAGGTCTCCGGCCCATCGTCGGAATTGACCCTGCTGGACGTCATGGGCGCCATTGAGGAGATGAAGACCGGTGTGGGTCAGCAGTTTGATACCCTGGCTCATAAACTGGACGCGGTCCTGATAGATGTGAATTTGGTCAGGGCAGACCTGTCCAAAACTAACAAGCGGGTCGACTCCTTGAGTCAAGCGGCATTGAGTCTAACTCTGGACGTGGCTGCCCTGCAGACGGAGGTCCGTAGGTTGCGGCTGGCCAGTGATCTGACGGACCGTCGACTTGAGGACTCTGAAAGCAGGGCTAGACGGAACAATTTCCGTATCATCGGAGTGCCGGAAAGGTCGGAGGAATCTGCTGCGGATCTTTTTGTTGAGGATCTGGTGACCAATCATCTCGCGCCCAAGGGACTGAGCAAGTTCTTTGCGGTGGAGCGGGCCCACAGGATTCCGGGTGGTGCGCCCAAGGTGGGTGCTCCCCCGCGGCCTATAATCGCCCGACTCTTTAACTTTCGGGATAGGGATGCTATCCTTCAGGCGTCGAGGGTTGCCGGACCGCTGAAGTTTGAGAACTCCAATGTCAGCTTTTACCCGGACTTCACGCAAGCGGTCCAGAAACAACGGCTGGGATTTTTGGGTGTCAAACGGCGCTTGAGGGACATGGAGCTGAAATATGCGATGCTATTCCCGGCGAGGCTGCGGGTTGAGTTCCAGGGTCGTTCCCACTTTTTCGACCGGCCGGAGGCGGCTGGAGACTGGTTGGATGCCCTGCCTCGGGGACAGGATCGAGACAGTCGGATGGCGGAGAGCGGACGGGACTTGGCGAAGCAGGACTAGAACTTGGTTCCTGGTGATGGACTGAACGGGTGACGTTTGGTGCCTTGGCTCAACTGGACTCTAGATTGCCACAATATGCCCTTCAAATGCCCGGGGGTTGTGGGGAGCTTATTGGGGTCCTTTCCTCCTTCTGGGGTTCTTTTTGTGGTATATGTTAGGGCGACAGGCACACTGCGAGTTGGGGGGGCTGTTCGGGCTCAAGCAGGGGTGCAGGGAGGGGGGAGTTGTGGTTTGGGGATTGTGGGGGAGGGGGGTTGTTGGTGATTGTTTGTTTGTTTCGCAAGGCAATGTGAAGTTCTCCGCTGACTTATCCGGGTTGTGCTCTCCGGGATGTGGGTATCATGCACGGGAGTGGGATGGGGGATAGGGGATTGAGAATCCTTTCGTGGAATGTGAATGGACTTGGGGACAGGATCAAGCGCGGGGTGGTGCTGCAGTTTTTGAAGCGGATTTCGCCCGACATTGTTTTCCTGCAGGAGACACACGTGATTGGGAACTCCTTCCATGCCCTAAATAGGAGGGGCTATCGCCTTGCCGCTCACTCTGGTTTCACTTCTGGCTCTAGGGGAGTGGGCATTTTGGTTAGGGCCTCTCTCCCATTGGAAGTTGATGAGGTGCTCCACGATGATAGGGGGCGCTATGTGGCATTGGTGGGGAGATGGGAGGGTAGGACTATCTCGCTCATCGCTGTGTATGTGCCTCCGGGGTTACAGACGGCTACATTTGCTGATTTGGGGCGTTTGGTCCTGGGACTACCTGGGGGTGTTCTGGTGTTGGGGGGTGACTTTAATGCCATTGTCTCCGGGTCGGAGGACCGCCACCCCCCCAGGGATCTCCCTAGGGCTCAGGCCTGGTTGGGTGGCTTTTTGGACACTTTGGGACTTGTGGATTGCTGGAGATTGATGCACCCGGGTCAGGCGCAATATACCTTTCACTCGGGGGCCCATGGGAGTCTCTCGAGACTTGACTACATGCTTATGCCGGCGATTCAGGCTGGGATGATTGGGGAGGTGCGTCATTTAGCCCGAGGTATTTCTGATCATTCCCCTATATGGTTGCAACTGAGGGTTGTCCCTGGGGCAGAGGGGAGAGTGGCACCCATTAGCCCCTGGTATCTACGTAACCCTAAGATCCGTGCGGAACTGGTCAAGTCCACTGATCACTACTTTAATGATAATGTGGGGTCGGTGCCATCGGCCGTCTCCCTATGGGAGGCTTATAAGGTGGTGGTCAGGGGGCAGGCCTTATCCCTTGTCTCCCATGCTAAGAGGTGCGAGAGAGCAGAGGTGGTTCACCTGGAAACTGAAATAGCTGCAATGGAGAAGGACTTGGAGCGGGGAGTTACTGATGAGAAAGTGCATGTTCTCAGCCTCAAACAATCAGATTATAGAGCGCTAGTCACGGAAGCTGCTAAAGGGATGAGTAGAGAGCAGCAGGGACGACTGTATGATGTGGGGGATAAGGCCGGAAAGTTGATTGCTTGGTTGGATAAGAAGGAGAGAGCGAGCAGGGTGGTGCCCGTTGTGGAGAGAATGGATGGAGTGCGTGTGACTGATCCGGTGGAGATCGTTGACTGCTTCGCGGCTCATTTTCGCGGGGTATACTCTCCGGTTTCTGTGCGTTCGGAGGAGGATTCTCATCTGTTGCTTAGAGACATTGCATTGCCAACCCTATCGGAGGCTGATGCAGTATTGATGGAGGCGAAGTTGTCGTCAGATGAGATCGCTCTGGCCACTCGCTCGATCGCATCGGGTAAAGCTGTGGGTCCTAATGTCTTCCCATCGAACTATACAAGTTGCGTCCCGATAAGATAGCGCCGCATCTTCGAGACATGTTTTTCGCGGCACGTGCGGCGGGCCTCCTCCCCCCCGACCAACGCCTTGCCAACATAGTTGTGATACACAAAGAGGGGAAGCCGCGAGATCGCTGCGCCTCCTATAGTCCCATTTCGCTGTTGAACGCAGAACCCAAAATTCTGGCCAAGGTATTGGCTAATCGACTGGTTCGGGTCGTGGGCGACTTGATTCATCAGGATCAGTCCGGTTTCATACCTCATCGGAATACCGCTCTAAATTTGAGGCGGTTGCACGGCGTGCTTGCTAGAGCGGAATTTATTCGTGAGCCGGCCATCTTGGCATCTTTAGATGCTACTATGGCGTTCGACACTTTGGAGTGGCCGTATATTTGGGCCGTGTTGGCGAAATTTGGGTTCGGCCCTGAGTTTATTGGTTGGGTAAAATTACTATATGCTGACCCTCTGGCTCAGGTGGTGGTGAATGGTAAGGTGTCGGCTCCCTTCGCACTGGGGAGAGGTACGCGGCAGGGATGTCCGTTATCACCCCTTCTCTTTGCACTTTCTTTGGAGCCTCTCGCCGCCTGGTTGCGTTGGGAGCCGTAGCTGCGAGGCATTAGATGGACGCCGGAGTTTGAAGATCGTGTCTCCCTTTACGCGGACGACATCCTTCTGTATCTCACCTCTCCTCGACAGTCGCTAATTGTATTGGTGGACGTGCTGAATTCTTTTGGTCGCAACTCCGGCCTGGTCATTAACTGGGCCAAGTCGTGTGTTTACGCCCTCTCGGGTGAGGCCCCCCTCCTGCCACGGGATTGCCCTATCCAGATTGCTACCTTGGGGTTCAAATATCTGGGAATCTTTATCTCACTGGATCCCGCGGTCCGCTATGAGCGAAACCTTCTCCCTCCCCTCCAGCGATTGAAGGCCGACGTCGCGAGGTGGCGACGACTTCCGCTCTCGCCACTCGGGCGTGCGGCATTGTTTAAAACGATGTCGCTACCTCGCTTCTTGTACGCTTTGCAAAATACTCTAGATGTTGTGCCAGCCCGTTATTTCCGGGAGGTGGAGGGCCTTCAGCGCCAACTGTTTTGGGACGGGCGGCCGCGTATTGCTCTCGCTAAGTTGACGCTTCCTTGGTACGATGGAGGGGTCGCCCTCCCCGATATTAAACGATACTATTGGGCGTCTCAGTTGGCGTCGGTGAACCATGGGATATATGGTCCTGCCTTGAATCCGGCCTTCGAGATGGATACATTTCTGCTCCCGGGTGGGGACTATAATAGAGCGCTGTACTCGGTGACCCCGGACACGCGGTTGACAGGACCCACGCAGGTGGCGGTACGTGTGTGGCACGCGGCGAATGCTGCGATGGGGTAGAGGGATCGCTTGACTCGGGCGACGCCGTTGTATGCCTCTGGGCGGTTGGGCTGTTTGTGGAGATCGAAAGGCTTTGAGAAATGGGATATGATTGGTATATGTAAGGTGGGTGATCTTTGGGCGAAGGGGTCTTTCAAAACGTTTGCAATGCTTAAAACTGAATATAAATTAAACGATAGAGAGTACTTCCGGTATGCTCAAGTCCACCATGCGCTGTGTTCGGCTTTTCCAGACGTTGCTACTATCCCCGAGTACTCCCCACTGGAGGATAGAGTGCTGGATGTTCTCTGATTTATAAGAAACTCATTAATGACCGCGCGGACTTGCTGCTCCGTCTGCGGGAGGCATGGACGGGCGATGGTTTGGAACTGGACGATGAGGACTGGGTATCGGCGGTGGCCTCCCCGAAAGAGGTGGCGATCCCGGCCCGCTTACGATTCGTACAGCTGAAGATCCTTCATAGAGTGTATGTCACGGGGCCCGGTTTGCTGCGCATGGGTTACTCGATGGATGGACTGTGTAAGCGTGGATGTGGCCTGTCGGGTACCTTTCTCCATATCTTATGGGAATGTTCGGAGGTTGTGCGATTTTGGAACGGTATCCACACCGTAATGGAGGAGGTCACGCACGTTGCTCTGTTGCCAGAGGCTAGGAGGTGTTTGTTGAATGTCTGGGAACCGAATGATTGTAATGCGGCACAGACGCAGTGGGTGACCTTGGGGTACATGGTGGCTAAGCGTAAGATTGCACAGCTGTGGGGCTCCCCGAGACCGCCCACGATCGAGGTATGGAAGGAGAACATGGACTGGTGTATGTTTAGAGAAAAGACGGTGTATGTGGCGAGAGGCAAACCAGGAAAGTGGACTAAGGTATGGGGTCCATGGAATTTATATCGAGGACGTATCTGCACCTCGCCTCTGCCATTAGAGACCGATATTGCTTTGTCCCCCTAGTCACGCATTCTGCGGGATGGTGTGAGGTGTGCTCCATGCTTTGTTCTCCCTTTGCCCCCCTCTACCGCTTCCAGACAAGAACCGCTTTGGACACTGTACGTTGTTCCCCGTCCTGGGAAGAGCACGCTGCTATTTCGGACTCTCATTGCCTTGAGTGTGTTTTATATTTAATAAAAAATGAAACTGTTTATTCCGATTGCTACTGGCATATGGCCACGGCCTGTTACATGTGCTCACGAACTGCCGGGAGCTTTGCCTCTAGTTCATTTGAATGTGTGGCGTTGCACCGCGGGCCCTCGGGCTCTATAGCGGCCGGCCCCGGTGGTTGTAGGCCCTTGTCTGTATTTTATTGTGTACCAACGGTTTCTAATAAAAAATTTAAAAAAAAAAAAAAAAAAAAAAAGCCAGTTGCGGTGGGTTGCAGAATGTCGTGCATAGTGAGCGTTAATTAGGCTAGTTGCTTTTATTAGCTAAAAACATAGGAATGGAGGTATGCAAGGAACAGTAGACCACTGTCTCTGATTTTACAAGGCAACCTATTAGTATATAAGTCACACTAAAAGATTAGCACCGGTTGTAAAAGTTCAGTACACAATTGATTGACATACACTCAAGAAATGGCCGTCATTGCTTTTCAGGACTTCATGTTAAAGAAGAAGGGGCATCAGATTTCTTTTGGGCTATATTCCAAATTAGTGACTTTAATTATGAAACAGCCCTTGTAATTCCCAAATCACTTGACGAGGTAGTTAGTAACCAAAAAGGCTGCAAAGCCTCAGGGCCTCACATGGAACCAATGTACTGTTTGATTATACAATGTCACTCTTTTAGACTCTGTTTACTGATATAATTTAATAAAATTTGAGCCTCTGCGTCTAACCCTTTTTTGGTTGATCCTCATAATTGTCCCAATAGATAATAATAGTCTGTGCCCTGGGCATTAGCAATGCATTTCTGTTATATAAGGTATAGACCAACTCAATGGGAGTATTTCCAATATGCCTTTAAATCGTGTAATAATCTTGTCACACTTGCTGGGCTTCAAAGACTGAGGTCAAACGTCAGGTTATGTCTTATGACAAATTATTGTTTGATTTTCTTTAATATAGGGATTAATTTTTACAACTTTCTCTCACTTTGGGGGTCAGAAAAAGAAAAGTAAAGTGAATTATTTGTCAATCTTAATAGGTACAGGTGTTTGAAAAGAAAGGCTGTAGTATGTCATTTTTTGTAAATCCAATCAAAATGTAAATACCTGCAAATTAACAATCAGCAGATATGAAAGCAAAAATTAAGCCCTTTATTGTAATTCTAAAGTGTGATGTAAACAAAGATTTTAATAGAATCAAAACAAATCAAAACAGTTTACTTTGAGGTGCACAAATGACAAATATTCACTGAAACCAGATATCCACACAGTAATAATATACGTCTGTGCAGATCTAGTGGCCATTTCAATGGAAAATATGTTGTCTGCAAATGACAGTGTGCTACCACACGATGCTTTAGTTACATTAAAAAACACCTATCTTATATCCACTAACGCGTGGTGGGTCATGAAAGTTTGTCGTTCTAAACAGTTGGGCACAACTGCAATAAGAAAACATCTTAGTTATCAGTTAACAGTTAGAATCAATTGTTGCTTGGCACCCTGTTGGGTGCGTTTCATGAAGGGGATTGTAAGTGGAGAGCAGGGGTTTGATCTATGGAAATTTGTAATGAACAATGTTGCCCTTTGAAAGGGAAGCTATTCTCTGGCTTCCTCAATGTCATGGAAGCTCTTGAAAATGCAGTTAGCTGGCCCCTGACAGAATGTCTGTTGAGAATCCCTAATAATTTCAGGGCAGATGTTCTTCATTGTTCTCTGATAACTGTGCCATGCTTCAGTTTGGGTCTAAAGAAGAACATACACAGTCTATTGCTGTCACAAAGGAGTTAGACAAGTGAATTGCTGGCTGCTACCCCTCAGTAGTGGCAGCTACTTATCGGGGTGGTGGGTCATAGGGTGTGGGGGTTTAATTTTTTTTTTTAAAAGCTTACCTGCAGGCCAGCCACCGCCTCTCGGTCCTCTTCAGCTCCTCGGTTGACTCCAGGACAGGAACTAGGAAGTACACAGGCTCCCAGACGCCCCTAGCCAATCATGGCGCTGCCTTACAGCAGCGCTGTGATTGGTCTGACGCCATGGTTTGGCGCTCAGAGAGGGACTGGGAGGCTGTGCATGTTCTCCAGCCAGGCTGTGCAATACAGCCGGTGGAGAGCATGCAAAGTGCGGATGACTGTTTGGCCGGCCCATGATGGCTAGTTCAACAGTCATGCACACTTAAGAGTGTGCTTACCACTCCTCCCCCGGTCCCTGCTCTGGCCAGCCCAGCCATGCCCGCCGGCACCTAAGCAGGAACAGAAAAATAGAATGATAATAACATGGAGTTATTATCATTTTATTTTTAATTTTTTAACTGCTCGCAGAGCAGTGGGGCGATGCTCCTCTGCCTTAGCGGAGGAGCCACCGCGCCACCCCTTCTAACGTGCTTATTAACTATCTGGCTACTCAAAGAGTTGTAAGGCAGAGCGTCCTTACATAAATGGTATTGTCAGTGCCTTGCTAAATGTGAGCAGTGTATCATGTATTTCTGGTATTGACTAAAAGTTTCTTTTAAAATCTACTTCTAAATAAAAATATATGAACTGGAAGTTTCAAAATGTAAGGTTCTGATGGCAGGGAATCCTTTCTCCGACACTAAAATATTTGACGGGTAGTGAGTGAGTTTAACTATTAAAACCTACAATTTAACTGAAATAGTTTCTAGCCAGGCCGAAAGGTTTAAAAGTCTACACTTTCCCTAGCCCTTCCTATGTTCGGTTCAACACATGGCAAACTATGCCTTCTCCGGTGGAAGATTTTGGGGAAAAGAAAAAAGCTGGAACTTTGCACGGAGCTCAGCTACAGGGCTTCAAAAATGTTAATCTGCTTGTGTTGGCCAAGAAGGTGTTTTTGAGGAAAACAAGCAACCTCTATCAATTTATTCTTCTAATGTTGTTGAGGGTAGAGCTTGGTTGTCATGCCTTTCCCATGGTTTTAGGTTAGATGGTTGGCTAATCCATCTCCTCTGGTATATCAGCATGCTTTGATGGATGGTTTGTCTAATGAAAGGCTGTGCAACTAAAATGGGTCTTCTACAAATGCCATATATTAAATGAATTTGGACTTTATGCTCTATAGTCTGACCCAACAATCATTTCCAGTTCATCTACTTGGCTTAACAACATGAACCTGGAAGGGTTTGAAGCCCAACTTTCACCAAATGCCAAAGCCTTCTGATCCAGCATGTATATTGACCTCACTCTCAAGGAAAACATTGCTAAATAATGCAAGACTGCCTGGTACCAGTTTTCTTTACCAGATAAAGTGTAACCATTCAACTCGGAAAGTGACTTCTTATCTGCTGTTCACTTCTTAACTCCTGCTCAAGCCCTCAGACTGTTGCATCTAGATCATTAAGGGCATTATATGTGTGGTCACACACTTCATTCATGAGCTGAAAAAAGATTACCACATCGACACCACCGTGATGGAACTTCATTGGTTCCCCCTGCTGGCCTGCGCCATCTTCAAAATGGCTTCATCATCTCCAAAGCCATCGTGAAAGTACCTGCTACTTTTTGGGGGACAAGTTAACCACCCCCGGTGGCTTTCAGCACATCCTTAACAAGGACCCCATCAAGCTGCAGATGAAGATGTACAAAAAATGGTAACAGGTCTTTTCCATTTATGAATCCAAGGATCTAGACCAACATCACTGTATCTATTGGGACTGCCCAACCTAGCTCCAATTAAGGTAAGAGCTGAAGATACACCTCTTTAAAGAATGCTACATCACAATGGATTACCAGCAACCCTTCAGCTCACAGAACCCAAATACACATGCACTTACTCTTTTCCACTGTACAGTGCTCCACTGCCTTTGACACCAAGTACATGCACCTACATCTGTTATTGAAACTAAGACCTGGGACAAAGTTAGAATTACAAATTATAGCAGTCTCTTAAGGCACAGCATACCTACTTATAACTCATATTGGGGTTCTGATTCATACATGGATGTTATGTTTGACCATTGTCTTCTAATGACTATATTTGAGATTTTACCTGGGAATTCTTCCCTCTGCTATTTTCCAGTGTGATTGCACATATGCTGCTTTGAGAAAAATATGCTTGAAATGATTGCAGATGCAGTAGAACATTGCCAGGATCAAGGATGATCTTTATCTGTGTACAAGTTATGATCCAGAGAAAGCTCAATTTTATATGGTAAAGTACATCTGGCTGACGTGGCAACTGAGAACATGTATAATTATAACTACACTTTACTTTAGTGCTGTAATATTTGCAGTTACACTAATTGTTTTGTGCTGTTTTGCACTTTACATTAGATATTTCAGTTCAAATAAAAATAAAAACAAACTCTGATTTTGCCAATAGAGGGTTAGTCCAGACTGACATCTTGAACAATTTGCTGTACAAAGAATTAATATAGTTTATCCAGAGAATCGCCTGTACATTGTCCAGAGTAAAACAGTCTAAAATGATTGACTTTGTAAAACTGGTTTAGTCTTTGGACCATATGGAACGCCAGAGCAGCAAGGGACGTAATGCAACTATGTCTGTGAGGTACTGGAGCCCTACTTCTTTATGAATGATCTCGGAAGAAGCTGAGGTGGGCAGACTGAGTAGGTGTTTGAGGAAACCCTTTTCCTCCATCTGAAGTGCTTTACTACTGTGGTAGCCCCACACAACAGCCCCATATGTTATGATGGATAAAACCCTTGCCCTATAAATTGCTGTCATCTCCTTAACCAGCCTAGAACCCAGCTTGGCTGAAAATCAAAAAATTCCATAGGTGCTTCTGTTCATTTTGCTCCTGATTTCACAGGATAATGAGCCGTTACCTGAAAAAGTAATGCCCAGGTAGCAGAAGTTATTGACAGAGGCCACCGGCGACTTATCCATAAAAAATGTTCTACATTGTTTGTCCCTTCACCCACAAACCATTGTATATGTTTTGCTTTTTTTGATAATCAATTTTCTAGCAGCAATACAGTCCCCGAAGTTATCCATTAAACGTTGCAGCCTCACCGGAGTCCTGGCCAGCAGGACAAAATCATCTGGGTACAAAAGCTCTGGTGTGGGGTGCCCAGCCACTTGTGGGGCATCAGCAGGCACTGTTTGTAAGGTCTGGTCCACCCTGTTTATAAACAAAGAAAATAGCAAAGGGGCAAGTACACAGCCTTGCAGAATGCCACTTTTTACTGCAAAATTATTGGTACATTCGCCTCTAGGACCACAGCGTACTTTACATGCCATATTCTCATATAATCTTGCCAGAAAGCAGGAAATTGGCCTAGGCGTCCCCATAGCGAGCAAAGTGGTCCAAAGGATAGTGTGGTCTACTATGTCGAAAGCGCTACTCAAGTCAGCAAAACAGAGGTATAGTCTTCCGGCTTTGGCACGTGTATACTTGCCTATGAGTAGATCCAGATTCACACATTGCTCAAGGGTTCCCACACCCTTCCCGAAACCAAACTGTGCCAGTGAAATTACTAAGCAATTCCAAGCCCATTCTTCTAATCTTTTCGCTGATAAGTCTAGCAATGAAATTGGCAAGTAATGTTTGGGATCTGATTTATTAACTTCCTTAAAGATGGGGACGTACCCCATGTAGGTGGAACCATTATTTTTGCAGCCATGGTAAAAACTCTGGTTAGGATTGGGGCCCATAAATCAACTACGTTCTTAAAAACATTTACTGGGACCCCATCTGGACCTGGCGCCATGCCCCTTTTACTTTCTTTCATGGCCCATGACACTTTTTTTTATCATAATGTTCAGAGGTAAGGGGGGCAATATCTACTGTTCCTTGTTTGAATGGTCACCATTTCTGCCATTAGAGAGGTAACAATTCCAGTAAAATAAGTAACCCAGGCATCACAGGTGACATGTGACAACAATTTGTGGAAGGAATCATCCTTAAGGAAAGGGGAATTAACAGTATCCCCAAATAATTTGCTATCTCCTCTATCAGCGGCTCATGACAATTTGGACCAGGCTACATTTTGGAGTTCTTTTTTCCTGGCTGAGAGTACCTCTTTATATCTGAATCTGAGGGATTTAATCAACAAATTATCTCTAGGTCGTTTGTAGGGAGCCAATTTCAAATCCCTGGAGGCAATGGTACATGCATGGTCGAACCAATCTCCACATTTAACCGGGCCTATTTTATTCAGGAGAGTGTCTATTGTGGTGGTAATGCTAATAAAACTATGAAGTATCTGATTGGGGGTAACCACATCTTTCAAAACAGCAGTTAATATTGTTATAGTCCTTAAAGGAAATGTCATGTAAAAATTGAGTCGGGTTCACTCCATTCCACTTCATGCGGGCCCCTTTAGATCTTGTTGGGGCAATGTCAATAATATGACTAGGAGTTGTAAGACTGGTCCTGCCCTAGAAAAATACTGTCAACATAATACAGTTATGGTCACTCAGGCCCAGGCAGGCAACCCTTGGTATGGTACACTACTTGCATGCATTAGCAGATATTGGGATATGGTCATTAACAGAAGCAGAATTCCTCCCTACAAAAGTTGGAATGGGGTCCCCATTGCTATCGCAAGCACATTTTAGTAAATGTAAATCGAGCTTGGTAATCAAGGAGTTCAATTGATCACCATAGTCATTGTGGGGGAAATTTAAATAGCCAGTCCTAGCCTCATCAGTGACCCCACATACCCTTGCACCTGAATATGGGCATGGGTGGATATTAAAATCTCCGGCCCAAATTAATATAAAGCTATTGGTAATGGACTGGAGTAAAGTCTCCAGTCCCCCTTCAAGGGCCCGGGCCAAATAGAATCATAAGATTCTATTTGGCCCGGTCATAAGGGAGGAGCATTGACTATGACTGTCACATAAAGGCAACATTCTGGAGGTAAATTAATTGGGACCTGGGCATCTGTTACATTGGCAAAACTCGTGGGGTATCTCTATGTGTCAGATGCACTTTATTGACATTAAATATCCTGGGCTGTTGCTGTACTTGGGATATAGAAGCAAGAGGTCGCTTGCGATCCCTGGGAGTGGCTTCAGTCATGGCATGACCTGTGGTTTCTAAGTGTTAAGGCTAGATGATGCTATACTAGCCCTCTGTAAGTTGGTAGTTGAAGTTATAGTTGGTACTAGTACCCTGTGAGACACCTCCTTGAATTTCCCCATAAGGGGTGTGAAGTGGTGTGTCCTAATCTGTTTAACTTCTGCTAACAAAGACTAGCTTCTCTTGGATTGGTGCTAACAGGGCTTTAATTCTAGAGGTGATCCCAGCCAGTAATGCGCTCCATTGTAAGCCCCCAAGACACGTGTTTGTGTCCCAGCCTCTGAACAAGGTGGAATTAAAGTCTTAGGGTAACGTATCCTTCAGAGTCTCCAGGCATAACATTGGTCTTCTTACATTTCCTTTTCCTTTTGGGAGTGGGAGGATTGATGGAAGTTGTGCTAGGGGATAATGTTGCCTTGTTGTTAGTTTGGACGGCCAAATTATCGGCAGCACTAAGGCCGTGATTTTCCCTAGTTGGGCTCTCTGTTACTGGAGGTATGGTTAGTCCATCTACAGGGAGCCCAGTAAACCCACACCCAATCCCTCCCCCAGTAGAGAGACGTTGTTCTACTATCTATCACTTGGGTGATCACATCAAACGCCCGAACTAAAAATGAGTCAATAGTTGACTGGACGTTATCAGATGCTGTCAGGCTATTAATTGCCTTACGTTTACCCATAGCCACCTGCATGACCGTACGCCTGCTTGGAAAGGGTAGAAAAAAGAGGAAGTAACACAAGGAAATAGAGCACTTTCACAAGTCTATCACCAGTCCGTAGGGTAGAATATATGCAGGCAACAGCCGGTTGGTAGTGTGAGTAGGCAAAATAGTCCAAGAGGTTGTTGCTCAACTATAGGTGTATCACACATGTTCGATTGTGGTAGAAGAAGCTACGTCAGTACCCTATTGGAAGCCTAAGGCAGTCCTTCATACCAAACGATTGAAACAATCAAAAGACAGTACCTTCCAATAGTTTTGGATCAATTATGCCAGAGGGGGGCCCAGCCTGGCCTTCTCTGGTCAGTGATGGGCAAGGAACAGGCCTTTCCTTGTAATATTTGCAGTTACACGAATTGTCTCGTGCTGTTTTGCACTTTACATTAGATATTTTGGGGGGCATAGTTGCCTTGAAGCGTATATTTAACATAGGTAGTGGAAGTAGGGGTGTAGTACATGCTTAAGCACCACCGGAAAACCTGGAATGAGTTCCAAGAAAGAAAAGACAAAGAAACCATGGATTTGTTTATTTCTATGAGCATTTGGTGTGTGTTTTAAGACTATCCGATGTCTTTATTTCAGATTTATTTTTGTTAACACTGGTGATATATGTTCGCTTTCCTTTTTCTGGCTGAAATTTTTTAACTTCAACCTACTGAGATTTTTGCTTTCCTTGAGGAGAGTTCAACTACACAACTATAGTACTTAAAAGGCTTTCATGAGGTGCATAAATTCAAATGTTTCCTTTCATTTCATTGTAGTAGCACTGTAAGTACAAATGAGGTATACCTTTCTTAATCCTAAAATATGATGCGAATAAATATTATGCGAAGAGCCAATCACCCTTGGATGTTTTATCTCTCAATTTTAAATCCTTCCGATTTTCTTTTAAAACTGATGATACAATTGCAAGCCCTAAAATCACAAGGGCTATTCACAAAGGTAAATCTGTGCGTAAACCTAAAGTTAAAAGCAAGTTTTCCTTTCCCACGTCCTCCTGAGACCCACAAAGCGATACATGGTAGGCGTTTATGTAGTTATGAGCGTGGAGTTCTCTGCCACACTTGTATCCCATGCTGTGGGTAGGAAGAGGGCATTCCAATTTATGGGTTGTCTTAAACTTTAACTTAAATTTCTTCTCTGTACCTTTTTCACCCTGGGCATAGTTGGAGATGTAATCCTGCAAAAAGCTGGAATAACTCCACATCTAGGATGGAAAGGGAACTGGTCACCAGCACATTAGGTTGGGTTGTAGGAAAGAACATTCCCCCACAGGAAAAACGCTTTCCCTGCAGAGTGGAAAAAATAAAAAGTGTACGTTTGCAGAGAGCGCTCCATTCCCTCATGGAGATTTCTCAGCTATGTTGAAGTGCGCACAAGAAGACTTTAAATAGACCAGACAGACCCTGAATTTATCTTTACAGTAATTTAAACATTCCCTTTTGTGTGTTTTTGGCATGTTAATCAATAATCATATAACATATGTGGTTGTTCTTTTTGCCTTGACTGAAATTACTTTCATGACATGGTTTTAAATTGTCCCACATCTTCCCAGGGCCTGAGAACACCACGCTTGAAAATAAAATAATACTGCAGGTTGTTAGTGTATGTAGTATATCGTTTGCACTGATGATTAACTGTGCAAACCGGAATTTAATGCTCTTTAGATAAGACCATACTTACTCATACCTAAAGAAAGCTCATTCTTCTCACTGTTTCGCAAACACAGACTGATCAAAATGCCATAGTTTTCTTATGCAATAGTTAATGGGAAATGCATGCAGCTGTGGAGTAGTATGTACATTTGAGACATCCGCTTCCTTTCGAGACTGCAGGAAACCACCTGTTATTTGGACATGCTTCACTGGCATCTTTACAAGCCTCCTTAAAAAAATGAGCGTTGGCACTGCTAACGGTATGGGATATTGTGAGGGGCGTTTTCAAAACAGCTCGGTATCTGACTAAAAAACGCCACATTAGAGACCACCTAGATGAACCCTCTAGTAATCTTCCAAACCATTTGCTTACACTGTACAGTCTCTAGAAGCACATCGGTGCCGAAAAAATATGAGGTGAGATCAAATAATCAGTACCACATTATTGGCAAAGGACATTACACTTTAAACACGGTCTGGCTGGCGTGAGAATAGTGAGTTGCATTGATTCTATTTATGCCTAAAGAACTGCCTCCAAACTTTTTAGAATAAGGACCCAATTTTAATAACTATAAACTTCCACAAACCACCGAGCCTTAACAGGCATGAGGCGGACGATTTTTTAATTTAATGGACACACTTTCAAATTGCTGTGAAGTATCAAAATAACAGTCTTTACAATGTTTTGCTTTCCTCACTAAGATCAATTGTTTGTAAATGTTACAACCTTGATCATACCCTTTGATATGTCCTTAAGGACACAGGGCTAACATATTGATCCGCCCATAAAATAGCAGATGGTTTACTGCCACTGCTCTTCTCCGAGTCAGGAGCTGGAACACTCTTAAGAGTGGGGTGCTGGCCTATACCAGTGAGCTTGATCTAACTGGTGAATTTTATTGGGGTTTTTAGTTTAAAATGCTACTTCGCATTATGAAATTCCACCTAACTGGAGAATGTTATTTTAACCTTTGTTTTTTTCAGTGAATTTCTAAGGTATCTTTTAACGTAAAGCAGAATTTTATTACCATATGGAAAGGCAACGCCCATGCAGCGCTGTGAGCAAGGTTGGCCACAGGGTTTGGGTCCTGCAGCCTGTGATTGGGCATAGGGCCTCTGCAAGCGCCCTATACTCAAATGCATATTTTAGCAATTAACACAAAGCAATGTTTAACAACAGTGATTATTAAAAAATATATGAATAATGTTTTAATTAAAATAAAATCAACATGTCAGTGAGTGACTTTTATCATATTTATTATGATTGCATTTTGCAGACTGAAGGCTCAAAAATACAAATGGTTTCTTTTTAAAAAACCATCAACTCCGAGACCTCCTTTTAACATTTTTCAACCCACAAAACACAATTATAAAAACAACAATACAGCCTTGCACACCAACTGAAGAGCATAGAGCTCTAGCAAGGAGTGCTTTAAAAAAAATATGGTAAGCTCTCCTTGGGTCATGGATTTAATGGCCCAGGAGACTTACTGTGTTTATTTTTTTCTGTTGTTTTGTGCTGTTGCACTCCCTTCAGCCCCACCCACAAGTAAAAGCAATGCTTGGTGGTTGTGCCTCTGTCCCTTTTAGGGACATCCCCAAGCTAAGGCAAATATGTAAATAGCCCTCGCAGAGCATAATGTGTCTCTCATTGGAGGAGCAGTGAAAACTAAATGTGCGGCCTCTGACGCTTATTTATAAAAAAATAAATTCTAAGGTATAACTTTAACTTTAGAATTTCCAATGTTTGTGTAGTTTAAGTTTGGTTTTTATAAAAAGAATTTATACAATTTTTCTAACTATAACAGCATTATCCTTCGTTAATTTAAAAAATAATTGTTAGATATCACAAAAGTAAATTCATCATTGTTTTTCTTTCCACACAGTGGCATCAGTGGCGGCCGGCATGGCTCATGGCTGGGGGGCATAGGAGGGTGGCACGGGGGTGGGGAGAACGCGATTGCAGGAGGGAGGGCTGACCAAAAAGTCATTGCACACTTATGAGCGCGCAAACCACTTGACCCACCCTGCTCCGAGAGCAGAACAGAGAACCGTCCACCCGCCCACCCACCCACCCGCAAAGGAGCACAAAGATAAAATGATAATAACTGAAAGGTATCATTTTATGTTTTTGCTTCTCACACTGCTTGAAAGCAGTGTGGCGACGCTCCTCCGCCATAGTGCAGGGGCCTCCACTGAGTGGCATAGAGTAGAGTGGCATACAGTAAAGTGCAATAGAGTGGGGCAGAGTACAGTGGTGTAGAGCAGAGTGGTGTAGAGCAAAATGGGGTAGGGCAAAGTGGGGTGCAGTAGAGTGGCATAGAGTACAGATGTGTTCAGTAGAGTGATGTACAGTGGGGAGGCGTAGGGTGGAATGGCACAGACAAAATAATGAAGATGGAATAGAGTGGAGTGGCGTAGAGTTGAGTGGTGTAAAATGTGGTGGCACAGAGTGTGGCAGCACAGAGTGTGGTGGCACAGAGTGTGGCGGCACAGAGTGGAATGTCGAGGAGTGACACACAGCAGAGTGGTGTAAAGTGTAAAGGCATGGAGTGACGTATTGTTGAGGGGCAGAGCAGAGTGGAATAGTGTAGAATGGAGTGGCATAGAGTGTAATAGCGTAGAGTGGAGTGGCATACAGTGGAGTGGCATGATGTGGAATAGTGTAGAGTGGAGTGGCGTAGAATCGAATAGCGTGGAGTGTCGTAAACTGGAGTGGCAAAGACTGGAGTGTCAGACTGGAGCGGCAGGGTAGAGTTGCATGAACTCCCTTAGAGTGGAATAGTATAGAGTCGAGTGGTTAAGAGTGGAGTGGTGTAAAGTGGAATGGTGTAAAGTGGAGTGGAGTGGTGTAGAGTGGAGTGGAGCGGCGTGGCATTGAGTGGAGTGGCATAGAGTGGAGTAGTGAGTGGTGTAATAGAGTCTAGTTTAAACAGACAGATCGTGAAAGTGGAGGAACAGAGGTAGATAAAGTTGGCAGGAATATAGATTATGGGGAGGAAAAGGTAATTTGTGGTAGTAGCTTTAAATTGGTTAAGTGGTGTTAAGTGCTGAGTCATAAAACAGTTATATATTGGCCCCTGGTATACAGTGGTAACTTCATGGTATACAATGGTACATGCCGATCACAAGGCAATATATCATTAGCTAATGGCTGCCGTTACCAAACTAAAAGGCAGCTATGTAGTTTTCACCATACATTGGTTGTGTTTTATGTTAGGGCCTTAAAAATAGGTAACTAGTAGGTTTGATTGCTCTTTCCTATCTATGTCTACTTTATTGGTAATAGGCAGGGAAATATATTTATATTGTTCTATATATTTTTTTTTAAAGTTTAAAGAGTACCATGCTAGTACCTACAAAGTAGAGTGGTAGTTACAGGAAAAATAGAAAAAAAGAAATATGTAAAGAATATAAACTGCCTGGAGAGCTGTAGTATCTACTTAAAAAAACATTAACATAAAAAGAGAAGAAGCAAGGAAATATAATGAGAACAGTTGAACGAGGAAATATAAAACTATAGGACTGTCAACCAGCTATGATACTGGAGCATACTAATTTTTAGGTGGATGAACACACGTGATCAGAAACTTCAAACATTCACAGAGCAAAAGAGCCAAAGACTGATACTGACCGAACCATTACCCCATGCATTTCACTGTCATGAGTGGAATCAGAGTTTAAATGACATTTAGACAGACCAAATGGCAGAACAGAGTAGAGCCAAAGGCCCTCTATGTATCTATATGGATATATTTATTTATTTATCTATCTATCTATCTATCTATCTATCTATAGATAGATCGATCTAGATATATGTAATATTCAATGATATTTGTATTACAATGTCCTAACAGACATCTAAGAGATTCCTGCAAAAGTATTAGAGTGTAAAGATTCTCCCCCTAGGATTTGTCAGTGGCAGTAACCAACATGAAAATCATTCCTTACAAAGGTAATCTGACATTTTGTGCTTTAATTCAAAGAAATAACAATTCACTCTTAAATGCTTGTTAATTTTAACGTATGCTGTTCACAATCAATAATTCAAGCCTAATGTGTTTATCATAAAATTTCTTAATAAACAGATCAATAGTGAACCAATCTGGCCTTGAAGCTTATCACCATAACCAACTGAGTCAAACTTTCCCACAACACAACCATCAGGCATTCAGTCATAAAATTACACAGTATAAAATAATTATGGTTGGCAAAGCAAATACTCTCCTAAGAGGGCCTAAGAACTAATCAGCAATAAAAAACTTTCCATCACCACAGTTTGTCAGAGGTAAACACCACCAAAATGCTTAACTGCTATGGCAAACTGTGAGATTCCATGTAACAAAATACCTCTCTGTAGCCTTTTTTTTTTATTTTTAAAATTTTTATTGTAAAAAAGAAGAGGTATTAGGATTATACATTACACATTACAACAGAGTACTTATAACATATTGTAAAACAGAGAAAAAAAAGAAAAAAGGAGAAGAAAAATAAGCAGATAAATCAACTTAACAGTGAAATCATTATTGCTGAATTCAATAATCACAAAGAATGCCTCAACGTTTTACTAATCTAAGACCCCCCATATAGCTCTATATTTTAGGAGAGCCCGAGCTCCCCTATTCTTAGCCAAAGCTTTCTCTCTTTCCCCAATTTCTTTAAGAACAGA
This sequence comes from Triturus cristatus, assembly GCF_964204655.1. NCBI lineage: Eukaryota > Metazoa > Chordata > Amphibia > Caudata > Salamandridae > Triturus > Triturus cristatus. The sequence goes on along the minus strand of NC_140580.1, from coordinate 274,737,202 downwards.
CCACCATTCCATCTCTGTAGGAGGTTTAGTCGAGATCCATGCCCTAGCAATTACTAAGCGCGCAGTAACAATCATTATAGACAGTAAGGAAGAATACTTTTGTGCACATGCTTCCTTATACCCTAGAATCCGTTCAGTTATTGACAATCTTATATCAGTAATAAATCTTTCTGACATTGTCAATAAAATTTGATCCCAAAACTCCTTCAGCATAGGGCATAGCACAAACATATGAATAATATTCGCTGCATATTGGCCGCATTTAGGGCAATTCTGGCGCAATCTTTGCTGGGATATAGAATTTAAATCTCCAGTTTAAGCCCATTGAGCAATCTTTTCCGGTGTATAATAAAGACAACATAAAGTCCGAAATTGCTGAAGCTGAAGATTAGTAGAATGAACTGGGCGAGAAATATAATCAAAAGCTTGCGTTAGCCTGTCTCTTGTTATAGTCTCACCCAGTTTCTCGCTCCATTTAAAAGCTAATTTTTCACATCCATCCCCTCTGTTTTCACAGAGGATCTGATATACTCTGCTGATAGTAGCCTTTAAATTCTTGCCATCTACAAGTTCCCACATAGCGGCCTCCTTAATCAATCTTATTCCCAGACTCCTAACCAAATGGTCTTTAATTTGTAAATACTTAAAAAAAAAGGTTTTAGGAATCTTAAATATTAAAGAAAGATTCTCGAACGACTTTAGGCCATTGCAGTCAAATAATTGGCCCAGTGATTGTATCCCAGATTTAGCCCAATGAAGAGCGATCCTATCGTGATAAATACCGGGAAACATTGGGTTACCCCATAAAGGGAGTCTACTATGTATTACGGGAAGAGAAAGTCTAGATTCAAAATTCTTCCAGATATATACCAGATCTCGTATTGTCTTAAACTTAACACACTTAAAATAATTAGGGTCATGGATGCGATAAAGAAATAATTTGCTATCGGCACCAAGGATCAGCCAATGCCAATGTTCCACCAGTTCAGGATGCAGAAGGCTTTGTACGTAGACGGTCTACAAAAGCAGACAGATAATAAAGTTTCATATCAGGTAAATCTAATCCTCCCTGATTATAAGGGAGCTTAATTAGTGCTATAGCCCTTCTTGCCTTCCGATATCCCCAAATAAAACTGTTAAAAATTCCATCTAGTTTTTTAAAGAAAGCATTCGGAATAGGTAATGGGATTGATCTAAACAAATAAAGAAATTTAGGAAGAATATTCATTTTAATGATATTGCATCTGCCCAAGATACTCAGAGGTAGTTTATGCCATACTTGTAATTGTTTTTCTACTTTATTTAGTAAGGAGACATAGTTTAATAAATGTATTAATTTTATATTAGCAGAAATTTGAACTCCTAAGTAAGTAGCCTTCTCACAGACTCCTTCGATCAAATCTTGCGATTGATAATTAAGCAGAACTTGAGTTTTGCTGCGATTAAGTTTATAGCCACTGAATTGGCCAAATGTTTCTGCCTCCAGAGTAATTTGTTCTAAAGCCTCTTTAGGTTTGGTAGTAGTCACGGCTATGTCGTCGGCATAGGCCATTAATTTAAGGGGGCGATGTTCAATATTCAGCGGGGAAATTCTTTTCTTAGCCAATAAAGTTCTAATAAATGGCTCGATATACAAAGCAAATAATAGGGGTGAAAGAGGGCACCCCTGCCTCGTGCCACGCCTTATAGGGAAATATTTGGTATTAATATTACAATAAAGCAATTTTTCTTTCGGATCTTTGTACATGGCTGTTATCAAATTCAGAAACTTTTCTTTAACCCCAAATCTAGAAAGTGTTGCCCATAGATAGTCCCAGGCCACCCGATCAAATGCCTTTTCTGCATCCAATAAAATCATACCAAAATCAATTTTCAGTTTCTCTGCAGCATCAAAAGCGGCTATTGTTGTATTAACATGGGCAGTTGTATCCCTCACAAAGATAAAACCGTGTTGCTGAAGAGAAACTAACTTAGTCATCAAAGGGGCTAATCGGGTGGCCAATATTGTAGACTTTAATAAAAATAAATCACATTCTATCCTTAAATGCCTATTGACTTTAACAAATGCTTTTACAATCAATGTGTTGGGCCTACTGCTTTTATTGCAACTTTTAATTATTAACAATCAAGCCTATAACACAAATCATTGGCTTGAGACAATAAGCAACTCATACCTTCATAGTCCTTCCCACAAGGCAACATCAGGTATACCATAACAAAATTTGAAATATGTACACAATACAGTTGACAAATCAATTCTAAAATCCATACTAAGAAAGTCTAATAAGGATTACCACAGTGCAGATCGTTTATCCCCATGGTTTGTTCAGGTGGGTCACCAGCACAAAAACTCTTGTCAATTACTGTAATCTGTGAAATTCCATGTAACAAGGTACCAATCTACAGACCTTAACACAGTGTAATAACAATCCTTCTTCACAAGCCTACTGTCTTTAACACATTCTTTTCACACTAAGTAGGTCAGGCATAATGGCTTTCTCATAACGTTTCGCAATATTCAGATCAAACCTATTAAATCGGGCTTGCTTTTCCCAGTGAACTGATTAAGTCTTTACCCCCCTAACATTGACTTCATACTTTACCTAACACCTGCATATTCAGGTGCACTTAACTGGTAAAAACAAGGCTACAAACCTAGGAGTGGATGGTCCAAGGGAAGTTTTGAGACCAGCGTGGATAAGTTCTCCAGTATGACTACTGAAAAGACACTTAGTAATCCGCGGATCTGGCAGGCTTAGAAAAGCCCTGGCAGTTTAGAACACCAGCAGAAGACTCTCAATCATGCCTAGTGAGAATTCTTAAATAAGGACGGAATCCCATCACCCACCAAGGTGGCATGCTTCATCATCTGGGATTTCTCCTCTTGGCTACAACGCCTAGTGTGGCCAAGGGCTACTACCCCCTCACTATGAAGGAGGAGCTCAGGGATGTTTTTGGATGCTACTCTTGCATAGGATCTACTAAAATCCAACAGATGTAAAGTATTCTGGTATTGTGTGTGTGATGGGCGCAGTGCAAAAAAGTTAAGTGTGTGATAAAACTAACTACCAAGAGAGAAAGGGAAAGTTTAATAGTTGGCTCTTGGGGTCAGGATTCAAAACAGTGCATGTGCAATTTGAAAAAATAATTGCATCTGTCCAAAAGTAGGTCTAATACCAGAATACTTTACATCTGTTGGATTTTAGGCTTTTTGCTTGACCCCAAAGCCCTGGCCCGCAAAGAGCTATACTTGCTCCTTTAGCTTTATATATAGCTACCATCTCATTAATTGGACAATTCCCTAATTTGGAAGAAATTTTAAAAATTACCTTAGTTGCCCTGCTCATTTTAGCTCTGGTGTTTAAAATATGTTGGGACCAAGAGCTGTTGTCCGAAAATAAAATGCCAAGATAGCAAAAGGAATTAACAGGATTGATTGGGCTATTATCAATAAAAAAAAGAGTTTGGGGGGGTTTCTGTTTTGGCCCAAAGATCATGGTATATGTTTTGCACTTAATAATTACCATTTTCCTTTGCGCCATGAACGCTGAAAATGCGTCCATCAGTGAAAATGCGTCCATCAGTGAAAATGCGTCCATCAGTCTCTGGAGGCCTACCGAGGTTCTTGCTAAGAGTACAGAGTTGTCCGCATATAGTAAAATGGGTATCAGACGACCTGCCGCCCTGGGGCATCGGCCGGTATTGTCTGCAAATGATTATTTATCCCATTAATAAAAAGGGAGAATAATATTGGTGCTAACACATCCTTGCCGTATCCCCCGCCCCACTTTGAATTTGGATGAACGTTCCCCCTGGAGGCCAAAACGAACTTGGCTAGTTAAATTCTCGTACAAACGAGAGAGAAACCCAGCAGTCGCCCTTGGTGCTCCCATAGAGATCAGGATTGGCCACAGTAAATTATGATCCACCAGATCGAATGCACTACTTAGATCGGCAAAGCATAAATATATGGTGCCTGCCTTTGCCATGGTATACTTGCCGATAAGTAGCTCTTAGTTAGTGCGTTGCTCAATGGTCCCTAGTCTCTGAACGCAAACTGCACAGGGGTTAAAACCGAGTACTCCAATGTCCATTCCTCGTTTTAGCAGCAGGACCCTGCTCATCACTTTCAAGGCAGTATCTTAAGAGTGAGATTGGGCGATAATTTCTAGGGTCTGTTTTAGCCCCTTTTTTTGAAATATGGGTATGATGATCGATTCTCCCCATGCCTGTGGAATTGTATCAGTAACAGCTGAAATAAACACTTGAGTTAAGATGGATCCCCTCTGTGCCACTGGAATCAAGCTATCCTGGCTGAAGAGGTGCTAGGATGCTTGTTTACGGTCCAGGGTGGACCTGACTTGGCAGTTCGGGCTGGACTGTTCCCATGAGGCACAGGGTCAAGACTGATTTGCATATGGCCAGGTCTAAACTGGGGTGGCATGGTGAGCAAAAGAATGATGGATTTAACCCCGATCGCTTGACTGGGGGTGAATGTTTTGATTTGTTCTGCATTCCATCCATCATTTGTGTGTCTTTTGTCCCCATAATATAGGGGCAGATTTAAACACATCCGCTGGGTCTCCCCCGGCACTCGCCTGGATGACTTCATCAGTGAAAGTCAGAGGGAGATGTCTTCCCTCTCCTATAAAACATTCAGACACTCATCTTCTCCCCATTATTGTTAAAACTTTCTGAAAAATGTTTCACCCAGTTATCTGAAGAGACAAAATAACAGAATTCTGGAATGTTAGCACTCTTCAGAAAGGGGGCATTTACTGTATCCCAAAAAAGTTTATTATTCTTGGTTTTTGCAGAAATAACCAAGTTTTTCCATGCCTCAGCCTTGAGTATCTTTTTCCGGGTGGATATATCTATTTTGTACTCACGCTGTAGGGTTTGGATGGTTAGTAAGTCTTGTGGTGATTTAGAAACGGCATGCTTTAAGACCTGTAGGGCTTTAGTGCAAGCGCCGTCGAACCACCCCTTTTTTTATTGCATAAACGCCCAGGGTTCTTTGTTGGAAGAGATTTAATGGAATTTGTCATAGTACAGAAATTCTCGGTCACTAATAGTGGGATGATTTCATCCTGGAGACAGTATGTTATTTCCATATGATTAGAATTTTCCTCATAATCAAGCATGGGTCAACACCCGTCCATTTAATTCTAACTCCATTTGTCCTAACCAGATTAATGTGGTTTGCTAAATCAAATACATCATTCCTATTGCCCCATAGAAGAAAGTTAGTTTTAACAGATTATGATCACTGAATAATGAGGGTACAACACTATGGTTGCCACACATGCTAATGGCTGGGGCAGACACTAATACATGGTCTATAATGGAGTATAGATTTCTTCCTATAAAAGTTGGGGCTAAATCCCCATGTGGATCACAGCCCCCCCCCCCTAAGAAGTTGAAAATCATATTTGTCGATCATCTGATTTAGCGCTTCCCCATAGTTGTTAGGACAAAACTGATCAATTCCCTCTCCATCCCCATATATGTGGCCACATGCCTTGTTGTTGGGTACTCCGCATGCCTGTAGATTAAAATCTCCTGCCCACAATAGACCGTACTCCGTATTAATTGGAGATAAAAAAGTTTCTAAGCTATGATCAAGAGCTGCTACCATATTACCTCGTGAAGAATCAAAAATATTGTTGTAGAAATTTACAACTATTAGGCCTCCCCCCCCCCCCCCCTTTAATTTACTTGGCCACAACAATGCTGCTTTGTCTGGTGGGCTATAAAATGTATTTTGTCAAATCCACACTGTTGATCCTTAGAGTCTCCCACAGGGCTTGATTCAGTGCAAAGTCATTTGTTGTCATCTAGTCTACTCAGCACTTCATATCTGTTGGGCATTACAAATTCCAGGCCACGAGGCGGGTACAAGCTTTGGGTGGCCCTCTCAAATGGAAAATTCGATACACCACTGTGGCATTGATCTAAGCCCCTCAAGTGGCAGTAGAAAAAACCCAATAGAAGTATACTCACGTCTAATATCTCCAACGGTAATGCCTCTATCTTTTTGAGGATACCTCTGGCAGTTCTAGAGCTCTTAAAATTAATTATGACGCAGTCGCCCCCAAGGTTTTTTTCCAGAGGCCCAATCCACCCTACTCTCCTTGTGATCAAGATTTCATGTGCTCTACTAGGGAAAAATAAATGTATGTTGCTAAGCCAATGAACTACCTTATTCATCAGACATTCTGTGGTTTCCCCAAACCCTGGTTTCAGATGGGGGATGTTGACTTGAACAATCACATATGGACAGCTATCAGGTGGCAAATTGATGGTGACTAGGTCTTGTGTGGGCAGAACAATATCGATATTAGAGGGGGTGTTGATTTGGACCTCTTTTATGTAGGACCCTGATCTCAGTCCTAGATAGTTTACTATTAGGCTCTGATATGTTTCTACTCAACATCACATCTATTCTGGGCCAAGATAGGCCCGCGGAGTTTGGGGGCTGCCCACCTATGACCTTATTTGGGCCAGTGCCTATTGGTCGGAGGCTCTCGGCCTGTTGCATTTGGCTCCCCATATTCCGTTTTGCTGCTGGTTGGTGGGCCCTAGTCTGGGCTTTAACCGCTCTTGGTGTTGTTGAATCCGTGTTAGTCCCTGCTCTAATTCAATCGGTGTAGTAATCTGGCAGATAGATACGCTGGTGCCTCATGCAGACTGGTCAACTTGGTTGTTGCCTAGGCCCAGCAATTCATTTGCGGATGTTGGACTTTGGACACTTCCACTAGCTCCATTCCCCCCGTTATGGCCTAATGCAGTTATGGACAGGCGCCGCTCTGCTATATCAGTTTCTTTAGATAGTACCCCAACAGCACGGTCCAGATAGCTGTCAATGGTGGTGTGCTTGGGGGTACTGAGTGGCTCAGTTGTTCGCTTTGTGCCCCCAACTTTTCTTCTGCCCATCTTGCTACGTATGTTTTCCCCAGGTTAAAGTAAAAAGTTGGAAAATAAATGCAAGGCAGACTTACTTCACTCCACTCTGGGACTTCCTATTGCACCACAGGTATCCGTTTGTCAGCTATTGATGTCTACTCAATCAGCAGAGACTGCCGCAAAGTGTGCTGGGGGCTGTAGTCTCCTGTCCCCCCTCTCTCCCCCCGCGAGCAAGTCAACAGTGGTGGCAACAGTGATGGCGGGGATTATGAGCACACAGGCTCCACAGGCTTCCCTGCGGTGGCGGCTGCAGTTAGGTAAGGACTCCTGTCTAGTCAATGTAACATTTGTTTGGCAAAGAACACATTTTAATGATAATCATTTATTTTCACGGTGTGGCATAACAATGTACACTTATACAGACACGGAAGAAATGTACATTTAGGGACATTATGACTGTTTGTGAGGGAAATCTGTGGACAACAGGCATAAGGTTTTTAATAAATATCTAGCATTTTTTAAAGTTGTAGTCCATAGACATCACCGTGTTAATTATGCATTTTTAAGGGAATTAGACTATATTGCACTCCTCTGGTATGTGTTTGCATGACCTCTGGGGCTCAAATTTAGACAGGATGTCTCTACAAGGCGCCATTCAAACGTCTGTCAGCGTGCAGGTAATTTGTGCAGCCATAAATGCAGATGCATCAGAAAATCTCAGCCATTCTGTTGGCCAAGCACGTTGAAGTGGATCAGACAGTGTATGAACTCGGCCTCCTAGCCAAGACGTAGGTTTTGGTTTTGCAATGAGAGCGATGCAGATTATAACCTGATGATAAACCTTTTCTTTTGTGTCCTGGATAGGATCTATTCAAAGTCCCCAAAGTTACTATAAAAAAATCGGTATTAGTTTGGAATTAGAGTAAAACCCAGAATCCTCCACTATAAATGGACACACAGCACCCAAAGATGCTGCCATCTGACAATGCCAGTGTCTGACCTGCTATGATTAGACCTGCTCCTTGGGTTCTTTTCAAGATAAATGATCAGAAAACTCCGCCCTAAGCCAGTGAAGGGCATTAACCGCCGGAAGAGAGAACCGTGAATAAACATGGATCCAGTCTTCCTGACCTTTGGGACTAGAAATTTAACCTTGGAATCTGTGAGATTAGCATCTGAGCCCCTGTTACAAATGTATGATAAGCAGCGGCTAGAAAGTGCTGCAGACACTTTGGGGTACAGCCAGGCAAGTGAAGCGTCACTTTCCATGCAGGTGGGCAATGGTATGTTTTTATCCTTTGTGGCCAAATCCATATTGATATCAAGATTATTTATATTGATAAACGGAGAGGCCACCCTTGCCTCAAACCACCTGTTGGTTTAAATGCATCGATCAATTCCTCATTGTCCCCATTCCGAAATAAAGCTCGCAGGTCACTGTGTGCTCTCCCCTGATACGTACGCTTTGTAACACTGGTAAAATCCCTATTTCAGGCTCACACTTTAACCCACTTTACTCAAATTCAGATCTGCGGTTCACGAGCCCAAGAGGCAGTGTCCACGTGCTATTCCTAGTGTGTTTGTTTATTCATTTGAAGCTCTCTAAGCTCAAACGACACCAGGATGATGACAGAGCCCTTAATAGTTTGACAGGGTGAACGGAGCCATCGTGTACTGTTAACGATGCCTCTATGTGCACTGTATGTATTCCTATCCTATTATAAACACATAAATGTACCTTCCATACAATGTGAAATATAGCTGATAGCTCTTCCATAGTAAAGTAAACTATTTTTGAGCGTTATTTTAATTGTGCAACAAGGTAGAACGTGAGTTAGCCTTAAAAGGATATATTTGCAGGAACGCCTGTTTTATTCTCTTTCTTTTTAGTAAAAGAAACAACTTTTTCAAACCCTTTCACCTGGTCCGGAGCAGAATCGTTTTAAAGTCATCCTTGAGAACTTATGATCTTCAAATGGTCTTGAAGAGCTCCAGAAAGGTTCAACCCTCGATCTGAAGTTTTAAGAGTGACTAAATCTGTCAGTTAATGTGTGTTTTTATTGTTATGTCAAGTGCCTCATGGCAGGGCTGGCATTGTGCAATGTAGTTTCTTATATTTTCATTTACGTAATCCTGCCATGGAGGGAAAACTCCAACAAGGGAGTTTATTTTGTTTCACCCAAAGGTAGCGCTGAGCGTTCATTGCTCATAATTTCCTGTAATGTAGTTACTCACCTTCTGATATATCACTAGTTAAGATGGACGCAGCGTAAAGAAACGCGCATGTAATCAGATAAAATGTGTATACTGGCATGAACACTTGTGCAAGTATACAAAGCGAATTTCGATATATAATAAGCAGTCTTTGCTGTCACCTACGAAGGTATAGCAGCCAATGAAAGACCCCGATAGGCCATAATGGACCCACAGATGCAACTGAACTAAAGGGCACTAAGTCGCCTCTTAAAGGACACTTTCAATTTCAAGCCTTGCCTTGCGCACTGTGTCCAGGGCCGGACTGGCCGTAGCGGGCACCGGGCAATCCCCCGGTGGGGGCCGGTTTGGGGCCCCTGGGGGCCGATTTTGTTACAGGGTCGTTTTTGCACCATAGCTGCAAAATCGGCCCTGTAACAAAATCGCTCGAAAACCGGCCCTGGCAAAGAGCTCGGCGGCACCCCCAAGCCCGGGTGGGGGGGAGGGTGCAGAGGGGGTGGGGGTTTAGACGAGCACTTAGCCATGGCCAGTTTTGGTTCCCAGTCCCGCCCTGACTGTGTCATTTCTGCTTGGGCCACTTCAAACGATAGGTGATAACTATATAACCCTGGGAATCCCTTTTTAAAGTGAAGATTAAATGACCTCCGACAAAGGGCCAGAAGACGCTCTAAAGGGTTACACGTGAACTGCAGCGAGTGGCTAGAAGGACAATGGACCGCAGCAGAGGTGCTTTCTAATGGACCATGAATCATTGATGAAACGCTTTCTCTGACGCCCTCCTGCCACTGAGCTTGTCCTTCAGGTAGTTAATGCAATCTGGGGAAAAAATCTGTCTTTTTATAGGATGATTGGGAAAGGAGCCGCAGATGCGGAGACACAAGAAGGTAACATTGTAAAAGGATTGCACTGCAACCCCAGAAGGGACCCTTTGTTAATGGACTGCCAGGAGTCTGAGACCCTTTTAAAAAGGTCAAGTTTAGCTTCATCAGCAAGCGCGGCCTTGAACAGAGGTGGCTGCTCTCACGGCCCCACTTACTCACATCCGGACTTCTCTTCAGTCACTTAGCAACAGGTTCACCTCCTGTATTTATGAAAAATGTCAGGCACTGAAATGCCATCAGCATTCTGTAATAGTGACAGAACAAGGCACGCATTGGAGTCATTTATTTATCCTGAAAGACGTTTTGGGTGAAGCTTTGTATGTCAGGAGATGCATAACCACAATCGATCTAAAAGCAAAGATTTTATTGAGACACAAAACACTTCTTAAACAATAGAAATGGAACGGAAACGAAACAAATCACTTTAAACTTGGGAAAGAGAGGATGAGAGCATTTATAAAGTTTAGCATAAACAACAAACAGGAAAAAAAGAATTGCATTATGGTTACCATTAAATTGCCTCAAGCTTTACAAGTGGTTCAATGTGTCATTTAAATGTGAGGCTACAGCTCGTAGACACTGTAGGACTGTTAGACCTGCCAGCCTTATGGTGGTTGCCCCCCAAACTTTGACAACTCCTGTTTTGCTGAATTCATTTTTAGGTCTCGTCTGACCCAGCGCATGCGCTGGTCTGGCGAGACTTTTTGTGAGGGCTCAAAAAAGTGCTACCACTGTAGCCTAGAGCTACAGTGCATGTGCATGGGTGCGCACCTCACTTTCGCAGCCGCACGGCCGCTTTGATGTTTTCCGTGAGCCAGGTTTTTTTTCTCCTGTTCATTACTTCTATGTAGTAATGGTGGCACCCGTGCGCCGCCATTACTACAGAGCAGTAATAAACAGAAACAAGCATTGGCATAGCCAATAGGTCTCGCTTTTGTAACCTTATAAGTATTTAGTTATGCAACTGTTGCATGGCTAAACACTTATAAGGTCCCAAAAGCGAGACCTATTGGCTATGCAAATGCTTGTTGTTAGCCTTAGGACTATGTGCGCTTTACCACTACTAACGTGTGCTTGTGCTTTGTTCTTTAAACATGGCGTCATTGGCTTAAATCCAATTGGCACATTTAATTTACTTGTAAGTCCCTAGTAAAGTGGTAGTAAAGGTACCCAGGGCCTGTAAATTATATGCTACAAGTGGGCCTGCAGCACTAATTGTGACACTCACTTAAGTTACCTTTTAAAACATGTCTCAGGCCTGCAATTGCAACTAGCGTGTGCAGTGTTTAACTGCCAATTCAAACTGGCAAACAAAAACTTTTCCTAGTCCTAAACCTCCCTTTTTAATACACACAAGTCTCCCCTAGGGTAGACCCTAAACAGCTCATGGGGAAGCATACAATGTAATACTAATGTTGGAAATGTACTTTTAGGTTTTTCATGCCCTGGTAGTGAAAGCTTCTAAATTTGTTTTTCAATACTGCAAGACCTACCTCTCCCATAGTATAACAATGGATTACCTTATTACTTTTAATAAGTGGTAACATCTGATTGAGAGTAGTCAGGGAAATCTGAGGAATTGTTAAATTAAGACTCTCTTTTATAGTAAAGTCAGGTTTTAAGTCACATTCTGAAATTGGCACCTTTAGAAAGTTGGCATTTTCTTGTCCTAACCATTTGGTGCCTGCAGTCTGTTCCTGGGTCACCTGAATAGGTGTAGTTGGCCTTTGTGTGTTCGCATATCACAAAAGGAGGATCTGGGTGTTGGCAGGCTGGGCCGTCTCTGTCTTGATTCAGAGCGGAGTCATCAACTACCACACTTTAACTTCGTAGGCACTATCTCAGCTCATACACAAAGGACTTGACAATAGCATTTTGTGCACCCAGACAGGCTGGGACCAGGGCAGGTATTCAGGCAATTCCATGCACCTCTGTAGGGGGAAACTCCAGACACGTCTTTCACTTCAAAATGAGTGGGCACAGGGTATAAATACTGGACCACCAGACACAATATTCAGTACACTCCTGGAACCGTGGATATTACAGAAGGAGGCCCTGCTGCTTGAGGCCTGCCCTGCTTTCTAAGAAGGAAGACTGGACCTGCACCCCTTTTTACCAGGCTGAAGGGATTCCAAGGGTCAGCTGAATGACCTCCTGTTAAAGCTACAGGGGACATGAGCTTCAGAGGCCTACCTGCACCAGCCCAGTTAGCAGGCATCTCAGGACCTGCCAGGACCTACCTAAACCCTGCTGGGCTCTGCTGGAGTGAGATCCTGTTGTCCAGGAGGTGCCCCTCAAGCCCTGAACCCTTGGTGTGGCATTAGTTGAACTCCTTGAAGAAAAGGAAAAATGCAGAAGTTTTGAGCACATCATGACCGCGAACAGGCCTGTTTATGCCACGATCTTGCAGTCTGCACCACCCGCCAATGCAAAGCTCCTATGTGCCAGACTATCTGCTCTTAAGCGGCAGCCAGCAACACAAGATCTGCACCTCGCACTACAGTATTGACAGCCCACAGTGACCGCCAACAGGAATCTACAGCAGCGACCGTCCGTGATGACCAACAGGCTGTTTGCCCTACAGCAATGACCGTGTGTAACACCCAACATGTGCTATAGTGGCGACCATCCACGATGATTTCCCTGCTCCTCGTAGCCTCCTCTACCGTGACCCGGACTCTTCATGCTGGACTTTAGAAGGTAACTCTTTCAGCTGGATCACCCTGATCCCTGTATTTAGCCCATGCTCTATTGCAGCAGCATGAAATTTGTGACTTTACTCTCTCACGACCAGATAACTGAGTGGAGCTTTGTGTTTTTAGGTGCTATACTTATCTTAAATCTTTACAATTGCATACTTCTGGTTCTACTGATTAGATTGATAAAGTATCTGACACCAAAATGAGAACAAAGTTTACTTTATGTTTCTAAATCAGTGTGGGATTCTTCCTGTGATGTGTTTTCACTTTGTTACTGTTTTTGTGCTGTATAAATACTTTACACATTGCCTCTACATTAGGCCTGACTGTTTTTGTGCCAAGCTACCAGAGGGTTAAGCACAAGTGATCTAGTGACTATTTGTGGTTCACCCTGACAAGGATTGTGGCGGTTGCTTGAACAGGGTTTCAACCCCCCCTTAACCAACAACCCAATTTCTCACAAGGACCATATAATAAAGGACCCTTTATGCCAGAGATTTTCTAATAATGGGCCTAAATTCTTAAATCATATGCCCTGGCAAGGGAGTTCATTAGAGGGCATGATTACTTTGCTAGTCTGTCCTTCATCATCATTTTTGTGAACATTTTCACTCTGACCCTCTTCACATGCTGCCAGAGTAAGCGAAAGAAAGGGGGGAAAATCCTAAAAAAGTGCATAATGTATGACAAACGAGGGCAATACACATTTTCAGAACTAGTTACTAAAGGAAAGTCCTGATTTTGTAAAACATGCAGTCACCTTCTAATGCTCTCTTTTTTTCTGCAGATTATTAATTTCAGCCAGTTACCAGAATATACTAAACAAACTACCTTACCTAGAAAAACCTGGTAAGAAAGAACAAACTCCATAAAATATTCATGTATATATTGGCCAATTAAGGGGTGACATACCAAAAATCTGGGTGAATAGCATCCTCTTTTTTGATAGGGATAATCGATGTGATCCATGCATGACACAAAAAAGCCTCTGCCAAATACCTAGCCTAAAAGGACTGCTGACCTGGAACCCAATGAACAAATTCCTGATCATTCTCACACAGTACTGGTATATAGAGTCATAGCAGGTGAAACAAAAACAGGGGAAATAAACTAAAATTGATAGCCAATTCAGAACAGCCAAGAGAGAGTAAGGTAATATTTCCCCCTCCCAACATTAATGTTTTAAAAATCTGGATTTTCCCTGCTAAATAGCTGATTAAAAACCTGCATTTTACATCAAAATCTGAATGTTCTTGTCAGCATTTTAAAATAATATTGCAAATGTTATGTAGTCTTTGGCGGACCATGGGACCTTAATAAAAATATGATTTACAATTCAGAAATTGTGTCTTAGCATACCTGGAAATAAAGTCCCTGCTCTTACTGGGCCTTAGGGCAATAGATATTTGCATTAGGTAAAGAAGTAATCTGAAGCTGCAAATCAACTTTCAGGGACACATTACAATTAAATATCAACTATTGGGAGTCAATGATGAGATTTTGGTGTGAGTTTAAAGGGATTTAATAAAGTCTTTTAGTAACTATTTTCGTTATTAATTATCAACAATTAATCAATTCAACAGTAATACAATACAGAACAGTTGCATAAAGCATGTTCCATATAGGCAACTCCATATTCTAACTCTATAAAATGAGAGAAAGGTATCTTTCAAAACCCATAAAGAGTTCCAGATCAAGAGGTGAAAGCATAAGCTTTAAGCAATTCAAATGACACTTCTCAAGGAGAGAAGTTCAGGAAATTCAGTGAAGTCTTAGAAATATAGCACAGAATCAAGCAAGGGAAATGAATGGATCTGATTTTATAGCTCAGCAAGAAGCTTAGAAAAGTCTGCTCGGAGTACGGAGCTTCAGAGTATCTGGGTGGCAGTATAAAGAAAAAACTCTAGTCTAGAAACACATAGTAATATCACATTTTGATATCTACAACTCACACAAAATGTTGCAGCCTCCCATCCTTTTAGTCAATCGAATCACAATGTCTTCATGGGAATGGAAATCTTCCACCATCTATGCTGTCTTGAAATGAAGACTTGCAAATATTGTGTGTTACATGTAACCTTACTAAAATTATACAAGTTGTGTTTTGTTCCCACTGACTCTTTTTCTTCAAAACAGTGCCCGGTAGTTCTGTCAGTCCACAAATGAAATCATCTCTTTCCGACATATTCTAACTTACAAAGCTTCTTCATGAAGAAACATTTAAGTAAAATGTAACTACAACATTTAGTACACTATTGTGTTTTATGAGTAATATTTCTACACGAAGGTCAAAACTAAACTTTTCTGTTAGATCATGTTGGTTTAGCACATTTTGGGCCACATATGTAACCGGTAGGTTTTGCGACTCGTAAATTGCAATTTTTAACGACTCGCAATTTTCAGGTCGCCAAACCTGATGTACAACAGTGTCTCAGACACTTTTTGTGATTCCCAAATGGTTTGCAAGGGACCTGCCTCATTAATATTCATGAGGCAGGTTGCCTTTGCGACCCATTGGGAATGGCCGACACTCACAGGAATGGTGGCCTCCTGGGGTCAGCAGACCACCATGCCTGTGACTGCTTGTTTTCTGTCCAGGGAGGACCTGGCTTGGCAGTTTGGGCTAAACTGTTCCCATGAGGAGCAGGGTCAAGACTGATTTGCATATGGCTAGGTCTAAACTGGAATAGCATGGTGAGCAAAAAAAAGGATTGATTTAACCCATATCTCTTGGCTGGGGGCGAATGATTGATTTGTTCCGCATTACGTCAATCAGTTGTGTGTCTTTCGCTTGCTTTTTAAATAAAGCAGTTAAAAAAAAAATGTAAAAGCAACCAATTTTCCTTAAAGGAAAACAGGTTGCATTTAAAAAAGAAAAATGAAACGTTTCTGTTTAAATTTTTAAGAGTAGGCAATAGTCTGTGGGACCACTGCCTTCTCTTAAAAAATGTTTTTGCTGCCAATCACAAAGGAGCGGGGGTCCCCAGAGGGCCCCTTCCCATTTGCAACTGGCTTACCATCTACTTGAAGTATTGTTTTGCGACCGTATTCTGATTGCAAAGCAATCATACGTCCCCCTGTGACTCACTATTAGGATGCGACACACTTGGCTCAAACCTTTCTAATAGCGACTCGCAAACCCTATTTTGTGAGACGTTTACAGGTTTCTGACTCGCAAAACAGGGTTGATACATGCTATAGGCCATTTTAGCAGTCGCAAATGGCTCAATTCACCGTTTGCGACAGCGAAACACATATGGCCCTTTATCATTGAGCTCTTCACTTCTTCACTTTGCTAAGAATATTGACCTAAGGTCAGTAAGAATGAAGAATGAAAACTGCGTCCATTAGCATTTCCAACTTAACATGGACAAATATAGTACCCTAGTGCCTCCATTTGCCTTAAAAAAATATGTGACTTCATGATTTAGGCCTACACGTTATTTCTATACGTTAATTGCATTAATTTGAGCTTATAGAAAATGCTCTCTCAGTAACCACCACGTTTGGAATGAATTGTTCTGAATGAAGTCACTTTAGTCCAATCATCACATATGAAAGTATCCTCTTCTAGAACAGCTCCGGTACAAAATGATTTAAAACTCTTAACTCCTCGAACAGAATAAGTTCCGCAGCTTTAAGTACTTTTTTCAGATAATTGAATTATCATTTGAAGTAGTGTGCTACTGTGAGCCATACAACAGACATGTAATTCACAAAATGAAATTAACAATTGTTCCAATAATTATTTAATCAGATTTGTAGTTTTTTCTCATATTCCTTCACACAGCAAATGTCACACAACAAGTAGTAATCATTGAAATAAAAGGGCTCAAATGAGACTTCAGCACACTGGTCCGGACAGTTGTTTTGTGCTGCAGCCACCAATTTGTGTGCCCGAGATCCATGTGTCACCAATCTACTGGCCTCATTTCCTGCAGTTTCAGATTGTCCTCTTTTTGATTCTGTAGCCCATCCAAGCAATCCTGAACATTATGAATCCACATGGACGCTGTTCTACGCTTCTAGGATAAGCTGCCATATCTAGGTCTACCTTCACTCTATTAAATCTCACAATGTGATGTGGCTTGGATGCCCCTTTCATGGTCATATTTCTAGAAATCTCACAACAAGTCACCACCACCATGCATGCAAAATTCACATCTCAGTTTTTTTGGTTTACCCTTTTTCAGTTTACACCACTTCTTGCCTGCTTCTTTTCACACTAGATTCCTCAGTTTCTTGAATTTGTCTTGTAGTAGTCTGGATTCCATGCCACATCAAATCCCTGCCAGTCCCACCTATTTCTCATGCCAGAGAAAAGTGAAATACCATCAACCTCTTCTTTAGTGAAAAAATATAGAAGATACAACAGCACATCAAGGACACCAAGCCTGCTTATCTCTCACACTCTCAACTTTTCCCATAGACCTTCTCAATGGTCAGAATTCAATGGCTTATCTCTTCTTGATCTTGTTGACATACTCAACTCCTTCAGAAAAGTTTTGTATGGCCATAGAGTTTACCATTGTCCTTCATGAAAGCTCTCTAGCAACTCTTTCTTACCCCTATTTTCCATTAGTGATGCCTCCCTCATTCACGGCATCCCACCAGAAGTTCAGAAGACAGGCCACATCCTTGCGCTCCTAAAGAAGTCTACATTACACCCGGATGACCGTGCCATCTATCTGCCCATCGCTCACTTACTAATCATCGTTGAGATCATTGAAAAGCAGTCTTTGTTCAACTTCAAGATAACGTCAGTGCTAACCATCTCCTTGCATGACTACAATCCTGGCTTCAAATCATGCTGTAGCAGTAGCATAAAAACTTCTACCTTACTCATCATAGACGATATCCCTTTGATCACAGATGACCATACCCCTACCACCTAATACTGTTGGATATCTCTGCTGCCTTTGGCACATTTGACCATCCCACCAGCATACCACCTCTCAATTTAATTCCACAGCAATGTTTTGATTCTCCTCCGACCTTTCGAACCAACACCAAGTTGTTCACATGCGCACCTCAAGGTTAGAAAATATCCCCATCACCTGTGAAGTCCCCCAGGGTTCCATACTGTCTCCAGTCATCTTCAAACTTTACATGAAGCTTCGTGTTGCTCTACTTACAGCATCAAGATTCACTAATATACCGAAGATAAACAACTGCCTCAAGCACTGCTTGCACATCATCCAACCTGGAAGTCCAGTGTCAACCTGAAGCTCAATCAAAGCAAGATATAGTTCCTGTTAGTTGCTAGGAACAACAAACAAGATACACTGCACACCTGACTCAATGCCATGAACCTTGCCGGCTACAAATCCCAGCTTTTACTGAATTATACTTCCATTGATTTCACCCTGGAAACCAAACTCATGTGTGGCAACATATTGCTAAAAAAAACAACAACAAAAAACAAAGACAACCTAGTATGTGCGATCTCTTTGGCAATTTACAACCTACCTCATTAATATTAATGATTTAGATCCGAATGCTACTAAAGCTGAATAGGAATTTTGTGACCTGAACTATGAGTACATAGGTTGATTCACAAAATTCAACACAGGTCAAAAAAATGCTGGTCGCAATATGCGACCAGTATTTTGTGACCAGTGTTTTACACATGAGACACCCGATTCGGAATCGCAAATAAGCACCCGTCACCCTCTGTGATACTCAATAATGCAATGGTGCTGGGAACTGTGTTGGGACACACGGTGAAAGCAACCTTGCTGAAACTCTATTTTCGCACATATCTTTTGGCCACATCACTCATTCTGCCCCCCCAAGGGGGAGATGGGGTCATTAGCCCCCAATCTCTCCCCGTGGGGGCATGAGCACCCACTAGGCACAAGGTATTACTGCTTTTTTTTCTTAATAAAAGAAGGGTGGCGCTGCCCACAATGGGCATGCAAATGCCCCAGACCATAATAACACTCTTTCTGACCCCCCCCTTGGGGTGGCAGGATGGAGGTTATTACCCCCGATCTACCCACGGGCGAGCAGAAAGCCCATAAGGAACCAGGGATTTTCTTTTTGAATGTGTAGGGGTGGGGCAGCCCAAAATGGGTATGCCGATACCCCCACCCCCAAACACAAAAGGGACAGTCTATCTGCCCCCTCGAGCAAACAGATCATAGCCTCTGATCTGCCCACGAAGTGAGGCACAACGCCCACTAGACACAAAGGATTTTTTTTAATAAAAGAGGGGTGGGGGCTGCCCATAATGGGCATGCCAATGCCCCCATGCCCCTAAAAAATGGGCACAGTCTTTCTGCCCCCGTTGGCATATGGGGGAAATAGCCCCCAATC